>NC_135376.1:57126875-57836250 GCF_049243985.1 Paroedura picta | reverse complement strand
TCATGAAACAAAGTGACCAACTTTTCAGCACATTTGTTTATGAGCTAAGCCCCTGAGACCCTTATTGAAGCACTTGGTAGTTTATGATCATGTTAAGGTTTCAATTAAATAACCATGCTTTCTTTAAAAAAAAAAGTTGGCCTGTCATTCTGAAGTTGACTTGTAGAGCTAAATAGAGACCACAGATCTGTGCATTGACACGCTTTCTTCCCAGCATCTCCCACTAACACCAAATTCCAGCATTCATATACATATGGGTAATTATTCCCAGCCACATTCACTCCCACAAAAGACCTTCATACCATCTTATCACGTACTATACAAACATAGCTTGAGTGACTTAATGTAGCTGTTTAGCCTCCCAAGCTGAATCAAAAAGTTAGGGTTCATCATCTTTAAAGTTTGGTGGCTTACAAGATCATGAGGGCTATCAACTATGCAGACACAATTACAAAAGAGGAATGCAGGTTGTGATGGCAGCCTGTACCCATTATGTCTATGTATAAACAGTCTTATATACTAAAAATGTATGCACATAGGACTCTGATTTTGAAATGCAGAGGTCACAGTGGTTTGGATGGGCATAGTTATACAACCATATACTTGTTCACAAATAGCAGAGCTGTCAATGTATGCATGTAGGATGGGTGGTGACACCTGCAACCATAAGCACACCCAAATCTAGCGTTCAGGCACCAAAGTGACATACCTTCCCACAGATACTTTCCTTTCCTTTACTGCGTCCCATTGCTCCTCCTTGGTGTTAAGGTAAAAGGTAAAGGTATCCCCTGTGCAAGCACCGAATCATGTCCGACCCTTGGAGTGACGCCCTCTAGCGTTTTCATGGCAGACTCAGGTGGTTTGCCAGTGCCTTCCCCAGTCATGACCGTTTACCCCCCAGCAAGCTGGGTACTCATTTTACCGACCTCGGAAGGATGGAAGGCTGAGTCAACCTTGAGCCGGCTGCTGGGATTGAACTCCCAGCCTTATGGGCAAAGCTTTCAGACTTACCACTCTGCGCCACAAGAGGCTCTTTTTTTTGGTGTTAGCAGAGTTTAAATGTAACTCCTTGGTGTTAGCAGAGTTTAAATGTGATCCTTGGTGTTAGCAGAGTTTAAATGTAACTCCTTGGTGTCAGCAGAGTTTAAATGTGATCCTTGGTGTTAGCAGAGTTTAAATGTAACTCCTTGGTGTTAGAAGAATTTAAATGTGCAAGGAGCAGCTAAGCAGCAGGCTGCTTAAATAATAAAAGAGTGTTAAGAAGAGAAACAACTTTGCATAGAAAGAGAGAAGAGAGATAGTCCTGACTGTCTAACAATTCTGTTCTGTGTTCATTCAGTCTGTTCTGTTTTGTTCTGGAGGTAAACAGGCAGGAACTGTTTTCAATGGAGCAGGAAGTCTCCAAATGAACCAATCAGGACACTGGAGGAGATTATTTTAAAAACATCAGGAAGTTCCTAATTTAACTATGCTAAAAAGCGGCAAAAGCTTAGCAGCAGCTGCCATTGACGCAGCAAAGGAGCGGGCGGCAAGAAGACACCTGGTGGGGGGAGGTTCTAGGGTGGCAGGAAGGTGGGCACTGCGTGAGAGCATTGCACTCGCCCCGTTGGCGCCTGGGTGTGAGTTCAGGTTGCCTTAAAAGGGGCCACATGGAGAAGCCTTGCCTCTTGCGCTAGGCTCGCCACCTGAGCAACTTCCCTCCCACCCACCTTGTTTTGTTGGCTGTTAAGCTTATGTCTGTATGGCCACTGGATGGTGTGTTTATATTGCATTTTGTCACAGCTGGTGGTTTTGGCATGGGATGGAGCCTGTTTGGGGGAAGTTTGGTCTGCGCATCGGACTCCCCAGGTTGGAGACCTCCCTACGAAGTGGCAGGTCTGCAAGCAGGGTCAACCCAGATGGGGAGGCTTGGGGGATGCAGGGCCAGGTAGCCTGGGGTGGGACCAAGAAGGAGGTGGGCGCCTCTCCTTGGAACCCCAGGGCTTACAGCGCCGGGTGGCCTGGGGTGGGGCCAAGGGAAGTGTGCACTTCCTCTTGGCGCCCCAGGTGGACACTTTTCTATGGTGGGAATCCAGCGACAAGGGGACCCATGTTCCTGGTGGGGGAACCGGGTGGGCCCCAGGGCGCCGTTGGCTCTTCCTGTGGATGGGATCTAGGTTCTTGTGGTCTTCTAACTGCAAGTCAGGCTCCCTCACCCTGCTGTGCCAACAATCTTGTGGAATAGTAATAAAGCTGTGGCCTTTTTTAAGCCAATGGAAATGTTTGTGTGTCTTCCTTGAGCCCAAAAAGCCCTCCTGCAAGTCAAATACATATCTCCTCTGAAGCCCCTCTGAAGATACTCTCCATATTCTGTTCACACTTGGTAACTAATTTCAATTGCACTATTATTTGGCAGTCCTACTGCTGATGTCTCTCATCCTTCCTAGTATTCAACTCTTGTACAAAACGTTTGGAAATGCCTTCTGGCCAAGTACTGTTTTAAAAACAAATACATGTAGACTTCCATGTTGCTTACTTTGCTACAGTTGTAGTATGATTAGCTCTGTCATCACATGGGAGTATTTGGCATGAAGGATATCCTGGAATTATCAATTGCATTTTAATTCCTAAAGCAAGGAGAACAGTACTTGGAGCAGAGGGAAAATGTCCCCTCACCTTGAGTGCCTATTAGTAGAAAGGCAGGATATAAATAGACTGAATAAATAAAGCAGTGGATCACTTTTTAAAAACAGCTACATAATGCACAAAACTCAGCATGGCATCTTCATGCTTCAGAGTTTTTCTTAAACTCAATTCTTGTCCAAGCCTGCCTGAACAAAACGTAAAAATGGATCGCTCTTAATAAGTACTTTGTCTAGGTTTCCTGTCTCCTCTGTCATGAAATGACTAATTACTAATTTCCAAACCTTTGAATAATTCACAGCACATCCCACTTGGTAACCCTCGGGCTGTTCCTTTCCATTTATGTGCTGCAGATTCTGACAAGTACCTTTCCTTTCCTTAGAAGACACCTGCCTCGGCCATAGACCTGCTTGTTCCAACCCAGATGTCATATCTATTCCTGTTCTGCATATAATCTTCCCTGAGTTGTAACTCTTCCATCTAATGCCCTAAAAGCCTCCCCTGATAGTAACTGAGTAAAAGACATAACATAGATATGCCTACTAGTTTAAAAAAGAATGCATTTCCTCAGTAACATATCTATTAACAGGTATCCATAGCCACAACAAATCATTTCACTTGCTCAGTATTTCCTTTCCCGCTCCAAGCCATTTAAAGGGCAGCAGAACAAAGTTTGAGTCCATGGCACCTTTAAGACCAACAAAGTTCATTTATAGGTATAGCTTTTGTGCACATGCACACTTCATTAAATATAGATTCAGGTGGGTAGTCATATTAATTTGAAGCAGTAGAAAATGTTTGAGTCCAGTGGCACCTTTAGAGCCAACAAAATATAATTCTGGGTATAAATTTGCATGTCTTAAAAAGGTGCCACTGGACTCAAACTGTGTTTTATTGCTTCAGACTATCATGGCTACCCACCTGAATCTACAGTCAAAAGGCAAGATACTGAAGTTTCTCTCTTATCTTTTTTGTGATTCTACAACTTCATCAATGTGAAATGCATCTACAGTCTTGATTATACGAACTACATGCATGGTTGCATTCGCAGCACAAGAGTGTGCAGTTCTTCTGTGTACTTGTTGGGGGGGGGAGGGGAAGACATGCGAAAATTGTAGCAAACTATGTCTGCCTGTCCTTAGGGATTTGCTCAGCTGCCTCAGAATAACTGTGTTCCTTAGGTGCACAGCATGCTTCTAACTTGAGAATGTTGGAAGAAGTTGTTAACCAAATGAAAGCAACATGAACTATAAGGCTTATAGTATAAGTAATGTACTTTGGCAGTAGATGTGATACATTGCCATTTGGAATATCCCCTCTCATCTCTGTGAATGCAGTTTACTAACTTGGAATCTGTGACACTTGTATGAATGGTCCCCAAGGTTGTTTGTAATGAAGAAATAATAATAATATCCAGATCTAGCAGTTGTTTCCCGATCCTTTGCTTCAGATTACATCGCTTTATAAAGAAGTAAAGATTTTTAAAAAGATCTGCACATGTGCAGAGTGCCTTCACCTCACCCCTGGGAAACTAAAGGGTCATTCCACACAATGACCAATGTTGCTAAATGTTTGCAATATGCCAAAACGCTATATTTAATAGTGGAATTTCGTCATTCCACATACCTTCAATTCTAGTGGAATATTGAAGTCCCAGTAGCAGTCTATTCATTCCCCACAGGTTTCCAGTCTCGTTGGAATCACAACAAAAATATTGCATTTTTCTGTGCTTCTTCCTGCCCCTGGCCGTCAATCAAACAGAACAGCCAATGAACTGTTGTGTTCATGCTCCCAGAAAGCCCCTTTCCCTTTAAAAACTGCTTTTTAAAAACCCCAAAACAGCAGCAATAACGAATATTTGTTCATTCATTGTCTCAGAAAGACCTTTTTCGCTGGTGTAGGAGCTGGCACTTAATCGTTTACACGCTCTTCAAGTAACCCCCCCCCCCAATGGGTGCGATTTGTGGCCGAAATTACAGGCAGTGTTGAACAGGGGGCTGTATTGTGTTCGGAAACTTTAAAGACAATTGCAGTAGGGAGCTTTGTTTTACTGTTAAGCACTTCTATGGAGGAAATTCAGCCAGAGAAGCCTCTCTTATTCGTTGCTTTTGCAGGTTTAAGGGGGAAAAAATGGCGATCGTGTCTCCGGAAGCTCGGGGGCGAGAGCGAGGGAGGAACATTCTTTCTACTGCTATTTTGAGAATGCACATGTCTTTCGCTGATATGTTGTGGCTTGTGCTCAGAAGTGTAGCGTTTTTTTCAGGGGGAATCCACTTTTCTGGATTTCCCCCTAAGCCAGGGGTAGTCAAAATTCCGATTGTTGCTAGAGTTTGGTGGGACTTTTGTGGTTTGTTTGTGACGTCATGCGGAATGTTAAATTATCAGCATTGACATAAGGTAAAACTGGCTACATTTAAGTTGTGCGGAATGGCTCTAAGTGCTGCTTCACACCGACAGGGCTACTCACCTGAATCTATCTTCACTGAGTAGCCGTGATTGTTCTGTACAGATATGGGACAAATTTTTAAGTAAAGCACATTCTTCCAGGAAGTTTAGAATCACTCTTCATCATCCCTGGGTCCCTTCTTGGAAATCAACACTCTTATAAAATAATAAACATTTACTCCATCAATCAACTCTTGTAATTTAACATATTTTATCACATAATGTAATATAGGGACAACATTGTGATAATAGTCAGCTTGAAATTGATTTTTAAGAGGATTCACAGTATCCCATTAAAAAAATCAGAAGAAAAGTAACAGGGCACAGAGTTTTTTTTTCTTTAGTAAAAGGTGAAAGATTTATACAATCTGAAGAGAAACCAGAGTATTCTCAGTGACACCAAATAAGAATGATTTTTTTAAAAGTTAAATAGTATAGAGTGCTAGAGGCAGAAAGGCTTTAGGGCAAAATAGTTCTCCTGTAGAAACTTGTGAGAATATGGAAAGGAAGGAGGCATTTGATAAATTTCTTAATTTAATATGCAGAATTGTAGATGCTCCTGGCTATGCTGGAGAGCGTCAGTCAACTTTCCAAGACAGCTTGTTGTAAATTGTATAAATACCTCAGAAAGAGAGGAAAGGTGTTTCCAGTCAGGCAGCAATGGATGTGTTTATGAAAGCCTGATTTCAAGAGACACATGTTTATTTGACCTGTTCAACAAAATGTAAGAGGCACCGCTAAAGCAAAAGGATGGAAGTTTCCATTACTGTATTTGTTAAAATGTTGTGGGCTTTAGAGATGTACAGTGAGGACTCCAACATCTGAGTAAAAATTAGAAATAGAAAATTGTGGCTAGGGAGGCAGGGTGTGTGGAAAAGGACTGGGACAGATCTGTGGAATATGTAAAGATTGTATCCCACTAAAACAGGTCATTTCAAATGAAAATGACACTTCTTTACTCTTCATTTTATTTTACAGAATGTATGCCCCTGCCTTTCTGCCCGCACGAGGGCAACCAAGGAAGCTAACAAATGAAAACATATATAATGTAATCACATCTTGAATTCTGTTAAACCCAGGGTCCCCTTTAAATATTGTTCTAATTTGACATGGAGGAAAAACAAAAAAAAAAAAACCCGAACATTCTGCCATTCAATATGGAATGCTACTCAATATAGGATGCACCCCCAGCATGAGGGTTGGGGGTGGGAAACATTGTTGGCCATGTTGTTATGTCATTTATGAGGAAAACCCAAAGGTGGTGTAGAATAACTCCAGGAATTGCCAGAATATCATAGAGTTTCTGATGATTCCTGGAGCTACCCTAACAATGCAATCCTAAGGACCACATGCAGCACAGTAGCCAGGCACCAGTCTAATCTGCTCCCTAAAGTTTCCTGGCAGAGAATAGGAAGCAGGCAAAAATCCGAGAAGCAGGGTCACAGAGGCTGCAACCATGTCAGTGTCTTGGTGTAGAGAGTTATCTCTCATAGCAGTATAACCAGGGTGGCACCCAGTCTCTTTGAGGGGAATGAGAAAATAGTTCCCATTATTGCTTACTTGTCACTGCATGCTCACCCCTTTGGGTCAAGCCTCCAAAGAGAGTTCAGCGATGGGTTCAGCGATGAGACACATTAGCCACCCAGTATGAACTTTGGATGTGGTCTTGCTGGGGTTGGTGTGGGGGTATCCTCATTTTTGGCTATCCTGTTTTTTGCTGGCATAACTTTCTGTCACTAATGGGCTAAGCTGAGCTGAAATGGCTAATGGAGCCAAATATCTCCTGGTCTCCCTGTTTCTTCATCCACTTAGAGAGACTTACGTCATTGGTTCACTGATGAGGGGCTACTGCAGGGCTGCAGTGAGACCTGGAAAAGTCACAGCAAACCCAGCTATTATCACTGCTTTTTTGTTTTGTTTTTTGCTATGGTGTCTGGTCAACTGCTCAATTATCCCTGCTCAACTATGATTTTTCTATATCATAGAAATGCTGAAGTATCTGACAGCACAGATGTTTTAGCTAGCACTAAAAAAAAAAAAAAAAAAGCCAAAGGCTGCTAGGATGCCATCCTCAGCAAAATTATTCCAGTCTAATACCTGTTATATTCAAATCAGCAGATCCCCCCCCCCATTTCTAACTTTTAATTGATCAAGATCTTGTTCAGGGTCTTCAGCTGGGTCCATTGGCTGAAACAGTGAGGCTAGGCGTAGTTGGGTTTAGATGTTTAATTAAGCTGCCATCTGTTGTAGTTGTTATATATATTGTTATACAGGGTTTTATGGGGATTTTATATTTCAATTTTAAATGTTGTATACCGCCACAAGACAACAAGTTGTGAGTGGCAGTATATAAATAAAAATATAAATAACAGATTTCTCCCCCTATGCCCTACAAATTGTCCTGCAGCAAACAGAAATCAAGCTCAGAGCTATTCATGTAACTGTATGCACCAATCTGGGATACCTTTTTCATTGGTGGGACAAGGAAGTCGGGTCTGCAGTCCAGAGAGTGTCAGGGATGGATGCTGCCAAACATGCCTCCCCTTCCCAGTTTCTGTGCTGGGTGCCAAGCCTTGATGGATTCAGCACTGGCTTAGCTGGCAATGGAGAAGGCAGCAGGTGGACCAGAAGCTGGTGCTTGCCTTCAGCAGATGGTACAGCATCTCTGTCAAATGAAGAGTGAGCAACACAAAGGGATGAAGCATACAAGAAAGGAGGATCCAAGTCACACCTGAGGAATTTGCCTGGCACCCAGCACAGAAACTGGGAAGGGGAGACATCTTGAACAGCAAATGGACATTGGCTAGATAGGAGCCCACTGGCAACTTGGAACATTTTCAGATGCAGTAAGCATACCTTTTTGTTTACAAAAAGGTCACAACTTAAACCTAGTATCAGGCTCCAGGGTCTCATTGAATGTAAATGTTTACCTGAAATCTGTGTGACCTATGCATATAACTGAAGTATATTGATATAAATAAAGTTGCCTTGTCTGGGTGTTGCTTTTATGTCCCTTTGACTGGCAGGACAGCATTTTGACTGGAATAAGATATGACACCACAGGTTGGCTTTAAACCTAGCCATAGCTATATTTCCTCCTCCTGGAGGGTTGGCAACACATGGGAGAGGGACTGCACAAAAAACACCAGAGTCCAGAGGTGCCCTGGGGATCCACACCATTCCCAGCTGGAGAGCAGATCTTGCCTACTGGAGGGAAGTGACTATATAGTAGAAGCCAAAGGGTGCCAACCTCATTTGGCAGCCTCCCTGACAAAATGAGCCCCTGGCCTCCCAGGGTCACCCACGCTTGTTTACATGCTGTCTCTTATGGAGGCCCCAAACCCCAGGGAGTCCAATAGCAACCGGACTCCCTGCCAACAGGCTCCATTCCATGCAAAACTGCAGCTGTGATTAATTGCAACATTCAAAACATCAAACTCTCACAGCATGAACCAATTACACAAACCAAATTCCCGGGTGGGTGGGAGGGAAGCTGTTCACGTGGCATCTAGGGCAAAGAGACGAAGCCGGCACATGGGGGGGGGGTGCCATGGCCCCACGTCTCTCCTTTGCTGTCATTTGTGCTGACTACATGCAGCATGCACACCACAAACTGGCCACAGAGATGGTAGCGTCCCTTCCCAGCCAGCCCTCACGGCATCAACTGGCAGCTGCACTCAGCCTCTCTGTATTTTTCGTCCCTTAATTTTTATTATTTGAGGCCTTGGGTGGCTCAATGACCATATTGTGTACTTGATGGTTGAGATTGGATTAAAAGTTAAAAACTACTTGTCTAGTCTCTACCGACTAATCCCCACTAACTAAGCAATGAAATCCCATAGAAAGGGCAGAAAGCTGTGTCATTGTTAAAAAAATAAATAGTTAAAAGAATAAATAGTTCTGTCCCAGCTGACTCAACCAGGTGAAGCAAAACATACTGCAGGGAATGCTCTGTCCTCCTCTCAGTCATTAGACGTTCTTTTCATATTGTCATGTACTGAAAGAACAGATGGCCAGTGACTAACAGCCCATGACTAGGTACAGATGGGTGTTTACTTGTTTTAACAGCTTTGTTAGTGTAACTGTAGTAGTTCCTGTTGGCAGCAGAGGATAGGACCTGCAGTAATGGGTTTAAAACTATGTGTACAGTGGTACTGGCTAGATCTTAGAGGTGGGTAGGAAATCAGAGTAGTTCAGTAGTGGAATAGGCTGCATAAAGTGTTGATGAGCTCCCTCTTACTGGCAGTCTTTAATCAACAGCTGGACAGATTATTATCATGGATGTTTTAAGCTGATCCTGCATTGAGGAAGAAGTTGGACTAGATGGCCGGTATGGCCCCTTCCAACTCTATGGTTCTATTCTATAATAATCTTAATATTCATCAAATTTTTCACATTTATATCTGAGAAATGGGTGCTTCTCAATGTGCTTGCTAGAAACAGACAAATAACCATAATTATCTTTTAAATTTGTCTGGTAATTTTTCTTTATAGACCCTGAATATTTTACATTGTATATCAGGCACGCCTAACAGGTGACAGTAACCTATCATTAAATTGTTGTCATATTCTTTAGGGCAAAAATGCTCAGCAACCAGTTTATAGAAAAACAGGTGTAGCAGCAAATAACATGCATTTAACCTATCATTACATATAAATAGTTGACTAAAATAGGATAGAAATTAAGATTTTTAAATATATATATATATGATAGCTAAAAATTCATACCCTTCACATTCCTCACTCATTTAGATGAAACTTGATTTTTATAACTGAATCAATTACCCATATGCAGTGATAGGCACAAATTAGAAAAATGCAGTTTGTGATCTATGTCCAAACCATGAACAAATGAAAGTTTGTTCATGGACTGAACCAGTTCATGCCTCTTCAAATCCTTTTAAAATGGTGTTTGCAGAAAATGCACAAGCCACTCCAAATAAACAGGAGAGCAGGCACTTTTGGGGGAATTTCTTGCGCATAAAACAGAATCAGCTGAGTGGCAGGGAGCAAGCTGCTGTTTTTGCACATAAATTGATTTAAAAGTTCGTGGAAGTTACTGATGGTAGAGCTATCGCAAACTTCAGTTCATGAACCACGAACCAAGCAAAAGTTGTGATGAATTTTGCTTCGTGGTTTAGTTCATGCCCTTCCCTACCCATAGGCTAAAAGGCTGGTCTATTTTTGCTGCATACTACAAATATTTATTCTTTATCACCAGATATTTTTATTATGTTAGGCTTAGTATATTATCCTTTATTGACCATATGTCATGTAATCCATGAATATTTACTCTGTTTGTTAAATGAAGGTAAATGCTTCATAGAGCTGTGTTTTTCAGTAAACACCTATCCTTAAACACACACACACACACACACACACTATACGTCAGGTAGAAACTACCAGCCACCACTAAAAAATCTGTGTATTGTACTGAGACCCTTTGTAGGCCTCATTCTCTAATTCTGTCAGAATGATCTCTTGGGTTTGTCTGATAGATCACTTTTTCAGGAGAAAGAAAATTTAATCTAAATAAACCACATTGTAATTAAGGAAATAGCAACATCTAAATAATGAATTAAAAAAGCAACTGTTTTCATTACCATGGAGAGGAAGGAAGGAGCTTGAAATAAGTAGTAACCATTCATGGGAAATAAATAACTTCACCGGATGTATTTTATTGAAGTACACAGAATGTGTGCTCAAGAGACTATTTATAGAATACATGATGTGAAACATTTAATAAGTAAGATTTAACAGAACTTTATTGATTCAACCTGAGGTAAAGTGATCCAAACTTTCATGATTTTGTTGTTCTCTTTAAATCTGTACTGATTTCTTAAACTGCAAATTATGTACACACCCTTAAGTTCCCGTGGCATAAAATGTTTTATATTCCATGAGGAGTTTGCAAATGATAGCTTAGGGACCAGTCTCCTAAGGACTGGATTTGGCTATAAGATTCCCAGTTGCCAAACACTGTATTCTGTTGTAAGGTTTTTCCAAAAGATTTCTACACATCTGAAATAACCTTATATATATGGCTTCAATACATGGCCAAGAAGCAATAATAGGAAACTTGATGAATACAAAATAATGCAAAGAGGCATTCAGCAGCAGGGCTGCTTGGTGTGTGTGTGTGGGGGGGGTAGTGCTGGCAGAAGGCTCTCTCTCTCTCTCCCTCCCTCCTGACCCCAGCAGCCCACTGAGGTCTGGCAAGGCCACAGCAGGACTGCTTGGGGTGGGGGTAGCACTGGCAGGCCCTCCCTACCCCCCACCCCACTGAGCCTGCATCACAGATGCTCTCTCCTTCCCTCCCAGCTCCCACCTGCCCTCCCAGCTCCACCATGGTCCCAGGACCTGTGGCTGGATGGCTTGAGCAGAGTTGTCTGAAATTCAGCCCCTCCAAGACAGAGGTCCTATGGCTAGGGAGGAGGGGGGCAGAACAGGAAGCATGTTTGCGTGTACTGGCCGGGGTGCAATTGATTACCAAGCTCCAAGCCAGGAACTTGGGAGTGACCTTGGATGCCTCAATGACCATGAAGGCACAGGTCAAGAAAGTAGCTTGCCAGGTGTTTTTCCATCTTCATCAGGCAAGGCAAGTAGTGACCCATCTGTCTTCTGAGCACCTGGCTATGGTGATCCATGCAATGGATCCGGGTGCGGCCCAATGCGCGGGCGCGGCCCGTGCCGGTCCCCAGCCTCAGAAAGGTTGGGGACCACTGCATTACAGAGTGCACAGATTTCAGAGTGCACAATGATTTCAGTTGTTAGCCAGGGCTGCCTACTTAGCATTGCGGAGCGCAGCTGCCCGAGGGAACCCTGTCCGAGAGAGCCGCCGCCTGCCCCAAAAGAGAGCCGCCGCCCGACAAGGTCAGTTTCTAGCGCCCGCTGTATTCGGCATACAGCGGGCTTTATTACTAGTCATAATAAATAAACCACATTTTTCTCAACCAGATTTCATGATTTTGTAAAGTGATCTGCTTCCAGTACTGTCCTATCACCACTTTTTTCTGCTAACAAAAAGTGTGATATTGAGTGCCACTGCTTTTAAAGTTAAACCTTACTGAATTATAGACCAGTAGACACCTTATTGGCATAAGGGGGATATTTTACTTTAATATTAGATCTATCCATTTTTGTACCACTTTCAAAAACACATTTACCACTCTGCAATTCCACCACATATGGAGATAGGAACCAATAGCATTATTGAAAGAAACTTATTTTGATCCATACCAGTCAGGCCACGGGGGTATAGGCAGTGCTGGTTGCCATGATGGACAATCTCCAGTGCCAATTGGATTGGGGCGGGTCAGCCATACTTGTTATGTTAGATTTGTCAGCTGCCTAGTTATTGGTTCACCACCTCGCTGGGACAGGGATATGGGGCACAGCCCTTGATTTGCTATGCTCCTTTCTCCAGAACCAAACCCAGAGGGTGGCTATGGGGAATAAGTTGTCATACTCCTGTAGTCTCCCTTGTGGAGTACCTCAGGGGGCATTGCTCCCCCCCCCCAGTCTTTTAAACATCTTTATGTGCCCTCTAACCCAGCTGGTACAGAGCTTTGGGCTGGCTTGTCATCAGTATGCCAATGACACCCAGCTCTATTTTAAGGTGACCAGATTGTCCCATATTGGAGGGACATCTAGGGGCACCCGGTAAATTGTACTTATGTTGAAATTAATATATATATATATTACAATACTATTTTTGTGTTCTATGCATTCTATGAAAAATTTTGTTGCTCCATATAGACCAAATTTTTAATCAAGACCCCCCCCCCGGTAAATGGTGTCCTGCTTTACCAATGTTAACATCTTGTCACCTTACTCTATTTCCTCATGGACAGCCATCTGGACTCCCCTCCCCCAGAATAATATGCCAAATATTTGGAATCTGTGGCTGGATGGCTTGAGCAGAGTTGTCTGAAATTCAGCCCCTCCAAGACAGAGGTCCTATGGCTAGGGAGGAGGGGGGCAGAACAGGAAGCATGTTTGCGTGTACTGGCCGGGGTGCAATTGATTACCAAGCTCCAAGCCAGGAACTTGGGAGTGACCTTGGATGCCTCAATGACCATGAAGGCACAGGTCAAGAAAGTAGCTTGCCAGGTGTTTTTCCATCTTCATCAGGCAAGGCAAGTAGTGACCCATCTGTCTTCTGAGCACCTGGCTATGGTGATCCATGCAATGGTCACCTCCAGAATAGATTTCTGCAATTCACTCTATGTGGACCTGCCTTGTCCCTGACCTGGAAATTGCAGCTGATCCAGAATATGGCTGAGAGGGTCCTCACAGTAACATTTTGGAGGGCTCATATCCAGCCTGTGCTGAGGCAGCTGCACTTGTTGTCAGTTGCAGTCTGGATCTGGTTCAAGGTTTCGGTTTTAAACTTAAAAGCCCTTCATGGTCTGGGACCCACATATCTGAGGGACCATTTGTTGTCCTGTTCTCCCGCAGAGCTTTGCGCTCTGCAGCTATCAACCTGCTGGTCATTCCTGACCCTAGGGATGCTTGGCCTCGACCAGGGCCAAGGCCTAGTTGGTCCTGGCCCCTACCTGGCAGAATGAGCTCCTGGAAGAACTATAGGCCGTGCAGGATTTGTCAGCTTTCCACAGGGCTTGTACGATGGAGCTCTTCCACCAGGTTTATGGTTGAGGCCAGGATAGGAGGAAGATGTGGTTGCCCTCGCCCCCAATCAGGAAGTATACCATCAAGATGTATGCCACCCTTGACTATCTTGGATGATGTTTTTTTGACACAGCCCCCTGCTGCCTGGGAGGCAAGCATCCCGTGGGGAGTAGGATTCTTTTTCCCACCATATTGGTAGGTTTTGTGTACTATTTTGAGTGGTTTTAATGGGAGTTTTATTTGGGTTATTGTTATGGAACTTCTTGCATTGTAACCTACCATGAGCCATACACCAAGAGTGGCAGGTAAGAAATATAACAATAACAACAACAACATGTTGCCTGCACCTCCAACCCAGCCCTGAAACATTTGGAAACATTTTGCTAACTTTTTTGGTGCATAATACCACATTTACATCACTTCTGGCAACTTTCTCTGATCTTAGTATTTTTCAGTATCAAAGAAACACTTTTAATTATTTTAACCATATCTTGTGAGTCAGCTCCTTTTTAACACTTCCCAACTTTTTCCATAATTATGTCTGGGATTTTCATTGTCTTGTAATGATTAAATATTTTAAATGGTGGTGCTTTGTCTTGGTGAATTATATAATCATTTTTCTATTGCCTATGGGTGTCAAGTAACATCAAGTCACAGCTGACTTACAGCAACCCAAGCAAAGGGGCTTAAAGGCATACTTGAAGCAGAGGTGGCTTGCCATTGTCCTTCTCTGCACAGCCTTCCATGGTAGTCTCCCTTCCAAGTAAAAACCCTGCTATACTTACAGGATATGATGAGATCAGGCAATACCATACCATAGTCCCTTCCTTCTCCGTTATATTTAATGGCTTATTCAGGTCTTCTGCTCTTGCGACTTCATTGGTAAAACTTTTAATCAGTATTGAAAGCTTGTGCCAACAAATACTATAGGCAAAGAGTATTCCCATGGCTGCACTTCCCCATGTTCAGACAAGCCAACAAATCTTGCAAGTCCAGTGTTAAAGAGCTTGTATAATTTGTATGCTTATTGGTTCTCAGCTTGCAATCAGAAATGTGGCAAATGGGTATGGACTTTTACAAATTATGACAAATCTCCTCACAAAATGTGACAACTGTGCATAAGAAGCGGGACATCCCCTCCCCATATACACATAGCTAGCCAACATGTGGATACTCCCAAGAAGGTCAACAGGCTGCCACCCAGTACAGGCTTATCCCATGGATGAGATATGCATCCTTAGCCAGTGCACCAGTTTAACCAGTCTGAGGACTGCAATCTAACCACTATTTATTTTAAGCTTTTCAGTTTTCAAATAGCTTCCTGTGTAGAACTCTAATTGAAGTCAGTAGCCAGGATTGCTTCAGAATAAGTGAGAGGTGTTCTAGCCTGAGCCAAAGCCAAAACAAGCGGTAGTTGTAGTAAATCTGAAAGGCAGGCTTGATAAACAACAATTTCATTACAGTTCCAAACAGAGGCCCCTTAGAGCACTGACTGTTTAGATAAATGTTAACCTAAGGCATTTTTCCATGTCCACTTCCACTTTTTCTTGCTTTGGCTCAAGCTTCCAAGCGGCACCAATTTATCCCCAATTACACGCAGCTTCTTTCCCAGCCTCTTTGGTCTTCCACCCCTTCCTTGTTTTTTCTGACCACTGTTATATCAATGTATTGTCTGTGGATGCCGAATAAGGAAAGCCAATGTGATAACTTGGAATAATCAAAGGGCCACCTTTATTCTAATTGCCCAAGGGGGATCTGCAGTACACACAGGCCAGAAATGCATTCCAGAGCTCATTGCAGTGCAGGCAATTGGTGGGATGCAGAAGATTCAAGCCTCCTCTGTTTTGTGTATTCCTGATTTTATGGGTGAGGCTAATCTGGCTCCGAGTCCAGAGCTGTCACGCAATCCTTGCCATGTCTTATTTAGTGCTCAAGGGAAGTGTGCAATATCCAGTCCTCCTAGCCACTAGATATCTAGGTCATGGATAGTGACATCCCTCAAGGGGTTCCTGACCCAGATCATTGAAGACACCAAGGCACTAAGCTTCTGGTCTGTTGGGCTACCCCTTCATCTTCCAAACCGATGCTTCAGAATGTTCACCTGAGTTGTACTGTGTATCACTGAAGCAACATTTCCCACACTGTTCCTGCCAAGGGGGAGATCAGCTGGCTATTTGGTCTGCCTCATCACCCCACTTGCCTCTCACAGCCACCAAGAGGCATTGCTGCAGTTCCCTCAAGAAGATGTCACAGCTCTCATCTGAAAGGCAGTCACCATCAGCCTGTACACATGCCAAAGACAATCCCAGATGTCTGGGTGCAAAATATGTATGTCATCAATGGCAGGAACTCGATGCCATACCTCACCATTCACTTCAGTTCATGCCCTTCCCAGGAGGCATATCTGACCATACAATCAGCACACCTGGCAGAAGTGCCCTCGAGTACTTAACGTCTGCTAGGGCTTGCAAAACAATGGACTACCCATGTCTTCCCATGTTGCTTTCACCCAGGTGAATTAGGCAGAGGTTTCTCCCTCCTGGAAGACTCTACATTTCGACCTGAGAAAAAGCTGGCCTACAAGTGAAGATCCTTCCTCATGGCACTGATACCCCTTACTCTATGATGGGGAGCCTGGATGTCTGACATGGACTCGTAGAGGTGATGTACAAAGGCCCACCAGGTGCTATAGCCCTGCATGCAAAGTTCAAATGCCCCACCAAAGATAGGAGTTCACATAACATGACAGCCCTCTGGCTGTCTGGCTGTGCTGGGAACTTTGCCATTCTGGTGGCCCTGCATGGACAGGCTCGTGTCTCTGCCACCACTGCCCCTGTCATCGTCATGGCTCATCAGTGACCCAGATGGGCCGAGGCCCCTACCTCCCTCTCTGCTGCTGCCATAGCTCACCAGCCCCTCTGACAAGCTGAGGCCAGTGCCAAAGCCTTCTCCATTGCCTCTGGGGCTGCTGCTGCTGCAGCTTGCCAGCCCCTCGGATGAGCTGAGACCACCAGTGAGACTGCTGCCGCAAGCCACCGCACACCTGTGAGGTTCACAGGGCCCCACCCACTCTCTCTTGCCCAGAAGTCCCAGCTAAGTGGGACTCTCTCAGCCCTGGGTAAAAGGTAAAGGTATCCCCCTGTGCAAGCACTGGGTCATGTCTGACCTTTGGGGTGATGCCCTCTAGCATTTTCATGGCAGTGCCTTCCCCAGTCATTACCGTTTACCCCCCAGCAAGCTGGGTACTCATTTTACCGACCTTGGAAGGATGGAAGGCTGAGTCAACCTTGAGCCGGCTGCTGGAATTGAACTCCCAGCCTCATGGGCAGAGCTTTCAGATTGCATGTCTGCTGCCTTACCACTCTGTGCCACAAGAGGCTCTACTCAGCCATGGGAGGGTGGGGCAAACGTCTGGGTCATTTCTTAGGAGCCTGGAAGGCCAGGACTGCTGGGGCCCCCTGGGCATTTCTCCTTCAACTGCATCCCCAGCTCACAACATATATTGTAGAACAGCCACATGAGCTCACCACACTGAGGCAACCTTGCAGGGCCCACAAAAAAAAATCATTCAGGTACAATCTGCTCTCGAATGTGAAACCCAGGAGAGAGAAGTCACTTTGTGGGCATGATAGATCCAAAGGATTGCTAATGATGAATCAGGGAGTGCACAAACTAACTACTGGCAAACCAAGGAACATCCTGCTAGAGCCACCCATCCATGTTATATATGTGAGCAGGATCCCCACTACACTATTGAGTGTAGATTCAAAGATGTATACTGCAGGAAGTGTAATAAAAAGGACTCATATTATTCAGAGTAGATGGCATTTTGAAGAATGAAATAAAGTTTATATGTTGATGTAATATGATAAGGCTAAAATCCATGCAGTGGTAATTGGTACAAGTATTAACTCAGACACTGAGCTTACAGGTGTACAACCTTAGCAAAATAGCAAAATAGAGAAATCAGCCATTTGGTTAGCACAAACACTACCTGGAAAATATGGAATTGGAGTCAGTAATGTATGTTGTCTCACAAGCAGAATGCAAACAAACCTTTGTAGATGTTAAAATGCATAAATGCCCAAAGCCTAAATATATAGCTCAATGTACATGTGGATTAAGAGCCTCTTGTGGTGCAGAGTGGTAAGGCAGCAGGCGTGCAGTCTGAAGCTCTGCCCATGAGGCTGGGAGTTCAATCCCAGCAGCCGGCTCAAGGTTGACTCAGCCTTCTATCCTTCCGAGGTCAGTAAAATGAGTATCCAGCTTGGTAATGACTGGGGAAGGCACTTGCAAACCACCCCATATTGAGTCTGCCATGAAAACGCTAGAAGGCGTCACCGCAACAGTCAGACATGACCCAGTGCTTGCACAGGGGATACCTTTACCTTTACATGTGGATCATTTTGCATCTTCCAGTGAATGTACAGAGGGGTCAACGTGGCAACTAAAACAATCAGGGTATTTTTAAAAAATCCTTATTTATTCATTTGAGCCTGCTTATTTTTTGGACAGGGCTTTGAGCACTTATAGTTAAGTCGTGAGTATATGTGCTTCAAACCTCACAATAAAGCAAATGCATGCCATATTTATTCCAAGAACATGCCAAATATTAGAAAAACGTCCTTTGTTTTGAACTAGGCAAATTCAGTGGCAATCTTCACAAACAGCTTTACAACAGGCCTCATGAAGACTCTCGCTATCACATTGGGTCATAGAGTTTCAGGATATTTCCAAAACCTAAATTGATTACTGGAAGAAATCAATCAAATTAAGGACAAGACACACTTTTCTGTCAGCCTTATGAGATCCTGTGGTTTATGTATGCGAGTAATTAACCCGCCTTGCCCACTATACATATTATATTTTCTCTTCAGAAAAAGTCAAGGTCTATCTGTAAAGCTATAATTCTTTATACATATGAAGGTCTGGAGGCTGTAGATATGGGTAATGGGATACAGAAGCTTTCACCTTTGGGTCAGTTACTCAACTGCAGTCTGCTTTGGTTATGCATGAAAGTCATTACTATTTAATCTCCACTGTGAATGTCTCATTGCTAGTGGAGGACTCTGGAAACTTGTATCAACTGTCATTGATAGATTTTTCTCCCAGAGGCCTAAAAGTACTTTGATAAGTGGCAAGCTTCTCTGGAAGCCTCTCTGGATACCCCAACTGGTTCAAAATGCAGCAGTGTGGGTCCTAACTGGGACCCAGTGGAGATCACATATACAACCAGTGCTTGCCTAACTTTATTGGCTCTAGACTGCATCAGAGTTAAGGGCTGGGCTGGGACTAGGGCATCTAAGAGACTGCCTGTCATATTATGTCCCTCTGAGAGCATTAGTAACCAAAATCTTCTGAGGGTCCCTAGCCCTAAAGAAGTAAAAATGAACTCAACCAAAAAGACCTTGGCCGTATTAGTGCTACAAACACCCCAAACTGGCCTGCTGGGTGGCGCAGTATATACATCCCTAAATAATAAATTAAAATAAAATAAATACCATGACCAGAGGAAGCAGAGGCCTGAAAAGCAGTGGCTTCTGAGGGCTGTGTCAAAAGAAAGTCAAATTCCATGAATTTAGAAATAGTGGTGTAACTGTGACCCTCTTGCTTCTTTCAAATGCCTTCTCAGGACTCCCTTTAACAAGAAAGCCCCACAGTCTAAGACAGGGTACCCAACCTGATGCTCAGGGGTGCCACAACACCCGCCAACACATTATCTGGTGTCCACGGCCTCTAATCTGAAGAACCAGGTTTGGTTCCCCACGCCTGCATGTGCAATCAGTTGGGTGACCTTGGGCTGTTATCACATAGCAGTTCTCTTAGAGCTCTCTCAGCCTCACCTACCTCATAGGTGGGGCTGATGTGGGATGAAGGGAAGGCAATTCTAAGCTGTTTTGGGACTCCTTTTGGTAGTGAAAATTTGGATATAAAAAGCAACTCATTTTCTTATCCAAGGTCATCTTCTGAGTTTCATAGTACTATAAAAAGAATAAAGGAATTGATTTAATATGATATTTATGAGTTGCAATCTGGCTGTAAGCTCATAGCTGACAAAAAGAAAAGGTACCTGGGGACGAGTAATTTAACCCTATGTACAGAACACATTAGTGATTACAGATGCAAAGTAACATGCTTGGAGTAGAACAATTTTAACACCTTTCCAAAATATCAGTTGAAGAACAGAGACCAAGAAAAGCCAAAATGTTAGAATATTTTTTCCCTTTTGTGGCAAAAAGATCAAAACTAAACACAGAGGACAGATTCAGAAAGTGAAATTATACATTCTCAGGACACAAGAAGCTCTTTTGTGTTTGCTTTTTAGACTGACAAGCCTTTACTCAGGCAGTCCATCTTGACCATGTGTCAAGCGACAGGTGGAGAACTCCCTACTCCAATACCTAAGGTAATGATAAGGTAATCCCTTCCTGGTTCTGTGAGTAACTGTAACTGCTGTGTTGGACTCCTTTGCAAAACAAGTTGTAAGCTGACTACTATACTCAGAGGTCATTAGTGAGAAGAACAAAAAGTAGAATCTATTTTTAAAAGAATTCACTTTGGAAGACAGATTTCGATGTGGTTACACAGAAAATAATTATGTCTTTGTTGTAGTGACATTGGGATGTAAAAGATAACATGCATGCCTGAAAGCTTTGTCTAAGTGCTGTTCTACAACACCCCCACACATACCCAGTGACCTTTAGTAAATGGCTTGCCAGTCAGTTGATAAATCAATCATCTTATTCACACCCAGGCATGAGGTGATTCAAACTCCTGAGCATTCCCAGTTTAAACCCTGTCAAGTTTTGTGGAGAAATATCCTTCACCTTAGAATTCACCCCAATAATTCAGGAACTGGGACTGTCCTCTATTTATTTATTTTATAGTAATGCTGGTCTTTTAAATCCTGCAACTTCAAGACACAGAAAAAATAGTTTGGACATTATAGATTAAAATCACTAAGGAGAACCTTCCAAGATAGTGAGAGAAGGTTGAGTCGAATGAAACCATGTGTTTAAAATAGTCAATTTAGCAGGATGATGACTAGAATAATCAGCCACGGTTCTTCAAGTTAATTTGACAACAACAGCTCGCCATAGTTTACTTGTGCCATGTTTACCCGCAATAACTCTGGATTCTTTCTGCCAGACAAACAAGATAAAGATTTGAAGTATTACGTTTCACTGTTGTATGTTTCACTCTGGTTACACAGAGCAGGTTCAGTTCAGAAGTCTGACTGAATAATGAAGACATTTTCCTATTCCACTGTCAATTACAGTTATTATACATGGTAATATCTGCATTATTTTTATCATTAAATGCTATCTTACAAATGGGAGGAAGTTTGGTGTCATCACACTCATGCCAGTAAGTGATTTTGTTAAGAGTTTGGCACTATAGTTGGAAAATGAGAGTTATTCTAAACAAAGTAATTTTACCAGCATATTGTTCCTAGAGCCACAAAGCAATTACCCTTCTGCCTATCTCAGGGTGGGGAGGTGGTTTATCTTCCAGCGTTATCAGAGACACTTATAACACAAATAAAGTGGTGAAAAATTTAATCACTATCAAGAAATTTGTTTAGAATAAAATAAATCTCAAGTACTAGATCAGCCCTAGAAAGGAAATGTTTTTAGTCTTGACAAGCACCAGTAAATAAATGGGGGTGGGGGTTTAATGAATCTAGTTATTATTAGTATGGAATAAAACATTTTACTGAAACAAAAAAGTAATGGTGTCTATGAACAACAGTTATATATATATATATCCCTTCCCCCATGAAGAGTAAAGCTGCAGAACAATGCACTTACTTCTTAGCACTTATGTATCGTCCTGTAAGTACCTTCCAAATCCATTGAATTAGAATCATAGAGTTGTAAGGGGCCATACAGGCTACCTAGTCCAACCTCCTGCTCAATGCAAGATCAACATAAAGTATCCATGATAAGTATCTGTACAGCTGCTGTTGAAAACTAGCAGTGAGGTCTGATGTTCTGTAATTAGTCCTGTAATTATTTATCCTCAGCAATATATACCCTTATATTTTAGCTGGATGATATGGAAACTAATATTAGGGAGTATGCCTAATTTAGATCTATTATGCACATGTTGGATAATGCACTTTAGAAATAGATTATCCTATTCCGTACAGAAAAAATCCAGATACAAAAGCACACTGAAAGTACATTATCTAAATTCCTAAACTTCTATCATGTTGTTATGTGCGAAGTCGTGTCCGACCCATCGCGACCCCATGGACAATGATCCTCCAGGCCTTCCTGTCCTCTACCATTCCCCGGAGTCCATTTAAGTTTGCACCTACTGCTTCAGTGACTCCATCCAGCCACCTCATTCTCTGTCGTCCCCTTCTTCTTTTGCCCTCGATCGCTCCCAGCATTAGGCTCTTCTCCAGGGAGTCCTTCCTTCTCATGAGGTGGCCAAAGTATTTGAGTTTCATCTTCAGGATCTGGCCTTCTAAAGAGCAGTCAGGGTTGATCTCCTCTAGGACTGACCGGTTTGTTCGCCTTGCAGTCCAAGGGACTCGCAAGAGTCTTCTCCAGCACCAGAGTTCAAAAGCCTCAATTCTTTGACGCTCGGCCTTCCTTATGGTCCAACTTTCGCAGCCATACATTGCAACTGGGAAGACCATAGCCTTGACTAAACGCACTTTTGTTGGCAGGGTGATGTCTCTGCTTTTTAGGATGCTGTCTAGATTTGCCATAGCTTTCCTCCCCAGGAGCAAGCGTCTTTTAATTTCTTTGCTGCAGTCCCCATCTGCAGTGATCTTGGAGCCCAGGAAAATAAAATCTGTCACTATCTCCATTTCTTCCCCATCTATTTGCCAGGAATTGAGAGGGCCGGATGCCATGATCTTTGTTTTCTTGATGTTGAGTTTCAAGCCAACTTTTGCACTCTCCTCCTTCACCCGCATCAACAGGCTCTTTAGTTCCTCTTCACTTTCTGCCATTAGAGTGGTATCATCTGCATATCTGAGGTTGTTGATATTTCTCCCTGCAATCTTGATCCCAATTTGTGACTCCTCTAATCCCGCATTTCTCATGATATGCTCTGCATACAAGTTAAATAGGCAAGGCGACAGTATACAGCCTTGCCGAACTCCTTTCTCAATTTTGAACCAGTCAGTGATTCCATGTTCAGTTCTCACTGTTGCTTCTTGACCTGCATATAAATTTCTCAAGAGACAAATAAGATGCTCTGGTATTCCCATCTCTTTAAGAACTTGCCACAATTTGTTGTGCTCGACACAATCAAAGGCTTTAGCATAGTCAATGAAGCAGAAGTAGACGTTCTTCTGGTACTCCCTAGCTTTCTCCATGATCCAGCGTATGTTGGCAATTTGATCTCTAGTTCCTCTGCCTCTTCGAAATCCTGCCTGTACTTCTGGAAGTTCTCGGTCCACATATTGCTGGAGCCTAGCTTGTAGGATTTTGAGCATAACTTTGCTAGCATGAGAAATGAGTGCAATGGTGCGGTAGTTTGAACATTCTTTGGCAATGCCCTTCTTTGGGATTGGAATGTAAACTGACCTTTTCCAATCCTGTGGCCATTGTTGAGTTTTCCAAATTTGCTGGCATATTGAGTGTAACACTTTTACTGCATCGTCCTTTAAGATTTTGAATAGTTCAACTCATATCTCCAGCTTATTTCATTGACTCAGTCATTTGTCAAACACAAATAAACATATTGATAGTTACCACCACCTCAGTGGCTGACTAGGGACTTTTCCCCATGGGCTATTTTTGGGTTGCTTCTGTCCCCATACTGCTTTGGTTTAAACCCTGACTTCTGCACAGTTTGTGTCTTTAGTTTTCACTTCCCTTTTGTTTGTTTTCTTTAGTTTTTTCCTGTTACTTTTTAAACCAATTTTACCTCGATCTTTCTCTGGAAACCAATTTGGAGTCATCCTTTCCCTCTAGCTTAACATTCTTTGTACTACATACTTCCAGGCACCCCCAGCCCACTTTTCAATGACTGGGCAGTTGTCATTCTCAAATCATTCTGATTCAACTTGAAGACAAGAGGTTTAATTTTTATTTTTAAAAAAGAACAACAGTAAAATATAAGTGTGCTATGGTAATAATAGCTCAAGCAAGTTCTGCAAATTCCCAATTCCCTTAACTCACTGTCCTATAGTGGCCCAGAGGTGGCAAACAATGACCCCCCTCAGTCGACTTTGTGGTGTGTTGCCATGCTGCGGAGTGGATTTGTGTTCAGTGCAATCTCACCATCCTGCAAAATAAAGTCCCCCCAAAATAAATAAAATAAAGTCTCCCCAGTACTCCATATGGAAGAGAAAGTTGCAGTTAAAGGAATCTATAGAATGGCTCAGGAACAAGCCAGTGACAACAAACTCACAGGTAAACTTTACCTGGGCAGATCTCCTCCACCCATATCTCCCCCATGCACTTGCAGGCCTCTTAGGTATTTGATACACAACAAATCACCATTGGAATTCAGAAGAAAATGGAGGTCAATATTATGCTATATTGAACGGTAGAACCTAAATTGAAAAGAAAAAAAGCAATCTTCAGCTTGTATATGTTAACTTTGGGGTTAATGCAGTATTTGGTCTTTAACTCCTCGATGATGCATGTATTGTTAAATATAAGTTCTATGAGTATTTTTATTTTTATTCTAAATAGTCATTGCAGCATATAAATATAAGCAGTATTTCTTTTTATTTTTTGTATATTTATAAATAAATCAAATATATATTTTGAAAAAAGAAATAAAATCCACTATCACCAAATATTCTCCAAAATTTATATCACCATGAAAAACTGCTAGTTTTGTGGCAAAGACAATGTTGCCTTGTTTCATTTGTGGTGGGATGGTTCATGAGCTGTAAAATATTGGAAGCAAATTAATTCTTCTGTTAAATCAATTCTTTCATTATAGCAATGGAATTTAAAACTGCTTCATTAACTGGCCAGTCTGTGACAGAGAATGTTGCATATCAATGGAAAACATAAGACTTATCACCCCAACTCCTCTTTCTGCTTAAATTTGTCACCTGTCTCTGGATGGCAACATAAGAAATAGTCTCTTGCAGAGTCCATCAGTTTCAATCTGACGTAGGCTTTGAGATCAGTTTTAGAAATTGCCATTTTGTGTCCTGCTCCAGCATGTCTAGAGTTTGTATTATGGGTCCTAATGATTACCACAAAGAGATTACCATAGAGAAAGCTATTACAGCAAAAGCTGGAAGAGGGGAGGGAAAAACCTTGAAAGGTAATAGCATATAAACAATGAGGAGGGTTGGGAAGATGTTTTTCTCTTTTTACCAAAATGAAGTCAGATAAGTTTTTCAGATTTATGCAATATTCAAGGTTTTGCCTGGAGAAGATCATACAATACATTGATAGCAAAAAAGTCCTATTGTTTTACTTCACAGAGGAAGAACATTAGCTAAGTGTTAAGCAAATGCAAATACACTATTCACTTTGATAAACTAAATCCTAAACAAGTTTACTTGAAACTGATTGGAGCCTACCTCTTGTCCTGCATTTTGCAGGACAAGGCCAGTCAGATCTCATCAAACTGTAACACCCCCAGGCTTGGCTATGAGGGTTGAGCATCAATGAGAACCAAGAGGCTAGAGCTGAATAAAGGCAGCTTTGCCAACACTCAGCCTAAATAGACAGGGAAGTAATCAAATACAGCTGCCCTGATGGCAGCTGTTGAGCTCCTATGGCTGCTGTGCTTTGGCCAGAATCCTGCAAATAATTTATTTTCTCACTGCCTATGTCTGGGATGAGGCTGCATGCAGCCTGTTGCACACCAACTCCTTTAGGCTGCCTGGTCCTGGGCCTTCTGCCATCACTGCTCCTGAAGAGTGAAAGTGTCCCAGAGGAGCTATGGACCCTGGTCTGACCAAAAGAGGTCTTGTGACTATTTCAGGGGCCCATAGTGAGGCCTCCTTTGCAGACACAGGCAGGATGATCTCAGGTGTTGCAGACCATAGTCAGCAGGTGCCTTGGGTATGTTAGGTTCACACTGGTCCTGTGGTTCCTCATCAGCTGGTGGCCTTGGCTCCTTGGGCTGTTCTGCTGATGACTCCAACTCAGAGCCACTGAGTGGTCAGGAAGGTCAATGATATTTCCAAACCACTGAGTCCTGTGAATGCCCCCCCCCTTTCAGAAGGGGCCACCATAGTGGTGAAGCTTTCCCTGCAGTGAACCCTCACCAAGAGAGCCAGTTTGGTGTAGTGGTTAGGAGTGCGGACTTCTAATCTGGCATGCCAAGTTCGATTCTGCGCTCCCCCACATGCTGCCAGCTGGGTGACCTTGGGCTCGCCGCAGCACTGAAAACTGTTCTGATCGAGCAGTAATACCAGGGCTCTCTCAGCCTCGCCCACCCCACAGGGTGTCTGCTGTGGGGAGAGGAATGGGAAGGCGACTGTAAGCCGCTTTGAGCCTCCTTCGGGTAGGGAAAAGCGGCATATAAGAACCAACTCTTCTTCTTCTTCAATATTTATTTATTTCAGGGAATAACAGAAAGCCATTATCCTACTAGTCTCACAACAGGTACAGAACAGAAGGTGAATGATACTCTTTAATCAAACCCATTCCATATGCTCTTAGCATTGGGGTGGGGTGAGATTTGAAGTTGCCAATACTAGGATCAACATAAATATGCTATTATTATAACAAAAAGTAGACATACTAGCTCATTATAAATCACTTTATTTTATAATAGCATAATTAAATGTAGCATCTCTCAGATGAGCAGCATAAATATGGTCCTCTCTATCGGATATCTATTTTTACATTTTCTGCCCTGGCAAATAATTTACCCATATATATGTCCAGATAAAACTGCCAGACAGCTATTATGTTCTAACATGTCATTGTCTAGTACAGAATACATTAACTATGCCAAAGGTCTGTAACTTGTTTTGGCTGTTGTCAAATCTATATTTACTCCAGAAACTGAAAATAGCAAGAAGACACCCATCAGGGACCTTTTTAATGCAATAAATACTATAACCAAAGAGTAATCTACAATTCACATTGGCATTTATATCATGGACTATGGTTTTGGTGTGTAACTATTTTGCTTCCAATTAACATCTTGAGTCACTCTGGCATTATAATGAAGTCCAGCATCCCAAATGTCTTAACAAGGGAAGTCTTCCAATCATGGTGTCACTTTGGGATCCTGTGTGTGTGTTTGTGTACTTTGTGATTTTTTAATGTGAATCTGCACATTCAGATAACCGTAAGGAACTGACTGTTCCTACATCCTTTTATTTTACTCTTGGAACTGTGGTTTCAACATCTACAACTGCCACATTTTCTATTGTGTTCACTGCTGTTCAATAGGTCATGCCTGAAAGTGACTGATGTCATCAAATAAAATGTGGTGGACAAGGCCAAAGTATCGCCTAATCAACTTGTAATAGCATTGTTTTAAGTGCCTCAACATCTCCTGCCTTCTGCCAACATTGTATGCCAACTTTCCTTTACAAGGAGCCTGTGATGAATCACATGAAAAGTAGTGATTATGAGAAGCCCTTAGGCACCATGTTTTATGCTGGGCCTAAATCTGTGATGCATGACTGGCATTCAGGCAAGAAAAAACACATTACAGTAATGAACTTTACTTGCATTGGAAAATACTGATGTGGTTGTCAACTTAATTATTTGTAATGGAATCATAGAGGGAAGACAGTAGGAATCCATAAGCAATGTATAATGTATATTGCGAGTGAATAGGTTTATGTATGGAAAGTACACAACTATACATGCTGAGAAGTATGGTATGAATACTGTCATCAGATGACCTTGAACTAATTCCCTTTCAGCTCTTTGGCAGCAGCCAAGGGCTGTGATGACTGGGCTTTGGTAGTCAATCAGGTGCTAGGCTGGCAAAAGGAGGGGTGGGGCTTCCCAGGCATGGACATAGAAACCAGCATTTTCACTCTAGTCTGCCCCTCCAGTTTTTAGGGAGCCATGGCCTGCATTGGGCCACGTCATTCAGGTCCAGTTGTTTCTACCATGTCAGTTTTCTTTCTTGGTTCCCAGCTCCTGCACTTGCTTCTTCAGTGGTGGTTTGGCAGCAATGAGGACAGGTGTTGGTAGTAGAAAGTAGTATGCAAGGGTATCAAAGTATAAGCTGCATTTGTGAGTGAAGAAGTGGCACCTTGGCAGTGGAGAGGCTACAATACGTTCAGGAGCACAAGCATCAGTGAGGGAATGTAAAACCACTCAAATGGTTCTTAACCCATGGCTCCACAGGGGCTTCTTAAACCTGAACCTCACAACAGGATAATTTCTTTGGTCACCAGCCACATGGGGTGATAGGCATTTAATGTTCTGTTTGGGATAGCATAGAAGAAGAAGAAGAAGAAGAAGAAGAAGAAGAAGAAGAAGAAGAAGAAGAAGAAGAAGAAGAAGAAGAAGAAGAAGAAGAAGAGTTGGTTCTTATATGCCGCTTTTCCCTACCCGAAGGAGGCTCAAAGCGGCTTACAGTCGCCTTCCCATTCCTCTCCCCACAGCAGACACCCTGTGGGGTGGGTGAGGCTGAGAGAACGCTGATATCACTGCCCGGTCAAAACAGTTTTATCAGTGCTGTGGCGAGCCCAAGGTCACCCAGCTGGTTGCATGTGGGGGAGTGCAGAATCGAACCTGGCATGCTAGATTAGAAGTCCGCACTCCTAACCACTACACCAAACTGGCTCTCTTGGTGAGGGTTCACTGCAGGGAAAGCTTCACTACTATGGTGGCCCTTTCTGAAGGGGGGGAGTTGTTGCAACTTTTCACAGGCAGTTTGGACATTTGAGCCAGACCCAAATTTGGGAAGATCCTGCATGCCTACCTTCCTTTGTCTGGGGAGCCCAGTAAGGAGTCTTGAAGGTGGGGATAGTTTGGACTATGCCATCCCATGGATGCACTTGCCATCCCATGGCATCCAGGTGGGTTAGGGCAGGGGTAGTATCATCAGCTGGCATGTGGATCCCCAAAGGCAGGATCTGGGCCCTGTGCTGAACTGGTCCTCCTGCTATTGTACTCAGTAAAAGCCGTGATTTTTCTCCAACTTAACATAGTCTGGTGTTGTGACTGTCAGGTCAATGATAGAATTCTAGTGAGAGGGACAGTTGAAAACAAGAGTTAAGAAAGTCAAAGACAGCATTTAGGGAGTTGGGAGACAGCATGGCTGAGTGAAGCTATGAAGAAGAGCGGACTGAAAAGAGTCAGTTTGTAATGGAGATTCCCTAATGCTGGAAACAGTTCAAAAGAAAAGAAACTTTATAACCTCTACCCAGCTTTCTTCAGCATTATACTATTTCTATCTAGTCCATTCCTAGTTGTCTATTTGAAAGGATACTAAGAGTTCCTAACTAGACACCTAAATTACACCTAAATGGGCGGTATAGAAATCTAAATAAATAGTGTTACTAGAGGCACTAGGCTGGGCACTGCTGGCCCCGGTGGCCTTGCAGGGCTCCTGTTGGGCCCGCCGCATCGAAGCCTTTCCCCCCCTCCCTTCCCCAAGGTCCCGGCTTCAGCGCAGCGAAACGAGCAGGCCAGGCGCATCTCTGACGTGGCAGGCCTGCTCCTGTCGCCGCACAGAAGCCTTTCCCCCACTCCCCTCCCTCCCGATATCCCTGCTTCTGGGCAGCAAAAGGAGCAGGGCCGCCACATCTCTGGTGCGGCAGGCCCGCTCCTTTCACCACATGGAAGCCTTTCCCTCACTCCCCTCCCCCCTGAGGTCCGGGCTTCAGCATGGTGAAAGGAGCATGGTGAAAGGGCCTGCTCCTTTCACTACAGTGAAGCCTTTACCTCCCCCTCCTCCTCGATCTCCTGGCTCCCGAGCCGGGAAAGAAGCAGGGTCGCTGCGTCTTTGCCACGGCGGCCCTGTTCCTTTCCCGGCAGCGAAGGCTCTTCCCCCGGCTCCCTCACTCCCCAGACTGACGCTCAGAGGGGCCAATCAGGAGCCGCTTCATGTCTCCTGATTGGCCCCTTTGAGTTTTTATCCTGGACTCGCTCCACCCCTTTCTCCTCCCACATTGCGCTTACTGCTTTATTATTACCGCTCCCACAGAGAGGTTTACATATTTGAGATAATAAATATCATTATTTGGCCAGTGTGAACAAGCTCTCCTTAGTGCAAGTTTTTCCCGTTTTTGCTGCTTGGACTTCACAATTCAAGTGTTTCTATAAAACATAATTTTCAGTTAAGCAATGGCGTGGGGGACTAATCCTCCCTGTTGCAGAAAAGAATCTTTTCACATACAATTTATATGGGCATCGGCTCTATTCAGATGAAGTCTGAAGTAGGAACAAGACAATTTCCCCCAATTCTCAGGCATTCATTAAACATATGAACAGGGCTTCTCAATGGAACCCACTGAAAATAGTTATGGGCTGCCGTAACTAGCTTGGAGGAAGATTTTTTTTTGGGGGGGGGTGGATTTGTACACATTCCTGTGGCTGCTTTCCCACTAATTCACCCAGTTAACTGCTTGAAACACAGCTTGGCAGGTTGGCAGGTGAATTATTTATCTTCACTCACCTGCCCACCCATACAGAATGATATGGGGTATATTAAAAATTATAGCTTAGATGCAGCTATAATTTCAGCAATGGAACAGTGAGGCTTCTCTTCAGCCAGGCTCACTATGAGGGGAGAAGTAAGCTGCGTGAAATGTATTTCAGTGTTCTGCTTCGCAGAAAAGTTTCCCCTTTCAGAAGTCAATCTTGTAGTATTTGGCACTGGCTACTGTAACACCTGCCTCTATCCGTGTAAAACCAGGAAACTGCTTAAAAAGCAGCCTGTCGTGAGCTAATTACTCTTGTAAAATGGAAGGACATCATTCTGAAACCCATTCTATCTTTCACAGTGCACCTTTTCAATTACTTCTCCTGGGTGGGGTTTCCATCCAAGACCTGACTGTGCTTTATAGACACAGTTTCCCTTTACTACAACTTCATGAATACTAGAAACATCTTGAAACCACAACTTAATTCTATGAGCACAGCATGTAACATATACAGAACATGCTAAAAAGGGTTTATTTCTAAATTCATTCATTCATTCATTTGCAGGGCAATCATAAGCAGTGACATCTTTCTGCACCCATTTACTTTAGTGGACTGTGAAAAATTTAACGCTGCTTAGTAGGGCACTGTTAAATAATTTCTAAACCATCTGTCAGGAGAACTGCTCATTAAAGGATAGTACATTAAAAAGTCATTAAAGGCCAAAGAATCTTGTCACCATGATCTCAAGCCACCAAAAATCTAAGTTCATATTAGTAAAAATGAAAGAATCTAAAACCACTCCAAACAGTGCAACCAAAAAGGTGATAAAGGCTCTTTTAAGTTATAGAATGTGAGCTATCTTCACACAGGAACAAATATCCATTCACATAAATTAATGTCAAAATTCACAGACCTTGGTTTTCTAAAAAAATGTCATAGTTTCATACATTTGGCATAATTAGCCTTTCAATAAACTGTTTAGCATTCCTTCTCTGAAGGAACTTGCCATATGTCATCATTAATTGAGCTTTTGACAGGCAGGTGAACAAATACTGTTTTGAGCATAATTTCAGTAGTACAAGACCACACTCTTTACATTTCCATTCCGAAATATGAGTGTGCATTTGGGTCTCCCTGAGCGGAAAATATACCCGAAAAATGACTTATCAATGTTTTTCTGGTATCTTTTGGCTCTCCAAGCACAGCTCCAACAGAGACTGCAGGGAGAGTTGTCCTAGCAGGACTCGTTACTCGACAGGCTCTGTTAGGCTGTCTGGTTTAAACTGGGCTGCCCAGCAGAGCCCCAGTTGATCCTGCAAGGAGATTGGTTTTTCCCTACAAGATTGGATTCTCAACAGGCTCCATTGGATTGTCTGGTCTAAACTAGGCTGTCCAGCAGAGCCCCAGATGAGGATGTAGAGTCCCCCCCCCACCTCAGATCAGCTCCTTGGCAAGCTCAGTTGGGCAGGCTAGTCTAAACTGGACTACCCAGTAGAGCCCCAGCAGAGCCTGCAAGGAGAACCCTCACATCAGGATAGACCAGAACTGAAAAAAATGTTGGAAAAAGAATTGCACACCCCTGTTCCCAAATGTTTAACCTCATTTCTGGTATGTGATGACTTAAGACTAAATGAACTGTTATATAGTGCACTGTAGTTACCCATACAAACAAACATTCAGCACTTTCTCTCACCCCAACAGAGATAGTTCTCCTCCTCTCCATAGCTTTCGATGCGCCGTTCCCAACATCTTCCTGGTTGCACAAATTTCAGCCCTTCTTTTCCATGCCCCTCCCTCCTTTCCCTTTTACCCCTCCCTCCAGATACACTCTGACATTGTCATTCCTACACTTCCTCAAATCCCCCCCCCCCCAATTTCCATCAGAAGCTAGCCACCTTGGAGCCACACACATAGATTATTTTTGTCTGGGAGTTGTGCTGTGATTGATATATGCTGAGATTGAACACAAGGCTGGTATTATTAAGTGAGCAAATGGATCAAGGCAAAAAATTAAGAACATATGAGGCTTACAGAAACAATTAGCAAGGAAAAAGCCTCATCTTTTGAACACATTGTCAAGCAAAGTTCTAAAAATAAGAAGCTTTTTCAAATGCCCCCACCCCTTAATTCCAAGGCTATGTCATTTTCATTGGTCCTAATAAAAGGAATTATGTGGATTCAGTTTTTAGATTTTGTACATATTGCTTTTCCTGCATGGATTATATACAGATACAGGTAAAACAGATTGATTTATTTGATTTATTTTATCATATAATGTGTGAACCCCATATAATCATTTTACAGTTTTCAATACAAACAGATCATCAACATACATGGCATGTGCATATTCCTATGCCTATACATACCATAAACCAAAACTACCCTATAGCTGGGGTATTAGCTAAGGAACACAGATATTTATTTAATTTTCACTGCATGGTTTGCAATGTAGCATACCATTAAGTTTTTCAAATATATGATTAAAGCAGTGTTGGGCATGGATTGATTAGCCAGATTGCTGTGGAAATGAGGCTTACCAACTTAAAACCATTAATTACTGGGGAAATTATTCATTTGCTTATTTCATTTGCAATATGATATAACTAGTTTCAGCCATTTAAATAATGTAGGCCAGTGCAAAAAAAGGAGAAGATGCAGGTGATTCTAGTTTTGCCAGGTTGGTCATCCATGACCCTAAGTGATACAATGTCTTTTGTCTTGTAATTGAGAGGACATAGTCAAGTTTGCTATCTGTTCCTTATAAGTAAGACATGTCATGGCCTTAGCAACACAGGTTGCTAATATGCAGATAAAAAGCTCATTGAGATACATGATCACAAAAGCCATCAAAGATATCTAATCAGGAACTTCATGTGGGATTGTTCCATAACAGTGAGTCTGCTTCAGATTCATGTTCATGACAAATTTCTCATTGTGCCTACTCAGCTCTAGTCATTCTATTCCATGCTTTCTCAACCAGGGTTTTGTGAAACCTTGGGGATTCATGACGACCCTAGAAAGATATCCTGAATGGGTGGTAGTTGTCATTTTTAATATATTTTTAAATTTATTAAACATTTATCCAGTGATATTACTATATGTGGTCATGTCGATCTCCTCCCCAAATGGCCAGTGATGGGCCTGGAAAGGGTGGGAAGGGGAGAGGCCCCAGGTGGGTGTGTACACAGCTATGCCTCCCAACCGCATTCTGCACAATCACACCATTTCTGGAGTTTCTTGGAGCCTGAAGCATGTTTAAGAGGTTTCTCAATGGTAAAAAGGTTGAGAAAGGCTGTCCTGCTCAGTACTGGGCATCCTTTCTCTCCAGGCAAAATATGAGAGAATGAAGAGTAACAAAGAGACTACACTGATAAAAAGGTTGCAAAGGGGGCAGCCCTCCAGGGCTCCAAGATCACAAGGCATTTCCAGATGACTTTCCTCTACCTGTCCACCAAATTTAGTGAAGATTGAACATGGAGTGTCTGATTTACAGGCACCCAAACAAGGTGCCCCCAGGATAATCCTTTTCAGGGAGATATCAGGCACAGGTTCTAGAGGGTATAGAATAGACTCTGTATGAGTTAGAGGCAATATGTTCATGGAAGACCTCCCTGGGATGCCCCCTACATGCCCTGACATGGGGGTTCCAAGTTACAGCCTGCCAAAGAAGGCTCCTTCAGGAAAGTGCTTTTTGGAAATACATCATCAAGTGTGGGTTCTGGACCATAGAACTCTGTTATTGGCAGGCAGTAGTGTCTGTCCAGCTTTGGAGGACCCCTATTTGTGTCTCCAGCCTCACAGTTGTCTAGCATTTTCATGCCAGAGTTACTGGGTGGGTTTCATTTTCCAAGCTGCATCCAAAAGCTCAGAGGTTTAATCAGAGACCATGTGCACGCAAAACATTGCCTCCCAAGCCCCAATCCAGCCGGAATTCAGCAAGAATTCATGCCCATCCTTGTTTGTACCACAAATAAGGAGAGGATTTAGATAACCAAGAAGCAACACAAATTCCATTCAATAGGTAGATATTTTTTTTAGAAGACCCAAGCAGTATAACCCTATCTTGTGCTACTCTACACCTTTTGCCCCAAGCAACATGCTGTCTAGTCTGGTAATGTTTTGCTGTTGTCCTCCCATAAGTTGATTTAGTACTGAGAAATGTTAATAATTAAACTCTTGGTTCTTTATTAACTGAGGCTTCTGGCTTGGTCTTTCAGCCTTATTAAATGCCTCGGTCTTTGAACAGTCACATAAAAGTGATAGATGCTCTCTTTTTACAAGCCAGTCGCCTAGTAGCATTGTCTTTTATATTAGCCTGGCAATACAGCTCCTCCCTGTTTAAATATAGAAGCATAACACAGATAACATGACTTCTATGAAATCACCCAGCCTGGACTCTGTTAAGATAAGCATGCTGCAGGAATACGAGGGAAGAATGCTGCGCAAGACTGACCTGCCTTTGCTAGCCTGAGCACAGAAGGGAAACTTGAAAACAAATGAAGCGGAGGCCAAAGACATAAATGGTTAGGCCTCTTCATGATAAAGCAAAGAGAAGCTGCTGGCAGTCACTCACTGGAGAGGTTTAATGGGCCTTTGAAGGATGGCTTGGCATCAGCTACAGACTCTTCAATCAAGAAGTGAAGTGCACACCCCACTCTCTCTTTTATGTACCACTAGAAGTTTCTCTTTATACAGAAACTACCTGGAAAGTAGCATGAAAGCTTTGGGAAATAATGAAGCAGTCAGTGTGAACTTAAATGGACTCCAGGGAATGGTAGAGGACAGGAAGGCCTGGAGGATCATTGTCCATGGGGTTGTGATGGGTCGGACATGACTTCACACCTAACAACAACAATATATGCCTTGGGGGGGGGGATCCATGCCATACATATTAAAATATTGCAAATTTTCTGGGGATAGGCAAAAATAATTCAGGTTAATAATCATCACACTTAAGGAGGGAAAGTTAGAGTTTGCTGACTGGGTGTGATGCTATTAGCAAACTAGATAAACATGCACATACATCCTATCTCAGGGTGTAGGGCAGCTTAGCAAAGATCGGCACATGCTTGCTTGGGAAACAGACTATGAGATAGAATTGTTAGTCTGCAACATTTTGATAGAAAGACCAGGCATGTTGGCTGAAAGATAATGTTGCACTTCTACTAGCTTCTTCAGCATCTGGCACTTTGTTTATCCATGTTTTCCCTTGTCTTTTATCCTATGTGACTTAACTGAAAAACTTTACTGAGCAGCATCGTTAAGTTTTATAAAACGCAGCCGCGACTCACCTTAGGCCGCCTATTGAAGCAGAGGCGGGCTGGCTGGAGGACAGACGTGACCACCCCAGCTACCCCTGTGCTGCATGCAGGCGTAACGGCGGTATGTCCTGCCACTGGGGAGGCGAGTCCTGAGGCACCTATAAAGGACAGTTTCCTGCCCACCTGCCCAGTTATTGTTTGATGATGGTGGTTAGCAAGTTATGGTAAAGTTTTTTTTGTTTGTCACGGCTGCAGAGTTTTGCCTGGATATGGAGCCTGTTGGCGGGGAGTCTTGCCTGGGTGTCAGGCTCCATGGGGGTTTGTGGGCCTCTTAAGAGTGGCATGTAATGCCAACTCAGCTGGGAAGGTGGGGGTAGGCTCGTGTGCCAGGCAATCTAGGGGTAGTCAACTGAGGTTGGTGCCCTTTGATTCCATTACTAAGATTGCTTTCCATTAGGATAGGACTCCAGTAGGCAAGCTGGATCTGCGTTCCCGGCTGGGAACTGGTGCAGGTCCCCAGGGCAACTCTGGGGTTCAGGCAGTCTGCTGACTGCTTACAACAGGCTCCTTCTTAGGCCAGGCCAACCCTCTTGCGCAGGGGAAAAATAAAGCTGTGGCCATGTTTCAGTCTAACACTTGTGTCGCTTCTCTTTCCATCCACAATTTGCCCTCCTGCAAGTCAATTATAAATTAAGGCCTCCATGACTGCTTCAGTGTTCTGAATTGTATTTTGCATGGAACAGCAGAGAGAAAATGGACAAATATTGACTATAAATGATTGTAATTAGCCTATATATATGCAATGGAAATTTAATAAAACTTACAAAGCCTGTCAACTAGGCCATATATTTGAAAGAGATCAAGATGATGCCAAGCATGTTGTCATCTGTGTGACTTGTTTGCTGAAAGGAATACAGATGTGTACTTCAGGAGTTCTTCATTGTGAAGAACGGATTAACCACAACCCAAAATGAATGCACATCTGTTAAGATCATCCATGAAACTGTTATACATTTGACATAAACTATGTTAATATGAATCCAAGATGCACTTGCAAAACCCAGTAAGATAGCATAAGAAACAATTCAGTGTCAGGGTAAAAATTTTACCAATTGCATACCCTCACTTTCTTTCAGTCCTCAAATAAACAACTCTCGCTGCTCTTGACTTTGGAACAATACATTATTGGATTGGAAGACACATTTTTCTTCATCTGGGAGGCAAGAAAATAGCGTGTTCTCTGAATGTTCCAGAAAGTTATGTCAGAATGCAAAGCAAGCATTGTTCTGAACTAGTGATGACTATCTACTTATGGAAGGAGCATAGATCTCAGAATGGTTCCATTTTGCAAAATGGAGCAGTTTATGCACAGATCCTTTACTTCTAGACCATATGTATGGCAATGGTCAGATCTATGAAACATGACAGGCAAACACTACCAGTAATCAAAGGCATGTAATCAAAGTAACCACCCATCTGAATGTACCACTGTGCACCAAACTCTTTGGAGCAGAGCCCAGGAATTTAAGAACTGACCAGGCTAGAGCATGATACACAACAGAGTTCAAAGCCTAACAATTCCCTGGAATGTCCAAGTGACATTAGTCTTCCATCACTGTAGAAGAATGGCTACTTCCCGAGAATGCTTATAGCATCAGCTTAACTAGGATTGCTCCAAAGACAGCACAGGACATGGCATAATAGTGACCGAACCTTAACTGCAGTACATTTTAAGCAGGCTTTCCTTGAAGCTGCAGTATTCTGGCCAGCTTCCACTGAACTAACAAACTCAGCAGGATCTTATATTTCAAATTACAGCAAGCAGTAAGTTCTACATTGAGCAAACAGAACTTGATATTTTAAAACTCTCCCAAACTGCTGTTCCCACTCGATATTTAATATACCTGTATGTGACTAAGTGTCCCTTTGTGGGATTTCAGTCTTTTGAATAGACCACCAAGCCTGTTTGAAGAATTCTGTACATAGGGAGATTGCAATTTATGTGAAAATCCTCTGAAAAATGACAGAACCAGTTAGCAGAATACCAACACTCAGTTGATATCACCAGTGAAATTACAGAAAGAGTCCTGGTCGCTTTCCCTGTGCTATAAAGTTAACTTTGGTGCCAAATTTTTAAAGAATTGCTTTTGTTTAAGTAAATCATGTCCATTGTCTATCTCTCAAGATGGCTGTCAGGGCAAAAATAAAACATAATCCAGTTAGAAAATAATTCTATTAAAAACTATAAAATCATAAACTATAAACCTAAAACAGACCAAAGAAATAGGGGGTGGGGGGTGGGTATCATTAAGTATATGGTGCACACAATAGGTTCAACTTGTTGCCTAAAATGTAACTGCATTGGTTCAGTACAAATGTATTCATATAGGTGTTTCATAAATTGGAAAGGTGTCATTAACACAGACAAACAATTGGAACCTCAGAGCTTTTCTTCTGGAGGGAGTAAAAGCAGCTTACATGATTTTCTTCCTCAATTCTGCCCACATTCCACAGGGATTTTTTGTCTATGAGGGTTCCACAATTGGCCTAGCAGTTTCCAATGAGAAAATGGACTTGCATCAGTCAAAAAGATGATATGTTCCAATCCAAGCTATTTACTAGCTATCACCTATTGGGTTTTAAAAGCATGGGGATAGAGATCTTCCAAGGAAGATTGTCAAGACTGAGCAGATTCCTTTGTTTGAAGGCAGCCCTTTAGGATCAGTAATAGCCTGCTATCCCAGTCCAAATACGACAGATGATTTGGCAATAGTGGATTTGGGGGAAATAATTCAATAGCTACTGCTTGGATCCAGCTGGAGCTGATAGCATAACCAAAATGAATACAGCAAGACAGAATGTTCAGCCAAATCCAATCAGGGTTATCAGGAACCACCACAGGCCCTAGATCCCAGCAAAACGAGCCACCAAGTCTAATGCTTTCTGGATCCGGTGGGATCATTTTTATAAAAGCATTTTGAGGTTTAACTATTCTGCCCAGCAGTTTCTCCAGTCTTTACACTGCTCTCTATTAAATGCAGGTTGGATGCTTGGCATCACATTTTGTCATGAAACAGAGAGTACTTCATCATATGTCTTTGCAGGTAGGCATCTTCTTGCCATGTATTCAAGTTAACCTTATTTCACCCCCTTTTGCCTTATGTCATCTCAGAGAAGTCACTCTGTCTGATGGAGATTAAAGTGGTGCTATGTGTGGACAGGCAAAAGGTAAGCTCTGTACAAGAAGGGAAATTTTTCTTTTTCCCCTCATTAGCCTTAGCTTCTGAGTGATTTAAACATTTGTTAGAATTTTCCTGGAATCTTAAAGTTTAATTTGGAAGAATATCCTGCAGCAGGGATAGCACTGTGCACATAATGTAAAAACATGATAATTTACAAGAAAGACACAGACAGACAGGGATTTACTAGCAGGCAATGATAACAAATCCTACACTGGGGGAAAATAGTTTCACCACATTTGCAATTGCCTTGGAGCCACATTCTGGATGTCAGGTGGGTAATATAGGGGCAGAACAAATTTAACTCAATGTACCTTGCCAAGGAGCATACTAGGAACTCTCTTGTTAACTGACCTGAAAACAATTGGGAATGGGAACACACATACTCAAAGGATGAGAGTAGCAATTGATACTGGGAATGCTTGTTTTTATTACACAGTCTAGTTGTGGCTACATATGCCTAATGTAAGAAATTTTATGCCTGTCGCTTTTTTCCTTTGTGTTTTTGTGCTACTTGTCTTCCAACAGAAAATAACACAATATAGATTGTTTCCATGCCACACATCACTGAGGGTGTGTGAGGGATCTAATAATGTCAGCATCTGATAATGAGTGGCTTGCCATATGGGCATGGCAATGGAAAAGCGGTGGGGATTATGATACATCCAGGCTTGGATGGCTCTAAAGCCAGGTACCAAATGGTTGACTAGTAGAGCCCACAATTCATGAAAGGTGTAGCGGTGAGAATTGTTAAGTGATGAAGCTGACAAATTAAAATACACATCAGAAACGGTTTAAATAAGATAGAAAATTCTGCCTGGTGAAGGGAGTCACCAATACACAAAGAAGGGGATGGGAAACATGGCAATACTGTATTTTTGGGTTTGAGTTCTACTGAGGCTTTTCATTTGCCCCCTAAGAGTGGGAGCTGTCCCACCCCACATCTTCCATTGGCTAGTGGCTCTCTGGTAGCTGGCTGAGGAGAAATAAATTTTAAAATGCCTTCAAGGCAACTTCATTTGGTTTTTTTTATTTCAATTTATCTCCACCACTGCCAGAAGCCAGTCTGACTCATGGTTTTTTACAATAAAAGAATAAACTACAATATAACATAATGAAATACAATATAACACCCCCAACAACAATAATTACCAAAATGGTGGTAAAATAGTCTAAAAACTCATCCCCTCTCCAATCCAACCCCAATAGCCACTGTCATCCTTGGGAGAGAGACTATGCCCAGTTATCAAGGCAGTGTCACCCCGCAGGGCCTATATAGGGAGGGACCTGATCTTTCTGGTCTGGCATCAATCAAATGCCTGGCAGAAGAGCTCCATCTTACAGGCCTTGCAGAGTGATGAAAACTCTGTCAGGGCTGTCAGCTCTTCTGGGAACTCATTCTGCCAGGTTGGGGCCAGGAACAAAATGGCCCTGGCCCTGGTCAAGGCCAATCAAGCCTCCCAGGGCCCAGGGATAACCAGCAAATTTGTACCCACAAAATGAAGAGTCCTATGAGGGGCATAAGGAGACGAGAGGTCCTCCAGATAGGCAAGGCCCAGGCTACAGATGGCCTTAAAGGTAAGAGACAACACCTTGAACCTGATCCAGAAGCCAATTGGTAACCAATGCATCAGCCTCAGCATAGGCTACACATGGGCACTCCAAGATGACCTTGTGAGGACCCTAGCAGAGAAATCTTGCACCACTGTAATTTCTGTGTCAGAGACATGGGAAGGCCCATGTAGAGTGAGTTATTGAAGTCTAACCTGGAAGTGACTGTTGCATGAATCCCAGTGGCCAAATTTTCAGGGGAGAGGTAGGGCACTCGTAGCTTAGTTTGGTAAAGATGGTAAAATGCCACTTTGCCTACCATAGATAAGGGGGCATCAAAGATCACCCCCCAATTTTTGATCGCAGGTACAGCTGTAAGCTACACCTCTTCCAGGCAAGGGAGCCGTGCTTCCTGATCCTGCCCCTTCCTGTCCAGCCACAGGACCTCCATCTTCGAAGGGTTGAGTTTCAAGCAACTCTGCCTGAACCATCCAGACACTGCTTCCAAACAACTGACAAATGTCTCCGGGGGGGGGGGGAGTCTGGTCAGCCAGCCATCAGGAGATAGAGCTGGGTGTCATCAGCGTACTGATGGCAACCTGGCCCAAAACCCCAGACCAGCTGTGCTAGAGGGCACATAAAGGGGAATGCAAAGTGGCCAGACAGATCTTCCCCCTCACCCTCTGAGTCCGGTACTGGAGAAAGGAGACCAGGCACTGAAAGATTGTCCCCCTAATCCCCACCCCAGCAACGTGGTGAGCTAACAACTCATGGTTGACCACATCAAATGTGGCTGACAGATCAAGAAGTATGAGGATAGCCGAACCACATCAATCCAGCTGGTTCCAGAGATTGTCCATCAGGGTGACCAGTGCAGTTTCCACCATGTGGCCAGGATGGAAACCCAATTGGCGTGGGTCAAGGGCTGAAGTTTTTCTTCAGTGGTCCCACCTATCAGCCCTATGTTTTACATGTTTTTATATGTTTGGATGTGTATTATAGTTTGGTTTTAAAAACTGCAGTGTGTTTTCAATATCCTCTGGAACCTCTGTTATAACTGCATGAACAATTGCTGTTGAATGTGTTATAATTCTCTGGTGAAAAGCATCTGTAGAGTAAGAATGAATACTGATCAGAGCAGACAGTATTTTCGAATTTTATTTCTTCATTATTGAAACTTTGCACTGATCATTTAATTGGTTACTGATCTGCTCCGTGACCCATAATATTTTGCCTGGTTAGATTGGTTTGGTAACCATGAACATATGGCATGCATTTACAAATTCAGACTTTATTGTAAATTTTAATTTCTCAGAAGTCCCCTTTACTGGAACTGATCAAAGAGAATTTTGACAACAACAAATACTAGAAAGATTTGAATTGAACTGTGACATACATTATAGAATAATCATTTTGAACTTCAGAATATTCCCTCAAACTAAAAAAAAAACTAAGAATAACCTGGGTGTCTTTCTATACCTTTAGTGTATACGAACAGAAGCTCCGAGGGGGGGGGGGGATACCATTACAAAACACTCATCAGACAGCATGAGCTAGTATTAGTAAAGTGACTTTTTGGAAAGATAACATAATATTTACTTGCTAGTCCTAGGCTTCATGCCCACATCAACCACAAACACCATCAAGAAAGAGAACTTTCTGAATTCTGCTAAGTATTCTGATATATTTTATTTATATTGACTGCAATTTAAATTAATTGATTGCAATCATTTTTGTTTTATACTCTTGGAAATCAAAAGTTTAACCAAATCCATGGTGGAATTGCCTGCATTTTGAGTACCTTTGGAATTTTGAGACACGGTGGTGTGTGCAACTACAAAACGGCTGCTGCAGTAGGTAGATCCTACAACAAAATGGCAGCCAAATATCAGGGAGGGAGGTCATACATAATTTGAATAGAAACAATTAAATATTTCACACAGAAGTACTGTTTAACAGATGTCTTTTGCAATGAACCAGTTATTTAAAAACATTTTGTTGTGTATACATAGCTTACTTTCAATTACTCACTGTAGATTCTTGTGGCAACTCTTGTCAAAGTGAGCTTGATGTAGTGCTTAAGAGCTGAAGCCTCTAATCTGGAGAATTGGGTTTGATAACCCACTCATTCACATTCAGCCATCTGGGTGGCCTTGGATCAGTCACAGTTGTCTCAGGGCCATTCCACACCAGGATCTATGTAGCAAATTGAAAAAACGCCATTTTAAATAGTGGAATTCGTCGTTATGCATACCTGTCTTTGTAGTGGAATCCAGTTGCGTTTCTATCGTTTCCCACAGGTTTCCGGTCTCGGCAAAAATCGCTAGCCAGGAAGCGATATTGCCGAGCTTTGTCCTGCCCCTGGCCATCAATCAAACGAGCAGCCATGCTCCCGAAAAGCCCCTTTCCCTTTAAGGAAGGTTTAAAAAAAAAAACACGTTGCAACCAATCTGCGTTAATTCGTTGCAACGGAGAGACCCATCTAGCTAGCAGGTGGTGTTTGAGCTGCAGTTTCATTGTTGCCACGCTCCCCCCGAGTGAAAAAAAAATACCCCCCCACACGGGCGTGATTTTTGGCCGAAAATTGAGTGAAAAATAAAGGGAAAATAAACCAGCAAACAGGACTGTGTGGTGCTTGGTGCTTGGTGACTTAAAACAGCTCTGGGGAGGGACTGCAGCCGGGGAAGCCTCGCTGGGTAAACGAAGGCTTGCCGGTGCGTTGCCCTCCGCTCGCTCCAAGAAAAAAAATGGTGATCGCTTTCCCGGAGGATCAGAGGAGAGAGCCAGGGGGAGGGACTTTGCAGAAACCGCAACAATGGTAACGCACAGAACTTTCCTGCTAGTGTTCCAGATTGGTTGCAAGAGTGTAGCGCTTTCTGGAGGGTGAATCCACTTTTGGGGATTTCCCTGAAAGCGCTACAATGAAGCGCTTTTTGCGGATCGTTTTCAGGAGTGTTGCAGATTGTGCATAACCGCAAATTCGTAGTGATTTCAATTTGCAACCATTGTGCAATTTTGAACAAGTGCGGAATGGCCCTCAGAGTTCTCTCCATCCCACCTATCTCACATGGTGTCTGTTGTGGGGGAAGGAAGAGCGATTGTAAACCACTTGGAGCTCTTTTCTTCTTTGAAACAAACTTCTATAAAAAATATGCACAACCTATTTGTTCTCCAGTGGACTAGAAGCCCTAACAGGCAAAACTCCACTTGGTCATGCTTACTGTCTAAAACCACTTGCATGTGCTAGGAAAGTTGGTGGAAAGTACCATAACACCAATGGGCACAACACTAGAGTCCCTTTAACTAGGAAATGTAAAGAAGCCTGTTTTCATTGCGGTTCCAGAGGCAAGAGGACAGGGTAGCATTTGGGGCTGCCTAGTCAAGTAGTTACTGGGAACCATACCACTGACTTGACTGTAACCACCACAAATCTCTGACATGCCACCATGATAATGGTGGCAACTATGCTGCAATTGTTGGTCTCTTTCTATTCTCTCTATTCTCAGGTACAGTAATTGCTGGAGGAGCTCTGTTCTAGCACAACTACTGCTTTGAGAGGGACCTTCTCTTCCCTCCTTGGGTGTGAATGCAAGGATGTACATGGTGGCACGTCTACCATGGAATTACCATAAATTGCCATAATTGTCCTTCCTTGGTCCTTTTCTTCTTCCTCAAATAGACCAATTACTACTCATAAGTACCAATGCTGCTTGTGCATTCATTGTAGCAGAGCCATGTCAGCTAAGAGTAGCTATGCTGCCATTTGTTCATCTGTTCAGTGTGCCCCATCAGTTTACACAGATTTGTATAACCCATCAAGTGGTAACAGTCCTTCACAGAGATCCTTGCCAAGAATCTACCAGAACCTGCAACTGACCCCATAAGAAGCTAGTTATGTCAAATAGTTGTGGTATTATTAGTAGGTCAACTATGGGCTCCTTCCTAGTTTACATTCATTTAAAAATGTTTTGTTGCCTAAATATTTCAGTATAATTATCACTACAAGTAAAACAAATAGGGACTCTTTGAACCCTTAATGGGAGAAGCAATATTTTTAGGATTCCAATGTTGTAGGGTTGGGATATCATAACTTCATATAGCTATTTTTAGACAAGGTCTTAGACAAGAGGGAACTTTGTTTCTATTACATAGTTCTAATACATAAGGGCTTCCTATGCATAGTACAGATGGGTAGGCCACATTATGCAGGTTTTTGTGCAGAATTGTAACAATTCTATCCAAAGCAGCAATTTCATGTTACTGATTTGTCCACTTCGTTAACACAAGTACTCCTGTAAATTACTGTGAGAGTACATACAACAGCTCATGTGCAGCTGAGGTTTGCATTCATAGGGGACAGTTTGTGGTTATTGCCTGCATAAATTAGAAGGATTAACATCTACAAAATAGCCCTGACCTCATCCTGTTCAAGGGGAAATGATAAGCTTATTTTCTAATATTATCATAAACAGTGTTGTGAACGCCAGAGAGTTCCAGAGGGAAGGACATTCTTTGCAAGGCAAAAAAAAAAAAAAAAAAAAAGCCCAAACCAATTCTTGCCTCAGTGAAAATGTTACACATTCCCTGTGGAGAAAGACAGGAAGTATTGTAGCAGAGAGGCAGTTTACACTATAATTAAGGATTCATTGGGTTCTAGCCGCAGTAGTTCATAAAATGAGCAACAACAAATATTATACCACACCAGGTGGGTTGGGAGTTCTGGAGGGACAAAGTGAGATTGTATATTGGAATGAGGTAATGCAAAGGGTATGGGGTCTGAGGACACCAAGCCTAAAAAGGAAGTTTACGTACACCTGGGATTCTATAGTTTCTAACAGCACAAGTCAAGTCTTTCTTTAGCTTTCTTCTGGAAGTATAAGATCTTAAAACTGTCACTGGCCACAATGCTTGGTTTGGCATCTGACCAGGAATGACGATAACGACTCTTAATAGAGAATAATTTGCAGTTCATGCTGCAGCCATCATTCACAAATAATATTTCTATTTTCTACCAAAGAGGAGACAGTTTGAAATGTTTTTAAAAATATAAAATGGCTAACATTTGAAAGCATGCCCAGAATTTTTTTAAAAATTGGGACTTAGGTAATTGCTAATTAATGCAGAATGATCAGAAGCATCTTCTCCTGAAAGATCTAATGCCAAGTAGATGAATTTAAATTTGGGTAACGGCAACTGACTCCAGAACAAAACCGAAGCCAGGAACACAGAATTTAGGTACTGAGAAAGAAAGAGACCAGAAAGAACTAGGCGGCAATCCAGTTAATCTCTCAGCTCTCACTGCCTTGGTGGAGAAAAATATAAAGTCATGCATAACTCTTCTATGATTTCTTTTGTTTTGTTTTTTTTTTTGATATCACTGTCCCAAGTGTTGTTCCCTGAAGTGCTGAAGTGAGGCAAGTAGCAGTTCAGAACAAGACCTTTTCAACTTTAGCATCCTAGTTTTGGAAGGCCCTTCCCATAGATGCTTGTCTGGCACCGGATTCATTGTCTTTCTGGTGCCAGATTAAAATTTACACATTCCCTACCCCAACATGAGAGCCTCTTGTGGCGCAGAGTGGTAAGGCAGCCGTCTGAAACCTTTGCTCATGAGGCTGGGAGTTCAATCCCAGCAGCCGGCTCAAGGTTGACTCAGCCTTCCATCCTTCCGAGGTCGGTAAAATGAGTACCCAGCTTGCTGGGGGGTAAACGGTCATGACTGGGGAAGGCACTGGCAAACCACCCCGTATTGAGTCTGCCAAGAAAACGCTGGAGGGCGTCACCCCAAGGGTCAGACATGACTCGGTGCTTGCACAGGGGATACCTTTACCTTTACCTTTTACCCCAACATGCTGTTGATTTTATATCCATTGCTTTAAAGTGATTTTGCTGAATTCTTAGTTTATTGTTGTCTTCTGTTTTATCTACTTCAGAGATTTTTAATATCCTATATTACCCATTCTGTGAATCTGGGGTCGGTTTGTCCATACAGCACATGCTATGGGCCCCACGTTTCCAGGGGCCTCACAATGCCTCCCCCCCCCCCCATGGATCAGGGTCAGAGCCTTTCTCCTTCCTCCCTTTCCCTCTTTAAGGACACTCAGAGTGACATGCCTTTCCACTAGGGGTGGTCCTCTGCCCACCACAATTGCACTCTTCTAGGGCCCTGCAAATCCTTAAACTTAAACTGGTTCTGGTTCTATGGGCTCCACAAATCCTTAAACCACTCCTGTGTGAACCAGCTTTCTGAGCAGCCCAGTAGAGACAATCCCTGCTGTGGATTGACTCATTGTGCAGAGAGGAAGAGTGGGCCCAAGCAGAGGGACTCCATCGCCTGCTTCCATGTAACTGCCTGTTTTGTTGCAGAGTCTGACCAAGCAGAGGAAATGGACACATGCATACCCTCTCCCTGTGGTCAGCAACACTGCTTTCAGTCACACTTTGCAGATGACCACACAATCATGTGGAGGCAGGTGAGGGCACCAGCATGTCTATAAAGAAAAGAGTTGTTTTTTATTCCCCACTTTTCACTACCTGAAGAAGTTTCAAATTGACTTGCATTCTACTTCCCTTCCTCTCTCCTCAATACTCTGTGAGGTAGGTGTGGCTGAAAGAGTTCTGATAGAACTGCTCTGTGAGAACAGCTCTGACAGGATTAGTCCAATATCACCCAGCTGACTGCATGTGGAGGAGTGGGGAATTGAACTCAGCTCTGCAAGTGACAAGCCACTGCTTTTAACTACTATACCAAGCTGGCTCTCTCATATTCACTCTCCCTCACTTTATGGTGCTCCAACGTATGGGAAGGAATCTGTACCAGACTGTTGAGGGCTGGAATGTAAGAATTTAAATAAGTATCACTTTGAACTGTCATTATCACAGGCTATGGACATTATCTCCGAACCGACATGATGCACCGTTGACTGGAAAGGCTCTGATGAGAATAAGCAAGGGACTTTTGCAGAGAAACCGTTTGGATGAGAAATGCTTGTAGAGTGATTTCTAAATGGCTGCTCTTCAACTGAAGCATGGCCTTGAAGATTCACCAAAGTAATACACAGCCCTTTTATTTTAGTTGGCATTTAGTCACAGAGAATAAATATTCTTTGGGCACATTTAGATAGTGTGTTTCATATTTTATGATTTGCTTTACATGTTGTGGTTTGGTCTGGTGCCTTCAGGATAGCATGTGGTCCAAAGTAAAATAAAGCATCTGGGGCATAAGACAAAGCAATGGCTTGGAACAAAAACAGGGCTTTAAAATAATTACATTCAGTGCTTTTACAACTGAAACATCTATTAAGGGTGCCAGTTAATGGCACTCTTATTTGATGGTTAATTTTCCACTCATAGCATTCATTAATATTATGGACATGGACATCAGGATGGGCCATATCTGAATCATACACAAAACTCAACGAAAGCTTTTTCCAAGAGTGCTTTGAGATATATTAATCTGCACAAACTGGATCCATTTGACCAGGATTAATTGCAGTTTAGTACAGCTGTCAACACGAATACATTACCAGCACACTGTGGCAATGCTCCATTTATGCACATCGTAGTGTTCAAGCTAGACTGCACCTCAGTTCATTGCCTTTTAGGACAACACAGTATTCTGACGCAGGCATTCCAGAACACCTTGAAAGATTGCCTCCTACACACACTGACTCAGAAGAAGTGCTTTGAAACACTGCCATCTTGTGTTGCTTTAGGATTTTTAAGCAACAAGGTCTGTGGTGATAAGTGTATGACCCCCAAAGTGTTTGAGAAGGAACAGAAGGACAGGGGTCTATTTATACAACAACTGTATAAATATTAGGACAACATTGTATTTTGATAACACTTCCAGGTATTCTGTCCTCCTCACCCAACAAACATGTATGCTCCTATAGCTCTAAAGGTACCCTGCTATATAAATTCTACCACGAATTCAAGTCTTTTCTTTGTCTTTCTCTATTGCGCTGATGAAGCAGGGAATGAGTGATGTTTTGTTTTTACCATGTCTAAAGCATTTTTAGTACACAGGCTTTCATGATTATCTTGTTGATCATCATAATTATGTTATGATGTAGCACAAATGAAATGTAGCTATTTAAGGCCCTCAGCACCATTATGTCCCATCTGTTGCCAGATCCTTTCCTTAAAAAGAAGAGATATGAACATGTAATAAAGAAAGGTATCTCTGAACACATTCAGAACACTTTCCGCTCCCACTGAAAATTGCTCCTACACGCTAAGAATTCATGAGCTGGGCTGGTGCCATGAATCCTAACACTTCCCTTTTTAAGGAGCCAGTATTCTGAGAATGAAGTCCAAATATATATTTTTGAAGTTATAAAACACATAGCTTCTGGTTGTATTTCCACATCCCTGCTAATCTGAATCCCAGTAGTCTGTGCTTGGCTACACTTGCGTGTTTACATTGCTCAGTGATTGGGGGCTTTGCCATCAGGTCTCCAGAATCTTGAATATAGGCACCAGACTTTGTAAATTGGGACAGAATGGCCAGAGAATAGCCCAATGTACCTCTGGAATGGATGCTACAGTCAGTGAATAGGGGGTGTTGAACTCCTGACGTAAATCTTTAATGAAGTTTCTGTTGATTGGACTGTATTGCAGGAAGCTGACATATCACTGCAATACTTCAAAGAACTAACATGGACCCCACATAAATCTTAGTTCCTACTGGATTTTATGGTATCCAGGAAGCCCAAAGTTCTATAAAGCTTTTAGCTATGATAGCTCAAACCCTTCTAATTTTAACTTTAACTTTGTTGACTGTGTAGTATTTTAAGTCAAATGTCACCAGTGTTCAAATTGTCTCATATTTTGGACTAAAAATATTTTTGTTTTCCTGCTTTAGTTCAATTTTTAAATGTGTTTCTGATTTTTACATTTCCAAAGCAATTTTGGAGATTTTTCAAAAAGATGATGTGGCTTGGGTTCTACTTTGATGGAAATATGAAGCACTCCACTGAGTGAAAAAAAATCTTAATGTAAACTGCATGCGAAATACAGTTCCCAAATGGCTTTATGGTGGAATCTTTAGGGTGCTGTTGAGTCCCAATATCCTGTGCTTCTCTACATGGGTTCAAAACAAGTTTTAATTGAGACTTTAAATTATATGCTACCTTAGTAAATTGACAGAGGAGGAGGAGGAGGAGGAGGAGGAGGAGGAGGAGGAGGAGGAGGAGCAGAAATAACATTTTGATTTCTCCTCAACAACAGCTCTCAAAGCAACATAGTTAGCAGGTGATGTAAGTGCTGGCAACTGAAGCAACTTGGCTGTTGAAATGATGATTTATTGAACAAATATATCTCCCAGCAATAACTGCTGTCTTTCACCCGAGGTCACTTATGCTCTTACCTTGCCATAGCTTATTGAAAAGGTCTAAGTCTGTAATCAGTCAATGCAGCAACAATTCGCTGTTCACCAGAAGCAAAGAAAATAAAACTGTGCATGTATAAGCAAGTTTATGGATAGATATGTGTTTCTGAAAACTCTCTGACACACCATGTCTTTCCTGCCATAAATTTTCAATACTTACTTTCTTGTTTGGGTAAGATGTGTAAACTGATCTGAGTAATACACATTTCAAGACCACATTTTCTTCAAGCCCAGGTCAAATTATTTCGAAACAGGTTGCTCTTGAAAGCAGAACCTGGGAGGAAAAATCACTGTCTCTGAGTCTTGGAATACTTGGATATCTTCATTGTCTGTATTTTTGTGTTTTGAAGAGCTTCATTATTTTTTGACAGGATTTTAATACAAAATGCATTGATTTTAATGATCTGAAATAAGTGTACATTTTGGGTATACTGTGTCTTTTAAACAGTTGTTCATATGACAAAGCACTTGTTCATATGACAAAGGTAGAGAATTCTCAAAAGAGGACACAACACTTTCTTTGGCATTAAATACTGGCCGCAGCCTTTTATTGCCACCCTCAATGGAGGGTTGGCCCAAAACATGCCCGGGTAAGGAAGCCTGACCCCTCCGCCGTCTGGCTGCTTAGCTGTCACTAGCGATGATGCTCGGGGTCCCTGTCCACATTCCAGCTGGGAGGACAGATCGCGCTGCATCATGGCCCAAGTTATGTGGGAGGCGACGTATTGGGATCTAACGGGCGTCCGCCTCCATTGGGCTTCCCAGCCGCCTGGCCACGGGCCCCTGGCCTCCCAGCCGGGTAGGCCACGCCCTTCTTGTGGCCGGTCTCTTTAATGAGACCCCCTCCCCCAGGGGGTCCCGTATGCAAACGGGCCTCCCTGCCAACAGGCTCCTTACCTGGGTTAAACCGCAGCTGCGATATTTATATAACCATAAAACACATACTCAAAAAAGGGAAGGAGGGAGGGTAGCTGTTCCGGCTGATGATCGCGGAGAGGCAGAGCGGCCGTGTGTGAGGCCTTATATAGGCCGCGATCTGCCCCCTCCACGTGATACGGGAGCCGCAGCCGAGCCAGAGAGGCACCCCAGCGTCGCTCCTCTTCTGACGCTCCCGCGGCACCAATTGCAGCCACGGTAAGTCCGTGGCCACTCATTAGTGAAGGAGAAGGTATGTATGTTCACCTATACTATGTACAGTAACATGTCATGTGAAAGTTTCACATGGATGTATTCCCATTTGTTTATTTAGAAAAAGTACCGTATATACTCGAGCATAAGCCGACCCAAATTTTAGCTGAGACACCTAACTTTACCACAATATCCATAATAACAGGTAAGTGGGACTCTCACTCGAGTATAAGCCTAGGAGGGCTCAAGATACATTCATGCATTCCTTCTCTTAAAAAGGAGCTGGTTGTTTGTGAGCTGGTTGATGCCTATCCCTAGTACCCATGCTTCCATCATTCAGAGAGGATTCATGGATGACAGAGTATTAACTGGCTAAGATTAACAGGGATTATTTTTCCTAACGAGCTGGTAATAGAAAGTATATAGGGCACAAATCTTGCTTCAATAAGTATTCTGTTAGCCCTAGTCAGAGTTAAGCATACTCTTAAATCTTTCCCACTGAAATCAGTAGGCCTTTAAAGTGCTTAATTTTAATTTGACCCTGCTCACAAACATTAGAATATTTAACATTCTTTAGCCCTTTTTTTCTCAGTACAGGTATACATAACCTCTCAGAAAATAATTTTGACACATCAGAGATCAATTTTGGCATTTCATTTTATTCACGTTTTCACCCATTGTTTGACATGGGAACAAATTAAAGCTAGTTCCCTTCACAGTAGAGTTGCCAGCCTTCAAATAGGGCCTGAAAATTTCCCAGAGCTGCAACTAATCTCCACACTACAAGGATTAATTTCTGTGGAGAAAAATGGCTGCTTCAGAGGGAGGACTATAGAATCACATCTCTCCTGTGTTTCTCTCCCAAGCCTCCATTTCTAAATCTTCAGGAATTTCCCAAGCTGGAATTGGCAACCCAATACATAGTTTTTTGAAGCCAAGGATAATAATAATAATAAATTTGATCAGTTTAATTCAATTTCCACTGTGGATTACTTTCCCAGTTTTAATCTTTAGCCTCTTCTATCATCTACTTGGTTTCCTTCCCCGTTTTATTTTAAGAAGTGAAAATAGGTAAACATCAAGTTGGTTCTTTTCCTGTCAAAGCATATCCTGTCAAAGCATATTCCTGTCAAAGCAATGCATATCAGGAAAAATTGCTTGCTGTTCTGCACAGTTGCAGCCTTGGAGCTGTGACATAGTTCAAAACATGGTGAGTGAGAGAAGAAGATTCTCAATGAAAGGAGTTTAATTACTTGCTTTTGTTCTACACCGTGAGCACTACTCCCTGAAATCATTAAAGATTTCTTTATATTCTCTGCTCTCTGCTGCTCTCTGCTGGATTAGGCATGTACAAATGCCTGTGAAGTGATAACTTTTTGTGAAAAAGGCTTTGTTTATTTTATCGGTCGAAGGATTTGACCTGTTTATGAGCTAAAGCTTTTGACTATATGAATCATGTTGTGATCCACTGCTAGTGAAGGGTGAAATACAAATGGAAATTTAAATTGAATTAAGGCTAAAAGACATCACACAAAAGAAAATAAATGATAATAAAATCTTTGAGCTAGATCCAAAGAAGAAGAGTTGGTTTCTATAACCCACTTTTCACTGCCCAAAGGAGTCTCAAAGTAGCTTTCCATTGCCTCCCCTTTCTCTCCCCACAATCAACACCCTGTGATGTTGGTGGGGCTGATAGAACTGTGACAGAACTGCTCTGTGAGAACAACTCTAACATGACTGGGACTAGACCAAGGTAACCCATCTGGCTGTATGTGGAGGAATGGGGAATCAAACCCTGAACACCAGATTAGAAGCCACCACTCCTACCCACTACACCAAGCAACAAATACCTTACTCACACAAATCCTTCCAACACCACTGAGGAGTTCACTAATTCTCTCAGGATAAGACCTATTTATAAAACCCAGCCCCACAACAACAACTAGGAAGCAGGCAATAAAACATCTCCTGCTTGGCCCCAAAGTTACTGGCTAATCCCACATTGCTGTCACAGAGAGTGAAGAGTGGGGAACTCTTCAGCAGAAAAGTATGCAGAACGCTGAGTGAACAACTTAAAACAGTCTTCTGTTCTCTGCCCCCTCATTAACTGCATTGCAGGGCAGACATTCTTATTTTACCACCCCCAAAGTACAGTGCCTCCAGTTTTCTGAGGGAGAAGGGCGCAAAAATACCTGTGCCACTATTTGGGAAGAAATGTGCTTCTCATCATGTGCACTCTAGTTTCTCCTGCTGAAATGGTTTAGCTCAGGCTTACATTTTTAACTCCAAACAGATATAACCTTACAGATAAATGTTCTTGATAATACAGTATTGTCAACATTCATGGTGCTTTGTAGACTTTCACAAGCAAAAACGTCAAATACTGCACTGCAAGAACTGTGATGACCATCTGTAAACTTCAGCCACTTAAAGTCCTTTCAGCCTGTTACGAGGACTTGTAATGGTCCATCTTGAGCCCTCAGAAGGGGGAGTGATAAGAACTTTGTAAAATAATTTTATTTTAAATGCTTATTTAGCACAGCTAACACTTTAAAACCCAACCTTTAACTGTTCGGCACAGTGATCCATGTTACGATCATATCCAAGTTAGATTACTGCAATGTGCTCTGTGTGGAGCTCCTTTGAGATTGATTCAGAAACTGCAATGGAGAAAAGTTACTCAACTTTCTTTTTAAATAGATTGCCAAATTCCTTTTGTTTTATATATAACATCCCAGTTCTACAATAGCCGGAACAAAGTCATTTGCCAACATGTAAGATTTCCTTGATGCTGAATATAGAAAACTGAATGAGAGTCCAACTATCACAGGAAATGTAGAACACATACCTGCTGTGGGACTCTATGGTCCTGGCCCCCTCCCTCCCTCTCTCTCATACACACACAAACACATACACACACACACATTCCTCCCCTCTTTCCTCTCCCACCTACCTCTACTTCCTGGTCCCTCCCCCTCCCTCTCAGAAACACACACACACACACACTCCCCCCTCCCCACCTGTTGCAGCTGGAGTTATGCATCCCTCCACTGGCAGCATGCCAGAACTCTGGAGAACAATTTTAATGCTTTCCTACCCTGAAGTTAATTTTCCATCCCAAGAAGCTTGATTTCTTAAAGCTTTAAAGGTAAAGGTAAAGGTATCCCCTGTGCAAGCACCGAGTCATGTCTGACCCTTGGGGTGACGCCCTCTAGCGTTTTCATGGCAGACTCAATACGGGGTGGTTTGCCAGTGCCTTCCCCAGTCATTACTGTTTACCCCCCAGCAAGCTGGGTACTCATTTTACCGACCTCGGAAGGATGGAAGGCTGAGTCGACCTTGAGCCGGCTGCTGGGATTGAACTCCCAGCCTCATGGGCAAAGCTTTCAGACGGCTGCCTTTCCACTCTGCGCCACAAGAGGCTCTTAAAAGAGGCTCTTAAAGCTTTACAAGGCTTTAAACACATCTGTCAAAACTGATTCTGCCAGTTTGCCATTGAGATTTCAGATTTCAGTTAAGTAAATAAATAGATAATGGTCCAAAGGAAAAGACAAGTCCCCCTTATTTCTTCTCATTAGACACAATGAAACTGGAAACTCAAACAACAATCCCACGTGTCCACTGGGTGCTGCAACATTCCCCCTCCCTCTCCAGGGGTACCAGAAACAAACTAGTACCCATTCAATGCCACCAATGAAGAAGAGTTGGTCCTTATATGTTGCTTTTCTCTACCCAAAGGAGTCTCAAAGTGGCTTACAGTCGCCTTCCCCTTCCTCTCCCCACAACAGACACCCTGTGAGGTGGGTGAGGCTGAGAGAGCCCTGATATTACTGCTCAGTCAGAACAGATTTATCAGTGCTGTGGTGAGCCCAAGGTCACCCAGATGGCTTCATGTGAGGAAGCAGGGAATCAAACCCACTCCTAATCTCCCTGACTCTGAAAGCAACTCCTGCTAAATGTAGTCATTTCTGTAGCACTCTGAACCTACACTGATGTTTATAGGCTCTGCCCAGTTGTTGCACCTCTAATTTTCTTCCTTACAGGCAATTGTGGGGGTGATATATCTGTATATTCGGCTACCAGCAAGACCAAATACAAATGGCATGTTTTTAGAGACTAGACTTAAATTATTCAAAACATAAGGAAGTTTAATAAATCAATAAAATATCACACATGTTCTGTTAAATCTTGGGATGAGCAAGGGAACCAACATGAAGTTATTTTTTTCCTATCAGGGCCTTTCTTAATTAGGCAGTCTAGCTTTACTTGCAGTTGCAGTAGTTTAAAATTCATCATTCCTTTAGTTCTCATAGTTCAGTGTTCCCTCCATTGTCCTGCTTGCGTAAACAAGATGGTAACCCTAGATAAAAGCTTATTCCATCATGGTTTGGGCTTCTAAGAGCCAGCTTGGTGTAGTGGTTAGGAGCACCGGCTTCTAATCTGGCAAGCTAGGTTTGATTCTCCAATTCTCCACTTGCAGCCAGCTGGGTGACCTTGGGTTCACCATGGCACTGACCAAGCAATAATATCAGGGCTCTCTTAGTCTCACCTACCTTACGGGGTGTCTTTTGTGGGGAGAGAAAAGGGAAGACAATTGTAAGCCGCTTTGTGATTCCTTCTGATAGAGAAAAGTGACATATAAGAACCAACTCTTTTTCTTCTTGTTCTAAGAGCAGAATAAAAGGAGTTTTTTCTTGTGTCCTGAGTTTAAATGACCCACCTTTCCTTCTCCTAATCAAAGGGTGATCTTACTTTCTTTTATTGTCACCAACTTCATTGTTTTAAGTGTCACATACCAGCCAGATCTGATGAAGTAAGCCAGTCTTTTTCTTTGGCCAGTTCCATTACCATTACTAAGAATTTGAATGCTCCATTTTGGAAGCCCAAGGGCCCACTTCTTCTACCCCCTTCCTTTATGCAGCTATTAAGCTACAGTTGGGGTCCTGTATGTGGACTGAGGTAAAGGTAACCCTATGTGGACTGAGGTATGAGCCTTTTGTGGCACAGAGTGGTAAGGCAGCAGTCTGAAAGCTTTGCCCATGAGGCTGGGAGTTCAATCCCAGCAGCCGGCTCAGGGTTGACTCAATCTTCCATCCTTCCGAGGTCAATAAAATGAGTACCCAGCTTGCTGGGGGATAAACGGTAATGACTGGGGAAGGCACTGGCAAACCACCCCGTATTGAGTCTGCCATGAAAACGCTAGAGGGCGTCACCCCAAGGGTCAGACATGACCCGGTGCTTGCACAGGGGATACCTTTACATTTACCTTTATGTGGACTGAGAGCAGCCACAATATAACTGAAATATTAGGGTAAGGCTTCCACTGAAAATTCATCAAGATAGGTAGCCATGTTTTCCTGTAGCACTAGAAAAGAACAAGTGTGCAGTAGCACCTAGTTGTTGTTGTCAGCCATGTAGTTGTGTCCAACTCCTGGCAATACCTGGCACACAGGTGCCACCACAATCTCGGATCCCGCATTGTCTCCCTCAACCATACAATGTTCTGGATGGTGTCCACTTCAATAAGATCCAATCACCACAGTAGGACCTTAAAACTATCATAATGTCTGGTAGAGTATAAGCTTTTGTGAATCACTGCTTTGAAGACTTGAGCTCACACTCTGTCACCAATTTTGTTCATCTTTAAAGTGCTACTGGACTCTTGATCCTTTCTACTGCCCAAGACTCATATTAGCTATTCCATTTGTAGATAAACTTCTTTGGTAGAAGGCATCTACAAATGGAATAGTTAATACAATTTTTACAGATTACTGCTGCAATAATTCTGATCTACAAAAGAACAGATTCTGTGATAGTCACTCATTTGAAAGGTGAATAAAGACCAATCAGAGCTCATCCTTCTTCAAAACTTGATTTGTTCCCCTGCTTGTCAAGATTTCAGATAGGGCAGGAAGATTTTTTTCTTCTAGACTATTAGTTTGACTTGTTTTATTCAAATATTGAAAAAGATCATTAAAGTTTCTAATGATACTTACCCAGGACAGTAAAAGGGGTGTGACATTTTTTCATTCCCAGTAGATTACAAATGTTCTGGAAGTTTATATTTTCTTAGTAACTCTGTTAACTCGGCTGGAGTTTTGTTTCCTGCAGTGCCATCACATTATTCTGTGAAGTTCAATAATTCACTACACTTTCCTGTTCCCAGAATTTTACAATTTAATTTCTGGATCTTCCATTTCATCCCATCTGAACATAGCCTAACACAACAGCATGATCGATACTGGAATGTTAGATTTCATTCTCTTTCCTTTGTTCATCCCATCATGTTTCTTTTTTTATACTGATAGTAAAGAAAAGAATATTATTCTGGCTTAACTGATAAATTCCCCCTTTGACAAAGAAATAAATGAAATTGATAAGATTTAAGCTGTGGCCAGCATCCTTTCATGAAACACTACTTCCATAGCACTATAATGCTCTTTTTCTTGCAGGTAAAATAATCTACAAGAGAATATTCACACATTCTACTGCATGGTATATTTGTGTAAAATGTTTAATACACAAAAGCTTGAATAGTGCCAGTCTATTGTTGAATGTCTTAGTTTATCTTGATAATTGAATTGCTAATAGGATTTTTCTTCCAGCAATACTGCTTAAAGATCACCAGGGGCAGCAAAAGATAAGATTCCAAAGTAGTTAAAGTGTGAAAGCAACAGACTTTTAGGGCATATCTACATTAAAAAAATGGTTCTATTGGCTCCTCTATGCAAGCAATCACAGAAATTATAGTTCTCTAAAAAGACTGGGATCTTTACAGAAAATACTAAACTGTCCATAGTATTTTAGATGTACAGCACAGATCTACCCTAAGTGAAACAATAACTGTTGGATGTTCAGAAGGTCAAATGGAAAAGGGGCAGAAAGTGCACTGTCAATGTTTGAGAATAAATGAAGGGGTGTGTGGATTTAATTTTTAGTCCTTTATTTGCCATCTAGTCACAGCCAATTTATGGTGATTTCATACGGATTTTCAAAGCAGGAGAGTTCTGAGGTAGTTTGCCATTTCCACCCTCTGTGTAGCATCCTCAGTATTCCTGGGGCGGGGGTCCCCATCCAAATACTGACCCTGTTTAGCTCCTGAGTTCTAATGAGATCAGGTTAGCATGGGCTATCTAGGTTGGGGCAGTCCATCACATACTTATCAATTTTTTTCTGGTCACACAACAAAGTTTGTTTCTTGTTGTTGTTAGGTGCGAAGTTGTGTCCGACCCATCACGACTCCATGGACAATGATTCTCCAGGCCTTCCTGTCCTCTAAAATTCCTCAAACTCCACTTGTTTCTTAAACATTCCTTATTAATTTCATACTTGTGGTATACTTTACACTTTTCAGATTTTAGTTTTTGTAATTGCATTTTAGTCTCCACTTGCTTAGCTTCTTTTTTGCTTTCAGTTTAAGTGAACTGCCGATATATACAAGCTGTTAGCTGAGTTTCAGTTATTTTCTCTCTCACCTGGGAAATGAAGTATTTGACATCTCTTCTCAAGTAGACTTTGTTAAGAAATTTAATTCTTGCTTGAACTATCATTATTTTTGCATCGATAAATTAGTCTGGCAGTCTCTGAAATATTCCATTAATTTTTTAGTAAAGCAATAATCTTGTTTACATCCATACCCTCAAACAAAAGCACCGATGGACAGATAATTGTTCTCATGTGATGCTAGTGGTTTTGGCCAGAAGGAATGTATTCATGTTGATAACGTGTTACTCGGTTTACTTGATCATTATTAGTGCCTAACACTGGCATATTTTATATGAAATTAAAAGGAATACGATGTAGATTGTTTTAGAAAGGCTATGGAGAAAGAATAGTCTAGACTAGATAATGGACTATAAGACTAGGTGCTAAAATCTCTTGTTCATAATGCAAGAATAATTCACTGGCATCTTGCACAAAGTAGAAAATGAGCCTGTTCCATGGCTGCTTATATGAGGCCCTACTATATTCATCCTGCTCCAGCTCTGCTTGTATTATTTGGGGAACCTTAAGTAGTCATTCAGCTTCTTCTTACTGCCTCCTCCATCTTTCAGGACTTCCACTTTTATTTTTCTTCAGATTCTTGTTATGTAGCCTAAATCTCTCCTTCTTACAGTTAGCTACCTTTGTGCCTTAGTTTGTGAGTTTGAGGATGCCACTTCTTAATTCCCAACTGTAAACTGCTTGACCTTCCTAAAGTTTCCTCTGTACCAAGACTCCAGCAGCCCTTTCCCAAATAGACTCTTACTTGCTTGGTATGAGCATTTATCAAAAACATTTCTCATTGTAGGACACCACAGAAATGTTTTGTTTTTGCCACTGTGAGAGCTGATAGTGGCCCCATGCGGTTTTCCATGCAAGAAACATTTAAAGGTGTTGCCGTTGCCTGCCTCTGCATTGTGATCCCGGATTTCCTTGGGGGGGGGGTCTCCCATTCAAATACTAAAGAGTCAGCTTGGTGTAGTGGTTAAGACCGACAGCTTCTATTCTGGCAAGCTGGGTTTATTCCCTGCTCCTCCTTCACATGCAGCCAGCTGGGTGGCCTTGGGCTTCTCACGGCTGTCATAAAGCTGTTCTGACTGAGCAGTAATCTCAGCCTCACCTCATAGGTGTCTGTTGTGGGGAGAGGAAAGGGAAGGATTTGAGACTCCTTTGGGTAGAGAAAAGCAGCATATAAAACCCGACTCTTTTTCTTCTTCTAAAGAAGACTGACCTTCCATAGCTCCCAATTTGTGACAAGATTGTGTTAGCCTGGGCTATCCAGGTCAGGGCAAAGAAAATTAGCCAGTAACTAAAGAGCAAAAGCAATCATAGCCTGATATAAAAACATTTATGCCATGAATTAATAAATATAACATGATATCAAATTCATTTCATTCTGAACCTCTCCACAATCTTAAATGAAAATCACTATGGTGCTTACCTGGGCAGAATCAGAATTAACCAATTCAGAATTTAAAATGTAATTGCTATGAATGCCTCTAATGTATATACATGCTAAATGTCCATTATATGTATTAAAATCATGTAGATACAGTATTTATGGAATGAAATCACAAGAAATTTAAGTTTTAAAAGCTAATTTTAATAACCTGTCTGTGATTTAATAAAAAAGCATCTTTATAATGAGTCATTCATCTTTATACAAGAGATCAATGGAAATCACTCCCATGCTGTGCAAAATATACATACTCTAACACTGTAATCCCACACACATTTATTTGAGTAGTAAGTTCCATTCTGCTCAGCAAGACCTAGTTCTCACTAAACATGTGTAGGACTGGACTCTAAAACATACACAGAAATACAACTAGTAAAAGTAAGGCTTCCCTCAATATCACTCATTTCCAAATTAAGAAATTAAAACCTGAAAACACATCCTGAATTCAATTTCTAGGGAGAAAACTGCACAACTGTATCACTGAAGACTGCTAGTAGCAGTCTGCAAATACTGTAAGAGAAGCACTGCTGGAACCTACTGAGAATTAATGCTCTACTCAATTAACATGATTAACATAAGTAATATTAGTAACGTACTTAATTTACTTAATTTATTCTTTATTAAAAGTATAAAGGCCAGTTTTATCGATAGTTGTTCAATCCTAAATTTATATAGTCTTTGACAAGGACCTAAATATGCATTAGGTTTCCATGGTTGCCAATGATCTTCAGCTTTATTGAATCTCTTGCTAGAGAGTTGCGGTTCAAAAGTAGCCATGAATTCCCTATCTCAGTAAGTTAGGCACTAGAAAAGAAAATGTGGAAAAATACACATTTTGATACATAATATGTTTTAAGAAAAAAATTCAAAGGTGTTCTAATTAAAGCAGTTCCGGCTTTGTATAAACAATGAGGTCTTCTATTCATAAAGAACAGCAGTGGGACCATGTCCAAATGTACCCAGAAATCCAAGGATTCGAAAAATAAGTTTTTACTGATAACCTGTAATTAACAAAATATTTCTTATATATACAGAAGCTGTAGTCATACAGAAGTGATGAAAACAGAGAGTGATGAATCGTTGATAAGGTCTGGATGCTGACCCTGTTTTGCAGTTTGTTGCTTTCACAAGACGCCTGCTGTTGCGGTTAGATGAATTCAAAATTGTGGTCAAAGTCATTGTGAATGGGCAAACCAAGCCTCCAACAGTCAAAATTTATTTATGCTGGAAGGGAACCTTCAATGTTAATACAAGTATCATGAAACATTGAAGGCTCCAATCCAGCACAAAGAAATTTTGAATGTTTGAGGTTTGGGTTGCCTGTGACTCCTTGTTCATAATATTTTCTGGTTAGCAACCAGCCCGTTGTCATCTGGCTCACTAGTTTCACCACTTCTATGTGACTACTGCTTCTGTAAATAAGATTTTGTTAATTACACGTTATCACTAAAAACTGTTATTTTTTTGTATTGTTCTTGGATTTCTTGGTACACTGGAATGTGCTCCTACTTATGTTCTGTACTTTTAGTATACCTCCCCCTTTTTTGATTTGTCTTCTATTCATATACAGATCATTATGTAATGAAAACGCCTGTGTCCTTTCCCTCCCGTTAAAGGTGCTATTTGGGTAAAATGGAAAGAAATGGGCTCACATGGGGGACACTGCTCTGTATCTTTAAGAAACTGTACATCATAAACATCTGAGAGATGTGGAATTAAGCTTTCCAAAGATGACAAATGTCTCCTGGATGGAGAGTGAGCAAAACAGCAGAAAAAAGGGCAGACAGTTTAAGATGCTGAAAGACAGACATACAGAAAGAAGGGTACGGGGGAGCTTTTGAAGGACATCTAAAAATGGTCGTCCTTCAAATCAGAGTTAAATGAATACTGGATAAGCAGCATTAATACTAAGGATCAACTACATTTCACATACAAGATTACACTTCACATGTGTATTTTCAGCTCACGTTTCCAAAACAGAAAACATGGCCCTGTACACAAAAGAGAGGAAGGGGGGAATTCCGCATTGAACAAAAATACAACACTTTTCAACCCAGTTATCCTTTTCCAAACTGATACAGAAGTGCCTGCTGATACAGCAGTGTTACTAATGAGGGTACCTGCTCACTAATTTGCAGTGAAGGCATCCGACCTGTATGCACAGAACAATGTGTACATAACTATTTCTATTGAAAGACATGGAGCGGGTTTTGGCTGCTGAAGAAAGTAGTTGGAGTAGTATTTTTACCAGATTATCATATGCTAGAGATGCAAATGCGTCCAATAGCATAAGAGAATCGCAAGCAGTCCTCTTTAAAGTTATAATTGCCAGGGATGATTTCAGTATTTCTTTAATTACCTTTAGTGCTGAAGCAATAAGTGCTAGGCCTGTTATTTTACTCAGGCCACCCCATTAGCAACTATCATTTGCAACGGAAGGTGAGACGTTCATTCAACAGTCATTATCCACAAGAAACTTTAAAGCACCGAAGTGCTGAACCACTGCAAGAGTGCATTTCAGGAAATCAGCAACACAGGGATAAGACTCTTCTCAAGCTCTGGTCCCTTGAGCTCTTGAAATCACACCCTGCTGATTAAATGACAGGGGATGTATATAAAGATTGCTTGGTGTACTGATCCTATGAACTAACCCATATGGTACAAAGCCTGAAGAGGTTTTTAAAGACAGCTAAATGAGTTCACAGTCCAATGCACATTACACTTCGCTGAGAATCGATTATCCAGCTCCCAGAGCCGTCTTTGAAAATGCAAGCAAAAGACTTCTTTTTTTCTCATAAGCACTTTGTTCTTCTCCTGTTGGCTCAGTTCTTCATTATTTCAATGCTGTTCCAAAGCAGCACTTCCTGTTAAGTGTGATATAGTTCCTCAGTACTGTGACTGAAAGACACATCTGTGCCGCAGCAACCGATCACACTGTTAACTGATCAATAATGTAACCCAGGGAACAAAGCTACTTATTTACAAATGCTTGAGAACAAAGAAGTTCTGCTTCTAGGGGGTCCCATAGAAAATGCAAAAACATAGAATGAAAAAAAGGGAAGGATGTAAACTGGCCATGCTATTAAAGAGAGACTTTAAGTCAAGATTATATATATATATATTCCACCCAGGTCTGTTTAACCTCAGTCAGACTGAGAGCTCCCAACACTTGGCAAGACAAGCTCATGGTTTGCACGGCTCCCTTGTTCCCAACCTTTGGGAGTTCTCTTAGGATTCCAGTTGGTTACCCCAAGGGATGCACAGTTTCCTAGAACTATAATCAGAGACCAGAGTTTGGATCAAAAAATGCAGAGATCCAGTTGTTTTCTTGCTATTGGCATAGCTGTGACTAAAGGCTCAGTGCCAACTCTAGTACTGAGTATACATACAATCCAAAATGGTTGCTTGGGGCAGCAGCAATACTCTTAAGCAAGACCTCGAAGGAGTATTAAATCCTAAACTGTCCCATTTTCCAGAATTCGTATCATCTGAAAGTTTTGTCCTCACTTCAGCTGCATCATTTGCTAGGGGTTTTGGGTCACACATCTCACCTCCTGGCCCAAAACCCCTAGCAAATGATTTGCCTGAGGCAGCAAAGTATCTTGGACAGGTTCCAGCTCTATGGTTTTTCACAAATTTCCCGAAACATCTTACAGGAGCATTTGTTTGCCTTCTCATTTTGAAGTTTTAATCCAAGTGAAACAGAGACCTTTGCTTAACATCAACCATGCTATACGCACCAAGTGTGAAAGACAAGTCTTCACACATGATGTTCTGTATTTAGAACTTCTATTGTGACCACGGACACTCGTTTCACTGAAGAAATCCCCCCTTATGATCTGTAAAGAATTACTGCATTGATGACTTAGTCTGAGAGACAAAATCAGTTTTTAGCGGTTCATTTAGGGTTGTCACTCTGTAAGTCCTTTTTTAAGCTGTTGGAGTTCACTCAGCAAATCTTCCCCAGCTGCCCCCGCTTTTGAGGCAAACAACGTTGCAGCCTGGAAAAAACTCAGAGTCTTCAAGCTTCTGGCATAATCTGCAAACACTGCATGGATTAGTTTTTGTAAAATCAGGATTAAGAAATATATAACTCAATTGATGGAGACAAGAAGCACTAGATCTCTTTACTACTCGTCTTCCAGACAAGATTAAAGTAAGAAAACTAGTATTACTATGAAGACTGGGTCATAGGGACTACATCACTCCAGGTTTCGTCAATCTACACTAGCTTCCAGTTCGTTTCTGAGCCCAACTAAATCATTAAAGCTCTATATGATTTGAATCCAGCATCGCACACATGCACAATCCCATACAAACTTGCCTGATCACTACATTCATCTTCAAAGGTCCTGCTTTGGGTGCCCTACTTTCTGAAGTTAGGTGGCAACCTGAAAGCTTGGCTTCTCGGTCATGGCATCAAAATTATGTAACTCCCTTTCCTAGGAGGTTCATCTGTCTGCTTATAACCCACTGTCTTCTATCAGTGTGTTCACTTTTTTTGTTTGCTTCTTTGGTCCCACATTTTAATTGCTGGCTATCTGTTTTCATAAGTGTATTTTACTTTTGATTTTGTTTTTATGTGGTGTTTTATAATGTGTGCCTTTAAATTGTTAGCCATCTTGGGGAAACTGGGTAGAAAGATGGGCTCTAAATTTCATAACCAACTAAGTAAATATGAGTGCATGCTGTTTATATAACATGCAAAGCACAGCTATCTCCCCCTGCTGGATTGCTCATCCATTAGATCCTCTGCTTCAATTAACTTTCTCTGAAAGTGTCACTCTCTTCTTCTTAACAATGCTTCTTTTCTCTTGCATCCTTTCCTATTTAGACTTAACAATTAAGGATGGACATATTGCATAAACCTCCAAACTGCCGCTGGCTTTCCTATTGACACAGAAAGCGACTGGGACTTGGAGCATACTCTCATAAAAGGATATTTGCGTCTTCGTTGACTTCAATGGTACCATACTGAAGACAGGCTTCCACAAATAATGCAGCCCTGTCGAAATACCTCATGCTGTTGAAGAAGAGAACAAACAGTTATGATGATAAAGGCAGCTTCAAGGGCTTCCTGTTCACTCTCCAGCAAAGCCTCTTGACAGAGTTGCCACAAAAATGCAGATCACGCAAAGGGGTCTTTGACACCAAGCTTTAAAGGGGCCAGGGATTCAGCCTCCTAGTTCTGAGCAAGAATGTGCAGCGCAATAATTAGCACTGGCTCCCTCCACAAGTAATAACAGTAGTGAGACCATAGTGGAAATAGCAGTGACTTTCTTTTGCAGGAAAGAACTGCAAAAAGAAGAAAGCATAATTCCAAAAAGAATTTAAAAGTGTTATTGCTGTACAATTCTCCTCACTGCTTCTCTTCTTTAGTTTCCATATTTCCCTGCTGCTTCTTTCAAAACTGTGATATCTGTTTGAAGCTCAGAGTCTCCATCTACACAGAAAGAGCTGATATTTTGTAATCAAGTCCATAAAAGGGAGATCAGCTGTGAAAAAGCCTCCGTTTACCTGTGCAGCATCTCTGTCACTCTTATGAAGCAACCCAGGGAAAGGAGAACAAGGATGGCCTTGGATTTCTGATTAATTTGTGGGGAACAAAGATGGTCGACCCAACGCTTCAAAACATCAGCACATTCCTCTGAGTTCAGGCGAACCTAGGAAAGATGGGAAATACTTGATCTTTGGCAGCCTAAATTAGATCATCCAATGCAGGCAGTAAGCTACCAGAATTCATTTTCTGTGGCACACTGTTTTCAGTGTGTACCAGGCAATTCCTTTGGTCAAAAGTTCATGTTTTAAAAAATATCCAGAAAACAATGAGGAAGAATTCTATTTATTTGGAATTTCAGAGATACAAATGGGGACCCATGAGACTCTGGGGGGGAGGGGACAACCCATCCTTACACTCACCTTGTTCTGTGGGCTTGCCATTTTCCAGCCTACTCAGATGGAGCGCTATCTGCAACCTGCAGTAGCTCCCTTGGCCCATCACCTCATGCAGTGTGGGAAGAGCAGTAATCCCTACTCTTTTACCCACCCACAGCTCTGCTGTCCCAGAGGAGAAAGAGGCTTCTGCTCCTCCTTCCCTGATTGCTTCAGGCACTGCCATCAACTTGGTTGGCCCAGAGCACACAACTCCAGTGTTTGGCCTTGGTGGATGTGGGGCAACAATGTGCTTCTGTGCCTCTTCCCAAATTACCTTGCATTGTGAGAACCATTGTCTGCAGTTGCAATTAACTGTTCTTGGTTATGGTTTTAGTTAACACCCCTCCCCTCCCTGGCACACGCACACACACTCTTCTTAGTTTGAGGATATTTCTCCAAACTTGGGTGTCTGCCCACGTTTGTTGAAATGTGTTTTGGGCCTGCGTGACACTGATTCACCATAAGGTGGCACACTGTTAGAGATCAGACCTGTGGCATTGAAATGCAAAAACTGGATTAAAAAAAAAACTGCTTTTTTTGCAAACCTAAAACTTCCATAACAAACTTCACCAAGTCTTCGTAAGAACATACCGGTAGCTTGTGCTTCCAGTGAAGCACAGAGAGTGGTCCAGGATGAAACAAATGACAGCAAGTCAGGAAGGTCTACGCTTGCATTAACCAGTACAAGACAGAGCAAGAGTAGAGTGGCATCCCGAACTTGGAGTGGGGTGTGTGTGTGTTAATGGAAGGATAAAAATGAGGCGAAAAGGCAGGCCAGATTTTTTTTTGGGGGGGGGGGGGAGAAACTAAAACAAAGCATGAGTCTGATCTGTAAATATGCTTTCTCCCCCCCAAAACGGTCTGTGACAATTACCCACGACTGGTTAGTTCTATAAGGGACAGCAAACCCTCTGTTAGGAAATATCTTGACACCTAAGTAGCTAATTTTCACAAGCAGCAAGCACATGAAGCGAGAATGCTGGTTTATAATTTATGGTGGTGTATTCTCACCCTGCATAAAACATTTTAATGTCCTGAACTTTTGCCCAGTGCTCTAAATGAACTATATATGTTTCCACCTTTTTATTGTTCTAGCTTACCTGGCATATACAAGTAATTATCAAGAAGTAGCATATGTGTATAAAGTGTAAATCTAACTGAGAACATTGCCTACTTTTGCAAGCCACGCTGCTCGATTCCATTCACCGTAGGTTTGCAGGTAACGACAGGCATCGGCGGCTTTATCTATTAAACACAGCAACTGAACCCCCTCTGAAAAATAAATCAATTAAGCTTAATTGCAAAGAGACCAATGCACCATTGAAACTTTCGAAATAAAACACATTTAATTAAATCAAGTAATTCTTTAATATTATTTCTCTCCTTTCATGGCCATATATTTATTTTTATGTATGCAGGCAAATATCAGTCCCATATAGCAGCTTTAGCCTGACAACATAATTCTGAGACATAAAAAGCACTTAAAATCCAAAGCTTCTGATGGCAAATGCAGGAAATGTTATGAAACACTAGGGTCTTTCTTCCATATATGGTGGAATTGCATATTGGTTGACACATTTTGAAGAAAAAGAGTTGGTTCTTATATGCCGCTTTTCCCTACCTGAAGGAGGCTCAAAGTGGCTTACAGTCGCCTTTCCATTCCTCTCCCCACAACAGACACCCTGTGGGGTGGGTGAGGCTGAGAGAGCCCTGATATCACTGCTCGGTCAGAACAGTTTTATCAGTGCCGTGGCGAGCTCAAGGTCACCCAGCTGGCTGCATGTGGGAGAGTGCAGAATCGAACCTGACATGCTAGATTAGAAGTCCGCACTCCTAACGACTACACCAAACTGGCTCTCTCTCATTGGAGAATGACTAATAATTTTGGCTTTGCTGTTTTATCTGCCAGTCCATGTAGAGTTTGGGGATCACAATGATACTTAAAGTTTGGGGGGGGGGGTTGATTTTGTATTTGAGCTTCAACACTGTATTTTCATATTTTTGCAATGTATTTAAGTTCATATTGTCTGAAAGCCTCTTAAATGGAATGGAAATGTTACAAACATAGGTCCTGACATTTCAAGCACTACACACATGCAGGAAACTCATTATTATTATTATCATCATCATCATTATCATTATCATTATTATTTCGATTTATTTCCCGCCACTCCCAAATGGCTCGTGGCGGATTACAGTGTCTTAAAACCCCATTAAAACTCCCATTAAAAGACTTTAAAATGTCACAGCATGGCGGCACAATAATAAGATCCCCTTCCTACCCCCCTTCCTAAAAAAAGGCGGGTGGAGGAGAAGGTCAACGGTGTCCAAGAAGAAGCCCGGGGGAGAACAGTCAATGTACCATAGCAGCCCCAGCCTCAACCACAGACCTGGTGGAAGAGCTCCGTCTTGCAGGCCCTGCGGAACGTTGAAAGGGCCCGCAGGGCCCGCAGCTCTCCCGGGAGCTCATTCCACCAGGTGGGGCCAGGACCGAAAAGGCCCTGGCCCTGGTTGAGGCTAGGCGTGCTTCCCTAGGGCTGGGAACAACCAGAAGATTCTCACTCACAGAGCGCAGAGCCCTGCGGGGGGCATAGGGCGGTAGGCAGTCCCTCAGGTATGTAGGTCCCAGCCCGCGTAAAGCCTTATGCACAAAAGAAATGGATGTATCCCAGAGGCAAGGAATTCATACATGGAAACTGAATGATGGATCACATTATACTCTGCAAAGAATATGGAAGATTCATATCAAGACTAACTACTCACTCTCCTGTGCACTGTAGATGACACACTGAGTAAAGTTAAATAAAGTTGCAATCGATTTCACTGGTCAAAGTTTGTTCCTGCTAAAAGAAGAGCTCAGAAGCTAGCCTGACGTGAACAGGGCAAGCATGATTTTTTTTCTTAGCAGCTGTTTGCTGCCATTCTCTTTATATGGTTTAGGACTGGCTTCACTGAGTTCAGGGTGACTTGCAGTTAAGAAAACCTGCCACAGTTACCCACCATTTCTTGCTTACGAGTTCAGGGGATAGAACAAAAGTCTCACCTGCCAGTTTTCCATTTGCAATCATGTTGGTCGCTACCAATTTTATGGTACTTTGGGAAGGGCCGGAGGAAGTGACAGTGGTGACTAGGCATGCCTTGAGTGAATCACAGTAGTAATAGGGGTTCTCTGCATTTGTCTCCAGAAGTAGCTGCACTGCTCTGTCAGTCTAGGAAAAGGGAGGGAGGGGGGAGAAATGATGTTACATTGTTTCATGTCACCCTGTCAGCTCAGAAAACATACCAGCCTAGTTTAAGAAGCTTTAAAACAAAGATGGAATGAAAAACAAATCACCCTTTCCCTGGTGTCAAGGTCATTTACCCCTCTCCCCCTGCCTTTGCTGAGCCATGTTTGTTATCCAAAATTAAACAGATGTGATAGGCTACACTGACCTGGCCCAAGAGAAGTAGCTGGTCAGTGCACTTTCTGGTGTGATCATAGTTTGACCTCTTCACCTCTTGAAGATTAACTCTTTCAAGCTGGAATTTCTGCAGATAATCATATGTGAATCATTATGAAAACTGACAATGGCCATACATAAAGCAACAATTATAAGACCTGCTGCTGAATAAACATACAAAACCTGTCCTAGTTATTTCGAAGATCAGTGCATGCAGCAACACTGTCACATCACTCAAGGTAAGTGAAAGAGCCATAGGTGAACAGACAGACATCAATCCAGAGAAAAACATGAGCTTTTCAATGTATTATTTTTCATATACCTCAGCATATCAATCTGTGTAAATTGATCTCAAGACAAAAAATAAAAATGGGTTGCAGATTGGGAGACTCCAGGAAATTTGGGGATGGAGCCTGGAGAGGACAGGAACCTCAGTGGGCTAGAATGCCAAAGCATTCATGTTCTTCATGGGAAGGGATGTCTTTAGTCTGGAGAGGAGCTGTAATTCCAGTTGATCCCCAGGTCACACCTGGAGGCTCTAAGGAACCAAGTGCTGTTATGTTGCAGTGCTTCAAATCTTTCAGATTATTATATGGGAAACTGGTCTGGGGCTTCCTTTGCACTAAAAATATGCAAAGGAAAATATTTACAAGAATTTTATCCTTTGTATACATTAAGAGATAGACATCCGGAGTAACTCCTTGTTTCTACAAGACATTCAAATCTGTTTCTGAGACGGTCAGGATAATGATTCAACTTACTGTTTTGAGTGAATGTGCTGTGACCTGGCAGCAGGCTGCAATTAAGAATATACTCTATCTTGTCTCATTCAGAAAGAGAATTTCTAGGAAATCAACAGAGCTTGCATGCCACTGCCTAACAAAACAGGCTACATCATGATAAACAACTAGTAGAATGTTTTTTATTCCTCAATGCAAAAGGCTCAAATAACAGCAGGAAAGATTTTATGTAAAAGAAAAGCCGTTATTGAACGTGTCTTACAGTACCTGGAAATATGAGTTTTCACAGAGCGTATCATAACAGATATCTAATGGACTGCTCCGTTTTTCTTGAGAAAAAAGGTCTTCTGCTTTTGCCATTGTTTTCTCCTGGGAAAAAGCATGCAAATAATGGGCAGCAACAGTCCAGAAATGCAGTTCAGATTCATCCCCATAAAGTCTGGGAAAGCAAAAGTCTAAATTAATGGGGGATGATTATGCGCTTAAACACAACAACACTGCAAATGCTGAATAACGCAGGCAATTTATTAAACTGTCCTGCATTGCAAAAAGGACATTGCACAGAAACCATAGTTGCTACAGCCTTGACAGAGCTCTGAGACCAGAGGCCTTAATCAGTTCTGCAGGCCTGCAAGACAAAGCTGTTCCGCCAGGCCTTCATCCCAACTGCCTCACAATGGACATAGCAGAAGATGCTTTCGGATTTTCCTAGGGCAATAAACTTTCCTGGGATCTGAAAGAGATCCTGGGGAGCCGGAAAGCTACTGGTATGTCATGATTGACTGGCTGGTGACCCTTGTTCTTCAACTATGGTTAGCCACAAACTCTAAAGGATGGGGGGGGGGGGCAAAATCAGCTCACGTATCTCTCACTATAGAAATATCTTTATATGCTAGATTTGATTTTTCGACTCCAAGATTCTCCATGATCTTAATCTAAGGGTAATCAAATCAACCACATTTTAAGAAAAAATAGTTAAAGGCTCAGGCTTGAGACAAGTATTTGCAAGTCATGGATTGCATTTTTGATATCAGCAAGTTGTCTTGTACCTTGCAACCAGGAGACATCGCTGCAAGAGGGTGAACTCTGGATCAAGTAAAAGTTTCTTGATGTCACTAAGAAAAAAAAAGTCAGGTATTGTTGGCAATTTACTAAGCAGCATATTCAAACACATGCAGTTACTGCAGATTTTAAAGAAGGAAAGCGTGCACAAATGTAGAATGAACTGAACTGAGGCAGAAATTAAATCATATTTAAGAACATGAAATTTATGCCAACAAGTGATTTATGTTCCAGTCCATTATGCCTGTCAGCTATAGCAATACTTAATTGATCAGCTGCTATATAACCTTGACTGCTAGGAAGAGCACTAACAGAAAATTGAAATATAAAACTCAAAACTGCAAGTGGCTGTTACAATTCCAAGTTAAACATTCTTTCTTACTATACATATCCAAAGTTATCAAACTGACTAGATCAACTGGCAAATACAAAACCCAAGATCATTGCTTCCATATTTAATTCCAAACTTTTGATTTAACAGGAAAAGAGTCTTAATCAAAAATAATTATATGATTTAGACAAGTGCTCACTTGGACAATGAGTACAACTGTTCTTGCAGCAGATTTTTAATGTTTTCATTCTCTGGATAATTTCTGCAAAGCAAACATTAGCTTTAATAGACAAGTATAGGCAGCCAGAAATGACGCAATCCAGCCCTGCTTTTAAGTATACCACATATGCTCTACTATGCTGAAAGATTTTTAAAATGGGCCTGGAAAAAAATCAACTCTCAGATGGGGCACAAATAGTGAGACGAGGGTGTAGACATTAAGTACAACTGTACAACTCTGTGCACGATCATGTCATATTAAAACTGTGTGGGCCACCGATAATCTGAGGGCCACTGATAATCTAACAGGCATGTTTGAAGGAACTCCTTGAACAGGTATTCCAAAACATGTAAATATTTTCCCTTTCAAAGCAATGTTAGCTCCATTCACAGAGAAGGGGGAAAGGACTGCTGAGAAATCCCAGATACTGTAGAAATCCATTATTCTGAGAACAATATAAGCCCATCTGAGCCTTCAAATGCATTTAAATGTGATCCTATCTTATCCATGGCAACACATACCAGAAGGGTAGCAACAATGCAGGAAGCTGTTGCAGGTTTCACAAGACTCCTTCAAGAATTTCTGTGCTTTATTGCAATTTCAAAATGTTTTAGGCACTATACAATACAGCTAAACTTAAATAAGAGTAAAGTGTTTTCTATTGATAAATACATTGTGTCATGTTCAGGTTATGAATTGCACCTGGGCAAGTTAATGAAACATATGGACATGGTATTCCAGATCCAGATTTCTGCATGTAAGTTCTTAGTGCCTCCAGACCACTTCTTCCTAAGGTGAATTAGGGGAGTTATGCACCATGTACACAAAGGAGTGTGTCCATGTACATGCTTGCAGCTATTCATCATGTATAAAAAAACACTTAGGTAGACAAAATGCTGGACAAGAATCAGAAAACTTTTGCGGCAGCCGATGGACAACTTAAATATGTTCTGTGTTCTGTGACCTAGTTGAGTCATAAAAAATAAATGTGCTATGTCAACAGAAAGAAAACTATCCTCTACAGAGCATTAGCCACATTAAATGATGAGCTATAACTATTCTGTGAGAAATAACACTGCTTTGAGACTGATTCCCAAATCTCTGGAGGCATTAGTATACCTTTACACTATTAGGATCTGTGTTTAAATTTTGCAAAACCAGAAATTTGAACAGAATACCGAAAAGATGTCTTACATGTGAGAAATATCCAGAGAATACTTGTTATTCCAAGGTTGGTGAAGCAAGAATGCTTTTAAAGCTAAGGAAGCTCTTGGAACAAGGAGATATGGGCACCACACAGGTTCTAGAATGAAAAGGAAGGAGGATGGAAGAGAGACAAAAATTAGGGTCAATCCACAAAGAATATAACTAAAGAGCAGCATTAAGGATAAAGAAAACTGCTGTTCTAAAAAGAGTTATACCCTTTTCAGCCATTGACTTCCAAAGATCTTGAAAGCTGCAACTCTGCTTATGATCGCACTGTAATATTGAGACCTATGCCACTTACCACACACCTATGCATACAGTCTGATATAGTTTATTTCGATTGATGAAAAGAGCCACACAACTGGAAGACTAAGAGACAGTGGCTTGCCTAAGGATACACATTACTGCAAACAGAACAGAACAAAGTTGAGAACTAATGGGGGGGGGGTTACACAGAATGATCCCTGTGTGAAAATGATTTTGAAAAACCCACAAAACATCGGTTGCCTCTGTGAGCTCTGCTGAAGTGGCGCTCATGAAAACTCAGCTCTTAGTCTTGTAAAACTACTGAGTGTTTCAGTTTTGTGAGTTTGTTAACTTCAACCGACTTAGGGGATATGTAGCATTTCACTCACAGAACACAAGAGACACATCTCTATTTTGTATCTGTATGATTCTGCAGAACCTGCTGCTAAATGAGTAGGGCTCATAACGGTTTCAAACAGTCTTTGAGACCGTAGTGGTTTTATACTTTAATGCACAACAATGATAGCCATTACAGTATTTTTTTACCAATGGCAGACCATAAGGCTGGGCACTAAAACTGTGCCTGTCCTATTGACAATCAGTTTACAAATAGGGATTGTGAAAGGACGGCTAGGTGAGATTCACCCAATTAAGTTAGCACAAATTTAGACTTGTGTCTTTACAAACATGAGGCAACGTTTGGTCAGATCCTCTCTCACGACACACCTGCCACTCAGTAATACAACCCAGTTGCTTCCAATCAAGACAAGGAAATTGTGCCTCTCATTAAAAGAGCCTGTCTGAGTTTGAGTGGATTAATTACAATTTCAGGCCAGATTCCTGCAGGTTCAGGTAAAACTTCTATAGCCAGCAAATGATTGCATGATGATTCTCTCTCTCTCTCTCTCTCTCTCGTACATCTCTCTCTCTCGTAATTGCCAGAAGTCATGGCAGGTTGCTTGATGGCATGTAATACAATTTGCTTTAGAGAATGTTCAGTGAGAGGGTTTTCATTTCATCCAGTCATCTCCCACGACAACAACACAGGATGCTTGGTTTATTGGTTTCATGATATTGCTGCTCACTGCCTGGAAATCCCTTCTGATCTCTTCGTTTCTAATCTGTATGTTGTTAGGGTAATCAAGTTACTTTTGCTGGTTGAGTGTTTTGTTTGCCTTCTATCTTTTCCTGTCTAAAAGATTTTTTGAAAAAATCCAAGTCCTGTAGACAACAGAGTGGAAGATTCTAAACTTGTCACAGGGCTTGTCACCATACAAATATAACAACATACTCTGCTGTGACAGGCTGGACACAGGCACTGATTTGGGTGACAGCATGGCATGGCATGGCATGGATGATAACACAATTTAAATTTGAGAGCATTTAGTGGAATGGTTTCAATAAAAGCTGTGAACTGGTGTACAGATACTCTGAGAGCTTGACACGCTTTTGTGATCGGTTTGTGCTTCTTTGGAAATATTTGGCCTAGAGCTACCTCTTGGCAGCAACCCTGATTACTGCTTGGGGCACAGGGCAGGCCAGCTTTCAGAAGCTGATCAGCAGGGAGGCCAGGCTTTGGGCAGATGATCCTTTCCAACTGTATGTATGCCAAGCACAAAATGGATTTGAGATGGGCTCTATCTATGTGCATCAAAGTTCATTGCAAGAGCCTTCCCCCGCTCTTCTTGCTGGAATAATATAGTTTTGCTACTTTGATTCTAGTGTATTAATCACATGTGAGCGCTGGAGATAAAAGTCTTATAACAAAGCAGAACTAGAGGAACCACTTATCAAAATTGCAGAGATCACGAAGGCTATTTTACCTAAATATCAGGTTATTCAGAAGGTACAAATACTGAGACATTTAAAAAGTGAGAACACACTAGAAAAGATGGAACTATAAGTCAAAATGTAAGTTGGTAAGGCATAATAGATGTTTGCTTCCTGCACATTGACATTCTAACCAAATTGCCGAGAACACCAAGCTTAATTCAGGCTGCACAATATGTTGGATTACATGCTTTAGCAGTAGAGATGCAGCCTTAATACAGCTATATACTTGTGGATACGTAGTTATATAGAGTGTGAAAATATAAACACTTGAATCCACTTGCTAAAAGATTTCAGGGACCCAGAATACAGACATGGAGAGGGACAGAGAGAGAGAGAGAGATCTTTATATTGTAATACTGATGATTAAAAAAAACCTAATGGTAAGTATCAAATGTGAGGCCTCTATGGCAAAGAAGCACCTTCTAAATTAATACATTCAATATATCTGAGAATGATAGCCTGGATCTGAAGAGCTCCTCGAGTTATTGCAAAGCACCACTGCAGTGATTTTTCTTTCTATGCCTGACTCTCAAGCCACACAATGCTGCATGAACAGTGTTTTGAAAAGCGATTTGCTTGTGAGAGAAGGACAAGTATGCACAATCTGGAAACTAGAGCACTATTTCCAACTATTAGAAGCATGGAAATGCAAGAGCCCAAAATGCTTACTTATTAGCTAAAGACACTTGGCATGTATACTGGGGCTTTCCTAGTCTCCTTATTCCACTGCAGCCCTCTCTTGCATACACAGATGCAAAGAAATGAAGCTGGGGAGGGGGAAGAATTGGAAGCGTCTTCTGTGCATGCACAGTGATTTCTGTTGAGAGCAGCTGACACGATATATAATTGCAATTGGACTGGCTATGGAGATTGCGCTGTCGCCATGACCAAACCACATACTGAAGGCTATCAAACTGGCTCTGAGTTTTGGAGGCCTTTCTTGCTATTGAATTTCATCTCATTAGGTTGAGAACTGTTTATAAAACTACTCGCAATGTTACATCTAAAATATGAATCTTGGTCCAAACAAGAGCCCATTTCTTTGAAGCAAGGAGCATTCCTGGATCTAACTTTTAAAATGCCAGGAACAACAGTCTTAGAGAAAAACATGAACTCTCTTGCATACCTGAGAGTTCTTGCTCATCCATTCGAAAACAGGCTGATTTCATTGTCATCTCCAGCACTCTGATGCATCCGTCATCTGACGCTAGGATCACTTTGTCTGAGGTACACCAGTCAACATCAAGTACTCGGAAGTTAACGTTTCTTCCACTCCTTAAACTGCTCACCATCTGCACCTGAAAGATGCATCATGTCATGCCTTCAAAAAAGCTGTCACAAGCAATTTCTGAACTTACTAAATAGCTTTATACAGCATTTTGGAAATTAAATTTGCTTTTCTCATTCGCAGAGTAGGGAGACAGAGATGTAGAAGCTCATCTTACAAAGTTAGCATTTACATTTCAAAGCCTGTTAGTACTATTTGGACTCTGATATTTGAAACAGGCAGTGAATACTTCCACAACCACGAGACTGCCCAAATGCTTGTCCATATTATTCTCTTATTTTATTACATTTGTTGCCCACCCTATCTCTGTGGACTACTCTGCCAATTGTCAATCTTTACTGACTTATTTTGAACTCCTCAAGGTAAGTTATAAGAAACACAAACGGATATTTTCAGAAATAAAGTTGTTTTTTTTTTTTAAATCACACACAGGCATTCCCTATATAATAATTCTTTCACGAAAGGCTAATTATATCATGAAAGACCAACTGTTGAGGGCAAGGGATTAAATGCACACGTCACATTTATCTACAACATTCAATATGATGGTCATTATATAAACCACCAGACGTGTCTGACAGCTATTCTCGTTTAAAGAAGGAAGGCAATAACGATATTCAGATAATTTAAAAATGGGAGAGCAGAGAACAAATGCTGAAAAAAATGGGAATTCAACAGCATTTAGAACTTCTGAGGGAGCCTCTGTGCCTTTGTTCTGAAAGCCATAATTAAAAACAAGATAGAGTTTAGCAACACATGACTGGTTGAAATACATGAAAGCAAAATGAAAGCAGTTTGAAAGAGCCCAGAAAGGCATAGTCTTTTGTGACAACTCAAGCATATTAATGTTACTGATAAGCCCCAATTAAGTACGTTAACCTCCTTCCTTTTACACTTGTCCAGTTCTTTTCTAAACTACTGACTACCTCCTTTGTATCCCAAACTTCAGCACCATCATTGTACATAGCTATCAGTTTTTGGTTTCCTTTTCCGGGGGCAAAGCGTATCTTCTTCACCCAGCCCCGGTGTGTGGGGATGCCTCTGAAAGATAAACATAAAGACACAAACAGTAAGTAATTCTTGGAGTTTACCTTCAATTTTGCACAAATTCATAGAACTCAGATATTGCCTGAAAGGAATAAAACTGTTTATGCTAGTACTGCTCTCTCTTCTGAGATATCACTTCACATTTTAAGAAGGCCTAGACTAAAGCAACATTTCAATTATATAATGCTGGAATCAGTTATCTAATTCATAATGTGACCAGATCTGTGGATAATTAAACCCAGAATCTGGAGCCAAGAACAGCAAAACAGATCTTTCTACAAACCAGAGAGAAGCCCCCAGTTTGCAGAAAAATCTATAATTATATGCTAGGGAATTAAACAAAAATATGCCATGGAATTAAAACCCCTCAAATAATAGAAGCAGCACATACAGCTTTAAGAAAAAGATGCATTCTATTACCATTGCCAGATAACCACAAAAATATTGCCAGCATTCAATATTGGTTTCTGTTAGTAAAAGGTGTGTGTGTGGGGAGGTATGGCTCTTTCCAGAGCTGTTTTGGCTTTTGACATCAACCACACAACTTTCTAGGCCCTGCTGATCTTCAACAGCATCCAGCACAACATCCACAAAATAAGTGGTTAGAGTTTCCGGCTAAGATCTGAGAGACCCAGATTTAAATTCCTGTTTTGTTGTGGAAGTTCACTGATCAACCTTGGGCCAGTCACTCATTCTTAGCCCAGCCTCCCTAACAGGATATGGCGGGGGGGGGGGGGAGATTAAAAAGTAGGTTGATTGGTATGTAGGAAGGGTGAAAAGTGTCAGTATGGAGGTTTCCAGGAGAAGGGAAAGAGGAAATAACTGGAGAATGGGATTTAGGGGAAAACAAAATGCCCTCTGTAAGTCCTGGCTTAATAGCCAGCACTATACAACTGGCTCATATTTTTCCCAGGTAGAAGCAACCAGGGGGAAGAAAGGTACAAAAGCTGAATGCAAAGGAGTTGGCAGCAAAGGAAATAGGAAAAGGGAAAAAATATAGGGACTTTCAAGGAAAGGAAAAAAGAAATTGTGGGGGAGGGGAATATTAGATTCTCCCCTGCCCCCAATTCATGTGCCCCCAATTCTTGTTATATACTAATGCCTACCTAGACACTCTGGCTTTTAGATCCCAAAAGTTCAGATTTCCATCAACATCTCCAAGAACCAGGATATCGCCTTTCCACGCAATGCATGTAATGCTGCCCATACTGCCCTACATTTTCAAAAAGAAAATATACCAAATAACACTATTCATAAAAAGTTATTTCTATTTAAATATACAGTAGTCCATTTAAGGCAATATGTCAAACATTTTGATTGCTATCTGTAAACCTGTATTTTAGCAAGATTATTTCTTGATCAGCAGTACAGGGTCATAAAAACTGTACCATGCATTGGGATGAATCCTATCTAGTATAATTAGAACAGCACTCATGGAAGAGAACTTCCTACTGTATGCTGCTTTTCCACCTGAAAGCATGCATCTAAAGCAGCCTGTCTCACCTTTTTTACCATTGAAAACCCCCTGAAACATTTCTCAGGCTTCGAGAAACCCTGGAAGTGGTACAAGCACGCATAATACGGTTGGGAAGCATAGCTGTATGCCCTGGGGCCCCTCCCATTCCCACCCCCTACAGACTCATCAGTGGTCATTTTCGGGCGGAGGGGAGTGGTCAACATGTCCATATCCTTATCCATAGTTCCTCTATATGTTTGTGAAACAGCCTGGGGGGTGGAACGTGTCCGGCTGTCCAAGTTGGAATAGGGCCAATCAGGGTGCAGCCTGATTGGCCCTGCCCCTGCAGCTCCTACCCTCTGTCCCTGGACTTTAGCTTCTTTGCTCTCAGATGCGCCTCAGTCCCTGGAGCCAGCAGGAGGTAAGAGGAGAGGGCCCTGGGCAAAGGGTCGTGATGGAGAGCCTGCTAAGGAGGGCCTCTTGGCCTGCTAAGCAGGGCCTGCTAAGTAGGGCCTCTTAGCCTGCTAGGCTGGGCCTGCTCACGAGGGCCTCTGGGCCTGCTAATGAGGGCCTCTGGGCCTGCTAAGCATGGCTTGCTAACGAGGGCCTCCCAGCCTACTGACTGCCTGCTAAGGAGCTCTGCTCCAGGCCTGCCCCACTTGATCCAGCTGTGAGCTATGGCTTAAAGCCACCTTGAGCTGCCTGGCCAGGGGCCAGGGGAGGGGACCTTTTCAAGGACCGTTCTTAGGAATGGGCTTTGAAACTAGTACAATCATATTACCCAATAAATGTGTAACACATTTTTTAAAATATTAAAAATTAATTAGCCTTCCAGGGTGCAGCAAGGTGCTGAAGGAGAAATGGGGTGGGGGAATCAGCAAAAATTGCCCTTCTTCTTCTGCTGGAAGAAGTGTCTTCCACCAGCAGAAAACACTATTATGATCTATTTCATTAAGACTCTCCCATTTTAAAAGAAAAATAAATGCCAACATTGATAAAGCTCAACTGTCAAATAAGGGACAACATGTGTTACTAGGAGCCAGAAAAAAGCACATTTAACATAGAAGTCAAGGTTAGATAACTTGATGACTGAATAATTTATACTGTGTCTAGGATACCAAAATCACTCAAACAAAATACATTACTGCAGGCACATTATCTGACCCTCATGCTGTTAACCACCCAAATCTTTTAGCACTACAGATCGTACAGAATGCAAAAGTGGACTTGCACAATAGACTTCCAATGCAGAAAATACACAGACAATTTCATCCTGGTGCAACTTAAATGTCCTCATTTCACATTTGCTTGTATATGTACACATCACCTTCCCTATACACAGTATGCAGCCAATGTATTTATCTCTTCAGTAAACCAAGCCATTTCCCAATAGCAATCACAAACACAAAAAAAGACTAAGGCTTTCCTAGATTTTCTAAAGTCTTCATTCGTATACACAGGAACAGAGAATGTTAAAGCAAAGCAAAGGTCCACAATATGTGATAGTTTTTGGTAGCTGTTTTTTCTTATCTCTGCAGCACATAATATCTGCTGTAGGATATTTACTTAAGGTCATCAGAGGCTAGATCTTTAAATGATGGCAGCTCTTTGTGAAAGTTACCATTATCTTTGAAAACATACACCCTGGGCAGCTTGAACAGATGGACTTTTGAAATATCTTGATTGCTGTCCTATTGAAAGAGAGTGGGATAACAAAAAGCAAATAAACCTCAACTCAAAGATGCTTTACCTTTTAAGAAATGAAAAGAGCCAAATGGGAGACTTTCCAATGTGGTGGTGCTGGGAATTCAAACATACATTCATTTATTTATTATATGTCATTTCGCATGGCAGGTGGGTAGCATAGCCAGAAGATCCTAGGATTGTTTGGCAGCCAGGCAAGTGATGTTCGGAGGTGATTTGCCATTGCCCACCTCTGTATCATGACCCTAGAGCTCCTTTGAGGTTTCCCATCCAAATACTTGCCAGGGCTAACACTGTTTAGCATTCATGTTCTGACAAGATTGGGCTTGCCTGGGCTATCAAGGTCAGGGCTAAAGCCAAACAATAATCATCTTTAAACCGCCCGTGGCGCCGCGGGCGCCACGGACTAAATAAAAGGCTAAGGGGTTCTAGGGCGGGATGTGTCCGTGATGAGGAAGGGTCCAGATTCGACCCTTCCTCTGGACAGACACTCAGAGGGACCAATCGGCAGGCGCGCAGCGCCTGCCGATTGGTCCCTCCGATTCCCAGCCCCAGCAACTGCGAGCCGCGCGCAGCGCGGCTCGCAGTTGCTCCTTGCCGGCGGCCTGAGCCGTCGGGAGGCGCTTTGCGCCTCCCGACGGCTCAGGCCATCACCAACGGAGTCCGAGCTGCCTTTCCGCAGCCGCGCCCCCGAGCCCCAGCGGCAGCGCCGGCGGCGGCCCCCAAGCCAGCCAACGCCCGCAGAAAACCAGCAGGAAAACGTCCGCGTCAAGCCGCCGCCAACGGAGTCCGCCCTGCCTTCCTGCACCCGGACCCTCAAGCCCCAGCAGCACCGGCGAACGCGGCCGACGAAAAACAGCGCCAAAGCCTTGGGGGAGGGCCTGCCCAGCAGCCGCGTCTACGAGGCCGCGTTTCCTCCTTGCTGGCCGGCAGCAGCCGCGTCCCCCAAGCCAGCCAGCAGCCGCGGGACAGCTGGACCTCGACTTGCCTTCAAGAAGCGGCGTCCGCGAACCCAGCCCGCAGCTGCGGGACAGCCGGAGTCCAAACTGCCTTCCTGCAGCTGCCCGCCCGAGCCCCAACAGCAGCAGCTGCGCCGTTCCCCGAGCCAGCCAGCAGACGGAAAAAAGCCTCGGCGAGGGGGCTGGCCAGCAGCCGGCTCTCCGGTGCCGCCTCTCCTCCGTGCTGCCCGGCCTCCTTGCCCACGCCCGGCCCCTTCACAGACAGGAACAGCATGAATCCGGTGAGTGAGCCTGCAGTTCTGTCTCAGCTTCGGGGGGAGGAGCGCGGGGCCGCGTTTCAGAGGAGCCTCTGGGACACGGGGTGGGCGGGTGGCAGCGTGTCCCTTACCCCAGTGGTCCCCAACCGGCTGGGGACCGACAGGGCATCGGGCCGCGCCCGCGCGGGCCACGCCCGCGGATCGGGCCGCGCCCGCGAGCCGCGCCCGCGGATCGGGCCGCACCCGCGGGCCACGCCCGCGGATCGGGCCGCGCGGGCGCGGCCTGCACGGGCGCGGCACGGCCCTGATTCCCTCTGCCCGCCCTCCCGCAGAAAGAAGCTTCCCGGGCCGCAAGCTTGCGGCCTGGGAAGTTTTTTACTGCGGGGGGGGGGGGGGGGCGGGGAGAGGGAGCCGCGGCCCGGCGCGGGGACCACTGCCTTACCCTTCCCCCTTCTCCCCTTTCAAACCCCATTTTTATAAATGGGCTTTGAAGCTAGTTTAGGGTATAAATGCCCAGAGGCAATGTTAATTCCGCAGCAGTCACATATGAAGAGCCCTGCTGGATCAGACAAAAGTTGTGTAAGACAACACAGCAGGTGGGTGGAATATCAGAATTCCATTGTTACAGACCCCTAGGCATGGAAATCATACACAGAGACAGTTCCTTTATGGAGGATATGGACTTCCAAGTGTGTAGCTGTTACATGGAATAGTTGGATTATGCCAACAATGTCTGTCTTGCATATTATGGCAAGCTGTTGAAAGAAATGTCACTGTACTTGTTCATAAAAGCTAAATGTGGTTATTCTTGAATGCCATGTTCTTCAAAACAAAGTCTTCATTTCAGTCTATGTGCTGTTTAATAGATTTTTAAATAAATATCTATTATGAAAGCCATATCCATTTATTTATAACTATCATGACTATTAATATTAATATGATTAAATAGACATTCAGCAATGAACTCACATCAGGAGGAATTCTTGCACTGTCTTTGACAGAATTCCCTTCTACGGTCAAGTGATAAACTTGTCCATCAGTATCTGTAAATACAAAGTGCTCTCTAGCCGAAATGTTCTGGCTCAGTTCAGATTTGCTTTCAGCTTCCTGTAGTAAACTGGTGAAAAAAGAAAAGAAAAACCCAAAGATGTTATTTATTTACTAGGGGCAAAGCTCGTTGTCTCCAAGAAAACAACAGGTGCTAGAGCTTGGCAGTGGGAAGAGGAAGGGGTTGTCCAGTCTGTAAGGGCATGGGGTTGAATGTGTGTATTGTGTGGGAGGTTGTGGTGGCATGGTGGCAAATGAGGGCATGGGTGTGGAGATATGGGTGTCAAGAACCTGTGGTGTGGAATGTTCGTTGAGTGTGAGAGAGGACTGACCTTTGGGAATTTTGGCATAGTGGTTACAGGTGAGCTTTCCAGAGCCACGTCCTCAGATATGTGAAGGGAAAATCAGACTGGAGACTCTTCTTAGGGGAAGATTACATGGCAACCAATTCCTCCCAGTTCTGCGTCATTTCCCTTCTTCCCTTCCCTCCCTCCCATTCACTGAAATGCCCCTCTGCCCTAATACACATGGGGTAGTCACAGTACACAAGTGTCCACTCTGTTCCTTCTTTTCCATTTTTTCACTGTTGATAAAATGTTATGTGCCCACATGCTTCTTTCATGGTTGCTCCTTAGAAGAACGGATTTTTGTACCCTATTGCTTACTACCCAAAGGAATCTCAAAGCGGTTTACAAACACCTTTTCCATTAATCTCTCCACAATAGTCAACCTGTGAGGTATGTGGGGTTGTGAGGGATCTGAGAGAACTGGGAATGGGCCGCAGTGACCCAGCAGGCCTCAGATGTCTCAAAGCATTTTCCAATCATCTTCCCTTTCTCTCCCCATAGCAGACTCCCCATGAGGGAGGTGGGGTAGCGAGTCTCACAGGGAAGCTGGCAACCCTAAGATCAGCTCCCCAGGCAGAAAAGGCTACTTTGGACAGGGTTGTGGTAGAGAAGAAACATTTAAGGCCTCCCACACAGGTTGTTGTTGAATTGAAAGACGTGAGGCCTACTGCACAGGGTTGTTGTACAGATGAAACAGAAGACAAAAGAGCCAATTTCTTCTGCTGTGCAGTGACCTCAAATCTTCAGAGAGTTGTGAAGAAGCAAGACACATGGCTTGGCTGTGTTTAACCTCCGGGCAGAGCAGTATTTTAAGTGAGAAGGGGCTTTTCTGTGGCCTCCCTGTCAAGGCAACTGTTTGGCAGAAGGGGAAAGTCCCCCCCCCCTCAAAAAGAAGGCCCTCAGGCTCCCCTTCGTTGCTCTCTGAAGGAAAATGCCTCCCTCCCCTCAGTCAGGGCCTGTCAGAGCCTCCTTTGCAGCAGGCCTGAAGGGGGGGGGGGGACCTCCTGCCAGCTCTGTCAGGGCTCTGAGGCAATTTACAGTTGGACATGACAGTTAGGACAGCCTTGGGGCAAAAAGGGCTGGCGCAGCCTGTGTACTCATCCCCCTTGGCAGCCCTACTGACCTCCTCTCCCTGCGGTGGTCAGGAGCAGACTGGCAGCCAGACTGGGCTGGGTGAATGGAATTTTGGTCTGTCCTGGTAAGGGGCCAATGGGAAGCTGCTTGGCCCTTGAGTGGCACTCGCCCCTCTGAGTTTTTATCACGGACAAAGCCCGCCCTAACTCCTCCCCAATAGCCCTTAGGGTTTTATTTAACCGCAGGTGCAGTTAAAGATAATTCAGATTCAGACATTATTATTTATGTAAATATTATTAAGTACATTATTTACATAAATAAATTATTTCTGTAAACTGAGAACGAAGCATTGTCTCAATAGGTTGAACATGCCCCTCAGAGAAGTTTACGATTAAGCATACAAAACCTGCTTGAGATCCCCAGCACATAATTTAGTTTACTTTAGAGCAAACTACAAACATGTCAAACCACAATCTGTCAAGTCACAGATCCTCCCAGCTTGCTCTTTCTCAACAGCCTGGCTGTCCCTGGGAAAGCTGATTTCTAGGGCTGCAGAGCCAACCTGGACTAATGAGTTCAAAGGTGCTGAAACAGGGAGGGGGAAAAAACAAAAATCACATTACCTTTGTATCAGTGGAGCTGGTGCTTTCAGAGAAGGGAGAAATATCACCTCCTTTGTCCCCTCTCCTTCAAGCAGGGAGTTTTTTTGTCCTTTTCCCTCCTTCTTAATAAATTCCCTCAATGAGCAACTGATCACCCAAACAAAGTCTCAATATCCACTGGCTTATTTATCCATGTGGTATGGTTTTCTCTTAACAAATACAATCACATAAGCTTGACTTAAAATTTATATATGGCAGTAATACTGGGGGCAGTTCCACACACTGAAAAAAATAGCGCTACGTTACCACAATGGCGTGATGCTAAAAAATAACGTGCCTCCAGCCATTCCTCACCTTCTGGCTCTTTCGCTTTTCTCTGCCCCCTTCTCGTGTTTCTTAGCACTCTGTACACCTGCTTGAAATGGCGGAAGAGAACAACGGCTGTCCTCCTCCTGTCAATCAAGCCAGGCAGCCAATCACCTTTCTCCATGTTTTAAAGGGCCCACGATGGCAGCTAATTTTTTTTAAGTTAAACTTCTCTTTTGAGACACTTACGCATCTAATAATAGATGCATAGTGCTTTTTTAATGCCACAACTTTTGAAATCATGAGCCTTGAAGCTCGTTCCCAATTTTTTTTGGGGGGGGGACTTTTGAGAGGCATGCTTTGTGTTTTAATGGGGGGGGGGATTTTTGTTTTTTTTTTTGCTTTGTCTGAACACCCATTCGTTACTCCAGGCGGTTTGCTTAAAACAAACAACAACAAAAACGGAGAAGGGAGAGGGAGGTGGGTGTGAGGGCAGGTACTGGAGGAGGAGATAGCACTACTTTGGCCCACACATTTTCTTGGCATGTGGCTTGCTGGTTGCTCTCCTCTGGCTAGCGCTACATAGTTTGGGGAATCCACTTTACACGATTCCCCAGGTAGTGCTTTAAAATGGAGGATGTAGCTACTGATTTGCTGCTTGGACACTGTATGTTGGTGACATCATGTAAAATGCCAAAAATATGCATAAGGTGAGCATTTCACTTTATTTCTCAGGTGCAGAATGGCCCTGAGAGTTTGACTCTAGCTCATGCTTTATCTGTTACCTTACGTTTCTCTCAGGCAATAAGGGGGATTCAAAAATCCCAACTTGGATGAATATTTCATTTCCATTCATCTGAAAACCCTTGAAGCTATTTAGTGTAACCTTTGACAAGACAGCACTCTACTGAGAAGTGTGATTCCTCATTTGAATAGCTCAGATACCTGATCACAGAAGATTCTAAAGTGCTCAATTCAGTAGTATCAGATACAGTTTGCCGGGCCATAGCTTCACGGGCTGCAAGCTGCTTCTTTCGTAAGCTCTTCAGGTTATGCGATGGTGACCATTCCTGAGAGGAGAATGAGAGGAGAATTATATTCTTTATAATCTATGTAAAGAAATTATTTATAACTTTTTGTTTGGAAGGAGCATTTTCAATTTACCTGGATAAGCAAAATATTCCCTATGAAAGGGAAAGGGCCCAATATTTGAATCAAGAGCTTTTCCTGTTCTTTGCTAGCTGGTTTATATTAAGAGCATGAGCAGATGAAAGGTTTCAACACCAAAGGAAATATGTCCCATAAATAGCTGCATTTCACACTATGCAAGGTTTAGACAATGCTTCATGTAAGGGACACCTGACGCTACATAGGCCTGAGTCTGTTAAGCACCTATATGTTTGGTACACTGCCTCAAGTTCTCTGAAAGAAAGCCACAATAAACAAAACTGTTTACCAAAGCAGTGATTGTAGGAAAGTTTTTGGACATTTCTCTTAGAAGAGTACACGTCCTGATATCCCACAATTCCAAAGGTTTGTCTTTAAACACAACTGCCAAATACTGCCTGAAAATAGAGAGAAAAACTTTGTTTTAAATTTCATAAAACAACTTAAAATGCTGTGAATTTTAGAAAAGTATATGCAATATATTTTGTGCTCTTAAATTATTAAAGCAAGTTTAGAAATAACATTTTGCACAAAATTAATAAATATTTTAAGTTTAGATTCAGGTGGGTAACCATGTAGGTATGAAACAACAGAACAAAGTTTTGAGTCCAGTGGCACCTTTAAGACCAACAAAATTCAATTTTGGGTATAAGCTTTAATTCATTTGCACACAAACTTTATTGCTCTTAAAGGTACCACTGGACTCAAACTTCATTCTATTTTAATTTTAGAAAAATAAAGTATTGCAGTAAAATGTTGCCTTTTTAAAATTTAAAATATAGATACTGATGCAGCTTTGAAATTTCAAGAGATGCAACCTTTTGTTTTTGCTTTGTGGCACTGGGTTAACCGGAAGTGGCTGCCACTTTTATGAATGTGCCATAGTATGCAGTCCCAGCCCTGAGTAAGTCTTGATATAAGGTAGCCTGCTTGTGTGCGAAGCAGCCAAAACTAACTTCTGATGGAGTGCTATCCCTGGGGGAAAAAGAAGATCAGACACAATATTACAGGAATAACTCCTGTACTTTTGCACAGGTACAACCTCCACAGGAACACAGAATATATGAATAATAATGGTTACTCAACTGTCTTCCTTCTGTAGACAGTGCTCTGTATACTGTATTATTCTTGCCTGCTGCAAGGCTCTTAACATCATTCAACATAAGAGAACACATCAAGTTTCTCCAGGATAATCCACTTACTTCAGGTGAGATACTTTTATCATTTCAATGGCTGGTTCATCAGTGCCTCGTTCCCCACGAAATGCAATGCTTCTTCCTAATACACAAGGGAGGCATGACACGCAAAAACAAAGCCACTTTGACTGACAAGCACAATACTCTATAACTTAAACTGACAATGATCATACTAGATTTCATCTGTTCAATCCTAAACTGTAAATTAAGAAACCCGGGCCCGTTGTGAGGCATTAGGAGCATTTTGGATTTGCTTCAGCCCATTCCATTATACACTGCCTTCCAACTCAGACTCCCACAAGCATATCACCTTTCATGTCACCCTGCAGCTTGCTGGAATTTTCAAGCAGGCAACACTGAACCATTAGTACTTATGATTCAAAAGCTCTGCTGTGCCTTCATCATGGACAGAGAAACAGAGGCACAAGTGGATGTTCCAGTTTCCTGGTGAGCCCATATATTTGTCACTGCACTGGAGGGCTTTTTCTGTTGCTATTAGTTCTGAAGAATACTGTCAAAGAGAGAGACAGCGGGAGAAACAAACTGCAGGTTCCCCTTTCCTAGGAGCTTATTATGGTTACTACAGGAGTATGTGACAAGAAGAATTTAAGGTTAACTGAAGAGAGGCAAGTTAAAATTCTTATTCAGCCATTCAGTGGGTAACCTTGGACTACTCTAAGGATTGTTGAAAGATATAGTGGGAGGGGGAGAACGGTGCACATTCCTCCACATGTGACAGACAGAAAAAATGATGTGTGTAGAAAGAGTTGGGTAGGCAAAAAGCAGTGAAGGGGCAGCAGGAGCTAGGGCGATATCCCATGGTAAAGGGACAAGATAGGATGTTCAGGATGACGGCGAGATTTCATGAAAAAACCTGAGAACTCATGCCAAATATATCTGATGTCTCAGGCAAAGTTAACATGTAAACATTTTTAATAGCACTCAATCTTTTGCTGTCAATAGTAATTTCTTCTCATTTACGCTTGAAAGATTATTCATGAAGCGACTCTTCAGTCAGCTTGCAGATATGAGATTACCTAGAATGTTTTGAATTCCAATTTCTGAAAAGCCATATGAAGCACTCCATGAAGTTATTAAGCCTTTGCCATTTGAAGGGGAAATAGTCAATAGATAGGATTCTGCAGGCAACACTTCACTTAATATCTATCTGATTGCCAGCAGGTATGTTTTGTAATATACTCACCTGTAGGGAGATCAACCAGCTGCAGTTCATTTCTTACTAGTCCCAGGTTATTAGGTGTTGATGTCGCAAAAGAAAGGAAGCCGCTCAAACTTGTCCACTCAATGCCCCTGCCAGAGAAGAATAGCCATACATTATGTGAGATTCAAGTCAGTAGGAAATGCTGCAGGCTAATAAGGTGAGAAAAAGTGTCATGGCTCAGTTGGTACTGTACAGAGTGGGAGGACCTACTTTGAAGCTCTTCCCCTATTTAGCTGCCATAAATGGTTCCCCAGTTGTGCAAGGTGTCAGGGGAAATCATAGTTAAGAGATTATTATTATAGCTTCAGTACAGCCACCCAAAAGCTTCCTATATAGATCAAATATGGCTTATATATTGTAGATAAAATATTGTATGTTTCTGTCACTTATAGAAACACTGCCATTTTTACACACACACACACACATGTATATAATATATATATATATGTATATATATATAATCTGCTATAACGCTAGAATATAAAAGTACAGACCCATATAGCTTTCGGTGATTTTAAACACGTCAAATGCATCAACCAGCTTTTCTCAACTTTTTTACCATTGAGAAATCCCTGAAATATTCCTCAGGTTTCGAAAAAGCACAAAAGTGGTGCAATCATGCATAATGTGGTTGAAAAGCATAGCTGTATACCCACCCTCCCCTGGGGTCCCCCTAGAGACCCATCATTGGTCATTTTCAGAGGGGGCGGTCAACATGATCATATACAATCATATCACTTGATAAATATTGAAGACATTAAAAAATATATTAGCTCCTACCCATGTGGGAAACCCTTCCAGGGCCATCATGAAACCCTGGTTGAGAAAGCCTGGCATAAACCTCTTTCTAGGTTTTTTGTGGGGGGTTTTTGTGGTAAATCCATTACCCTTACAGATCAACTCAAATATAACTGGATTACAAGGGATTCAGTACATAGTGATGAAGGTATATCTGTGTTTCGTGAAATGGCTACCATTTTCAGCATATATATTTTTCCCAAGCATATGACAGGAACATTAGAGAGAAAACAGCTAGAGACAACAGGTTGTTTTGTATCTCAGAATATATCTAAAGGAGAACAGACACTTATTTCCCACTACAACTGAACACACAATGCAATACTTTGTCTCTGAATGACTTTCTTAAATTTGTATATTCTCCTACAAAATCGTTCCAATTGCTCTCAAACTTTGCTTTGTAATTTGCAAATTTGGCTTTGACGCTTTAAATGCCTTATTACTGTGAAACAAAAAATAATTATGTAGTCCAGGCTTCTTAGCCCTTTGCACTATTTTATCAAGCTAAGTTAAAACACCAGCTATCTAACCTGATACACTCCAAACCTCCTGTCAGCTTTACCAGTTATTTCTTACAGCCATATGCATAATTTGGCAAAACTGTTTCACTACATAACACTGAAGGACTGTTACACATCATGATCCTTTTCTGCACTATGCTACTCAATTACTATACCATTGCTTCAAAATCAAAAGTGCCCCATCATCATGCATGCTCATCCCATTTTTGGTTCTCTGCTTAACTAGATTTTAGCATACCCTCTACATTGGCATAACCCAAGTTATGGCTAGACAAGTTAACTGAAACCTGTTGCCCAGTACTTCAGTTCTAAAAATACTGCCACAAACCAGGTCTGAAAAGGAAATACCAGTCTGCAATAGGATGGAGACAACATCTTGATTCTCTGAAACTATGTGAACAAATGATGGTTTGTCTAACAGCTAGCTACAACCAAAGGTAACAAACTGATCTGGATCTCTTCCTCGGATACTGTGATCAGTGGAACCACAATTATGTTAGATCAAATATAAAAGTGAATTTTAGTTAAAGTCAGAGAAGGAGCGGGGAACATACAGACACAAGTCAATGAGAAAAGAAACAGTCAGGGATCCTGCAAGCTCATGGGTAATTTACCATGACATCCTATGCATAAGAATTATAAATATATGATTAGCTCCAAGTAACAGATCACAGGATTTCAGCAACAGAAAGCAATATTTAACTACAAACTTGAGTGATATTTTAAAGAAGAATTCTTGCTTGTACTAAATCAGGATTAATTTTGTGATATAAACATTCATTATTAGGAACAAAAACTCAGAAGAAAATAGTTTCAGGCACAGGTCAGCCACTTGCCTGCTGGCCACATGATAAATCAGCATTTATAGAAAGAGGATTTTTTGTTATTGGAGACTTCTAGGCCATTCTCCTGTGTTATATTGAACATACACACTATGAAATAATCTAAGTTAGGGAGATGGGCATGCTTCCAGTAAAAATGCTTGCACTGCTGAAGCTTTCCTTTTGCTCCTGCTTCTAAGTAAAAGGTGACTTCAGTGCATTAAATTAGAGTGCATTAAAACTAAACACAGGAATTCAACAGCCTGCACTCCTGATGGAATAGTTCAGTTCCTCCTAAGTATTGTCACAAAAACTAGCTACCATTCACTGGGCACAATTAAGAGGTACATGACGCTAGTTTTATAGACTGAATCTATCCTTTAGAAGTGGAAGGCTCATGGATTTTTACACACAATGCAATTTGTGATAGCCCCTTTAATGAAGCTATGGGATATAAGAGATCTAAAGTCCCAGAACTCTGAACTGCTAAATTCCAGCTTTAGCAAAATGACTGCCCTCTGCTGGACTCTCAGAAGGCAAATCCAACCTGTGATGTTTGGAAATGAGGCATTAGAACATGGAAGTATACTGTGTCTAGAGACAAGCAATCTGACCCTGGAGAGCAAGACAGTCAATGATTCTGAGGCTGTGCCTGCAGGCTTTCCCATTCTCTTGCATGAGAAGAATAACTATCAGTGTCTGTAAGTGGGCACATGCTGCTGAAAATACAAAATCCTCCTCAAGTAAGAACCTTTCTGTATTTATTTCCTTGTTTATATACCATTTATTTACTTACTTTGAATATTTCTATGCTGCATCTTCATAGTCCTGTTTGAGGCAGTTTACAATTCAAAATCACAGTAGAAATAAGGTAAAGGTAAAGGTATCCCCTGTGCAAGCACCGAGTCATGTCTGACCCTTGGGGTGATGCCCTCTAGCACTTTCATGGCAGACTCAATACGGGGTGGTTTGCCAGTGCCTTCCCCAGTCATTACCGTTTACCCCCCAGCAAGCTGGGTACTCATTTTACCGAGCTCGGAAGGATGGAAGGCTGAATCAACCTTGAGCCGGCTGCTGGGATTGAACTCCCAGCCTCATGGGCAGAGCTTTCAGACTGCAGGTCTGCTGCCTTACCACTCTGTGCCACAAGAGGCTCACAGTATAAATAACAAGCCATTAAAAAGCCATTCGACATAAAGTAGCCTACAAACTATTCAGAGAGCAGAACTGGACCGTTAAAATGCTGTTCAGATAACTCTTCTAAGTAAAACTTCAAGTAAAACAGGTGCGATTTTGTCTAGCATCTAAAAGAAAGTAAATTAGGGGAAGGGTGTTCAATGGAAAGACGCCATATCTCGCCACCCACCTCATCTCTAAAGACCAATATTAACTGATGAGCTGGATACTATGAGAGGAGACAGTCCTTTAAGTACTCTGGCCCAATGTAATTTAGGGCCTCATAGATAAGAACCAGCATTTGTGCCTGGAAACAGGCAGGTAGTCAGTGAAGATCTTTTAGCTCTGGAGTGATACGATCCCTTTAACTATGTCCTGGCAGTAGACTAGCCACTGCATTTTCGACCAGCTGAAGTTTCAAGTTTCCAAAGGCAAGCCCCATATTCATTACAACAATCTGATGGGCATGATCAGAGCATGGGTCTCTATAGCTAGATCATGCTTTTCAAGGAATGACCATAGCTGGTCATCTGGCTTTTTTAAACATTACTTGCCACAGAGCAGACCTGAACCTCTAACTGTAGGCCAAGATCTAGCAGCACCTCCAAGCTATGAACTTGCTCCTTCTGTGGAGAGCACCTGCATTCCCCAAGCAGTTTATCCATTAATGAAATGACTAAGGGTCTACCTAGTCCAAAATCATATTTTAACGGTGGCCATAAAGATGCCGTCTTGACCTGCCCCAGTGCTTCTGGAAGGCTACTGACTTCACCTACTTTACATTCAGCACTTGACATTCATAAGTTGATTTCCTCTGAGTATAAACAATCCATTAAGCTATCATGGCCATTTAAGGCAAATAGCCCTAACTGTCCAGAATTATGTCTACATTTTTTAAGGAACATAAGCTAATGGAAATGGTTGCCAGCTATACCGATGTACCCTTGTTTCTCACTCCATTTGATCTTGTATCCAGGAGAGATTATGCGGAGGCTGGTGCTCTTAGTAAACCAGACCTAGGCTGATTACATGTACAACGAAAAAGATAAAAACTGACCAAGTATCCACAATTTTAAAAACAATATATGGATGTGTTCTCCTTCAAAATGAAATGTATTTTGTTTACCCCATACATAAAGAAATGAAGAAAAAAAGAAGCACAAATCACTTCTCCTTTTTTGTAGCTAAGAAATATGGATCCTCATTGTCTCATTCTTCTGCTTCTCTTTCAAAATATAGTTTTGTGTGATTTCATATTCCCAAAAGATCAAACTCACATGGAGATTTCAATTTAATTTAATTTAAAACTGAACATCTTCAAATGCTTTTAATGCTTGGGTACCACAGCATTTAAGATTAGGAAAAGCTGAAGCTACAGTATCAATTATTAAGCAGGTAAAAAAGATGAAAGTATAGCAATGCTTAAAGCTTTGCATATAGAACTAAATGCACTGGTTGAACTTTAATGAGATAAAGCATTTTAAATGGTTCTTAAATTCACATTTGTGAAATATTACAACTCGTATTTAGTTTTAATGCATTTTAATGTTAATAAAACATGACAAAAGCTGAATGAAAAAACAGAAATAATTACAGTCCTAATAGTAGTTAAAAACAGAAAAAGAAATGGTACAAAGTCAATATGCTTCCCCAGTTACTACTCTGCACCCTACAAATTCTCCATAGGATCTAACCAACAGCAGGACTTTCATGACTACCCAACCCTCATTCATTATTGCTAGCATTCTGGAGTATTTAGCCTGTTTACAAGCCAGCCTTCAATTTGGTCGACCATGCACCACAAATAACAGTATATTCTCTTCTGTTATTTGTGTCACTTTCAGATTTCCATGTTCCCCGGATAGAATGGAACAAACTCTTGGTAACGTGCAGTATCTCTGTGTACAGAGACTGAAAGAATGACAATGTGCATTATCTAGCCATTCTGTTAAAAGAAAAGCTATCAAATGTAGTTTTGGATGAACTGATTTGGTCAATCTATCCCAATTAATGAGCTTTGACATGGTTGATTCAGCTTAGGATGGCACTGATGGGCTCTTTCACTTGTTTGTGGGTAAACAAAATGGCAGGGAAAAAAGCATTCAGCAGTCCTGCTGCAGTGTTCTAGAGGAAGAATTGCATGTACTGATCGACCTTGATCAACAGGCACATTTGGTACTACAAATATTTATAATTCTAAACAAGGTTTAAACTAATTTTCACAATGAATCCTTATTTTTTACAGAACGGCAGTTCTCTTTGTTAGAAAAGATTACCCTGTTGAACAATCTTCCTATTTACAATGATAGCTCAAAGCTCAAACTGCTGATGGAACATCAATCATTTTAATCTTCTTCTCCCCAAGGACCATTAACAATTAAAACAGACTCACCTGACTTCACAAGAGTGAATGCTTAACTCTTTATGCAGAAGTCCACTAGTAAGGTTGTACACCAAGACAGAGCCATTGCTTGTTCCTGCAAAAAGGTATTAGTGTTTTTATAAAATCTGCAGAAACTCATAAATATTTTAAATGCATACTTGGAAAACAAAGTTATTTTAATCTGATGATGGACAGACTAGCCATATTTTACAGTTGTCAGCCCAAACGACTAGGAAAACTGGATGGTAAACCTCAACAGTGTAAATAGGAGTTAGGACATTGCTTGTACAGCAGAGCTTTGCAGTAATTGAAATGTTTAAATTTTAAATAGTTGATTAAGTCTCTGAAAAGAATGAGAGATTACAAAGTCCAGCCCAAAGGGAATTAATTCATTACCAAATTTCACAATTTTTCAATATGACGAATGAAAATTGGGGAAATAAAGAAGGGTGTTTTGATTCAACTACATGTTTTATTAGACAGGTACAGTTGCTGCACTGCTCTTAAAATTTATTTCCTACATGGGTGCTTTAAAACAGCCAATTAAAATTACACCATAACAGAAAGGCTGATCCAAGAATCCATCTTGAGTCATAAGAAATCCAGATTTAAAACTTTACAGTAGTCTAACCTTAAGAAGCCTAAGCTGGCAATATCTCATTGTGTTATTATCAAAGCTGCAGCAAAAACAGAAAAGAAAAAAGCATGCACTCATAAGGAAAAGACATACTTAGCATGAATTAGGCCAACCACTGATCATTAAATTGATTTCTTTTATTTATAGATACATTTATAGTCCATTCCTCTTGGTCCTGCCATCAATAATAATACACTATAACATACAATAAATATAATTTTAAAACTCTATTAAATTATTTTATCTAATAATGTTAAACAAACAGCTCACAATCATAATTTGGTATAGATACAGAGCCAATTATCTAGTGGTCTCTCCCTCAAGAGGAGGAACCAGAGAGAGGTGACATACTGGCAGGAGAGGCCTATACAATGTTGGGCTCATTCGTATGCTTGGCAGAAGAGCCCTGTCTTACAGACCCTGTAGAACTGTGCTAATTCTGTCGGGGTCCTGATGTTCCCTGTGAGCTCATTCCACCAAGTGGGGGCCAGGACCAAAAAGACCCTGGCCCTGGTTGAGGCCACTTCTTCAATTCAATTCTTCAATTCAATTCAAGTATAGAATCACAAGTCGGTTAGCTGTAGCCAATCGAAGCTGTATATAGATAGGTAGTCCCTCAGATACATAGGTCCCAGACAATGAATGGCCTTGAAGGTTAACATCAGAACCTTGAACCAAATCTGGCTGGCGATCAGTGCGGTTGCTACAAGACTATTATATGGGTTTCCCACAGTGTCCTTGTGAGGACCTGGGCAGCCGCATTTTGAGCCAGTTGTAATTTCTGGATCAGACACAAGGGTAGGCCTGTGTAGAGTGAGTTACAATAATCCAGTCTAGAGGTGACCATCGCATGGATGGCTAAGTCTCAAGGCCACTAATTACTAGGGACTGCTGCAAAAACACAGGGAATCTGGCTGAAGAATGTATATTATATAAACAATGCACCAGCTAGTACTTGGAGCCAGAGTTAAGTAGGGACTAGGCAGGATCTCTGTAATTCACTACATGTGACACGTAACACTTACCGACAGCAAGGAGGGGCTGGTATTGCTTTATGTTTTTTGTGGTAAGCGGTGGGCACATACGGATAGCAAATGGAGGTAAAGGAAGTCCTGAAAGAAGCCCTGTTAGCAGGAATTTGAGATGCACTTCTTGCAAACAGTAACTTTTTAGCTGTTCTTCATTAGAAATTGTGCCTTGTCCTGTTTTATTATGAAACAGAAGACAGACATCAAGTCTCTGTTTTTTATTTGGCAATCAATAATAACTAAATCAAAATACCATGAACTATATAAACTAGTAATCCTCCTTAAACAAGCATCAATTCCACACATGTCAGAGAAACCACAAGAACACCCACACTTTCTTTAGTGGAAGTGTGCAAGAGATGTTTCTGGTAGATTTTGTCCTTTGTTTGCAAGACCTGCAGGTTTAAATAGCTTTTTACTTAAGAAAACACAAAGCACAACAGATAATTTTATTATCTGTTGATTTAATACCGATCTCACCCAATACTTCAATTTCTATCTCACTGCAATAACCTGACTTTTTACTTGGAAAGACAATATTCTGAAAAATTAGATATTGAATCTCATGTGGAATGATGTAATATGATTGCTTAGGAACTAAATCCCACGGGGGCAATGATGTTAGTGGGAAGAAGGAAACACAAGAATCTTGTGGCATTTCAAAGGATTAGTGGAAACTTTTAAACGTTTCCTGAGCTTAACACTTCATGCATCAAAATGGCTTCTAATCCTTGAAAGCTGCACCACAGTAAGTGACACCCAATTATATTTGCCATTTTTAGTGAGTCCAGCACAGTGGTGGAAATGTTGACCTGATGCCTGAAGCTGGCAATGGGGTTGATGAGACTGAATAAACTGAAGCGGAATGCAAGAGAGACTGTGGTTGGGGTGCAGAATACGGTTGTGGTGCACTGCCATTCTGGATAGTATATAAGGAACTGGTTCATATGTTAATAATGCTTTTAGACTCAGCTTCATTTTTGGATGTTCAAGTGGCATCTGAGACATAAAAGTGTCTTTTGCCAATGGCAGATCAATCTAAACAGTTGTTTCAATTCTGCAGAGACGAGAAATCCTGATTTCAAATCATACCAAGAAATGGTCTTTCCATTGCAATGAGACAGTAGAATTTACACACATACCCTTCAAGATCCCTACATCCAGTAGAAAATACAAGATTAAATATAGACAGGAAATTTTTTCAACATTAAGGGGCTTTTCGCACGCCTTCAAAATCGCACAATGGTTGCCAATTGAAAACGCTATTGATTTGCCGTTATGCACAACGTCATTGACAATCTGCCACACACCTGAAACCGATCCGCAAAAAGCGCTTCCTTGTTGCGCTTTCAGGGAAATCCCCAAAAGTGGATTCACCCTCCGGAAAGCGATACACTCCTGCAACCAATCTGCAACACTAGCGAAAAAGACCTGTGCGTTAATTGTTGCGGTTTCTACAAAGTCCCTCCCCCTGGCTCTCTCCTCTGATCTTCCGGCAAAGCGATCGCCATTTTTTTTTCTCCGAGCGAGCGGGGATAAACGCACCAGCGAGCCTCTTTCTGTTTAGAAGCTTCCCCGGCTTCAGTCCCTCCCCAGAGTCACTAAGCACAAACAACACTTTGGACACAAACAACAGAGAAGCCCGTTTGCTGATGTATTTTCCCTTTATTTTTTACACGAAAATCGGGCCCGTGAGAGGGGGGGGGGATTTTTTTTTTCACTCGGAGGGAGCGTGGCAACGATCAAACGACAGCTCAAACACACCGGGCAGCTGGATGGGTCTCTCCGTTGCAACGAATCAACACAGATTCATTGCAATGGGTGTGTTTAAAAAAAAAAAAAAAAACTTTCTTAAAGGGAAAGGGGCTGTTTGGGAGCATGCTAACGGCTGCCCATTGGCTGCTTGATGGCCAGGGGCGGGACGAGCTTGGCAAGAGCGCTTCCTTTCTAGCGATTTTTGCCGAGACCGGAAGCCTGTGGGAAACGCTACAAAACGCAACTGGATTCCACTACAAAGGCAGGTATGCATAAAGACGAATTCCACTATTTTAAATGGCGATTTTTCATTCAGCAACCAATTTGCTACAAAGATCCCAGTGCGGAAAGCCCCTCAATTTTAAAAACCAACACTCAGTTTTATACTAATAATCTATCAGCTGTTCATTCATGCTTCTGCCATGAGATTTTGAAAAATTCAATGGCTAGTAAATACCTGCCCTCAGACTTACCTATCATATTATCTAGTGACAAATCTGGAAGTTTGTTCTGTGATGGTCCTACAGGAATTCCACAGAATGAGACAGGTGAATACAAAGGTGATGCACTTGAATTGCTGAAAAAGAAAACCATAGGAGCTGAGCATATGACATTCTGTCGCCCTCTAGTCTGACCAAGAAACAGAACACAAAATAGGCTGTGCAGGTAGAGGCCTTGATGTCAACTGAAATAGGAAGGCAGGTTTATAAGTATTTTTTTTTCTGCTGGACATGAAAATACTGCCAAAATACTGTACTAGAGGTGATTATTGCAGAGAAGGTAAATGCCTATCAGCTTCTAACACTGAATGGATGGCTTGTTACTGTCAGAAATTTCTTGGGGGCTCACTGTATTCTGCTTTTAGTACATAAAGAAGCACTAATGCATAAGACTTCTTTCCATGTGTGCAAATCACAGCACATGAGTAGCTAATTTGGTGTTAAAATATTATTTCAGTTGACAAAGTTATACTTGAACAGGTAAAATGAGATGTAGCCTCCTTATTTTTCTCATATTGATTGTTTAATAACTAGGTAAGGTGGATCAGTTCTTTTCTGCATTCTCAGCTCAGTTCAGTATTGCTGTAGCCTACTGCAGTGGTCCCCAACCTCCGGTCCGGGGACCAGTGCCAGTCCGTGGATCAGTTGATACCGGGCCGCAGCTCCTCCTTGTCCTCCTCTCCAGCTGCTGCCTCGGCGGCTGCCCTGCCACTCTGCTCACCTTTGGTGCTCTCCAGCGGCCACCATGGCTGGGGCTCCCCCTCGGCGTGGCACTGCGCAGCTGCTGCTGGCAGGGTCGCCCGCAGGAAAGCAAGTGGAACAGGGGCTCAGGCGGTGGCGGTGACGTCCCAAAAGAGTACCCCCCCCCCGGGCCTCAGTAAAATTGTCAAGTGTTGACCGGTCCCCAGTGATAAAAAGGTTGGGGACCACTGGCCTACTGTTTTAAGTCTGTGTCTTAAACACAGGGGATTACATACAACTCTCAATCAACGGCTGTGGGTTATTTGTTGTCCTTTTTTGGCAGAATGTAGGGAAAAGTGGTCTAGAATGTTTCCTTTCAGGGCATTATCACTGTATCATTGTATACAATGGCAAAACATAGCCATAGACCATAGTTTGCTTTCTGTAAACAACAACAAAACCTCCCATAGGGCTGGGATACAAGTCCAGAAATCTATTAATACTATTTTTTCATGCCAATTAATGGAATATATAGGGGACAGAAAAACATCTCAGGAATTCATTGGGAACATTCTGATACAAGAAACTATTTTAACTGCTCTAGAGAGATGAAGTCTTTTCTGGCAACCAAGGATATATATATATTTGTCACGCAGGAAAAACACAAGTTATCAAAGGAATTTTAGATGATTTTCAGTGTTGTCCTCTAAAATTCATGGAAGTTTGCTAGCTGTCTAATCTTAGATTCAAACCATAAATAAAAATACATTAAAATATATTTTAAAAGGAACCATATTGATGTGAGTTATTCCTTATGCAAAAGGAGAAAGGTGAATCAACCCAAAAGAAACATTCTGCTTCATGTCAAAGTGTGTTTTCAAGTTCTATGAAGCAGAACAATTTATGGACTCACAAACAAAAACAGCTTTGTGGCACTTTTTCTACTTCAGAATTTGGCTTTGGGCCAGAATTTGGCTTTTCAGAATTATACCCCAAATACAATTACAAAGATGTTTGTAGGTTAAGAGAGTCTTGTATGAAGATGATAAAAAGGACTCATCAACACACATCACCATGTCTAAAAAATGGGATATATATAGAGAATTCTGACGAGTGTAGCAATTTTTTTTTAAAGTGCTACGTGCCTGCTAAATGCAGCCCAATATATATTGGGCTGCATTCAACGGGCACGTAGCACTTTTTAAAAATTGCACTTTTTAACGTTTTAAAACGTTGCACTTTTTAAATACATACATACATATACAGACATACTCACATTAATATATAAAAAAAGGATCAGCCGCCATAGCTGTATCATCATTCATGATGATTCTGGCTATCAATTTTAACTGGTACAACAGTATACTTTCATATACATTCTAAATAGATCAATTCATGGTGTGTACAGTTGGGCACTGGCAAACCACCCCGTATTGAGTCTGCCAAGAAAACGCTAGAGGGCGTCACCTCAAGGGTCAGACATGACCCGGTGCTTGCACAGGGGATACCGTTACCTTTTTACAGTTAAGACAATAAAAACTGAAAACTTAGCAAGGTTACCTAGTGCGTAGACTTCGGCTTGAAATGGTGGACTTCAACTCCCATATCATTACTCTGCCATCACTGACTACAAGAGCTGCAGAATTTTCATTAATTGGACAACACACCATGCTGAATGGACGAACAGTCTTGGTAACCCTGATGGCATCACACTGACTTCGTAAGTCATAGATGAGTTCCTGAATTGGATCAGGGTCTGTGAATATCAAAATATTTAATGCCAAATAGCAACAACATCCAGGTTTATTTTTATATATTTTTATTTACATTTAAATTTGTTAACTGCCACTCCCAGACCCAGCCAGCTCATGGCGGAGTACAAGTTAAAACCCACATAAAATACAACATTTTAAAACAAAATGACAAAATGGCTGCTTTGGAGGGTAGACTCTATAGCATTATACTTCACTGACCAGCCCCAAATCCCACTCACTCCCAGCTCCACACCCAAAAGTCACCAGGTATTTCACAACCCAGAGCTGGCAACCCTACTGGCAACTAAGCACACTCAAGAGAAACATGTATACATACATTTACCAATGAATCAGGCAAGTCCAATCTCATATTTCAGAAACTAAACAGGGTTGACCCTAACTAATATTTGGATGGGAGATCTCCAAGAAACACTAGGGGCATGATGTAGAGGCAATGTCAAACCACCTCCAAACATCCCTTGCCTGGTTGCCAGACAATGCTAGGATATAATAAACTAGAAATTAAGCCCGCTGTACAGCGGGTGTTAGCCACCCTCCTATCAGGGCCGGGGCACATCTCGCCCCTTCCCCCCTCCCGCACCCAAGGCCGGCTGTCTCCCGGCCTTGAAGGCTTCCCCCGGGCCGCTCACGGTGGCCCTCCCGGCTTCAGGGCCGGGAAAGAGGCAGGGCCGGCGTGTTTTTCCCGGCCCCAAAGGCTCTGTCCCGGCCCCAAAGTGTCTTTGGCGGCCTCCCCCACCCGCAGAGGCAGCTTTGGGGCCAGGACAGAGTCGGGTCGGGCGCTTACCCCTCCCCCGCCTCCCTCACACACACCCCCGCCGCCTACCTATCGTGTCAGCGGCGAGGCTGTAAGTGGTGGTGCTCGGCCAAAGTTGGGGGGGTGAGGCGATTTATCAGTCCGGCGCCAAGGGACCAATCACTCACCGCGCGCGCTGGACTGAGAATCGGAGGGCCCAATTGGCAGGCGCAAAGCGCCTGCCAATTGGGCCCTCCAATTGTCAGTCCGGGGGAAGGGGCCAATGGGCACCCTTCCTCATCCCAGACAGGGCCCGCCCTCGGGGCCCTTACTGTTTTATTTTATCCGCTCCGCAGGAACGGTTAAAGATAAACAATGAATTACATTTGTATCCTATGTCCAGATTTAGAAAACCTTTATTGGTATAAATGTAGCCTATGTCCATCAAATCTTTTTCAATACTTCTGTAAACAATTTTTGCTAATCTCTTTGACAAGGGACCACATCCTGTGACCATATTACGCTAGTGGCAAACTATTCCTTTGGTGCAAGGAGACCTGAACCAGTGGAAGTTCTGATCTCCTTGTTCTGCAAGCAGAAAGCTTTTTGTGCCACAGGAAAGCTTCTCTGCTAGAAGTTCAGATTAACAGTATGCAGCCTAATGACTTTGAAGACATTTTATTTTTAAGAGATTATCTTTACTACAGTCAAATAACCTCAAGCTATTGAGGTTCTAAAATATATAATGAAGCTATAATACTGACTTTAACAGCAGCCCCTGTTAAGGAGAGCAGCAAGAGCTGCTCAGAGCGGAGACAGGAGACGCATTCCTTCAGAAGTCATCTTTCTTCTGTTGTTTTAATATACTGAAAGCCACTTTGGAAATCAATTGGTCAAAAGGCAGAGTATAAATCTTTAACACAAACAATGTGGCAAAATGACAAGTCAGATTTCAACAACTATAAATGCAAATTGTGACAACCATGTTGAAAAAAGAATTGAAGTTTAGTTTTTCTAGATACTAGAACTCCTAACCTGGATCTTCATTTGGTGTGCTGCTTATATTACTGGCTGATCTGCGAACTCTCAAGGTTATACAACCATTTTCATGTAGGCAGAACAATCCATCACGCTGAAAACATGGGATTACCTAAACATTAAAACAAGTAATCTCAGTCAACAGTTATCCAAGGTTCCAAAAGTGCGGGGGGGGGGGGGGATAATAAATCCAACATAGATACCATTGTTATCAATAAGCACATTAGAATGTCTGAACTTTTATAAAGCTGGTGCTACTATGATAGTATTCTGGTTTAAATCAATTTGCCTGTTTAAATATGTACAAGGTGAACTGCAATTATATGACCAAATCTGGACCATTTGCTTGGAAAAATCAACAACAGCCTCAGCTATCTGGCTCTACCAGATAAAGTTATTATCAAAGCTGTCACAGAAGCATGTTACAATGATCTCTCAGTGGCTCTGAATGCGATGGTTCCAGGCCTTAGTATAGAATATGAAAAGGTTCATATTAAAGCAAAAGAGGTGAATGCAGATACAAATTAGCATTTCAGAGAACAAAGCTGCTATCTTGCTTTTCCAGTTATGTATGAGTCTGCTACAGGCATCAACAAGAGTTTGTCAGGATGCCATCGTGGACATAGGGCTAGAGCCTTCATACCCACAAGTTGGTGACTGCACATAAAGGAAGGCAACGAGCACTCTCCCCCTCTACATTCATCGATGTTCAATGCACATTATGTCTTGAAAGGCCAACGTCTTTTGTATACATAGCCAACTGTAAAATGATGAATAATTTATACTATTCTCCTGTGAAAGATTTTAAGCCCCAATAAAAGCACCAAGCCTGATTCGCAACAGTATTACGTGATTAATCAGTTTCAGGTTGGTGAAACGTAACCACTTTGGGCACATCTGCGCCATGAGAATTCTGCTTAAGAAAACTGCATGTCAATAATCATTGCAGAACATCAAGCCTGCTTTCTGATATAGCATCTTCTTCTGAATTTGTTTTCTCACCAGGATAGCTTTAACTGCTCTTCTGCTGGCTGGGATACAATTCATGGCACAAGAAAAAAAAAGGCTGGGATTTAAAATGCTGAAATTGCTCTGGTCACCATGGTGCAGCTCTGTATGGAGATCTACCGGGAATCACTTTACACTAAATTCAATTGAAGATGAAACCCTCCCCTTAAAATATGAATATAATTTCTGTCCTCATAGGGATTATTTAGGATTCTATTTTAACTTGTTGTTTCAAGAGTAGCAAGAAATTTGCAGAATAATACTTTGCTTTAAGCTACTGAGGTAAGTCATATGAAGGATATTTTGCTGATGAGGGGTAGAAAAGGTTTGTGAATAATGCTTTTAAAATGCCACAATTTTTGCTGTTGTAAATTTGCTCTAGCGTTTATCCATCCACATGCATGAGCACACATCTTTTCACACATTGACAATAGCTGTGATGTTCAGCTTTATATTTTTCAAGCCCACATAAATTAATGATTCCATAAGATCAAATAAGCTCAGATAAGCCTTCAGGCTTGACTTAACTGCCTAACCAAGCAGAGGCAGATACTCAGAAAATCACGTCACTGTTGCAGGAAAAGTCTAAACAACCATAAAATCAAAGTTCCTTTCACCACAGGATTGTTTCCACTCTGGTAATTTTTATAATGCCACAAAATAAGGTAGAATGTGCAATAGGCTTTAGAGAGCTGAATTAAATAGTGTTTGACATGTCAGGGTCTAATTTCCTCCGCCTTCTTTATCGCTATGCACTTCAACTTAACCACAAAGATATAACCATCCCCCAAAACAGTAAAAAAAAAATTGGTAAGTCTTCACTGTCTGTGTTTTCACTATGTACCTTTGTTGAATTAAGTACAATTTCCCATTTTTGAACCCGCAATCCCTAAGCAAGTTGCATACATCAGATTGTCAAAAATTATTTTGACAAAATGCTAACAAGAAACAACTAAGTTCAGGATTACAGCTATTAGTTGTGATGCTCCTTTGAGGTCCGGTTCTTTGTGAGCACAGCTTTTGCCCTAAAAACTCTGATGCACTCCTTTCCTGCTAAAAAAGAAATGCTGTATGCATTGTCTAGTAACAGGAACATCCAAATTTCATAAGGAAGCTGAGCAAAAGGGCCAGGGTGCCAAGTTATGAAAGCCGACCAATAATTTTGCCAGATTAATGCATACTGTTGTTATTTAAACTGTAAACACCTCTGGGGACTGGGGAAATATATAGATCAAATGTTAAAAGACAAATTGAGGGGGAAAGCTACCTATTTGCAAGATGGATTTCTTACCTGCAGAAAAGGCACACCTGTTCTTTCAATTGCTATCACACCCACTGTCTGGTTTACTTCCAGGTCAAGAATCAATATTTCTCTTGGGTAGAGTAACAACATGTAGTTTCTCTTGGAAGGTAGGTAGGACAGCTGAAGGCAGTCATTCAAAGTTACGGATTCAGCACTGGAATTTACCACAAACATCCTCTTTTAAGCACATTTTCAAAAATGCAAAGATAAAGACATTTCCTGCTTGCATCAAAGCATTCAGTGTTCTGACAATAAAAGCAATTACATAGCCTTCACTTTTGCACAGTTTGCAAGGCAGCTACAGAACTGTGGCATATTTGTAAGAAGAGCCTTTTTAGTCTCCATGGGAGTAGGAAACATATTTTGCCCAGGCCAATGTTAATTAATTTAAATAGCAATTGGATATTGAAATCCTTGTGAGACATTTATGACACAACATGTATACTTATGTGTTTTAGAGCAGTGGTCCCCAACCTTTTTATCACTGGGGACAGGTCAATGCTTGACAACCCGTGGGGGGGTAGTCTTTTGCTGAGGGATGATGCCGCTGCTGCCTGAGCCCCTGCTCTACTTGCTTTCCTGTCAGCACCCCTGATTTCTCGCCACCCACTGGGAGGCGCTGCCAGCAGCAGCTGCGCAGTGCCATGCTGAGGGGGAGTCCCAGCCATGGCAGCCGCTGGAGAGCACCAAAGGTGAGCTGGCAGCAGAGTGGCAGGGCAGCCCCCGAAGCAGCAGCCGGGGAGGAGGACGAGGAAGAGCCGTGGCCCGGTACCGACTGATTCACGGACCGGTCCCGGTCCCCAAACTGGGGGTTGGGGACCACTGTTTTAGAGGCAGTGGAGTATTTCTGTGTTAATCTAGGATTTTGGAGTTCTGTTCAAATCCCCACCAAGCCATGAAGCTCCTTGAGAGACCTTGGACACTAGTCTGCAGTCTAATATACCTCACACAATTGTGGAGTTGTAAAATGGGGATAGGAGAATCGTGTAACTCCTTCGGCTGAAAGCCACCAAGGCAGGTAGGCCTGCCCTAACCTGCCATCCGGCCCTGGGGGGGGAGGGCTCAGGGCACCCAGCAGACCCTTCACCTCCCCCCTACCCTCCTTCCTCCCCTGCCCCACAACTCAACCCCGCGCTCCACCGCTTCGCCCCTATGCTCTGCTGCCGCTTTCCCACCCCCAAACACCCAACCACCCAACCTTCTCTCCTGCAAACTCTTTCCCTGCCGCCCCCCTCGCTACTCAACCCTGCGCTCTGCCACTGCTGCTTTGCCTCTGCGCTCCACCGCCGCTTTCCCGCCCCCAAACACCCAGCCACCCACCCTTCTCTCGCTCCCCACACAGACACGCCCAGCGGACCCTTCCCCTCTCCTTCCCCCTCTGCCTACCTTCATTGCACCTACCTTGCCTGCCTGCCTGCCTGCCTGCTTTCCTTCCTTCCTTCCTTCCTCCCTCCCTCCATTTCTCTCTTTCCTTTCTGCCTCTCTGTCTCTGCCTCCTTCTCCACCTCTCGCTTGCTCTTTCTGTCTTTCTTTCTTTCTTTCTTCCTTCCTTCCTTCTATCCATCCATCCACCCACTCCTTAATCTCCTTTCTCGCTCCCATCCATCCATCCATTTCTCTTCTGCCTTTCTTTCTCCCATGGCTTACTCTCCTTTCTCCCCTTCTCTCTCACTCACTTTCACTCTCTCTCCCTCTCTTTCTCCCTTTCTGTATGCCAGCCAGCCTGCCTGCCTTCCCTTCTTCCCTCCCTCCCAGCGGAGAGAGGGGCCCGGAGGGGGACCTCCCGCACCCCCCCCCACTGCCCGCTAGCACCTGCTGTATTTTTTATACAGCGGACTTAATTTCTATTATTTGTATAATACAGTTAACCCTTATCAAAAATACAGCACTGACTTTAAATGTGCCAAATTTCCACTCTGCGGCTTGCCATTGTTTAAGGTGTAAAACATCCCAAGATACACTTGTGTGCAAATCCTTTTCCTCTGGACTAGATGGTGGGTAAGGATGATTATTAATTACTGAAATTCAGTGAAGGTGGAAAGAAAAAAGTGACATAACAACCAAACATTTTTCTAAGGTAAAGGTATCCCCTGTGCAAGCACGGAGTCATGTCTGACCCTTGGGGTGACGCCCTCCAGCGTTTTCATGGCAGACTCAATCCGGGGTGGTTTGCCAGTGCCTTCCCCAGTCATTACCGTTTACCCCCCAGCAAGCTGGGTACTCATTTTACCGACCTCGGAAGGATGGAAGGCTGAGTCAACCTTGAGCCGGCTGCTGGGATTAAACTCCCAGCCTCATGGGCAAAGCTTTCAGACAGCTGCCTTACCACTCTGCGCCACAAGAGGCTCTTCTTGGTGCCTAAGCAAAAATGTTAGGCATCAACATTTTTGTACTTGTATGCAAATGCCCTAATTCCGACAAAGTTAATCACATGTACGCCTGTCTGCAATTTTTAGGCCATTAATGTAAATCATTGCCACAAGTCTCTTTTGACAACAAAAAAAATGGGGTAGAAATATTTTAGTAAGTACACAAGCATATGTTCAAGATGGCACCAAAACTGTAAGCTTATATACTGGTATCATAGCCAGTCACATTTCAGACAAATCTCAGGGTTTACAATATAAACAGAAATAAATGGGATTTTCAAACCATTTAAATTAAGTTGAAAAGATCACATTTTTGCACAGGATTCCGACCTGAAATGTCATCAAGATTTTGTTTGAAATGTAAAGTTCTTATTAAAATATAACAGTTTTGCTTAGGCATCAATATCTGGTATTAAGTGCTGATTCACAATACAGCCTGATGAGTCTGTTCACAGAATCATCGGCAAACTGAAAAAAATGCTTCAGGGTGGAAAAGAAAGGCAAAAGACTTTGCACAAGAGAGGGTCCCAGGAAAGTCTGCCCTTAGTAATTAATAACAACAAGATGTCAGCAGTAATTTTGATCAGCAAATTGTCTCTGTGTGCTTGCCATATGTATGGGTATTAAAAAGATAAAGGTATCCCCTGTGCAAGCACAGAGTCATGTCTGACCCTTGGGGTGACACCCTCTAGCGTTTTCATGGCAGACTCAATACGGGGTGGTTTGCCAGTGCCTTCCCCAGTCATTACCATATGTTCATTTAACATATATAGAAAACATGCTCTTGACAGTTACCTTGGCTTTTCATTTGTGATGAGAATTTTCACTTTGTCCAAGGCTTTCTTAGCCCCTGTGGCAGACACCAGCTTGTTATGAACAGGACTAGAACGAGGGCTGGAAATGTAAACTTTTTTCCCTGAACTGGCAGGGGCCTTTGAAGGAGAGAAGTCTGATATAAAAACTATTCCCTCACTTGTAAGCACTGTAACAAGAAGGAGAAAAGTTGTTATAGCAAAACCAGAGGAACAAGCAGATCACAGTGTTTCCTTTTAATGTAACTTTGGAGGTAAAACTGACAACAGTTGAATGGATTTCAGCACACTTGTGAAAGTATTATTCAGGTAAAAGACCTGATGGCTAATTGTAATTCAGTGGAAGTCACTAAAGTAGGTTCTGAAAATTAATTCTATAATTTAAAAAATAATAGAACTAAGGGTTGGATTCAGAATTTGGAATGGGTCTTTTCCTCTGTTCCCTTAACCCAGCAGCCCGATTTTTTTGCCCTCATTTCTTCTCTGATGGTCCTAGAGCCTTTATGAACAAACTGGAGCATAATACAAGAAGTTAAATGGGAGAATCTGATGAGATTGTGTCCTCCTCTACCAGAGCAAGCAGCCCATGGAAGCTAAGAGAACATTATAAAAATATTAAACAAAATAAAATATACAAAATATTTACATAGTTAACAAACAGTATATATGCATTTAAATAAATTATTTCAAAGATATTTCTTTAAAACCTTACAGAGGGTGATTAACTTACATCAGGTGGATCAGTATTTTATGAGTGGCCATGGCCAGTTTTATCTCTTTCAGGCCAGGGATCCTGAGCAAATTCTGGTCTTGTTATCTTAGTGCTCACTGCCCAGTTCCCCATCTTTTCTGCTGTATCTAGTTCTAAATATACTGCAAGGTATAGAAGTGTATCTTTTCACGTTGACATCACACTGAGTTTCAACGAGCCATGACTCCTTTTAAATAGAATGCAGGCAAAGGCAGCGCTAGGGCAAGGAAAAGGTAATTCCTCTCAGTCACTCCAAGCTTCTTTACCTTTATAAATGGGATGAAGACCTAAATGTCGATAGGTGTATGGCTCATGGACTGCTAAACCTTAATAAAGCTGTAACTGCAGATATTAATGCAGTTTGCACTGCAAATGGGCCCTCTCAAACACTGGACTTCACTTAAGGCACACTATGTGGGTCACAAATCTCATTTCGTCAAGTCATATTTCATTCTTTTCTGAGCTTTTTCTGAAATTTCACACATTAGCCAAGTTAATGAATGACTGTCCTAGGTTATTCTTGCTCTCATTTTTCTCACTGCATTCTCTGCCTCTGTCAGTTGTTAAAATTCCACACTGACCTTTTGTATAACTATAGCATGCACTCCTGTGGGACAGAAGTGTGATGACTATTTTTCTAGATAATACTTACATGTTAAATTGGATGGATCAAAGGGATCAAATGAAAAAGAAAGGATGTTTTCTGCATAGCTTTTTTTCCAAAGTTTGGTGCCTGTATCTGCATTCCACAACACAATGTAATTTGGAGGGTGAACTGCAAGTAGCAGATCTCGAGAGGCATCCTGGCTCCACAGCCACTGCATGTCTGTCAAAGAAAAAAGGAGCCATATTTGAAGCTAATAGAAACAACTGCCTCTTTCATCTGCTGCATTTTTAAGACAAATCAGGGTAAGTGATATATTGGAACCACCAAGCTAAATATTTCATGATTTACAAGAGGGGGGGGGGGAAACTTAAAGAATTGGGGAGGGGGAGAGACTGAAGATATATTCTTTATCATAGGTTAGCAGGATATGAAAAAAATCACCGATATTTTTTATTACTATTTCCTCTACAGAGACACAATTGTCCCTGCTCTTGGGGAAAAAAACTGTCTGAACAACTCATAGGTACCATTTTCATCCTCCTCAAAATATTTGGCCTGAGGAGTTCACTGTCGTTCTTGCTAATTGGACAAGGCTTGAAGGACTCACTTTTGACTGGTCACAAAATATTGTCAACTGAATGGTCAAACACTGCCCAAGTAAAGGGATTACTGTGTTAAAAGAATAATCCAGATGCTTGGCACGAATGCAAATATTGTTTCCAGTGCAGCTCTTTGTGCTATTCCAAATACCAGGTTTTAGAAGCACATTAACAAAGGAAGCTGCGGTTAAAATAGAAGGATTCGGAACCCTCACTATGCCCTTGAAGCTCTTCCACATTGCCCTTTAGATCTAATCTGAATTTGCTTAACTAACCTTGGCAAACTTCCTCAAAAAGTAAGACAGCAGTTCAAGAAAAGTAATGCCCTTCAATTCTATTATAGAGAAATTTATAGATACATCTAACAAGTTTATGAGTACATAATCAATTAAAGTTGAAAATTACAGGGAGGTTCTGAGTAGATCACTGTAGTAAAATATTTCACATGTTCAGCTAGGATCTGGAAGGCACAGGTTCATATCCCTACACTACCACAACAGTCCTGATTGCCTTGAGTTAGTCACTATCTCCAGCTCTCACAGGAGTTATAAGGATAAGAAAAGGAGAGAAAAGCTATGTACACCAGTGGTCCCCAACCTTTCTGAGGTTGGGGACCGGCAGGGCATTGGGCCGCGGCCCGCAGGCCACGCCCCCGCATCGGGCCGCGCCCGCGAGCCGCGCCCCGGCAACGGGCCGTGCCCCGCGAACCGCGCCCCGGCAACGGGCCGTGCCCCGCGAGCCGCGCCCGCACATCGGGCCGCGCCCGCACATCGGGCCGCGCCCGCACATCGGGCCGCGCCCGCACATCGGGCCGCGCCCGCACGGGCGCGGCCCGTCCCCGATTCCCTCTTCCCGCCCTCCCGCAGTAAGAAGCTTCCTGGGCCGCAAGCTTGCGGCCTGGGAAGTTTTTTACTGCGGGGGGGGGCGGGGAGAGGGAGCCGCGGCCCGGCGCCATGGACTTCGCGGCCCGGCAGCGGGCCGCAGCCCGCAGGTTGGGGACCACTGATGTACACCACCCTGAGCTCCTTTAGGGAGGGATGAATAAGATGTACTAGATAAACATCCTTTTTAAGAGTTCAAAATACCATCAGCACTTCTTAATCTCTAAGTAAAATCCTCAGCCCTTCTGCTATGCAGTTTAAGAGGCCAACAGACTCTTTTATCAAAATCTTTGGATACATACCACCACATGGGAAATCACTAACATGACACAGCCTAAACCCTAGTAACCAACCCCCCCAAAAAACCTGTTGAAGGATTCCAAAACCTTCCATCTTAAGCTATTTCACTGCAATCCACTAAAAGTTCATGTACAGGTTCAAACCAACAATAACCAACAACAGAATCATGTAACAATTATGGTTTATTGCAACATACATCGTTTCCTGAAACTTAAAAGGGTTCTCCTTTGCCCCACCATATTGAATGAATGAATGAATGAATATTGTTTACAGTCATTCAGACCAAAACAGAACTTAAAATATCAAGGAGATACAATAGATAATTAAACTGATGAAACATAAAATGGTTGATAAAAATTTAAAATTAATTCTAATTATCAACTGTAAAGATAGTATAGACAATAAAAAACCACACACAACTTTACCCTATAAAAGTGCTGTACAACTCGATGCAGCAGTACAAAATTTGGCAATACAAACAGTTATTTGGCTATTTTCATCACTTAGGAGCTTTTTCATCTTTTCCCCTGAGGAGAGACCTGGATAGCTCTCTAGTAATGGTTGGATTAACTAACCTTGGATGGTGTTATATATAGAACAGTGAAACAGAAAATGTTACCTTGTTTCTACCCTTTAGTGCAGGGACATACCACCATATTGATTTCCTATAACTTAAAACTAATTGCCGGTATTAAAAATGTTGTTGCTTAACCCTTGGAAATGGGAAAGTAAACCCAAGTAAAAAGAAGGGAACTAATATGACCTAAGAAAAATGAATGTCAAAGAAAGTAATTATTGGATGGGATGAGAATTTTAAATTATAATGGCCTTCAGATATTTTAAAGTAGGGTGAAGGAATAAATTGGCACTGTCTTAATCTTGGCACTCTTCATATAACACAAAATCACTTTAATTGAGTACTATCCAAACATTAAACATATGCAAATAAACTACTGAAGAAGAACCAAAAAGAAATGAAACCAGTAGTAATTCATGCACGGACTAAAAAAAAAAAATCAAACTCCTTAAGCCTACATGTTATTCATTATTGTGTCTTCAAATTAGGCTTTTATCATATTGTTTCCACTTCATCATAAAAAGCAATCAAAACAAAATTCAAATTACTTCAGTGACATTTCAGGCAATATTGTTAGAGAAAAGAAAAAATCTTTCAGTCACATTGGGTCATGAAACATTTTATGAGACAGCTTTGAAAACACACTATCAATTATTTGTAAAAGCACATGTCAGAAATTTCATTTCACCAAGATGCTGTGAATTTTACTTCAGGAATAAAAACAATCTACAACTGTGATGATAATGAGGATTCAGTTAGTACTAAAAACAGCAGGAGATGTACAGATTCATCAGTAAAAAACGACAAGAAAGCTTAAAGATACCATAGAATATTAACATATATTTTTTAAAGAAAAAATTGTATAATACATTGCTTTTCCTCAGGTTCCCACCATCAACTTTTGAGGAGATTGCCAAAATATATCCATTGGGGCTTTTTACTGAAAGATATTAAGACCATTTGCAAGTGGAAAGTATGTAAGTTACACAGATGAATGTATTAGATTTCTAACTTAATTTATCCTACCTAAAACACATGTCTTCAAAAGCTGAGGGTAAACACAATATTTCCTTTTTTGTGTATAGCTTCTCAGGGGAGGCTCCAAAATGCTTGCTGGTTTGCCACCAAGATTCACATGTTTATAGTTTTAAGATTACTTCCACTTTCTGTTCAGGGATACTCCAATTTTACTCCAGCTTAACAAAACAAGTGGAGGCAACCTCCCTGATCTTCTGCTGAACCTCAGAAAGCTCATCTGAAAGCTCACTTGTTGCTCTGAAGCTGAGTGGTGCTCAAATCCCCGGTATCATCCCGGTATCAAGTAAGAGCAGAATCACCAAACTACAACACCCTCTCTCAAAAACCAACTAGCCTATCCAGAAAACCATGACTAATGGTACAGTAAGCTGCCAGGACGTTCAAGATAATCTTCCAGGTATTGGTAATCAGTCAGAGTGACCAAGTCCATTTCCATACCAAACCCAGGTTTGATTCCAGAATGAAATGGTGCTGTTGGTCACCTCACTGCCATGCTGCTAAGGCACATTACGATTTTACCCGAAAAATAAACTGCCTATATGTCCCTGCATGTGTCCCTTCATTACAAAGTACATACATTGCTCTCCTAGATTGGAAAGAGGAAGCTGCAAACATGTGAACTCTAATATGGCCATGTGAGTCAATGCAACACTGTTTAACATCCTTTGCCCACCATCCCAACCTTCCCAATACATGGATGTATCCCACTCCACACATTGCCTCAGGCAGTGTGTACTTTCCATATCTACTGAGGAAAGAAATACATATGCAATTTAAAGAAGATCACAATATTATTATTTACCAGACATATTTGGGTTTCTACAACCCCACTCAGCATACCACAGTGTAAGTCACAATAAAATTTCTGGTTATGGATCTCAATCTTAACTGATTACTCTGACATCAAGCTACAGCTGAGCCTCCACTAGGGATGGGAATAAACTGCATTTCTGCAGTTCGGCTGAACCACAAACTAAATCATTCATATAGGTTTGTGAGCAACTTTAAAACCCTGCTTTCTGCTGTCAAGGAAAGCAGCAAGAACAGAACACTGAGCCATTTGAACCCTCTGGTTCTGCTCCCTGCTGCTTTGAAGGGAGTGAGGAACCAGAGGTTTAAATATAGAGATGCAGTGCTTCCCATGAGACATTTCACTCTCTTCTTTTCTGCTGGCCACTGAAATGCAATTACCATAATTTGTTCACAGTTTAATAAACTTTCCATCTACTAACTTCCTTTCCCATTGGGTTTGTATTAGCTGGAAAACGTACTATGGCCAGAGTGTGATGTAAGGTTCAGATAGTCAAGTTGTTTAGGTATAACTGTAGTTTCAGCAGTGAAAACACGGTCCTGCAGATTTGTGGAGAAGTGACAGCACAATAGATGAAATGATAATACTGCAACCCTGGTTACTCTGCTTTTCACTTATTGTTAGTAGTTTTATTATTCAATTATAAATCTTCATTTCAGTAGCATCAGCCATCTAACCAGAACATGGAACTGTGGAGACTAGGGGTGGGCACGAAACAGCGCACAAGCTAAAGGTTGTCATGAATTTTGCCCACTTTGAGGTTCATGCGCCCTCTTGCTCAGCTAGTGTGGCGGTTTGGGCTGGGTTGCTATCACCCAGCTCTTCCTCCTGATGGATTACCGCCCCGATTCTCCCCCAGAAACCTTAGCCAGCTGTCTGGAAGGAGTGACAAAATGGCTCAAGCAGAGTCATCTGATGTTCAACCTTCCAAAGACGGAGGTCCTGTGGCTGGGTAGGAAGGGACCAAGCAAGGAAGCACACCTACCCAACCTTGAAAGTGTACGTCTAACAGTAGCCCACTCCGCCAGAAACCTAGTCTGACCTCTCTGGGAACCCTATCTAAGTTGCCGTTCCTGTTATATTGTTGTTGGCCAAGACCATTAAAATTGTGTTGATTTAGAACCACTGTTAGATTATTGTTGATGTTACTTTTGACTATCTTATACATTTAGGCCGTTCCATGTATCACCCCATGACATAATATGTAAACCACCCTGAGCCATAAGGGAGGGCAGTATAAAAATCTAATAAATAAAATTATAGTAAAAATAGTATGCAAGCTTAAATGCTACAGTAACACCAAAGCAATCCCCTCTCATATTATGTGCTCATTTACCAGCACTACCACCTGCTGACAAACAGCTACAGAGGTAATGCCAATTCACCCTGTTGCCTAGCAACTGAGTGACTCTCTTCTTAAACTCAACTGTTAACATGCCTGGGGGGGTCATAGTTTGCCATATGTAACAGAACTGAAATGGAATCGAGGTCCTGCTCTGCAGACTCTGTAGCCCTTTCCACAAAGGACTAATCTAGACAAACAGAAGTATGAGGGCAAGTTGAATTAAATATATTCATGAAAATATAAGAGCACTTAATAAATCTAGAGCAACATATGTTTATTATACCATCTCAGCAATGAGACTAGAACCAGAAAGTGTCAATATGGGATAAAGAATTAAGCATATGCATATAAACATATTCAAACAGGGGAAACGATGGACAGCCACCTGTGTAAACACATAATTATAAAGCAGGAAGCAAGCAAAGGAGCTAGAGTAGGAGGGAGTAATGGCCTTTAGAAAATCTCTACTGACATTTGTCAGCCACACAGGACTTCATCTCTTTTTTTTTGGGGGGGGGGTGGATTAAAAATTCACATATGCCCAATTAATACATAATTGCCATTCGATTTATTTATTTTTATTACATTTCTATTCCACCCTCCCAGTGGACCGGCTCAGGGAGGTGTACAACATCCAAGCCATGATCTCGTGTAAATTATTTAAGGGCAGCAAAAATTAAGTGTGTGTGTGTGTATGTGTGTATGGTGGGGGGGGGGGACTGAAAGCCCTACTTATGAAATAATTTAGCAATCCTTATGTCATATTTTCATACACACTTCAAAGAAAAGCTCAGTATATTTCAAAAAATATATATGCTGTAAACCAACTTTCACAAAAACAATGAAACTATTTTCAGAAATAAAATAAAGCCTCATTGGCCATAGCATGTGTTTTATAATACTTAAGCTTTCTCTCTCCCTGGACACAGCTACTAAACACTTCAAAACAAAGGCCCAGTAGAATACTGCAGTATGTGCACCAAAAGCACAAATATTAACTTAAAAGTAAATCAACAGTACAAAGATCCTTATCCATGGTTCTTCTATATATTTGTGAAACAGCCTTGGGGGTGGAACGTGTCCGGCTGTCCAAGTTGGAATAGGGCCACTCAGGGTGCAGCCAGTAACACCCTGATTGGCCCTTCCTCTGCAGCTCCCTCCCTCTCTCCCTGGATCCTCTCAGACACGCCAGAGACAGAGAGAGACACACAGAGCTCTGCCAGACCACACACGAGCCCTCATTACCTCCTATCGCTCCTGCTGAGAGGGAGGCAGAGAGAGACACAGACAGAGCTGCCCCAAGCTGCTGACAGAGACACAGAGAGAGCCACCCCTGCTGCAATGGAGGAAGAAAGAGACAGAGTGAGCTGCCCCAAACTGCACACCAGCCCTCCTTCCCTCCTAATTACCTGCTAGGCCTCCTGCTTCAAGGCGCACCAAAAGACATGCAGGGAGAGGGAGAGAGAGACAGAGAGAGAGAGAGAGAGAGATCTGCACCTCCCTGTGTCCCCTGGGTCCTAGCGCCCATTGCATTCCTGCTTGCAATGGACTTCCTTGCTAGTATATATATATATGGTAAATAAAAGACAACTGCTCAAATATTTGAATACTTAAGAATCATTGATTGTAATCATTCCTTCTTTTAGGCAGTAAGTGCCTTTATTGTTCAGCCACAATATAACACAAACAGAAAAGTTATTTTACCCTGGATGGGTTTTGTGTGCTCTTGGATTTCACAGCGAGCAGCTCCTGTAGCCACATCCCAAACAATGATCTTCCCAGTGACATCAGCCGAAGCCAAGCGCAGAGAGTAAGGTGACCCAACATTGTGATGATAGTTTTCTTTAGCCCATTTAACCTAAAGATATAAAATAAAATGGACAGCCATTTGTAACATAAATTGAAGCAGCTAATATGTTTTTTGACTGACAACAGTGCACCATTAAAACCTTACAAAATAAATGGATTATTTTACAGTATTGACAGCCACATAACTTTCTTACAAATGATTAGTTCCATACATAACACAGTGGGCTGGATCTCTGGACCAGAATAGAATTAATTCACCGATCTCTCTCCCTTCTTCCATCCCCCTACCCCAACGAACCCCCCCCCCCAAAAAAAAAACCTTAGGTCCTGAAATGTCTAGAACAGAGTTGATGCAGCATGCCAGACAGCTGCAACTCAAGAGAAAATAAGTGCCCCCCTATTCCATGAACAGAGCAAGAGCTCACACAGGAGTGTGTGTATGGGAGTATATGTGTTGAATTTCTCCCTAATTCTTAATACAACTCTCTGCACTGTGTCCTACTCTGCTCCCTCAATCTCCAATCTAATTACTGCTTTAAAATTTAATTTTAGTCATATGTTAATCTTAGGTTACACATTTTTTCACGTTAAATGATAAAATATTGATTTTGCTATACTCCCAAAAGATGCTTTAAAAAATTACCTTTACAACATTAGCTTTGTGTCTTTCCAAAACCTGTAGGGTCTGAGCTGTCTTGGAATCAATCACAAGAACAAGAGAATGGCATCCATATGCAATCAAGCCTTGCCAGCCCCTAAAAAAAAGATAATTGTACTTGTTTATTGTATACTTGATTTTCCTTGAAACCCACCTGAAATGTGGCAGACAGGATGCTCAAAGACAAAGAAGCTGTGTAAAACACAATGACTTCAAGATTAGACATCATGATCCAGAGTCTTAGTCATTATATAGCCAGTTTGGTGTAGTGGTTAGGAGTGCGGACTTCTTATCTGGCAAGCCAGGTTCGATTCTGCGCTCCCCCACATGCAGCCAGCTGGGCTCACCACAGCACTGATAAAGCTGTTTTGACCAAGCAGTGATATCAGGGCTCTCTCAGCCTCACCCACCTCACAGGGCGTCTCTTGTGGGGAGAGGAAAGGGAAGGTGACTGTAAGCCGCGTTGAGACTCCTTCAGGTAGAGAAAAGCGGCATATAAGAACCAACTCTTCTTCTTCTAATACAAATATCCCATTCAAATAAGGATTTTATTTTCGAAATCTTCTAGTGAGGACAACCATCTGCCTCTGTTCTATGTGGTCATGGTACCTTTCTGGTGCTCTTTTCAGTGTCATTTTTACTGTTGCACCCCTCACTCCCATTCTATGTTTTCATCCCTGTTTGTATTTGCTGCTTATTTTATAAAAACAAAACATACGGTACCTTCTTCACAATCATACAAACCAGGTTCCAGAATAGTCAATCATTGAAAGCATGGGCTTTAATTTTATTCACTGCATATAATGGCAGTGTGATGGCTTGTGCAAGTAATCACTGAAGTTTTTTGTAACCAGATGTTGGCAATGAATGACACAGCCCATGGTAAAGACATCTGGCATTGTTTTTTTCAAGTAAGCAACACACCCATTGTAGCGACCAGCCACGTCAAGTAAACTGCATTTATGCTTAATGATCATCACAGGAAAATATCACATTCATTATAATTATCTTATAATTATGTTAAGGACTTGATAATAAAAACTTGAAAACTGACAGAGACAAACACATGCAATGACTACAGCTTCTCAAAATGCAGTTAACTTGTCTGACTAGCACACTAATGGTATATTTATTATAAATCCTGGTAGTTTACACCAGATTTCCACACTATGATGAGGCAGAATCTTAAGAGTGCCATGTGCCAGCATCTAGGCTCTAGCCTGGTAAATGTGAACAACATGGCCAAAGGGGCCTATCTTCAGTGAACTGCATCAAACTTGCCTCTTAGCGCTCCCTAGGAAACCCCACTGTCCCCCTTTCCAGCCAAGATGCCCACTTTGGGAACTACTTCTATAGAGTATCCTCCAAAACAGTTATATTTGCATGTGGAACTTATCTCTGTAGTTCGGAGATCAATTGAAATTCCCAGACATCTCCATATGAGGGCTGATTACCATAACCCAAACCTGTCCCAAATGCAGACATTTTATTCTTCCATTTTCACTGTGATAGTCACCTAACTTTGCTTTGTAGACTATTCACTTCACAACCATATCCCCTTCTTGGGGTTCTTTCACCTATATTCTATAAATGGTGCCATGTCTCTGTAATGTTAAAGCTCACCAAATGTACCTTAACAAACCTAGCCATTACAAGATAAACATACATATCTCCTGGGTTACCAATTAGTCAAATGACAAAAAAATAGGGTAAAGGTAAATGATTACAATGGTGCAAAAATGCTATAGAAGTCCACAAAATCAGCAATATGATAGTCACTGTTTAACGTGCTCATAAATGGTCTGGAAATAGTGTTGAACAATGAACTGGCCAAGATCACCAATTACAATAAAGTAGTCATGCAAGCACTGAGTCATATTTGACCCTTGGGGTGACGCCCTCCAGCGTTTTCATGGCAGACTCAATACGGGGTGGTTTGCCAGTGCCTTCCCCAGTCATTACCATTTACCCCCTAGCAAGCTGGGCATTCATTTTACTGACCTCAGAAGGATGGAAAGCTGAGTCAACCTTGAGCCAGCTGCTGGGATTGAACTCCCAACCTCATGGGCAGAGCTTTCAGACTGCATGTCTGCTGCCTTACCACTCTGCACCACAAGAGACTCTTCGTCTGCGTATTTACATATACAAAAATGAATCAGTAAGGACTGACTGAAAAAAGAGATCTGGGGATTGTGGTGGAAAGCTTAATGCAAATTTCAAATGAATGTTCCTTTTTCATAACAAAAAATTATGCTAGAGATCTTCAGGAATGGGACTGAAAATTAAAAAATCTATTATCTGTATAAATCTATAGTGCAGCTACACTTGGACCATCATGTACAGTTTTGGCTGCCTCATTTCGAAAAGGATATTATAGAACTGGGAAAAATACAAAATGGGCAACCATAATAATTAAGAAGTTAAAACATCTTCCCATTGAAGTTTTTTTTTTTTTTTAAAGGGCAGACATGATACAGATTCACACAATTATGCAGGGGTATGAAGAAAGTGGATAAGGTTAACTCTTCCTCTCTTTCCCGCAATACTATACCTAAAGATCACTTTCTGAAACTAATTCAAAACAGAAAAAATACAGTAATTCACTCAATGCTTAACGTGTGGAACCCATTCATTGCCACAGAATGTGGCAATAGCCAGTAGCTTTGATGGTTTTAAAAGGGAATGGCTGGATGAGACTTCCATAATCAGCGGTAGTATACCTCTATGCCTGCTACTGAGAGGCACCAAGCAGACGTCAGAACAAGTAAGTATGTTGTAAGGGCTTCCAATTCCCCACTCTGCTATGATACTAATGATGGCTATTAGGCTAGCCATACTACTGTGAAAGAGCCTCTTACGGTGCAGAGTGGTAAGGCAGCAGAAATGCTGTCTGAAGCTGTCTGCCCATGATGCTGGGAGTTCAATCCCAGCAGCCTTCCATCCTTCCGAGGTCGGTAAAATGAGTACCCAGCTTGCTGGGGAGTAAACGGTAATGACTGGGAAAGGCACTGGCAAACCATCCCGTATTGAGTCTGCCATGAGAATGCTGGAGGGCGTCACCCCAAGGGTCAGACATGACCCGGTGCTTGCACAGGGGACCCCTGAAAACAAAACAAGAGCTGGGGAGGCCATATGCATGCCACCTGGGGTAAACCGAAAGGGGCAGATGGAGCCCCTTGAACTTCCTGCAGTTTCACTTTGCGAAATATGAGGCTGAACTAGACAGGCTGCTGGTCTGATTCTGCAGGCTTTTTGCGTCCCATACCCTCCTTGTCGTCTTTCTCTCCCTCCTGTTTTCTATCGTCCAACCACCACTCCTCACCCCAATTAATAGAGAATCCCCGTTCCCTAGCGTGCCCATCGGCCAGTGCTCTAAAATCCCCCTCCCTACCAGATCCGGCACCCCACACACCCCTGTGCCTGGCGAGCAGGCTCGCACCCTCAAGACACCCTTCTCGCCCTCCGCCGCCCATCCGCCTTCACCTCTCCACTCACCAATCCGCCGCTCCCCGGTTCTGAGGGCTCAGCGCCCCAGTGAGAGTCCGCGCTGACAGCTTGATGTTCACCGTGTAGGGCTGCATCGCTGGGAGGGAGGGGAGAGGCCTAGGGAAGGAGGCAGCACGGGCTCGCAGCACGGGCAACAGGCCTGGGGAAGGAGGAAGCAACCGGAGACTGCAGAAGGAAGCGACCTCTGCGGACTGAGCGTCGCCAATCCTTGCCCCCAAACGATCCGGGTTTCCCCAGCAGCTGGAGACGATCAGTTCCGGCACTCAGAATGCGTTTTTGCCAGCAAAAGGGAACTTCGTCTTGGCTGGGCTTTATTCTTTTCTGAACTATACAGCCGCACGCAACCCGATTGCCTTTCTGGTCTCCTCCAGAAACTGCTTACTAGTGCAAGTTTCCGGTGGGCATGCTCAAGAGGAGAAGGCGAAGCCTCAAGACGTCCGCCTGCCCGTCTTTCGAATGAGAAAATCACTTGAGTGTGCTGAAAAGTACCCGATGAAGGCTTTAGACATTTATTTAATCATTTTACATGTACTGTTTTTTAAAACAAAACAAACCAAAAACACATTCATACCTGGGATGCTATTTAGGCTACTGTTGCAGAGAGGGACAGCTTGGAGTTGTATAAGAAAATCTAAAATGTGACAGAAAACCTGAGTAATGTCTCATTGCACAAAATGTGTATGTATGTATGTAATGGATGCCAGTGCTGTAGTAGCTGCAGGGAACAGAGCCAAACCCCGTATAAAAATGTTATGTCCCTCTTTGAGTTTCCATTTTTTTTCTTTTTAAATAGGAATCTTTATAGAGGATAGATCTGTCAGTGGCTACTAGACATGGTGACTTATGAGAACCTCAGTGTTCCGAGACAGTAAACTCTGCCAGCGTCAGGAGACAGCATCAAGGGAAGACATCAGCTTCTATGCCCAGGAAAACTGGTTGGCTACTCTGTGACACAGGAAAAACAGGGACCGGGTAAAAGCTGGAACGGCCCTGAACAGGTATCAAACAAACAGGAGTACCACAAAAGACAGCGGGATGCACTTGGGAACAATGAAAGGACAGAAATCCCACGCCTTTATTAACCCATTCTGGGCCAAAATGCCTCTGGAACACCCTAGAACAGGCATTAGACAAACAAGAGTACCACAAAAAGCAGCAAGATACATTAGAGACACTTGAGGACAATATTTTAGAAATTAAAAAGTGAAACTCTCACCACTTTACTAAACTATTTCAAGCCAAAATGCCTCTGAAACACCCCAGAACAGGCATTAAACAAACAAGAGTACCACAAAAATCAAGAGAATGCATTACAGACACTCAATGACACTATTTTAAAAAAGAAAAGTGGAACTCCTCACTTTTATTAACCCTTTCCAGGGTAAAATGTATCTGGAACACCCCGGAACAGGCTGGAACAGGAATTAAACAAATAACAGTAACGCAAAACAAAAAACAAAACAAAAAAAAACCCCAGAGGGATGTGTTAGTGGCACTCCAAAACAATATTTTGAAAGTCTAAACAGGGACATGGCATACTTGCAGCATCACATCTCAGGATGCCTCCCTATGTTCCCAGCAAGTTTTGTGAAGCTTCATATTCCTGGGAGAGGCACTGAATTTGAAGCCTCTCATTCTGTCCACTCCTGAACCCATGAGCAACAACTATCCAGCTCCTCTCCAGAAACCTCCGCTCAGTATTTCTAAAATATTGTCCTTGAGTGTCTGTAATGCATTTCCCTGATTTTTGAAATGAAAAAGTGGAATTCTCACTGCCTTATTAACCAGGCCAAAATGCCTCTAGAACATTCTGGAGCAGGCATTAAACAAATGGTAGTGGAGTGGAACATATTTAAGGCTTGACAAAATTGTATTCTGGAACTCCAAACACAGAAATATTGTGCATATTAAGCCATTCAGGGCTAAAATACCTCCAGGACACCCCAGAATAAAACAGTACACCAACCCAAGCAAACCAAATTGCAAAACTTTTAAAAGCAAATAATTCCATGAAAACAAAAGAAACCAGGATAGAGAATCAAAAGTTTTAAAAAACCAACACATTCAGCCTCCCCACAGAGACAGCAGAATTCAAAGAGGAAATCGAAACAGAAATTTAATTTTTTTAATAACCAAAATGCCAGAACAGAACAGAAACTAGAAGAAGAAACTTCTAGGCATAGTTACTATGCAATCTGAACCCCTCTATGCATTAAACTACTTTGCAACTGAATTAACCCTGTAACTATCTCTCCACTTCTGCAGTATGTGATCCATTGTTATTCCAACACTAATGAAGTTATTCTCTTTTGACAAAAACCCCTCTGATCATAAAGAATTACCATGGGACCAAAGCCTTTCTCCCCTCTCATTATGTAGTAACTGCACACACTGTATGGTACTACAGGATAAATGTCTAGGTTAAATGGATTATATTGTCAGTATAATTCTGGAATCTCCCATTTTAGCAATTAAAGCTCTGATTAACAATCCTTCTTTCCCAACACACTTTTGAATCCTATGATATCCTACATCACAAATCTTTTGTCTTGCAAGCCTGTTGGTAGATGTACATAGTAACACAAGTTGACAAAGGACTCATAATATGATTATAAGCAAACTATTTTTATGACTGATCACTGGCAATGGTAACACTATAGATATGTTAGATCCACAAAGCACAAAAGTATTGCAGATCATTACATTTTAAATATTTTATTTTACTTTGACTTCTTTGGGGCAGCACTACACTCCTACACTATCTGTTGTTCTGCCACCAGTGTCACGGGGTCACAAAGGAATTAAAAGGTCTGATCATTTCCCTCCATCCCACCCAGGGGGTGGCAATCTGTATAGTGAGGACTCCAACATTTCCTTCACTAAACCAACTTCACTCAACATCTGCTACTCAGTTCAGAGTATTTAGAAGATGGGAGATCTGCCTCTTAAACATCTCTAGTGAATGGAAGTAGAAGATACCTTTGTTTACTTATTTTCTTACATGTCTATATCCTGTCTTTTTTCCAGCATAAGAAAACAATGTAGTGTACATAGGTTTTCAGAATGTCTCCATCCAGGTGACTAGATGCAGCCCTGTTTAACTTCCCAAGGGGTGGTATACTATGCACCTTCAGACCACATGTTTCTTGCCACCTGACAGTTCTTTCAGCAACAGTGGTGATGTGCAAGACTCAGAATCAGAATTTGTTGAATATAAATTAAGATTTTTGCAAACAAATTTCAGTGAAATGACTTAGGCATTTTTTGTTCCATTTATTTCCATTAGATTAATAATACATGGTATTTATATAGTGTATCCAAAAGGTTGTATGTATCCTATATAGTGTATCCTAAGGTGGGCCAGTATAGAATAATATCAATTTTGTAGATGGAGAATTGTTTGCTTAAAGCTATCTAATGAGTTCACGGGTGAGAAACAATTGAACCAGCTGATACACCATTTTGTTACATTAACTCTCCCTCTCTTTTCTATTGGTTCTTTATTTTATGGAGATAAGCTATAGAAAACACTGGGGATGTTTGTTTTACTCCACAAGCACAGAGAAGCAACCACTTCATCCAACACACAATCTCACCTTTTGGCAATTCTTGTAACCCTTTAAGCTTTTAATGAGCAAGCAAGATTATTTAGTATGTTATAAAAACATCCAGTATTTCATATTTGAAAAAAAGCCTTTATTATGCTCAAAGAAAATGTATTTCTGAAATCATCCAACACCTTTCTTCGTATGACAGAAATTCTTGTTGACACTTGTTGCCATATAAGCTCAATGAACCATGAATTGCTTCTTGTGAAAAAAAACAAAGTGATAATGAAAAAACAAGAAAATATCACTTGTTTTATTCTTCTTTAACAACTGGGCTGTGCAGCTAGGGTTGCCATCCTCCAGGTAAGGTTTGGACAGCTCCTGAAATTACAACTGATCTACAGATTACTGAGATTGTGGGGGATGTGTTTGTTTATGGTTTATGGTGATCCCATAAGGTTTTCAAGGCAGAAATCAATAGTGATATGCATTTAGTGTAACCGAGCATTCCTTGACGTGACGAAGGAGCGACTAAGCCTATTGCAAATTCACGACGATGGGTCTTCAGTTTAGCCGACCCAGAAAAGAAACAACTAAATGCCTTATCAGGTTTTATTTGGTATTTTCACACTGAGCCAGGATTCTCTCATTTGACTTGGGTATCAAATCACTAAAGGCAAATGGATTTGGCTAGGTTTAGGATGCCCAAATCCATTCAGTTCCATTATATCCTATGGGAAATCTAAGTCTGTTCAGTGTTGGGTGGGTAAGGTAGAGACACAAAAATTGTAGCATAACTTCTGGAGCTTCTCCTCAAAATAACCCCTAAATTAAAAAGAAATTGTCCTGGGAGGACAATTTCATAGGCACCCAAAGAAGGTGCTCCCATCCTCCATTGTTTCCAATGGAATGTTTGAGAAATAGCAAGGCAATACAAGCCCAGCAGAATGTCCTAGGAAATATTTTGGCAAGTCCAGCCCAGCAGCAGAATCATTGCCACCGAGCAGTGCCAACCCAACAGGACCAAGTTCACATCAGAGTCAATGATGATTTATTAAAATACAGATCCAAGCCAGCTACAAAACTCACACAATTTACAAAACCATAACCCAACAAATCATTTTAGCGTACAGGTGTCCAGCAATAAAATACTTAAAATCAAACATTTTAAACATTACAAAACTATAAAAACATCTCAAGATTAGCTGAGGCAAATTTCCACACATCAGAGAATCTCTTGTCTAAACTGTGAGAAAGCTGGCATTACTATAGGGACAGCAGCACCAGTGCAATGTACTATATCCCAGCAGCAGAACCCAGTGACACTCTACTAATGCCTGTCAGGAGAACTGAGCAACAAACTGCTACAGACCAGCAGTACAACACAATGCCCCATTGTGGCAAATGCCAGCTCAACAGGACTGCAGCACAGAATCACAGAATCATAATCCTGGCCAGCAAAACCAGTGCGATATTGGTTGTGTGATTCCTTGTCTATCTCTATATTGAGGCAATTTCCCCCCTCTTCTCAAAAGTCTTACGCACACACACTCTCTCTCTCAGCTAGAGATGTCATTAGGAACCTATCTTTGACTCTCCTCTTTCTTCCAGGTTTATTAATTCCTAAATGAACCTTTATCTGCTCAGGTTATGCATCATGGCTGTACTAATAAAGAGTGACATAGTCCAAAACAGGTAATATATAAACAATGGAAGCAATGATGATTCACTGGTTGATAAGACTGTTTTGATATCATTTCTGTATAAATATGAAGGACTCGTGAAACAATAGCAATGACATCCCCACCCCCTTGTTGTTTTAAATGAAGCAAAGCTTTCTTGCTTCACTAACAGATAGTTAGCAAGATCTTGGCTGAGCAGATGTTCTTTCTACTGTCTATGAAGTATTATAAATATTCATGCCGCCATTTGTCCGCAAGGGCAAAGGATGGCGTAAGTACAAAGCATTCAGTCTTCAAAAACCTTAATGCTTCTAAGTGAAGTTAAATGGAAATATGTCTGAAGTATTCTCAAATATATTTGCAAAAGGACAGTTAGCACTATAACAACACCACAAGATAAAAGTTGAGAGGGATAGCATCAGAACCCAGAAGAGACACCACTTCTGAGCGATACTCCAGAAATATATGGTAAGGACATTAAGATTTTGGGGCTGTTAGAGTGTTGCTAAGAAATACCCATGTGTGCAGGAAAGTTCAGATTTTCCAAACTACATGGCTGCTGTTTTCTTTGAACCTGTCCCTTCAACAGTTTTAACGCCATTCCCCTCCACAATTGTAAGCTGTGACTTCTTTGGATAGTAAGTTCCCTTCGCAATTTCTCCCATTGCATTGATAAGCAAGTGAGTCTGGACCAACTGGGCTGTTCCCTGAGCTGCTAGTTGTCTAGGGCAGCAGCACTGAGGCCAGAAGCACTCCTGGAGCCTGAGGCTGCATAGAAGGCAGGCAACCCCTGGATGTAAGGATACCAGTTGATACAAAAAAGGTCCCAACAAATAAAGGAATAAGAAAAGAAAGAACATATACGGATAGACTATTCTTGTTTTTGATAGTATTAAGTTTATTGAATTGCCTTTGGATAGGTTTCTTTTTCTGAGATTGTATACTGTATAGTTCATACAGTTACTATTTCTGTTCTAACTAATGTTTTTTTAGAAGGAAGTGGTGATTGCATACAGAAGACACTCAAAGGCAGAGTGTCACCATAAACAGACATTCTCTGTTACTTTGTTTAAAGCAAAGTGGGATGAGGAATAAAGAACAAACCATCCAACTACATCCTGCAACTTTACATTCCGTGTGAATTCTCTCATGACTTCAGTCCTTCCCCCACAGGGGATGTGTTCCCCTTTTCCTTTTCTTCTCACAAAAGTAATAGACAGGCTTTCACAACAAAACTTTACACATATTGTTAAATAGTTTAAGTCCCCGAGGAGATTGCCTGCTATGCCAAAATGATGACAGGAGTTACTGTTAGTTCCCAGTGGCCTTTGTCTCAGCTTTTCCTTTCCTCGGTGGCCAAGCATAAATGTCCTAGACATCTTGTCTTGAGAAACAGTCCAGCAATATCAAAGGAGAAGGAAAATGTCCACCTTAGTTTATAAGGTCAAAGTAAATCAAAAGCCAGAATTCTCAAATTGTATAATTCTACATGTGGCTTGAAATGGCTTGAGAGTACATTTACTGCATTGCTGTGAGTCAATTGTTTTCATAGCTGAATGTCTGCCTGACTTCTTCCATTACATGTGAAATATGACTGTCATTACTCAAAGGTTGCCACTTTCTGGTGGTTCACTCATTAAAGATGGCCCACCTAGCCAAAGGCCTGAGCTTTTCCTGTGATAGTTCCCCCATTAAGGAATGTGCTGGGGGGGGGGGGTGCTGTTATTTGCAAATTTCAAAAGGTACTATAAAGCTGTTCTATTCACCCAGTGAGTTCATAATGGGTATCCAGAGGTGAACTTGGGTGGCAGTAGCTCTGATGGCAGCTGTCTTGGCCTAAGGGAGCACTTGGAACATTTTATTACTGTGCAGCAGTGAATCTGGTGTTAAAGCCAGTGTGGTGTGGGGGCTGAGAGTGCCAGACCCTAATTTTGAGAACAGGCTTCTCCGCTGGGTGACTCAGGGCTAGTCACAGTCCTGGTAGAGCTGTTCTGTCAGAGCTCTCTCAGCTCCACCTACCTCACAGGGTGACTGTTATGGAGTGACTAGGGGAAGGCTATTGTAAGCCACTTTGAGCCTCCTTTGCATAGTGAAATGTGAGGTATAAAAACCAACTCTTCCTCTGCTTCAGGGGAACTCAGACATAAGTCACTAAAAAAAGATAGCATCTAATGTAGACCTCAGTTTTGAAACACAATTTGGCGTGAAAAGATCATCCTCAAGTATAATTATCTGCTTGGACTCTGGCTACCTTTCACACAGAAGGTTTTACTTTAGCTTAACGATCTCTGTGAAAATGGAAAGCAAAGCATGCAGCTTTCTACTGTTGCAGTGGTTCCTCCTTAGTAAGTGGCCAGAGGCTACCTCGGGGTGTGTGCATGAAGACAGGCAATGAAAGAGCCTAAGCAGTTGGTCAACATAGGAGCCACACGGAAGGGCAGATCATCTTTCCTGCTGTTCTATTACTCTTTGTTCTGCTTGATCCATGCTTTCTAAAATTACTTTCTAAAATCACTGTTCCAAATAGTGCTGTACACTGATAAGTTGTTTGCAAAGGCTGGCTGCTATTTTCTGTTTTCTGTGTTTTGAATAGGCATGTGAGGCACCAAGGTTAGGATTTGGGGTTGTATTTCATTGGACTTGGAATCATACATTTTAATGATTCTGTATTGTCATAATTGGGAGGTTTAATGTTCTCAGTAGAGAGATATAAACACATTTTCAGTATGAATGCTTGGGGAAATAATGGGATAATTCTGTTTCCCAGACAACAAGCTGTTATGGTAGACACCACCAGCTGGATACATCTATTTTGCCATGCTTCGTACTAGGAGCATGTTTTTTTCAAGGAATCATCCCTTTGTTTGTAGACTGGTTATACATGCTTCTGAAAATGGAGGAGTCATGCAAGCATATACATCCCCTCCGCATGTCAAGCTATAGAAGGCAAGTTGAACAAATTCTCAGACCGATTCCACTTGGAGGCATAAAACGCATGCCACATCCTGCTTGTGATAGAAAACTACATGTTTGCACACTTCCTGATGGAAGACCTGTGCCATTTGTGCCTTCGTCCGCCCCAACATTGAGATGGACTGTGGTGAGGGTGAGATAGCAGGGAGTAGTCCCCCTCCTCGCTCTTCTTTTCCCCACCCTTGCTTCCCTGCCACTTGCCCATGGCTACCATGTTTCTAGCAGTTGTGGATACCATAGAGGTTTCTATGTTGCCGTGGCGGTTTGGAAGGGCAATGAGAGTGGCCCCTCCCACTTTGCCTTTGTTGGCATGTGGGGGGGGGCATTGCCTGTGTGTTGCAGGGCCAGTCAAGGGCTTTCCCCGGGACTTCCAGGAGCTCCAGGAGCCTGGAACTTGTGGGAATGTACTGACAGTAGATTTGTGATAGGCTGACCATGGTAATTGGACCCTGATAGTTGTGTGTTCACAATGAAGATTTAAAACACAGAGCTTGGATGCTAAGCTAGGGGCTGCTTCATCACAGCCCCCCCCCCCTCCCGTTCATACCCCACTGCTAGAAAACACAACAGGAATGTATTTTAGATTGGGTTGCTGCCCAATCCCAATATTACTGTGTATACTGAAGAGAACATTTTATTTGAACTGAGGACACATTACTTTGCGGTCCCATAGCTACCTGGACTGCACCTTTTTATTATTTCAACTGGAAGGTGGGTTGTGAAGGTGGACACAATGGTACCGAGACTGTCATGTGTTTCTCCCTTCAGATGGATTTGCCCCTGTTTGTGCCCAATTTGCCGCACGACAAGAAAGGAAAATCAATTTTTGGTGATTTCCCTCATCGCGGGACAAATTGGGTGGAAATTTGCACCAACTCCTGCACAGCTATGGGTTGCTGCTGGCATCATGTGGAAGCAGCACTAAAACCCGTAAACACTGAGAAGCTATCTAGGGGCAAATTCCTCATGTGGAAGCAGTCTGAAATAGTGTTTGAGAAGGAATGTTTTATGTATGCAGTACTAAAATCCATGGAAAGTGATTCACTTGTAATATGTTCTTAGACAACAAGGGGTTGACTGATAGAAACCGAGCTTTGGAGAGACAGCAGATGCTTTATATGTTCAGTCCCTAGCATCTCCTATTCAAGATTAATTGCTGGTCAAAGCACAATTTGACCATACTGAGCCAGCTGGGAAGAGCAGGCTATAAAATAAAGTTATTATTATTATACTAAACTGAGCTAGGCAGGCCAATTTAAATAAGTGGTATAAGATGTTTTTTTAGTGTTTACACAGCATTTTTGCTGATAAAAATCAATCACATCCATTGGACTTTCACTTGGATAGATAAGATCTACCATTTGCTGCCCTTGTCAATCCTGGCTAGTTAAACTGACATGAGGGAATTTGGGGGCCAATCATTCACTCAGAGTGGGATCCTTTCTTATGACCCTGAACAAAGGTATACTTTGGCCATTAGTAAATCATTAGATCCTATGGCTTAAAACAGAATCTATCTGGTTTCCAGACTGTGTGTGGGGGAGGGAGGGTAGATGAAGAAGCTCCAGTTTTTCTGGATGAGATGGATTATTTTGGACTCTTTAAATTTTGACCTCTGAAACAGATTAAGGATGGAAACGCCTTTGGTCAATGATTTGGTCAATGTGTGCTCATTCTTCTGGCACTCATTGCAGTTTTTAGTCAACTGGTTCACTGATGACATATGGGATAATGGTATGTTTCTTCTATTTCATGCTCTTTAATATCTACCTGAATTTTTTGGAAAACTGCAATTCTTTCAGATCCTCCCCTTCCATAAAATCCAAGTTGGTTGTAGAAACTTTAGATCAATGTCTAAAGTTAATAAAATAAATAAATGGAATTTGGTAAGTATATTGGAAAATGAAAGTGAATAAGGAAAATGCTGTTCTGGGACTGAGTATAATAAGGTATGAGTGGATTGCTGCCTCCTGAAGCATCAGGTTCACAGTTTGGAAGGACTCCTGGCTCTTCTGATAGAAAAGAAGAATACCATGTGTGCGTTTGTATTCTAGGCTGGTGCATCAACTAAGGGCACTCCTAGAGACAGCACAGCTGGCCATAGTTTCACATATCCCATGATATCCAGGTTAGACTAATACAACTTCCTTCAATTCTGTCTTTAAAAATTGTCAAGGAACTCAGAATATAAGGTAACACAGCCAGAGTGTGTAATGCTGTTTCAAAATATGCAATCCTGACCTAGGTAGCCCAGGCAAGTCTGATCTTGTCAGATCTTAGAAGCTAAGTAGAGTCAACTCAGGTTAGAATTTAGACGAGAGACCTCCAAGGAACTCTAGAGTTATGATGTGGACCCAAGTAATGACCAACCTCTTCCTCAAGTTTCTTGCCTGGCTGTCAGACAATCCTAGGATTTCCTGGCCATCCTACATTACTTCCTACATGCCATATGATCAATTAATCAATCAGTCAATCAGATAATGTATTTTTACAGTCTATACAGGACTTATTAAAATAAATGGGAGGTGATATTTAAAAAGTACTGGGTTGATTCCATACATCTGTTTAATCTGAGATGACCCTAATGTCTCCATGCTGCTTATGGACATCTAGAGACTGAGTCAACCACACTGCAGTACAGAATTGTCTACATTGTTCTTTATTGTTTTGGAAAACTGATTTATGGCATCTAGCCATGTGCGGACAGTAAAGGCAATACTGAGACTCTGCAGGGCCTTCATACATCTCCTTACTAATGGTCCATTATTCCAGGATATTTGCCTTATATGGGAAAACTTTGTTCCCTTGTTTCCCCTTTAAAAGTAAATGTGATGGTCCTTTCTATTTTTATTATTACAACTCCATCATTATAATATTATTATTTTAACAAAAAATGATGAGAACATTTTGTAGTCAAGAGAAAGATAGTACTATTCTTCCATTCCCCCATCCCTATCACCTTGGGGAATGGTCCATTTAGGGATAATGAGGCACTAAGATGCCATAGAAGTGGCTGGGGAGTTAATTTAAAGTTTCAATTGCACAGAGAAGCAGGATTTTGCTGGAAGCAGCTTACTTTCAAGTTGAGATATTATTGGATCTCTGACACAAGCTGGTCAGATATTTAAGGAGGTTAAAATATTAAACAATTTGTTATTTCCCCATTTAAATTCTACTTGTGACCAATGAGTTAAAGGAATGCTTCATCAGAACAAAATGTTTATCTCTCCCAGTTTACTAGCAGCTGGCGACTGTTCCAGTTAAGACGTGACTCCGTTATTTGGCAAACAAACTGTCCACAGCCGTTTTATTAACTGTACAACCCCTCCACCAACATGGGATTGGTGCGATGCCAGTATGGGAGTCTGACCCCCATCAGCCGTCTGGCTGCACACACGAACCGTGGCGCTTGAGCTCTACGCCTCACTCCCAGCTGAGAGGATAGGACGCTCTCTGCCATGGAATCTCTCTGGGAGGCGACAGAAAGGGACCCAACATTTGGAAAGGGCTCCATACACACTCAAAAAATATCATCTTAAAATCTGAAAATATACCACACAGAGACATAAAACCCACTCTATCTCTCTGAATACAAACACAGACACATAGGCACACGAGAGAGAGAGGGGGGATAGAGTTAATCAGCCATTTTAAAGTCTGTTCTGGCACTTTTACATACTTCTATCTGCTACTTTTTATTCCACCAACAACTGCTCACACACTACCAGTCAGCCTTGCCCAAACAGCTACCTTCGGGCTCTGTTTCTCCGCTTTACCATTGCTTTTTTTTCTGCTGTCTGTCGCTCAGCTTGCAGTATTGCAGTTCTTAACAATGATACATATTTAATATTTATCAAGCGCCTTCAGCAGCTAAGCTCTATACAATAGCAGACATATCCATGCCACCAGGCTTACAATAAGAAATGAAAAATTATGTACACATCATACAGACAAGCAAGAGAAGGTGGTTAAGTTATACAGAAAATAGAAGGTGAGGGGATGAGCCTTGGGTGTGGAGGGGAGTAGAAAAAGATCAGTTAGACACAATAAAGGGATTGGGATAATCTTGCATCTTCAGAACTGCATTCTTTACTATTGAAGCTTATTTCTTCTGTTGCTATTCCCTACTGTTTGCTGTTCAATTTACTCATGCTAAATAATTAGCAAGTGATAATGCCCAGTGTTACAGATGAATAAGAATTTCCGCGTGTGTACTAAATCAGGGCTATCTGCATGCACTATGAGACCCTTGTTGTCATGTATACCAGTTCAGTTGTATATCAGTTCAGTATAAAGCTTAAGTGAGCACTCTGAGGCATCAGTTAATAGGATGAAGGAGAAACCTCAGGACAGAAACCTGTGGCTATGGTGTCTTCATGAGTCTGAGGAAGAGACCCTTTAAGAGGTGCTGTAATCTGGACTCAAACACCTTGTTATTTGGAGGAAAGCACATGCACAGCAAAAAGGAGCCGGGCCTCTATACAATTTGAAATCCTGGGGCTCAGACCCAGAGTGATCTTCTCCACAAATCGGAGATGAGCAAACAGAGGGCGGCTTATTCTTCTGCATCCTATCCAGTGTCCATGTTACAAAACAGGTTTGTAATGTGCTGTGTGCCCTTGGGCGCTGCAGCAACCAATTGGCTGCGAAATTCCAAGTTGCCCATTGATTATCTAATCCTTTTCCCTTTTCCACAACACCCCTTGTAGGGAAAGGCACATAGCCACCATCCTGATTCAAATTGGGACCCACAGAATTTAACTAGTTTGCAGGAGAAAATATACGTATCTGCTCTTCCCTTTGTACGACTTTCATTCCAGATTGCAGCGTAACAGACAGACAATCAACTCTGAGGAAATTTTCACTCTTCAGAACACCAAGTGTAGTTGGATCCACGAGAACATTGTGAGGAGGAGGCTTTCAGCACCTGGCCAGCAGAGGGGGCCGAAACATCGTTTCTAGGTGTCACTGAAAAGGGATTCAGAGAACTATGCTATCATAAAATGGTAAGAACTGGAAGGGGACTAGGGTCACCCTCTCTTTCTAACACACACCTTCACAATATATACACAAACATTTCTCATTGGACTCACCATGCTATGACAGGCTCTACAGAACAACAAATTTAAAAGTTGGCTAAGGCAAAGCATCAGACGGGCAGCTGAAAGCTTACCTAGAAAGAGTGTGCTGATTATTGAACCCTGTGGTTGGATGTTAAGCACCCAACTCCCTACAAGAACACACCTGCTATAGAGGATCTTTCCAAAGAGAACATTCCAAATAGATGAGAATGCTCAGTCAAGCCTACTTTCAGTGACATGCAAACCCATCCCTATGTCAGCACGGAGCCCAGCATTGTTTCCTAACAGTCTCTGGAGAAGCCTTGTTTCCCTCTTCCATTGTGTGTGAAAGTTAGAAACTTGCTCAAAAAAAGTTAAAGCCTAAGATTCAGGACTTTGAACTCTGCTTTTTGCTGAATGCCAAATTCCTTGCTTTCATGGTGCAATTACAGAGTAGGGGTGGCTGCCTATGCCTACCCTTATCAGTACCTGACCTGACTTGAGACATTAGTTGCTTAGGGATGCCATGGGATTGTTACCCATGTGATGAGCTAAAATTCATGCTGAATTCTGGCTCAGGAAGTAGTCTTTGACACCTATGAGGTCTCCGAAGAAATCTCTGAGCTTTTGGGCACAGCTTGGGGCTGTTTGGAAAATGAAATCCACCAAGAAATTCTGGCATGAAAATATTAAGACCGTTGTGGGAGTGATACTTTTCAGCCTTGGAAACTCCAAAGCTTGACAACCCATGGTGCCTGCCAATGTCAGAGTTCCCATTCATTGTAATGGATCTCAGGGCTATAGAAGTATAGGACAACAGCACATTCTCTTTCTTGACGTAGCTTTAGACAGAGAAGGTGTACTGGTGAAAGAACTTTGCCGCTGGGTATGGTAGGGGGATTGCTTAGCTAGATCACTCAGTAAGGGGTTGAGGGCTTTGCTTTGCCCTGGGTCCCTCTGTGTTGTGATTCCCATTTTTGTTCATTTGTTTGGTTTCTGCAAAGGGTGGACAAATCGAGATTGAATTCCACTTTCACACAGCAAGCAAAATTTTCCAGCTGTCTGTCTGTTTCCATGGTGGCTTCCCTTTCTTTTTCTTTTCACTTTATTTCACTCCACTTCCACTTTGGATTGCAGTAAGACAAGAGATTGGTTTTGGGGTATTGGAAGAGCTGTTTTGTTCAAGGAGACTTTAAATTAGTTCTCTGTAATTCCTCCCCACCCCTCCCACACACATGCACGCACTGAGCTGCTTTTTGTTTTGGGATGATCTGTTTGTCTTTACTGCCATCTCAGCTATGTGATCTCAGGGGGTTGGCTCGAGCCACCTCACCATGTCCTTCCTTTTGCCACCTGGTTCTTAACTTCATAACATTTTCATTTGTGCCCACTCTGCTAGGAAGCTGACTGCAGAGCAATCTGTCATGTATCCATGGCATTTGGGTGTGACATGGGTCATGGCTTACTTGGCAGCCTCCATATTGTGAAAGTGAGACTGCTGGCCATGCTCTCTTCAGGGTATGGTAGGGGGTTCAATGCTGAGTGATCACCAGCAGTAGTAATACAGTCATCCTTCTCTTCTCTTTGCTCACATGCATGAACTCCTTCACTTGCCCTGCTGGCAAAGTGACTGCAGTCTGCTAACACAGGATAATTCCTTCCTGACACTAAATCCTGGCTGTTGCTACAGTCACCGATGACCAGATCCACCCATCCCTCTTTGAGTGTTCAGTGTTGCTGGGCTTCAAGGTGACTTTAACCCAACTTGCTACTCAATCACAGAGTTCAGCTGCCTATGCCTACCCTTATCAGTACCTGACCTGACTTGAGACATAAGTGGCTTAGGGATGCCATGGGATGGTTACCCGTGATGGACTTGGTTTAGACCCAGCAACTCTAGATTCTGTGTCCAATGTCTCCTCCTCTAAATGGGAGCCTGATATGGCCTCACCACATTCCATGGTTCCATCTCTATACTGGCAAGGGCCTGAACAGAGGGCACATGTGGGTGTTGTGCCACATGTTCCAAGGCTTTTAACTACCCCAGTTATCCTGCAGGCTAGGTGAGTGCAGAGCCCACCCAACTTCCAGAGCTAAGTGCTGTTTTCTATCCAGGCTATGCAGTCCTTGCATCCATTTCTGTCAACTCACACCACTGGAAAGGTGACTGTAGGGCATGATGATGCCAATCACACCGGTGTAGTGAGTGTGGGATCCCTCCCCCTAATTCTAGTATGGGAAGTAGGTCTCTTTCCTCTATGAATTTCCTTCCACTATAACTCCTATTTTTCCTCCACAGGGATTTTGAGAGGATTTTAAAAAATCCCATGGGAGTATCTTTCTCCTCACATTGCATATGAAAACGTAACTTGGGCTGGGTGATTTAGGGAAAGAGGCTAAGCTGCTTTTCACCATGTATATTTTTGCCAATCACAGCCTAGCTTACTGTGACCAGGAAAAACTTGTGTTTAGGAAGGGGATGGGGCTGTTCCTCCAACACCAGCTATCACACTGTTGGCAAGGAGGGACCAGTATGAGGTCAAGGCCAATTCCCCAAGTCAAATGTAGCAAATTCTAGTTCCCAGGGCAACTTTCCATGGCTGATTTCACCACCAGACCATACAATAGTATCATATACATCCTCTTTTGCCCATACAGCTCAAAAGTTGACAGGCTGCAGGGCCCACCATCCATCTCTCCCTCCCTCCTTGGGATTTGGTCATTTGTTCTTGCAGTAACCCTGGACTCTGGGCAGGGTAGGAAGGTACTCTGTCCCATGATCATGTTGTCCATCCACAAAAAAAGGGTGGGGCTGGGGCATGCAGCCAATGACAAATATGCATGTGGCTCCTGAGTAGGGGAAGAGGGTTAGTCCTGCCATGTCCTTTAATGAACTACAGCCACCTACTATACAGATGATTCCCAGACCATGGAGGAGAGGGTTGGCCCTGTGTTTATCTTGTCATTGGAAAGAGGCTGGATCTAGCCAGAGAAACACTTGCCTCCCACATGCTCTGTGTGTATGTCCATCCCTAAGAGGTCTGCTGCAAGTCTGATGTCTCCCCTTTCCTAGGTTACACAGAGTCCTTCCTGTTCAGTCTATGGCTCAGAACCCATGCTTGACTATTTCCCAGAAATCACTTTCCTGAGGGTGCCTTCTTTGGTGGGCTGCAACTCAGAACACCCAAGTAAGAGCATATTGGAGGCCATCTTGGGGAGGTCTACCATGACTTTGATTGCTGCAACTCACACAGGACCCATTCTATATGCTCCTGAACCAATGCCTGTGATCTTTCCTTGTTAGGATATCCATAACTCCTCATTTGGATATCCGCCACTCTGTCCTTTTCAAATCCAGTCCATATATAACGTGTCAGGGGGGAGGTCTACCAAGAGTTTTATGCCTTACACAGGGTCTTTTCTATATACTCCAGAACCCATTTTTGTCATTTCTCAAACAGCACTTTCTTGGGGGCTTCTTGTTTGCATGTTTGTAACTCAGACCCTCCCCCACACACACACAAGTTCAATCCTCACCAGACTTGATAGGAAGGTATGGAAAAGTTAGCTGGAGATGGCCTGTGATTATGGAGTCCCCAGGACCCTGTGCCCCCTGTATACCAAACTTCCTTAAATGGTTCAATTTAGCAGAGTGGCTGAATTTGGGCTTGTCCTGAATCTGAATCGGGTTTTCCTGGTTTGTGTCCATTTCTATTGCAGAGTACATGCAGACATAGCTTAGGTTTAGCCTGATCCCAGGCCAGCCTGATCTCATCAGGTCTTGAAAGTGACCCAGCTTCAGCCAGTATGTTACTGGTAAGAATGGCCACTTCAGACTTTTTAAAATTTCCTCACTATTCTTACACACAGTAAATTAGTATATTAAAGGAAATGACAGCTGAATGCCCTTCTCTCTGGGCTTGACAACCTCCAGGTTATACTTGATCTCCAGATGACAAAGATCAGTTCCTCTGAAGAAAATGTCTGCTTTGGAGGATAGACTGTATGGAACTATACTCTTCTGAGGTTCCTCCCCAACTCAAAGCCTGCCCCCCCCCCAGGTTCTACCTTGAAATCTCCAGGCATTTCCCAAGCTCTACATTTCCCAATGTAGAGTTGATAACCCTACATTTTCAGTGGATTTCTTTTTTTTTTTTAAGGAATATTGAATTGTGCAAGCTCCTATCTGTATTTTATAGCATCTAGGATAAGCAGTTTGTCTATGTGTGTATTAAGTGCTGCCAATCCCCTTCTGACTTACGGCTACCCTATAAATTAACCATCTCCAAAACATGCTAGAATTAGCAGCCTTGCTCAGGTCTTCCAAACTGAAGGTCATGGCTTCCTTTGTGAGTCAATCTGTCATGTAGGGCATTCCTCCTTTCCTGCTGTCTACAACTTTTCCTAGCTTTATTTTTTTCTATTGAATTTTGTCTTCTCATAATGTGACCAAAATATGAGAGCCTCAGTTTAGTCATGTTAGTGTCAAAGGAAAACACAGACTTTGATCTAGAATCTACTTATTTGTCTTTCTGGTGATCCATAATATCCATAATACTCTCCTCCAACACCACATTTCAAATGAACAGATTTTTTTTTTGCTGTTAGCTTTATTTGTTTTCCAAATAGTATGAGCTATTTTGATCTTGATTGCCAGCAACACATTCTTACACTTAAGGATCATTTCTAGCTCCTTCATGGCTGCCTTTTCCAATCTCAACCTTCTTCTGATTTCTTGGCTGCAGTCTCCCATTTGGTTCATCATTGAGTTTAGGAATATAACATTTCAGTTTCTTCCTCATCAACCTTAAACTTGCGTGGTTCTTCAGTATCTATGCTTAACCAGAGTTATAGCTAAGTAATGTGATAGTATCCTATGAGATGGCTCTGTTGAAAGTGAAATATGTTTGGTTCATGGACAGTGACTGAATTTTGCATAATTTTGTTATCCTTCATTAACGTTCATTAAAATAACAGTGACTGATAGAAGCTATTTCTATTATTTTCATATTTTATTGAAGCATGGCATGAATAAGAGACAGATGACATTTTTCCTATTGCAACCTGTTCTCTGTTTGAATTTTAGATTTGAAAGGCTTATGTAAATGTTTCCCTCAAGCATACTCATGATTCGATCTGACTTTGAAATAGTGCTGAAAAAGCAAGTTTATGTTCACTGCTAAAAATTAATGTAGGAATAAAGAACCTCGCAAGAACCATCACAATTGACATATTAAAATGCCCTGAACTTACAAAATGTCTGCAAGGAAGAAAAATGACACTGCTGAAATATTACATCCATTAGTACAGTTGAAAATATCTTAAGCATCGTGAAAAATGTGGTTGTCAGAAATACTTTAAAATAAAGTATTGCTTGCCTTGCTTATTCTCTCTGTGGTTGACCAAACAATGTTACCCTACAAAGGCAAGTATGCACAGATATCACCATCTTGATTACATTGTTGTCCTTTTGACTTATCACTTAAAGAATCCATTGGAGACTGAGGTTTACCCAAAGAAACAAATTTCAGATTGATTTGGTGTTAGTATCCCTTCAAAAGGTTAACATTCCTGATTGTGTAAAGAAAATTTTATAGAAGATCATTTTGACCCACGTTGCCAACAGTGAGGAAGTTTGGGCAGCTCTCAAGGGTCCATGGAACAGCCTACTAAGTCATGTCTGTGCCTCACTACAGTTCCCTAATTCACACCTTCTCACTGCTTCTGGTACTCAGACAAGAAGAAAGAGCAAAGGGTGACCTGTGGCACTGAGCAAATAGCATGCTTTTTGTTGAGGGAGTCCTATTTGCACAGGGAAGCCCATTGCAGCTCTGTTGACATACTAAAATCTGGAGCCTCTGTTCATATATGCCACTAAAAGCTCATTGGGATTTTCTCATACTGTTTGTGCACCTGTGTGAATACAGTTTTGAGTGGGCTCAGTGTTTGATTTTATTAAGGGCTCTGCCGTGTATGCCATGCAGAATACTTCCTCTCCCAGCTGAAGAAGATACAGAAAACTTGATTATGAATTAAACAAATGTCACTTTTTTCAGTTTGAAACAATGCACCTCAGATGGAAGATGGCTGTAGTGGAAAAAGAGTCTGGGCTGATGAGTCTCTTATTTCATTAAGAAATTTCAAGATAAGATTCTCTCAATACAAACAGACACCTCTTGTCTGAGGTAATAAGTAACAATTTTCAAAGCGTGTATGAAAATGCCTTTAGATGTGTTTTTTTTCTGGCCAGTGACATATCTGTTCTGACAGTGTGTCGTTTTTAAAAAATACCTCATTCTCTTTTTCATGGAATTTCCCAGAAAGGACAGTGGCATTTCCCCAAGATACAACAGATGGTCCTTTCTCTATTAGCAGCTACTGAACTGTCCTGTCCTGTTTATGCATGTAGTGTTAATGACTAGTTCTGGCATCACGAGAGATCACCTGGCAAATTCCTGGGCAAACTGGCAGCCTTCTTATACTTAGCAGTATTTTACCATGTTTCTGTTTATAATTATTCTGTTTTTTCTAAATGCCCAGAGGAAAACAAAGCAGCCTTTTATCTTGTCCTATAAGAAACACTTCAAGTTAAGCTACACTGGAAAAAAAGCTACTGCTTTCACATTCTCACAGCATTGTAAAACAAACAGAACAAAACCATCTTGTCTGTCTTTCTGGGTCAGCTGCTTGCCGTTTGTGCTTTTTAAAGGAGATGATCAGTTGTTATGTGAGATGGTCTCCTGTGACAATCCTCTGACTCTCTGGTATTGTACTTGCTTGACAGTAGTTTTTGCATTATGGAAAGCATCAGGAATATTCATCTTTAGGCAATTTTCGGAGGCACCGCAAGGCCACTTTATTTGCCAGGTATCTCCTTCACCAAAGAGCCTCTTGTGGCGCAGAGTGGTAAGGCAGCCGTCTGAAAGCTTTGCCCATAAAGCTGGGCGTTCAATCCCAGCAGCCGGCTCAAGGTTGACTCAGCCTTCCATCCTTCCGAGGTCGGTAAAATGAGTACCCAGTTTGCTGGGGGGTAAGTGGTAATGACTGGGGAAGGCACTGGCAAACCACCCCGTATTGAGTCTGCCATGAAAACGCTAGAGGGCGTCACCCCAAGGGTCAGACATGACTCGGTGCTTGCACAGGGGATACCTTTACCTTTACCTTTACTCCTTCACCAAGTATTATGGAGGGAGGGGTAGGGTAGTTTGTTGTTTTAAATTGTAATCATTTAAATTTAAAAGCTACCTTGTGGCACAAGGGAAATCTGGATAGTTTAATTAAAAATCAGGATGTTTTAATAAATATAATAATAAATGTTTGAATAAATGTGGATCCTCCCCAGCTCAGTCTGTTCCTTCTGTTTGCTGCAAGGGGAGCAAAAAGGGATGAAGGCATGTGTGAATCCTGATTCCAATCTTATGCTGAGGAGACTTTTAGAAATAAAACATCATTTGAATTGATCCATAATCATCCTTAAAAACTAAAAAATCTTAAATGGAACATAAGAACAATGATCTCTTTAATAATGAGTCTCAAATTACATGTATGTGCAGGCTTCGGTGATTAATTCTTCCATGGGTTTTTATTTCCACTGTACGTTTGGCTGTGAATATGAGACTGATTATTCATGGGAAGTAAAAGCCGGGCTAGCACCTGCATGGAAACAGGTCTAATCCTCACTTATGCATTATGTCACCGCCTTCTCCTGGCCCTGGCCCCCTTTAGGGCTTCCAGCGGCCTGTAGCAAGGGAATGCTGATTTTTTTGCTTTCCCTTTTTTGCTGTGGCTGCCATTAGCAGCATGCTGGGCCAAGCCCTTGCACAGAGGGAAGAGCGAGGCTCCTTCCCTGCTTACAGTGTCCCAGCAGGGACAGAAATGGCTCATTAATCTTCACGGTACCGTGGAACCAAACAGGGCATTTACATTCCACAAAGGTGGGATTGCATTGGCATGCAATCCCACCCTTGTGGAAGTATCCCTCCGCCCCGCCCTCCGTCACTGTGGCAAAGCATGACAGAATCTTTCCATCCCAGAGTTATGCATGCAACTCTGGGGCAGCTGTGTGTACCAGGGAATATCTTCCCCTGTTGGCACACAAGAAACCAGTGGCAGCCCAGCATGGCCACAGCCATGCTAATGGGTCTGAGTGGTACAAAGATCCATGGAGAAAACTGCTTAGCCTCCTGCCCTAAATGCCCTAAACCAGCCCAAGTTGCCTTTTCATTTGCAATGTGTAGAGAAGGATAGTAGATCCCTATCTTTTCTTATTATCCTCTCAAAATCCCTATGGAAGAAAAATAAGAGCTATAATGGAAGAGAAGGAATTCCTAGAGGAAAAAAGAGAGTCCTGACTGACATACTTCAGGTAAGATTCACCCTACAAAGGATGTTTTTTTTGGGGGGGGAGGAATGAAATTTATGTTACATTTGATATTCTGGAATCTTTTACTGTCCACTGTTAGTGGTAGTCTGAAATTCTGGGATCCAGGTACACAAAATTTAGTGAAGTATATTCATCAGGCACAGGATAACAAGTATTTTTGGTGCAAAAAATGAAGACTGGAAATGTTGGTAGTTATTCCTGGGAGGCAGGATAGTTTTCCTAGATTTCAAACATTATTACAGTCATTCAGACCAAGTTATATGAAGTTAATACATAAAATAGTGATCCCCAACCTGTGGGCTACGGACCACATGTGGTCCGTCGACTAATTGGAGGTGGGCCGCAAAGGACGCCTTCTCCCCCCCCCCCTGGCCCTTTACAACACACTTCGGGTGTCATTGTCTCCCATCACTCCCAGATGGGACTATCTCGTTGCCATGAAACAAGCTCAGGGTTCCCATTGATTTGTCATTGTCATGAGTTAAAATTTCCATTAAAATGAAATGTTCCTTATGTTCATTGTTGTGGTGTGTCTGTATCTTATTTTGAAGGGATGTTTAAACATTACCATAGTGATCAGAGAGCATTAGGGCAGTGGTTGAGAGTAGAGGAGCAAACTCCCCCCCCCCCCCTTCACCGGGCCTCAGTAAAATTGTCAAGCGTTGAGTGGTCCCCGGTGATAAAAAGTTTGGGGACCACTGACATAAAAGACCAAAAGAATATGGTTTCCTATCTTTCCTAGAGTCTTTATTTGTAGTACAAACAAATATAACAAATCCTTCCAGTGCCATTCCTCTGTTGCAGTTAGATTCTGACTAGAAATTAGACCTTTTGAACAGAAGACATATTTGCCTACATTGTATTAAATATGGACTTTGCCTGAGTGTATGTGTGAATATTTATTTCCAAGCTGGTGTGAATGAGCTGCTAGATGATGCGGGAGGAATGGCAGGTTTTGAGTGTCCCTAAGGCCTATGTTACAGTCAGTGCAGATCAGCTGCACGATCAGCAGTCCTATATCCTCTTCCTTCTCCTTTTTGCCCAGTGGCATTTAGTCTCATAATATACATTCCATGATGTTATTACATGGCAACTTTCCATGCCTCTGCCAATTTAATTGAGCAGGGGGTGGTGAAATGTGCAAAACCATCACATCAAGGGTTTTGCACATTACTACACTTTATGAGGCAGAGAGGAGGAGGACATGGAAGGCTGCTGATTTCAGTGGCCATTTATTGGTCATAAAACAATTTTCCAGATAAAAAAAGCTCTTTGAAGAAACATTTTAGGTCTACAGTTCTTTTAGGACCTTGTAATTTGTTTGTTTGTTAGAGGTTTATCCCATCCTTTCAGCTCAGGGTTATATCAATGGTTTGTTTTTTTATTCAAGATATTTCTGTGCCTCCTCTTGCTTGAGGTAGCTTATAATTAAAATCACCACACTATAAAAATACAAGACATTAAAAACTGACCATTCTCTCTTCCTCTGTTTCACTCACTGGCAGTCTTCAAGCAAAGGTTGGATACACACTTTTCTTGGATGCTTTAGGATGCTTAGGGCTGATCCTGCGTTGAGCAGGGGGTTGGACTAGATGGCCTGTATGGCCCCTTCCAACTCTATGATTCTATGATTGTGAGAACAATGTGCAAGGAAGTTTATACTGAATAGTCAGCCAAAGATCAGCTAGTGAGGATCATGGCAAACATGGATTTCAGTCTGAGTCTCCTAAGGGCATCCCACACTGGGCATATATTGATGGGAGAACAAATCAGTTGTTGAGGCTAATTTGGAGACAAACGTGGCTTGCAGGGAGAGAATCAAGTGCTCATCCTGAGTCCCAACCCTTGACCTCTCTGCCACTCAACATTTTTCCTTTTAATATCGTTCATTTCATAAATAGGCTGTTATAGTATCCATCATTCATTCATGCCTGAATGTGAGAAATACAGGTTGGGTATTAACTCTGTGCCAACCATTGCTGTTGTGTGATGCATGAAAGAGCCTCCTTATTTTTATTCAGTTCAAACTGTTCTGCTTTCTGTTGCTTTGTAATGATTCCCATAATGTTTCTCCCCGCCCTAAGAGGATTAATTGCTAGGAAATTTGTTACCTGCTATCTACTTATTGTTAAATCCTAATTGCAACAGCAAAGCAAGAGAAAATCTGGTAAGAAGGCCAAAATCTGGTGAGAAGATGACGAATATGAGCATTATTCAGACTATATTTTTAAGCTATATAAGGCTCCTGGCAGTTCCAGAATGAAATGGGATTATTCATCCATATAAATTGGTTTACCCTCTTAAAGTATTATCAGAATAGTTATGGAGCTGAACAACAGCCAAAGCCCAATGTGTCAGTATCCATTCATTCCCAGTAACCTGTTTATTCAATGTGAAATCATATTTTTCTTTCTTCTATCAAAACAGCCACTTGGGCAAATCCATATATTATATCCCATTATCTGATCTTTCATGATCATACCCACAGGAATATGTTGGCCTGAATTTGTAGAAAAAGCAGTAGCTTCTGTCTTTAAGCCTGCCTGTGAAAGTCTCAAGTCAGGAGATATTAACAATTACATTTTCTTTTCCATCTTAACAAAATTTTCTTGTTAATATTAACACATTATTTCAGTTTTTTTAAGTTTCAGTTTTGTAAAAATGGCATAAAAAGAAGCAAATTAATTAGGAACACCAATAATGAAAATGGATGAAGATAACATAAGAAAATGAAAATATGTAGGACCCCAGCATTAGAACTTCTAGTTGAGCAATTTCTACAAGTATTTCTTGCAAATCTCTCAAGAAAACATAGCTGCATGTGTATGAGATGCTTCAAAATAATTCATGGTGCTTCTATATTCTCCATCTACTCTAATCCTCTACTTTTTTCTATAATTTGGATCTCTTTCATTGTAACACATATAATTTCAGCTGACAAGAGCTTTTTGATTCACTTTCTTTGAAACACTTTAAATAAAATATCCATTATACTTGATGACAGAATATATCATTTGAGAGTTATCACAGCCTTGCATGCATCACAGCTGAAAATGTGCCAAAATAATTTTTAAATGAATCAAAAAGTTAGAGAAATCCTAAAAGAGTAAGAATGAAGACTCAAACATTACATTCACAAGATGCTTTCTGGCTGCCATTTAAATTTATTAACATGAGATAAAGTATTAGATCTGAGTTATGAGACTTAATTCTACTTTAACCATGAGTCTTAGTAAGCAGAAAGTCATTGTATTTCAATCAAGTTCAGTCCCCTGCAAAACGGGGGGGGGGGGGGAGAGACTAATCGATTTTGTGGGGTTGGTATGAAGTTTTTTTTCAGTTGTTCATTAAAAACTTTGTATAATTGTAACATCAATAATGGTGTCCTAAAATGAACCTTAAACAAGGTTACACCTTTTAGTTTGGCAAACTGTAAATTCTTGTCACCAGGCCAAAATAAGTAGAGCATTAAAGTACATTTTGTGACCACAGTATGATGATTAATTACTCCATTTATCAGCTATGAACTTTAAAGGATCATCAATGTATAATGTTCATTAATGCCTTTTGGTTTCCTATTCAGGATTTTCAGTTTTTAAACTTGGAATGACACACACACAAAAGAATAGCAACACAAAATTTCCTGTTATTGGTTCATTTTAATTTTTGAATAAATATTGGCTGTTACCTCAGCTGTGACCAGATGTTGTCTTTTCTCCTCAATGCAATTTAAAATTATGACAAGACTAATATTTATTTAGATACACTAATTTACTTTTTCGACATGGTCATGGCACCCAAGACCACATTGCAAATTTGCTCTAGATTCTTGAAAAAAAACCATGAATATCTAAAGGCCATCTATGCTTTGGGCTGGGTTGCCATCAGTACGCTGATGACACCCAGGTGTATCTCCTAATGGATGGCCACCTGGACTCTCCCCCGGAACCATTCGCCAGGTGTTTGGAAGCGGTGTCTGAATGGTTCGAGCAGAGTCGCCTGAAACTCAAGCCCTGCAAGATGGAAGTCCCGTGGCTGGGTGGTAAGGGGCAAGAGCAGGCAGCGCGCTTACCCACTCTAGCAGGGGTGCAACTTAGCATTGTGCCTCAAACTAGGAATTTGGGTGTGACCATTGATGCCTCCCTGACTATGGAGGAACAGGTCAAAAGAGTAGTGGGTCAGGCATTTTTCCATCTTCACCAGGCTTGGCTACTAATGCCCTACCTGTCCCCTGACCACTTGGCTACAGTGATCCATGTGACGGTCACCTCCAGAATAGATTTCTGTAACTCACTCTACACAGGCCTACCCTTGTCCATAACCTGGAAATTACAGCTGGTGCAAAATGCAGCTGCTAGGGTCTTCACTGGCACACCTTGGAGGGCCCACATCCAGCCTGTGCTGAGGCAGCTGCATTGGTTGCCAATTGCTGCCTGGATCCGGTTCAAGGTTTTGGTTTTAACCTTTAAGGCCATACACGGGTTGGGACCCAGATACCTGAGGGACTGCCTACCACCCTATGCCCCCTGCAGAGCTTTACGCTCTGTGGGTGAGAATCTATTTGTTGTCCCTGGCCCCAAGGAAGTGCACCTAGCCTTGACCAGAGGCAGGGCCTTTTTGGTCCTGGCCCCTAGCTGGTGGAATGAGCTCCCGGGTGAGCTGCGGGCCTTGCGGGATATGCCAACTTTCCGCAGGGCCTGTAAAATGGAGCTCTTCCACCAGGTCTATGGTTGAGGCTGGGGACAGCGAATTAGACATCGCTCCCTTCCTGGGAATTGAAAGTGTACATTGCTCCCTCCCATCTTCTTCTCTCCATCTCATACTGATAGTGATGAGGACAGAGCTTTTGCCATCATGTTGGTAGTTTAATGTTTTTTAGTGGGAATTTTAATAGAGTTGAGATTGATGTGACCCGCCTCGAGCCTATTGGGAGAGGCAGGAAATAAATCCAATAATAATTATAATAACAATTATTATTATTCTAAAATGTTTGACTGTATTGATCACAAGAAGCTATGGGATGCCCTACATGAATTGGGTGTGTCGTTCCACTTAATCCACCTCATCAGGAAACAGACACTGAAGGATGAATTCCTGTCAGATTTTACCCTCTCCACATATAAAATAAATAAATAATAAATAAATAGCCTTCCAACTGGGCCTCATATGCCCAGAACCTTTGTGTGACTACCAGTTTACAAGTGTGTTACCTACCTGTGGATGCACTCCCTCCTTGTAACTGGTGACCTTTGGAAAGCAACACTCCTGATCACAGGGAGGGAGCAGCTGTTGCCTCTGATCACATGAGGGTGGAGCCAGTGAGTTCATGTCCACCCTCTCTTTATGTATTTATTTATTTATATTTTAATTTATAGGAATGCCCCTCTTGGCCCAGCCATCTCAGGGCAGTGTACATCATATTAAAACAACATAGGGTAAAACAGTTGAAACACCATAAAATAAAGCATTAAATTAGCCTCCTCATCCTTACTACTAGCCTCTCCCACATTACTTTTTATGTTTGCCAGAGTGTGGATAATGGAAAGTATTGGGGGGGGGGGTGTTCTTAGATATTACTCGCAACCTGGCTTCATCAATGCCTGGTGGAGGAGCTCCATTTTGTAGGCCCTGTGGAACTGAGTAAGTTCTGGCAGGTCCTGTTTATCCTCCAGGAGCTCATTCCACCAGGTAGGGGACAGGACTAAAAAGGCCCTGGCCCTAGTTGAGGCCAGGTGCACTATCCTTGGGCCAGGGACCACCAGCCTGTTGGAACTGGCTGATCATAAGGCTCTTTGGGAGACATATTCAGAGATGCATTCCCTCAAATATGCCAAGCCCAGACTGCAAATGGCCTTGACTCAATGCATGGAGAGCTATGTGACTAATGGAATAATAAAACTGCCACATTAAGCAGAATTACATACCTCTAAGACCATTATCTTCAATGCACTTAGAAGGACATAATTCTGCTAAGGATGACATGGTGAACTAGTCTGGTGAATATGTGAGGTGACCAATCAGACTGTGCTCATTCATGTTATATTAAGTCTATAACTTCTCCACTTAATATACCTATTCCCATGCCTATTTGGTTAAAAAAAGAGAAGAATTAAATTTATGATAACATACAAAATCTTAAATTATTACTAAAATATTTGGGCAACCCTAGAATTTGAATGCAATTAATTTGTGATATGAAATTCCATTTCTAAACAGAAATGCAACTAGGATTAATAAGCACATCCTTATCCATTATTGTTCCTCTATATATTTGTGAAACAGCCTGGGGGGTGGGACGTTTCCGACTGTCCAATAGGGCCAAAGCTGGCTGCACCCTGATTGGCCCTGACCCTGCAGCTCCTGCACTCCATCCCTGGACTCTAGCCTCTTTGCTCTCAGGCGCGCCTCAGTGCCTAGTGCCAGCAGCAGGTAAGGTGAGAGGGCCCTGGAAAAAGGGTTATGGTGGAGGGCTTGCTAACGAGGGCCTCTTGGCCTGCTAGGCTGGGCCTGCTCATGAGGGCTTCCAGGCCTGCTAGCCTGGGCCTGCTAATGAGCTGGTCAGCTCCTGCTCATCCCACTTGATCCAGCTGTGTGCTGTGGCCCAAAGCCACCTTAAGCTGCCTGGCCGATGGCTGGGGGATAGGCCCTTTCAAGGTCCGTTCTTAGGAATGGGCTTTGAAGCTAGTATTTATATAATTTTTTACTTCTGAAGACACATATATGGATTATGTGAAATGGGTATTTGAAAGACCACACAATTTTTTTGTTTTAGTTTGGGCTGCTTTATCTTATATTATTAAGGAAATCAATGAAAATTTCAGTTGTTCTCTTCATGAGACAAAAAAATTAAAATGTGGTCTCTAATATCTTGTATGTACTTGTATGAAATGTGCAATTAGCCTCTAACCCCTTAGTCCTAAACTCAGAATGTTAAACTGAACTCAGTACTCCTTAATTCTATAAAGTCTGCCAGCTTTACGTGTATCAAAACTATACGGCCAAATGTTTTCTGAACTTATTTCTGATGCATCAGTTAGGACTACTAAATAAGCCCTTTGCCTCTAAATGATTCAGATGAAATCCAAACTTGTTTATTTAAAGTGGGTAGTCAAGCCCTTGCTGTTGATTTAATTATTCATAATATCTCACCTTCACTTTGTTAGGGTACTATACTAGATAAAAGATTTGACTTTATTTATTCTCTGTTTGTCTGTTGTGGTACTTGGAAGGTTGATTTGGTATTAGTATTTTATTATTATATTTCTTCTTTAAATTAATTCAGTTTGCCTCAAATCAGACAAGTTTCTCCTTGGATGAATATTAATGATGGTCCGTCAACTGAAAATTGAGCCATAGTGCCACAATTCCACCTTATTTGGATAATTTATTAAAATCATTTACAGGTCTGTTTTACATTATGAGCAGAAAACTGCAGTGTTTGTCTCTTCTTTTAGAGAATTTGTAAACCATTCAGTTCCATCAGGCCCCCAATGAGGTTGGTATAAACCCATGTTGGTTTGCACCACTTTGTTTTGTTGTTGCAATGAAGTTTTGCCATGGAATTTCTAGAACTGTTTCCACATTAAAACAACAGGCTTTAAAATGGAGCAAGAAACAATTGTACTAGGGATAGACAAAACATGATTCATGAGTTCACTGAAGTACTAATATGTGTCCTGAGATATGTTGCAAATTTCATCCTATTTTGTTTTTAAAAGTAACCCTCAAATTCATAGTATCTTAAGATTTTAAGATTTTAAACATAAAGCTGAAAAGCTACAAAAAATTTTAAGATGAGCGAAAGTATTTACAGATGATTACATGTGTCATTACAACTCCCCCCTAACAATACCTGGTTTGTGGCCATGATGATGCACTTCTTAAAACAGGATGCAATTGGTCCTGAGTGGGATGGTGTCAGTCCACAGACTGCCTTCAACCTATAGGTGGGACATCACCTCTCAGGCCAGTGGCAGCTCTTCCTTACCCTCCTCCTCCTTCTGGCCGCAGCTCCTGACACAGGCATCCGCGGCCAGAAAGACAGTGGGGACTGGAAGCACTTCACTGCCGAACTGTGCTTTCACTGGTAAGGGGGTAGAGTGGAGGAGGTCCAGCCCCAGGAGGCAGCTTGTGCCCCACTCCATCCTGCATTGGGTCTCCCCTTGAGACCTAGTCATAGGGTGGGGAGGGGTGGGGTGCTTGGCATCTTCCAACTTCTCGTTCTGGAAGTGGCTCAGGTTTCCACCTGTCCTCTGTGGCCAGAAAAGAAGCAATGGCTGGATGTGCTTTGTTGCCAAGCTGCCGTGGTGGTGGTAAGAAGGTAGGAAAGTAGGAGGGGAGGTCCAGCCCCTGGTGGCAGCTTGCTGGGTTTCCCATTCAGGCCTGGTTGTAGGGGTGTGGTGGGCTGGAGGACCCCCAAGGGGGACCTTAGCCCAGATTTCTTCTGCCGATTGTTACAATGGGCCTTGATAATACAATGATAATAATTCCAGTAATATTTCTGGAATGTGGAAGTATTATATCTTTTAATACTAGTGTGTGAACTACAGTCATCAGCACATTATCAAGTTGAAAGCCTTAGAAAACAACACCTAATAATTTAAGATTTAACTAGATGAGATTCTGAAAAATCTATGAATCCAACAGTTTTTAGTTACATGGCAGCTTTTTTGGGGCGGGGGAGATGCTGATTGGAGTTGCAACATATGATGTATTTAATTTGGTCCCCAGTAGTATTTTCCCAAGCTCAGATGACTCCTGGAGCTCATGTGAAGGAAAAATGCAGTCAACATATTAGCTTTCTACACCCAAAACAGTAACTGTTCCACAAGAGTTTTAAAAAATGCCAGAAGGTCATAAAAACTGCTTCCCATGTATTTTTTTTAATGGTAAAGAGCAGTCCTATAGACTGAAAGCCCCACAACTTCTATATGTTGGATTTTTCTATTTAACTTCTTAGTTCCTTACAATAAAAAGTTTCAAAGAGCCACAAATCCACAGGCCTGTTTTCTTCTGAACAATTTAGGTTTTCCCTCCAGTGTCTATTGGTGTTTGTTTCCAAAGAAAAACTGCATTCATTGAAAATGCACAGGTTTATGCTGTTGTAAAAGCTATAAAATACTCCTTATTTTCATAGATTTTGTCTTTCTTAATAATTGTAATTAAAAATTAGGCAGGGGCTATAACTGGGAACAATGGAAACTACAGATATGGGCTTGTTTCAGGAATTACTTCTGCATTGGAATAGTCAATCACATTCTTATTTTTTTATAGAGACCAATAAATACCATAATCCCATTGTTCTTAAACAGTAAATACTCCCTTTGCTACTGTTAGACAGAATATGGTTTTATCAATAATTTCTAATAATCTTTTCAGAGCCTCTGAGGAATGTCTATAAAGATCACAAATAAATGGCACATTTCACTGCAATCTGCAATTCCTTATGGATATGGGATCTATGATGTGTACACATCTTTCCTACATGGGCTTCTGTAAAATAAAATTTAGACAATATAATCGGAATAGTAAATCAATACCCCAGTTCAAAGTCTAATCATAATGTATTGCCTAGATATATCTAAAGACCAAGATAGTTTGTCATGTATCCAAATATGCACTGACTTGGATGTTGTTTGCCTAATTTCCATGCCTTTCTCCTTGAAACCCACAAAGACAGTAATGTTCCAAAAATGGTTCAATGCTATGGAGTCTTTTAAATCAAGCTCTCGAATAAAAAGAAAACTGGATTAAGAAAACTACATTCAAATTGTGTTAGGTCTCCAGTAGCATAAATAGTTGTGCAGAGTTAACTTGCAGGAGGGCATTACGGGCTGGAAAATGATGTGACACACCAATGTTGGGGAGAAGCTTTATTAGCTTCTCATGGGACGGTTGGTGCAGCATGGCATAGAGAGCCTGATCTAGCAGGCAGCAGACTGCACTAACATCCCACAGAGTCCAGAGGTGCCCAGGAGATCCACACCATTCCCCAATGGGAGAGCAGATCCCCTTGTCTACTGAAGTCTGCCACTAAGGGAAGTGGCCTATGTGGGGGAGCCAAATGAGTGCAAACCTCAGTTGGCTGCCCGCAGGCCACCTGGCAAAATGACCCCACTGGGTAAGCTGCACTCGTTTATGTGCCACTTGTTAGGGAGGCCCCAAGCCCTAGGGAACCCAATCACACACCAGACTCCCTGACAACAGCCTCCATTCCATGCAAACTTGCAGCTGTGATGAAATATTAACCATGAAACATCCACCTCAAACTCTATAACTAGGCTGGTTACACATCAACATAGGGTGGGTGAGAGGGAAACTGCTCCCACGGCATCTCAGGTGAAGAGGCCAGGATCTGCGCATATAGCATCTTTATAGACGCCACAGGTCCTGCCTCACCCCTTGATGCTGAGCACACTGCGTGTATACAGTGTGCACCACGAACAGGCCAATGAGGCAGTCGCAGTCACCTTCAGCCAGCCCTCCTCAGCGTCAACAAGCAGTTGCAGTGAGTCTTGGCTGTATTTCCACACATTCAGCCTTTCATAAATTTGTGTGCAAGCTGCACATGTTCACAATCGTTCTCCTGTACAGCACATAGGAATGTTTTGCATCAAATTAGAATTGAATAAGAACAGAAAGTGAAATGGGAAAAACTCCAAATTGGTTCACGAATTAAAGTGCAGCACAGAAAATGGAATAATATTCTGTACTTCTTCTATCAGGGATGGTGACAACAATTCCGGAATTGCACACATTATTTACACTGAAGATTATTAGGTAGTTTGGGTGATTAATTACTTACCATCTGTCCTATTCCTTCAGCACCGTAAGCATGTGAGCATCCTTGGTTATATTTTTTAAAAGCTCTCCCATAAAACATGGATGTTACTGGCAAGTGCTATTGGGGTTTGGACATACAGCTGCTCTAACAGCAGTTGATAATGTCAGAAATATATTCCACCTGTCTTAATTACCTTCAGAAAATAATTGTCTGATGATCCCTTTGAGAGATCTTGTATATATTAATGTTTAAGTTGAAATCTCAGTTTCATATATGGTAAGCATTGTAGCATTTTTATGCCACAAAACTGCTGGCAGCAACAAATTAGCTTCTACAGCATCTACCTTCTGACCTCAACAAGCCCTTTGAATCCCACCATTGGAAGTGTTGATACTTAGATCAGAACAGTTTTGTGATCCAGTTTCCAGAAAGGACGATCTCCATTTAAGAAAGACTGCAGTAACTGTGATTGGCATGGCTAGGCATCAGAACTAATTAGTAAGATGACAGAAGGCATGGCTTAAAATATAGATGCAATTTCAGATGGAAACAATATACAATCATCTATAATAACGAATAGATTATAGAAAGAAGCCAGGCTTTCTGCTCAAATCATGGAAAGGCAAGCAGAATCAGCAAAAATGTATGAATTATAATGACATCCTCATCTTATACGAAGGCCAGTAGTGTCAACCAAAGCAATTATATAAAGGGCTCCATTCTTTCCAGCACTGGGGATGATGAATAGCCATAGAATGAGTTTCTATAGGGAGACTGTAACTGGCCAATCTTCTTTCCCACAGGAAAAGGGCCTGTTTACCAGGAAGAGTCCCCATTCTTTGGTATTTATCTGTGATATTCCAGAGGGATAGACAACTGAAAGTATGACTTGCTATAATTGTCATTCTTCAGAGCTCATCTCCATCCCTGGGGTTTTTAGATGGCAAACTTTTCAATAGGATGGCAGATAGCCCCTTGCCTCCAGTACATAGGACAATAAGACTGCACTATTTCACATTATTTATTTATTATCATGTAAAGCTCATTTCCATAACAATTTGCAGACCAATTGTGATATTCTATTTCTAACATTTTTTAATTGGAAGAATACCATCTTGGGTTTTAAATATGCCACACATCCAAATGGAATACAGCAGGCTAATGAATATAGCAGATGGAGCAGAGTTTACTCCAGTCTTGGAAAAGGAGGAGGGGGCTGTGCTCCTTTTTAACAGATTAAAGTGTTCCTAGTTTCATCACATGCAATGTGGCTCCTTACCACAATGAAAAAAATCTTGAAATCTTCAGTCAAATCCCCCATATAGTTACAATGATGATTTATTTGTAATTTCTTTTGAGAAGCAGTATTTTCAAATTGGTAGCAATCACTATCATATTGGATACCAGGATGTAGTAGCTACTCTCTGCATGTTCAGAACTTGCTAGATGCCTGGGACTGATGGAAGCTGTAGTTTTCTCAGCCTTTGAATTAATTTGGGGGCCATCAACAGTGGAAGGAATTCAAGAAAGGAAAGATTAAGAAATGTATTTCACGGTAAAGATAAGGGCCTGATCATATCCCCTGTTCAAAGAGTCATACCCTTTAGAAAGTGACACACAAAACACACACCCTTTGGAAAGATAAGTTTCAGACCTAAACTGTTCAGACCTAAACTGTTAGCACTCCTAACCGTAGAATATGAAAAGGGCAGAGCAGGAAGTGAGGGCAGCTGGCATGGGAGATGGGCATATTTTTATTTAATTACAAACAGTATATCCTGCCTTTCTGCCCTCACAAAGGTCACAAATTATAGCATACATAATAAAATCCCATTTTAAAACCATTAAAAGTTCAACGTACAGATACTAAATAAGGACTTATGATAGTTTTCATTAAACTACTCACGCCTTTAATTGTTTAGCGGTATCTTTTTGCAACAGCCTCTTGTGGCTGTCAGAAATGCAGTCTGAAGCTGTCTGTCCATGAGGTTGGAAGTTCAATCCCAGTAGCTGGCTCAAGGTTGACTCAGCCTTCCATCCTTCCGAGGTTGGTAAAATGAGTACCCAGCTTGCTGGGGGGTAAAACGGTAATGACTGGGGAAGGCACTGGCAAACTGCCCCGTATTGAGTCTGCCATGAAAACGCTAGAGGGTGTCACCCCAAGGGTCAGACATGACCCGGTGCTTGCACAGGTGATACCTTTACCTTTACATTATCTTTTTGCATGTCAGTTTTGCATGAAGTGAATGTTTTCAGATATGCTTTTTGATAGGGAGCACAAAAAGCCTATCCTCGCTGTTTAATTTTATTCAGGCAACTGCCTGAAGCTACATCTGTATTTTAAATCTTAAATTCATGTTGTTCTAGTTGTGATATAAAGAGCAATGCATCTCTGCAGCTTCAAAGTTCTCTGTTGCTAAAAAATAAATAAATAAATTTACTTGGCTTTTAGTCTCAGCAGAGCCTCAGGATTTTTATTAACATTCTACATTTAATTCATATTGCAGATCTGGTTGAAACAAATATGCTCTGTTGACATATAAGAAATTAGTATCTCAAAAAGAAATATTTATGCATATCTTCAAGGTTGGCAGTATGCGTTTTTGCCCTTGATTACTTTTGCTAATTGCTGAATTTTCCCAGCAATGAATTTGTCACTAAAAGTTCCTCTTGCTATTCAAATGTAGTTCAAATTGCATCACTGCAGATCACTGTGACACAGAGATAAAATTTTTGCATGGCTGAATTTTAATTAGATATACAGCTGTTTGGGTTTTTCTAGTGAAATAGTGTTCAGGGGGGATGAATAACTTCTTTCAGTCTTGACAATAGATGTGAGGAAAACAAAAAAAAATTTAACATAAATTTAAGTAAGCTATTTTTTAAAAACTAACATAAATACAGCCTACAAACCTTGTCCTTATATCTGTTGCATTCCAATTATATTCACTCCTTGAGACTTTACAGTTGCCACTTTATCTGGGACAGATTGGGAAGCTGAACTAGCCTTAGCCCCCATGGGTGCCACTTGGCCAAGAAATGGCTAGGATGAAAACTGGCAGCAGTATGAGAGAAGGTGACAGGTGAACTCACATTTAGTTATCATCACTACTGAAGGCTGGTTTTGACCCAATCCTCCTGCAGCACTACCAGAGCAGCAGAGGCTTAGCTCAGCTTCTCCTGGTTATCAAATTGCCCTTCAGGGCAAAAGTGCACAAAACTTTTTCTATGGGAACTAAAGGACCAGTGTGGCACTGGGGCCTTGTGTCAAAGAACACTCTTGTGTCAAAGGTGGAAACAGGAATTTAATACTCTTGATTTGCCCATACTACTACCAGTTCTTGAAGTAATAGTGGGAACAACAAGAACCTCACCACAGGAATTGCTACTAGTAAGAGCAACTCACCTGGGGTAGATGCCTGCTTCCATCTGTGCTTCCATCATGGATGCTTTAGGCAGATCCTGAATTGAGTAGGGGGTTGGTCTAGATGGCCTGTATGGCCCCTTCCAGCTCTATGGTTCTAGTCTATTCTAAATATTGCTCATCCTCAGTGAGAGATGTTTTTTCAGATTTTAAAATATTCATATTTCATGAACGTAGGATAGAGTAGAAATGGTGAGCCCTTGGGCAAAGACTGGGAGGTGCCAGTTATGCAGACCTTAGACAATGGATGACCTGTAGCAACCAGCTACAGGAGCTTCTGTGTTCTTTCTCTTACCTGTTTTATTTTAAAGGTTTTCAAAGTAAAGGAACTATTTCTGAGTAGTGCTTTATTGACAGGCATTAGGGGAAAATTGGCATATATTCAGCTTCACTCAAGTTATGGTACATATCCAGTGTTCTTAAATGGTGCTTTCAAATGGACAGAGTAGCTGGAATTTTCAGCTTCATTTTCTACATTGAGGGCCTTGAGCACTGTTGAAGCTTTACCCTTCTACAGTCTACCAGAAGCTAAATTAATAATCACAAAAACAAACAAACAGTTGTTGCAAATATGTGAAAGCTGCAAGTGTCAAATAACAATGCTGAACCATTCACTGCATTGAGACCAAAAGTGGTTCACTCATCTTTTTAATAAAACTTTCAAAACTGTATACAAGAAACTGTATAGATTACAAAGCCATTGTCAAATTAGATACAAAGCATTTAACTTTGCAAAGGTATGCAAATATGTCACAAATGTTCTTCTAGGTAGCAGTTGCAATTGTCAAGTTACAATTCCAAAACATCTTTCATTAAAACAAATCCTAACTTGTGCATCTGCTATATGCCATCTGCTAGAATAATGGAAATAGGGATCACATTTCAGGACAACCCCTGTTGCCGACTGATTTGGCTATGAAGTCATTCACTGGCCCTGGGGAAGCTTATCCTCAAATCCCCCTCCATCTGCAGAAAGTGAATAATAATGCCTTACATGGCTGTTGTAAGCATTATAAGATAATGTATGTTAAATGCTTTGAACACTAATTTGTAGTTTTTCTGCCTCTCATCTATTTCCCCAATCTTCCCAGTTCCTGAAAATACATGGGATTTGAGATATGTAGGATTTGTTTTTCAAAAAAATCTCTGATACTTTTGATATGTCAAAATATACTTTTCAGGTATATTTTCAGCTCAGGAAGATCCCTTAAGATGGTAAACCTGGTAGACACAATGAGATTGCCAAGCCATGCATATACATCCCTCCCCTAGACAGATGACGTCAAGCAGAGAACAGAGATTTGGAGGAGTTAAAGTTCTAGAAAACCTTCATGGGAAATTTCTAGAGCAGTCTTTCTCAACCTCTTTACTGTTGAGAAACACTTGAAGCATTCTTCAGGTTTCAAGAAACCCCAAAAATGATATCAGCAAGCCAAATCTTCTTGCTATGCCTCTGAAAGTCACAGAGGTGACATCACCCAGTCACACCCACTGGGTGTGACATTACCAGGCTAGTGATAACAGGAAGTGATAACAGAAATATTTTCAGATTATTTGTGAGCAGAACAATACCTGCACTCTGGGTTGACTACCAGTTTGAGCTTGTTCACCAAAGGGAGCCTGCAGTAAATACCAGTAGAAACAGGGCTGGGACAAGTCTATGCCTGTCTGTCACCTCCACCCCAACATCAGAAACAAGGCCAGAACAGGCCTATGCTGCTCCAGAGACCCTGCCCACCCCATGCCAGAAACAGGGACAGAGTAGGCCTACATCTCTGTCACTCCCATGCTCACCCCAGCACCAGAAACAGGGACAGCCTATGTCACTCCATTGCCTTCACCACCCCCATGCCGGAAACAGGACCAGAGCAGGCTATGCCACTCCATCGGACCTACCCATCCAATGCGAGAAACAGAATCAGGTAGGCCTATGCCTCTGTTACTCCCATGCCCACCCCAATGCCAGAAACAGGGCCAGAGTTGACCTATGTCACTCTGTAGCCTTCTCCATCCCAATGCCAGAAACAGGCAGGCCTATGCTCCCCTGCAGTTAACATAAAATTAGTATAATTACCTCTCTGGACTGCAGTCACTACCACGAGCTTTTGTACGGCTGGTCTCCTCACCTTCCCACCCCCTGAAAACCCGTAATTGGCCATTGGGGGGGGGCAGGTCAACATGACCATGTATAATCATATCACCCAATACACACACTCTCGTCTGTCCATCCATCCCACCCATCCACCCACCCACCCATCCATCCATCCATCCATCCATCCATCCATCCATCCATCCATCCATCCACTTATACCTCCCACCTGATTAGCAAAACTTGTCCGGGGATCAGGTTAAGAAAGTCTGTCCTAGAGACTTCAGGAAAGGCTCCTTTGATTTGGCCTAACTGGATAGTTGGAGGAGAAAGGAAGATGATACAACTCCCAGGAGTGAGGAGGACGGTGCAAAAATCTTCCCCTCTCAGGATCCCAGCATTTTCTTTCTATTAGGTATGTCAGGAACACTTCCCCTTTCCTTTAAGGCCATCACTTATCTCTTCTTGCAGATACCATACACACCTCTGTGTACTGGCAAACTCCTCACAACAGTAAGGGTATCTTTGTGGGAAGCTCTGATTTGGTCATTTTAATGTTTATATAGCAGTAAGCTATATTAATACTAGCATTGTATTTCTCTTCTATCTGTTCCTTTGTTGTAGTAACATTGAACCACTCCTCAAACATTCCAGGATCAAGACATATATGTTTGAAAGCCTGGAATGTGTACCTCTTAATCTTAAGTAATAGAAATGAATACAATACAAAATACCTAATTCCTGGCTACTCGAATACTTCTCAGCATGAAGTTTTCCAGAAAGCTTATAGAACCAAAATTTATTCCCATAAAAGGGCTTTTTTGGCATTCACATTCTTTCTTGTGTACCTAAAACATCTTTATTCATTAGAACGGGAAGAAACGGCAGGGGGCTTTTGCTACAGTTAACGGTTTTATAGGAGATTTCTTTAAAGAGCAACTCAGGCATTTTGTAACTGCTGTCCTGTGCACTGGTTTTTTTGTGTGTTTTTACAAATGTTCTTTTTTCAAAATGCTATGTACAAACCCAAGCCTTAATATTTGCCTCTGTGCTAAGCAGTTCTATGGCATTAGCTTCTGTCCTTTTCTAATAGGATCTTTAATACCCACCTGAATGGCTCTCACAGGTGAATACATGAGCCAAACTGAAACATCTTATTGATTTCCCAGATGCAGCCCTCTTAAAATACAGTTTAATAAGAAGCTATTAAGACTTAATTCTCAGGGTAATACCCCCTTCCACAGCTGATACAAGGACAGACTTACACTAAACGTAAGTGCTAGCAATGATGAGATTTGCGTAAGAAATCCTATGACATGCTCTTATACTATGCACATGTACAATGGAAAAAGTGTCCCATAAGAAGCCGCTTTGAGATTCCTTTGGGTAGAGAAAGCGGCATATATGAACCAACTCTTCTTCTTCTTCTTCTTCTTCTTCTTCTTCTTCTTCGCATTTTTCACCCATTTTTTTTTTAAATCAGTATATCATACCATTTAATATATATGCTTCCTCAGTATTCATGATTTTTCCAGCTACTTACCCCACCCATCCCTAATATATCTTGATTGCCAGCTTCTTTGTGGAACTTCTATTTTAACAAGAAATAGACTACTAGAGAAAATATGAGACAAATAACTGTGTTCATGAACATCAATGGAATCAAAAATACAGTCCTTTGTTCTCAAATTCATGGAAGCCCCACTTAGATTATTTCTGTTTCTAAAGCTTGTTGTTACTGTCACATCTTAGAATTAGTTACAAATAAAAGCATGTTAGAAATGAATTGTAGTACTGTACTTCTACAAAGTTATCCCATAATAAGATGGCAACTGGGCAGTAATAATTTGCCAACTAGGATGTTGGTACTCTTCTGTCAAGATCCCCAAAAGAACACTTGTTTCCCACTATGCACAGAACTATGAACCGCTAATGTTTAATTAGTGCACATTAGGAGGAAATGTCCAGCCTGGAGAAAACATTTGGTATAGACCTATGGGGCACAACACATAGCTTTGTCATCAAAACAATATATTTCAGGATATTCAATATTTTTATTTAAACAAGAACACAATTAATTCCATTTGGACATTAGATGACATTAGTATCTCTGCACAAGGACATGTTTGTCAGGAAACATATAAAATGTTAACTGCTACAAAAATGCTGGTGCCTCTGATTTGTATTGATGTCAAGAAAGGCAACTTTAGCATTATTTTAAGCACATCAATTTTTCATGAGTATAAAGCTAACAATCACACCCTATAGCTATTGTGAATGTTTTCTGAAAGTTCTCATTAACCAATGACATTAAGCTAATGATAAAATAATGGCCTGAGTAAGACTAATGCTTCTGTAGTAATGCAATAATTTAAGCACAGTGTATTTTGAATCATCTCATTTAAATTGTTCTTAATAATATTAAGTTCTGCACTTCAGATTTCACAACAGGGTTTCCAGCTGGAGAAAACAGTAGAATTTCCCCATAGATGACAGTATATGTTGTCATCATATGAATAGGGAGCACATGCTGAACAATATATTCAGTAACAGAGAAACAAAGGACGAACTGCACATCACATGCAAAGGAAGCATAATTAGCAACACACGCCTGTTTTGTCTGTAATATACAGGAAGTTTCTTTTATGGTATAGTTAAGAACAGAAACATTATTGTACTGTACTCACAACACAACAATAATTAATTTATTCCTTTGAAAGTATATCTTTGAACATTTGATCTCCACTACATGGTTTAATAGCCTACAAGATATAAGTGATGCTTGAATACAGGATCATAGGTGGGTTCAGTTCACAGCCTCTTTGCCAGTAGTGCAAATACGGCGATTTTGAATTTGGATGTTTACAAACAACTCAAACCTATATATTGTGTTGAAAATATGACCAAAGAGTATTACCAAAGAGTCAAAACATTTTGTGATCAAAATGTATGCAATATCGGAAAAGCAATTAACACGTAGCACCTTCAGTTCTAAGATACACAGCTGGCATTATTGAACTAGAACCTTTAGAGATCACAAGGTAATGTCAATGCATCACTCATTACACCTAGAAGTGGCGCTGATTATCTCTGCCTACCAAGAAAATGAAGTGGAAGAGGTCTCCTGAAAGATAAACAAGAAAAACGAGCACTGAATGACTATACCAAGAACAGTAAAGAAAAGTTTCTAGTTGAAGTGTACAAAGCAGACCTATTTAAGGTTACAGTAACCAAAGAAGATTGCAAAGAGATTGAAATCAAAATGTACTTTGACAACTGGAATGAAAAAGCACTTGCATGGGCAATATTTGAAAGAGGCAAAAAATAAAGTTGATAAGGAAACCACCTGGAAGTGGTTCCAAAATGGGCACTTAAAGAAAGAAGTGGAAGGATTCATTCTAGTTGCACAAGTGCAGGTGATCAAAATGAAAAGTATGAAAGCCAAGATTCAGAATTGTGATGACAGCAAATGTCAGCTTTGCAAAACAAAGGATGAACCACGTGACCAGGTAGTTAGTGCCTGCAGTAAAATTGCTCAAACTGGCTATAAAGAACATCATGACAGAGTTGCAGCTATGTTGCTCCGGAATCTTTTCTAGAAGTACACCATGCCATCATGGGATCACAAACCAGAAGATCTTGGAGAATGAGGAAACAAAGATTCCTTAGGTTCTCCAGTTATAAACAGATACACACTGGGAGCATAACACCCTGATATCACTATTGCAGGGGGGAAATGAAAAATAGAGCTTTGAGCATTAACATTGTGAAAATTCATAAAAACAATGATAATAAGAATAAGAATAGACCATGTCTGGGAGAAGACAGTGACTATCATGCCAGTTTTCATTGGAGCCCTTGGAGCAGAGCCTAGAAATCTCAAGAAACACCTGGATATTTTGGGCACTGAGCAAATAATAGCAGCTCAGCTCCAAAAGACAGTATTGCTTAGAACAGCAGGAATCTTGAAAGATACATCTGTAAATCCCAAGAAATTGGCAAGTGGTTGAATTGCAGAAAACCATCTACTAGTCAAATATCTGACTGTGACCATTAATAACTACAGCAACCATTTCATACCCCTCCCTTTGTTTTTGGAGCACTCTTGGGGATATTTAATAGTCCCTTTCTAAGCAGTTACATCCTTCTGAGTCGACTGGCATAAATAGGCTGCTTAGGATATCACTGTTATTATAATACTCTTGAAACCTTAAACATAAATGTTTGCAACGCTGTCTGGAAGAAATACTTTCACCAATGAAAATAATTAGCATCTCATCCATTCCCTGGCAGCTTTGAATCAAGTGCTTTTGGAATTTTGCACCTTCTTTTCTCCAGGGGAGCTGATGCTCTAATATCATGGTAATATTCACAAAATGAGTTCTAAGACAGATAAGTCTTCCATCTGTCATCATACACCCTGAAAGTAATAAGGGTTGTGACACTTTTTTGTGACAGATCTGCGCCTCAAGCATATGCACAAGAATCAGGAATTCAGCACATCAAGCTTTTCACAGCATATTGATTCACAGGGAGACTTTTTGCATTAAAAGGCATAGAAACCACGTCAGAAGCCCTTTTTGTATTTTACACACGTAACCTCAATGTGACTGTATGTTGGGTTTGAAAGATGAACCCCCTAGGATGGGACAAAGCACACAAGATTTCTTGGCATTATCAGCACCTCGTTCCTGGATGTATTTCAACCAGGAAACAACCAAAACATGGGCTCTGCATCCACATCTGCATCATTCCCACATTGCCCATAGCCATATGATACCTCAGCACAGGGAACCAGTCGTTGTAATGCTTGAGAACTTTGAAGGGATTCTTCAGTTTTAGAAAATCTGGTGACGTTTCTTTATAATTTAATTTCTACCCCACCTCTCTTGACAAAATTGACTCGAGATTGCTCACAACAAGATGAAACAGAATAAAATATAACAATACAATTCCAATAAAATCCCCTCAGTTAAAACCCCAATAGTCAAAACAATATTCCGCCACAGATGGACACAAGTTTTCAATTGTAAAAGTTCATGATGGAATGCTGTTCCATATAGAATAATATTGTTCCAACATCCCCATTGAACAAAGAAGTGGAGCACAGTTTGACCATGGCTGTTTGGAAGGGAAAGTCAGGTGAACCAATGCTGCATACCTTTTGTGTAATGTCAGGGTCACTAAGGAAGGCCACATAAGGACCAGATCTCTCTTCAGTCCAGCAGGTGGAGAAGGCACATGGCAAAGTGTATGGATCAGAACAAACCATGTAGAGAAGAGAAGTATATCATAATCCTTAAAGCTTGATTGACTGGTAGCTCATCACACTTCTCTTGAACTGGAAACAGCTTTCTACAAAACCTGTGCTAGCAGAGTACAACCATTTCTGCAAAGGAAATTTGCCCTGCCTTACTGCTTGTGGTGGGACAAATGCCCAATTCCAGAAGATGTTGTTGCCAGGCACACATTTTCCCTGGGGCAAAGGAACATGGATATATCTACGTTCCCTTTTTTGCCCCAGTCGCCGATGGGGCCTATGTCATGCTTGGGGAAAGAAAGTGTCAGGCCATCGTCCCCACCTGTGGCCATGACTATGGTGACCCAGAAGGGACAAAGAATGCCCCAGGCAGAGCCACCTGGGACATGTTTTAATTTGTAATAATGGGGTATAGCATTGTAATGCAATACCCTATTCTTAGAAATCAGAATGGGTCCCTGCTGCCCCACAGCATGGCGGAAACTCACCACCCCAGCTGCCTCATTGGAGGCACAAATCTGGGACAGACTGAGTACAGCAGGAAAAATGTTCCGCCATCTGTACCTAAGAGGTGCGGCAACCTGCCTCAGCCAAAACACCCAGTGGCAGTCCAGCATGGCAGCGCAAGTGCATTCTCCTTACTTTATCACCAATATGCAGATGACACCTAGCTCTTCCTCTTGATGGATGACCACCCTGATTCTCCCCCAGAATCCTTAGCCAGATGCCTGGAAGCAGTGACGAGGTGGTTCAAACAGAGTCTTTTGAAGCTCAACCCTTCAAAGACAGAGGTCCTATGGCTGGGTAGGAAGAGACCAAGTGAGGAAGCCAACCTGGATGGAGTGCAGCTGTCAGTAGCTGCCAGAAACCTTGGTGTGATCCTCAATGCCTCCCTTTTCATGGAGGCACAGGTCATGAGATTAGTGTGGCAGACCTTTTACCACCTACACCAAGCCAAACTACTAGTGCTCCACTTGGCCCCAGAGCACCTACCCACAGTGATTCATGAGATGGTCATCTCTAGACTAGACTTTTGCAACTCGGTCTACACAGGCCTGCCCTTAACCTTGATTCAGAAACTGCAACTGGTCCAAAATCCTGCAGCTAGGATCCTCACAAATACACTGTGGATATCCCGCATCTGGCCTGCATTTCAACAACTCCGCTGGTTCCCGATTTAATTCCAGATCAGGCTAAAGGTTTTGGTAATCATCTTCAATGCCATACGCAGTCATGGCCCAGTGTACCCAAGAGACCATCTCTCTGCCTATACCCCACAAAAAGCCCTCTGCTCTGCCACCGCCAACTGGCTGGTGATCCCTGGTCCCAAAAGAGCATGCCGGACCTCAACAAGGGCCAGAGCCTTCTCTGTCCTGGCCCCCACCTGGTGGAACTATCTCTCCAAGGAGATCAGGGCCCTTCCTGAACTACCACAGTTCTGAAGAGCCTGTAAAAGGGAGCTCTTCCACCAGGCATTTGGTTGAGGCATACATTAAATTGCACTATACTCCCACTGTATTCAGATGAATTGTGGTATTAATCAATGGCCTTTCTTGCAGGGCAAAGGTTGCAAGAATTTCTCTTTCTCAATGGAATCTCAGCTTTTACTTAAGTAGCAGCAAACCTACTTCCTATAGAATTTGTATTTCCTCATAAAACTCACAGATCAGTAGTTTTATCAAGTCTCTTGTTAATTCCTCAAGCACTATCCAATTCTCTTTTATCTGTCACCACCATTTTGATCTGAAGAACTCTGCTTTTTATCATTTTTGAAGTGTATATGATACATTTTGAAGGAATTAAGATTGAGGCTGTGAAGGACAGCAGGGGTTTAGTAGTATAAAATGTTAGTTGAGACCACACTGGTAAATGAACAGAAGTTGATTGGTGGGAAGAAATTGAGCAAACAGAAAAGAATTAGTAGCTTGTAGATGGGACATATTTTTCCATGTAACATATTCATTTGGTGGCACCCTGGGGGGAAAAGAACTTGTAATCATTTTCTTCTAAATTAGCAGTTTATTGGCAGGGACAGAAAGAATGAGAACATAAAGATCTAACATGATCTGAATGATGACCAAGAACCCATCATCAGATTCCATCCATGATCTAGGAAGGGTGAAGACTGAGGGGCTTTCCGCACCGGGATCCTTGTCGCAAATTGTTTGCTGAACGAAAAATCGCCATTTAAAATAGTGGAATTCGTCATTATGCATACCTGACTTTGTAGTGGAATCCAGTTGCGTTTCCATCGTTTCCCACAAGCTTCCGGTCTCAGCAAAAATCGCTAGAAAGGAAGCGCTATTGCCGAGCTTGTCCCGCCCCTGGCCGTCAAGCAGCCAATTGGCAGCCGTTAGCATGCTCCCAAACAGCCCCTTTCCCTTTAAGAAAGGTTTTAAAAAAAAAACACACACACCCATTGCAACGAATATGTGTTGATTCGTTGCAACGGAGAGATCCATCCAGCTGGCAGGTGTGTTTGAGCTGTCGTTTCATCGTTGCCACGCTCCCCCCGAGTGAAAAAAAAAATCCCCCCCCCCTCACGGGCCCGATTTTCGGCCAAAAACAGTGTAAAAAATAAAGGGAAAATACATCAGCAAACGGGCTTCTCTGTTGTTTGTGCTTAGTGACTGTAAAGAGACTGTAAAGAGCTTTGGGGAGGGACTGCAGCCGGGGAAGCCTCACTGGGTAAACAAAGGCTTGCTGGTGATTGATCTCCGCTTGCTCGGAGAAAAAAAAATGGCGATCCCTTCGCCGGAAGATCAGAGGAGAGAGCCAGGGGGAGGGACTTTGTAGAAACCACAACAATGGTAATGCACAGAACTTTCCCGCTAGTGTTGCAGATTGGTTGCAGGAGTGTAGCGCTTTCCGGAGGGTGAATCCACTTTTGGGGATTTCCCTGAAAGCACTACAAGGAAGCGCTTTTTGCGGATCAGTTTCAGGTGTGTGGCAGATTGTCAACGACGTTGTGCATAACGGCAAATCAGTAGCGTTTTCAATTGGCAACCATTGTGCGATTTTGAAGGTGTGCGAAAAGCCCCTGAAAAAAGACCCAGAAGTTATTGGGAAAGCTATAGAAGGAAAAACTAATATCAGAAGGCAGAAACACCTGAAGCAGGATCCTCGTAAGTGACCTTAGTGGTTAGCTAGGTTTGTATAGGAATGGGAGTAGGCAGTATGGTTGTCAGGCTTTGAGGTTCAGGTTTTAGAGTTTATACTTAAAGCTTCAGTTGAAATCTGAGAATCATCAGCATGATTTCATTTTAAGACTTCTCAGTCTAGTACTGTATGGTAGATGCTTACATGGTAAGTCAGTATATGGGATTCTGAGTACCTAGCTGCCCTGCTCCCAATGGATGGAATGAAGTGCACCTATAAAGAGAGATTAATGAGTAATAAAATCCCATTAAAAACATAAGAAGAGTTCTGCTGAATCAGAGCAGCTGGCCATCTAGTACAGCAGCCAATCTCACACAGTGGCTAACCAGTTACAGAGCATAGAAGTTGAGGCCTGATTTTGTTGCCTGGTGCTGATATTCAGAGGTTTATTTCCTCTTTGTGTGGAAATGCCCTTTAATCACCATAACTAGTAGTTGCCAAATATCTTTCATGAATCTATCTAATCCTCCATTAAAGCTGTTTGCACCCATGGCTTCGAAGGGAATTTCAAACACAATACTGGAAGGTGAGAGATAGCCTGATTGTGTCAGATCTTGAAAGTTGTGTGGGGGCAGTACTTGAAAGAGAGACTACCAATAAAGATCTTGCTGTGGAAGGCAATAGCAAACCACCTCTGCTTTTCAGTTGTCTTGGAAGCCCCTTGCTGGAGATGTCATAAATCAGCTGTGACTTAATGACAGTTTACACACTCCTGGAAGAGCTGAGGCTCCTATCAGAGCTGACTCAGTTCCACAGGGCCTGCAAAATAGAGCTCTTCCACCAGGCATTTGGTTGAGGGTGATGAACACCAGTAACATCTGTATGAGTACCCCTTCATAGGAGTACCCCCCTGAAATCTGAAACCCAGAATCTACAGTTGAGAACTACATTACTAGCACTGAGTATTAACACTAGTCAGCAACTGGTCTGATAGTTTTAATTGATGTTAATAGTTTTACACAGTCCTTCACATATTTATGCAGCACTTAATGAGCTTTTACAGTGCAATACATCACCATTGTTTTAACTACAATCCTGTATACAGAGTAACTCAATTTCAGTAGGCTTCAGCTGGTGTCTGGCTGCATAGGATTAAACCATTAAACTCCTTTGAAGTCAGTGGAGCTAGAAAGGTGGCACTCTGCTTAGGATCGCTGTGTTAGCATGCTACCAAACAAGATGTTTCTGGGTAGTCAATTGTGGAAAAAATGAAAAATCATAAATATACGGAAATAAAACATGGTTTTAAAAAGCTACGCCTAGCATTTTCCCAACATCAGTCATAAAACTAGAGTACATTATAAAACTTATTCAATCAGAAAAACAGAAATGGATCTTTATAGATTTGTAGCTCCAAGAATGTCATGGATCATTTTATCTAAATGAATAAATATAATGACTTGAAATTATTAACTGCTGAACTGATAGACTTTGGTAATGATTATACGTTGTACATTTGTTTTAAGTATAACACATTGTGGTTCTAAAGTTGTCCATATTTATACCTGTGGTGTACCCCCACACGCACTTCCCATAATTTATTATTTCTATGCTACCACTCTGAGACCAGATAGCCCATGGCAGCTGACAACAGCAAAATGATAATTTTTAAAAACATTTCATAAAATCCCCTCCCACTCACCCATCATGCGTTCTTTGGGAAAGATTTTGGAATTCTTGTTAGAGTTGCCACTCATGATTCCTCAGTCCTGGACCTTCAGAAATTAAACCTCTGAATATAGTATTATCATGTGTGGACAGAACTTTGGATATGCATTCAATTGAAGGGCCTATTTTCTACTTTGGTCCTAATGTCATACTAAGATAGCACAAACATAATAAAAATAGCCTTTCACACTAAAGAGCTCTTGGCTTAGAAGAATGAAATTCTAGCTGGCCTGTATTCACAGTGTTAGCTGAGACTAGTCCTTTTTTTTTTATAGGAATATTAATGTAGCGATATACTTTGTACCTAAATGTTCCTTGACTAACAACTGATAGTGATTAATGTCTAGAGCAGCCTTTTTTAACCTTTTGACTGTGGAGAAGCCCCTGAAATAATTTTCAGGCATGGAGGAGTCCCAGAAGTGATGTCAGCTGGCCATACCTCCCTGCCATGCCCCCTGGAAGTGACATGTAACCAGAAGTGACATCACCATGTGTGTTAACAGGCAGGCTTGAGAAGGACTGAGGGGATGACATACAGGTAGTAGTTTAAGGCGGGAATAAGAATGTAGGCTCCACCCTCTCCCAGGTACAGAAATCAGGAGAGAACTCATTCATTCTCAGATGGGAAAGGGGAGCAATGGAAATAACCATTGCTTTTGACTGAGTTCACTAAGGCAGGAAGGAAAAGACCATGGACCACTTCTGGAGCTCCTGCAGACTCCCGGGTGTCCATGGACCTCTGGTTGGGAATCCCTGGTCTAGAGCTAGGCAAGGGAAAGGCTATTTTCTCTTTGAAGTTGTCTTTGTTTCCAAGACAGTGTGATAAGATTGTGAGTATATGTTCCAGTCTTGTTCTTTGCTCAAAACTTTCCCCGAGCCTCGGATTTATGGTACAGAAAAGTTGGTCTTGACTCCAAGACGGAAGGAGACAAAAATGGCCAACAAAATAGAATTTAATGATAAGAGTATATACATCTTTACAATGGTTGTTAGTCGTTCAACTGCTTCTTCAAATGCAGTTTGATCTGCACCTATAATCAAACAATGTTCTATAACTAGGATGCCATTAAAAGCTTCAGCTGCTGATTTCAACTCTGTCAAAGAGATGCGACATTTTTCTCCAGGCCTGTTGGCAACTTTAACATTTATTTTAAAGCACATCTCCAAAAAATGCACCCAATTTCCCCATATTCTCACACAGAAAGTTGATGTTGCTCTAGTTATTTCAGCTGCAGTATTTCTAAAATAAGCTTAACTGTGCCTGTTGGGAGATTAAACATCCTATTGAGCAACTTAAATTTAAAAATAAACTATTTTAGTCAGCTTATTAATACAGCCAACTTTAGATGCATTTGCAAGGCTGGTTCCTGCACCCAATAAATGAATACTGTATTTGGCTGAAGGAGAAAAGAATGCTGCAATGTTGGCGTTGAACCTGTAACTGGCAGTATGAGAATGCTAGAGCAAGGTGTATGCAAAAGCCCCCATTTTTATTTGTGAACTGTTGGAGGCTCTATGTGAGGCAGCTGCCTTATTTGTGCTTGGAACATCCTTCATTTTCTCTCCTCCTAGCCAAGATATTTGGTCCACACAACTTCCAGTAAATGTTTCCATTCTTACAATTTGAAATGAAATTTGAAATGTGACAGATAAATGAGCTCAGCAGCTGGGAAAAGCCACAGAGGTAAGAAAAGCAAGTATTAAAAAGTGATATTTTCTCCATTTACTCTGCATTGATTAAACAATTATTGAGACTTAAGAAATGTCAGTTAGCTCTAAAGTTCAAGGTCCATTAATATTGTTTGATCCTTCTTCAGCTATGAAACTGAGTGACTGGAGTGTGTGCCTTTCCTTCTTCTCTGACTTTTGGCAAGCCTCAAGAAAGTCAAACCATTCAGGATCTGGTGTGCCCCTGGACCAGTGAGAAGTTGGCAAAGGCAGTCAGGTGCTCAGGAAAGCATGGAGTGTATTGCGTTAAGAACTGTTTAATAGTAAAAAGCTTGCTGAAGCCAATCTAAATGTCTCTCTCACATGACTAGTATGGGAGAATAAAGGAGAAATAAATTAATAAAACCCATATTGATTGAGAAACTGCTTTTGAGTAGCAGCATGATGGATAAGAAAAGGAACAAAGGATAAGGAGTTTTTTATATGGATAACTCAGCCTTGGTTTTTCCACAAAAAGATTTGGTGCCAGAAACAAGATGTGATTCTAACTGTCCTATTGCAACTTTTTGACTTTTTAATTAGAGTTTATATTTGACCTTTGAACTGATAAGACTTTGAGACACTCTGGAGAAAAAAGAGGCTATTATCTGCTGACTTTGCTGCTGGGCTTGCCTCTTAATAAATAATTGAAGGCACCTTCATTAGAAGAAGAAGAAAAGTTGGTTTTCACTGCCTAAAGGAGTCTCAAAGCAGCTTATAATCAACTTCCTTTCCTGTCCATGAAACAGACATCCTGTGAAGTAGGTAGGGCCAAGAGAGCTCTTACATAGCTGCTCTGTGAGAACAGCTCTAACAGGATTGTGACTAGCTCAAGGTTACCCAGCTAGCTGCATGTGAAGGAGAATCAAACCCAGCTCTCCAGGACCGTTTATGCACTGGAGGTTTCATGCCAGGCTGCAGGCTGGAGTTTTAGTCATAGCAGGTTGCCCCACCTCTTCCTGCACCCACATGGGGGAATACTTGGCCTGGGGCACCTCATCCGCCTCCAATTTGTGCTCCTGCATGAGAGCTGGGGCACTGAAGTTCCCAGTGCATAAACGGTCCAGATGAGAAATAGCCACCCTTAAGCACTACACCAAGATACTGTAGAGGAGGTAATACAATAAACTATATGCATTCTTTTTATCTTTTAGCTTAGTATTAGTGGATTTTTAATAAACCAATTAATATATATGTTTTAGTTGTCATACACATGTGTGGTTTCTGTTTCTCAACTGGAGTCTAGAAGAAACTGGAAAATTCTTCGGAAGTGAATACAGTGCAATCATCATAAAAGCTAAGAGTTTCTAATTTTCCTTCTTCAAACTTGCAGCCAACTTTTCCTTTATTTTCTCTCTCTTCAGTTAACATTAGTACAACTCTATATGAAGCATTTTTTCTGTATATCACTGCTGTTTCATTTCCTCCCTTGAGTAATTTATTTAAATCAATAGCAACTAGTACTTAATGTTTTTATGCCAGCAAATATCGTAGAAATCAATAATTTCCCTCAGGTAGCTCAATCTTTTCCATGCTTTCTAATAAATTGCACTGATAGATCTAATCGCCCAAGATGGATTGTGAATAATAATGATACTGAGACTCACTATCATCTCCTTATGTTAATACATGTACTAGCCTGCAAGTTCTTTGCCAACATAATAGGGGAAAGCCAAACATACACCAATTTCAGTATATTTAGGGGCAGATTGGACACCACAGAACCAGCCCAGCAATGATAAGTGAAACAAATACAAAACAAATGCAAGAAAATATACAACCTCCATGCACTGACCGCTTGAGTCACAAAGAAAAAGAAGTTTTTGCTGCCATCCTAAGCAGAGTTACACTTTTAATTTCCACTGGAGTCAATGTACTTATTTATGTTTCACACTGAAAACTTCCACATATTTAGATAAAATAAGCACAATGCTATTTCACTTTTTCACATGTAAAGAATAAGCATACACAAAAATATTTTCATTTTATGCATTCTTAAGCCTTACGTATTCAATAGTGCAATTTAAGCCTGATATGCAGAATGTACATGGGCAGCTCTCCCTTTCACATCTTTTCCACACACACTGGATAATGCACCTTCAGTGTCCTCTTGCAGCTGGATTTTCCAGGGTGAAACAGGTAAATCTACTTCTAAAGTGCATTGAAAGTACATAACCCAATGTTTGCAGTATGAAAGATTCCAGTGTGGCCCACTATTCTAATGTGATCCAAACATTCAACAATGTTTTTCCTTGTCTCATTACCGCTTTAATTGGGCACAGGTTTATATCTCAGTTTAGAAGATAATTCCTTGTGAATATACAAGTATGCTGTATATTGTGCATGCAATAAAAGGGCTATTCAAGAGAGATTTGCTCTAGATGTAAATGCATATATCCAAGCTGCAGAATCAGAGACCTGACCTCATTTAAAAGCATAACAGAGAGCTTTCTCTCTTTCAGATACTAACCCCTAACTTTTATTAACTGAAGAGAAATGAGAATATTTAATGCATGAACCTGTTAAAAATCTGAAATATTGACATGCTATAGACCAAATGCTTAAACATTCATTTACACAAAAAGTTAGCTTAAAAGGGCAGCTGATTTTATTGAGTTATTCTATTAGTGGCTTTTTTCCTTCCAACAGAGTGACACAAATGGTTTTTAATACCACCAGTAGTGCAATGTTTGCTCTTATCCTCTTATTGCAAATACTACACTAGGTAGTATTGTTTATTGATGTAGTTTGTTCATATCTTCTTTCCCATTTAGTGGTAAAGCATTAAGATGATTGAGGTAAGATATTTTGAGAATCTCAGGAGTTTCCTCCTAGATTAGAAAAAGGCACTCAAATCCTAATAGATGCTATTGAAAATTAGACTGCTTGAAATTATTGAAAATTATTGCAGGCGTCTTAGTAGCTAACAAAAGCCCTAGTTCTTTCTTGAATAATAATACAAAGAACAACATGGAATGGCTTTTCTAAAAACAAAAGTTACCATTGAGAAATCCCTGAAACATTCTTTAGACTTTGAGAAACTCCAAAAGTGGAACGATCATACCAAATATGGTCAGGAAGCATAGCTATGTACATGCTCAACCAGGGCCCCTCCCCTCTCCACCCCTCTAGACTCATCATTGGCCATTTTGGAAGGGGGGGGGGAAGGTCAACATGACCATATATGGTCATATCATCTGATAAATGTTTAACAAATGATAAATATATAACAAAAATTAACTCTCACCCATTTGGGAACCCCTTCCAGAGGTGTCAAGAAACCCCTGCACTACACTTAAAATTTGAATTACAATGCAAACAGCTGTACAGAACATAAGAACTCAGGATGACAGAAAAGAAAGGTACCCGGTCTGGTGCTGCCATTTGGCCACCCGTGGTGTGATTACCCCAATGATGCTTCCCTGACCCTGACAGGCACACAATAGGATCATGGGGAGAAGTGGGGAGTGGGAAGCAGCATCCCAGAACACTGTGACTGCACTTCTGGCTGGATAATAATGATCCATGTGATGTTCACCTCTAGAATGGACTTCTGCAACTCACTCTATGCCGGCCTTCCCTTAGCCTTGATCCAGAAATTGCAGCTGGTCCAGAGCGCAGCGGCCAGGATCCTTACAAAAACACCACAGAGCTCCAACATCTGCTCTGCTCTCCGGAACCTGCACTGGTTACCAGTTGAATTCCACATCAGACTTAAGGTCTTGGTAATCACTTTTAAAGGCATACACTATCTGGGCGCAGTGTAATTGAGGGACTGCCTCATTGTCTAAACCAGGGTAGTCAACCTGTGGTCCTCCAGATGTCCATGGACTACAGTTCCCATGAGCCCCTGCCAGCATTTGCTGGCAGGGGCTCACAGGAATTGTAGTCCATGAACATCTGGAGGACCACAGGTTGACTATCCCTGGTCTAAACCCTCAAAAAGAACTCTGTGCTCTGCCACTTCCAACTGGCTGGTGACCCCTGGCCCCAGAGAAGCATGTCTGACCTCAGTCAGGGCCAGAGCTTTCTCTGTCTACCACAGTTCCACAGAGCTACCACAGTTCCACAGTGCCTATACAATGGAGCTTTTCCAGCAGGTATTTGGTTGAGATCGACCAAACCAACAGCATCTGCTGGGCCCCCTAGAACCCCTCCCCTGAGCCAACCAACCTATGAGACCATAGTTGATAATGTTGTCACCACTGATGATGGAAGTACTGTATGGAAGTGTTAGAAGTTTGTTATCGGCTGCTGAAATTACTATTACTGTTACTATTGTGTTATTTGAAGTTGTTGTACAGTACTTATTCCTATGTTCTATGTAAACTGCCCTGAGTCACAAGGGAGGGTGGCATATGATTGAATGAATGAATGAATGAATGAATGAATGAATGAATGAATAAATAAATAAATAAATAAATAAATAAACAAATAAATTCCTTGACCTAGCAACATTACCTACACCATCAAAGGCTTATTCACATGCTCTAAATGTTCCATATAGAATAATGTCTAAATGCCAACAATGCTCCTCTGTTCTCTATATAGGGCAAACGGGTCAAACCCTCCACCAAAAACTAAACGGATACAAGTCTGAAATTAAAAATCACAGGACTGAGAAATGTGTAGGGAAACACTTCTACCTTTCAGAACATTCAATGGGGGATCTCAAAGTAGCTGTTTAATTGCAAAGAAACTTTAAGATCCTACTGGAAAGGTAAATTGCAGAGATGAAAGTTATTACAACACTCAAAAAAATGAAATCCCCAGGACTCAACAAGGATATTGGTTTCTTATCTCACGACATATCCTAACCTCATTCAACTCTTATATCTACATTCCTTACAATCCCCTCTTCATTTTATTTCATTTGGTATAATGGGACTGTAATGTGTTGTAATGAAGTAGAATCTAACACTCTGGTCTTAGGACAGGAGAACAAACTCATCAAGGCTTGTCACTTGTGGGGATGCTTCCATGCTTGGGTGGAGACAAATGGGGCTAGCAACAGGTGTCTCACTTCTTTTCACAACTCGGAAAGTTTCTGCCATTAATCACTAACCTTAATATTTTTATTCCCCCTATGTTTTTGTGTACAATATTTGAACCAAAAGACTGATTTGTTATTCTAGCATAGTATTATCCAATCTTCATTATCATGCTGCACATTTGTGGATGTCTACATGATGCTGTTTACTAATTTACTACTAATTTACTCCCTCCTTTTGTCTGTCCTCTTATTATTCCTGTTCCATTGCCTGAGAAAGTGTTTATGTACATGAAACTCACACCTTGAAGAAAACTTCGTTGATCTTAAAGGTGCCACTGGACTAGAATTTCGTTCTGCTACTTCAGACCAACACAGCTATCCACCAGAATCAATCTTTCTTTTAAAAATCCCTTAATTTGGAGGACAGGGTCTGGCCCTTTGATAGAGCACATGGTTGTGTGCAGAAAGACTCAAGTTCAATTGTTGGGGGAAAAATCTGCCTATGGGCTATCAAGTCAAGGCACTGGGATGGGAAAGACTTTCTCTTTCTGAGGTCAATGCAGGCAGCCATCGAGTTCTATTGATCAACATTCTGGTTTGGCATAACGCAGCTATACATGTTGAAAATCATGGCTGTGCTGACTGTAGAAAATGGAGCTCATGAAAATGTTGGAATTTTCCACTTTAAATAGTAAAAACTTGCTAGGAACAACTATCAACTAAATGATCCCATCTGTTATTTACTATTGCCACAATAGACTGCTTTCACCATCTTATGTTCAGGCCCTTATTGATTCAGCATTGCCCTCTTTAGCTTCTGAAGCATACATGTTGCTCCTGGAGGAAACAGTTTGAATCACCAAGTAAACAATTGTTCTAAAAATACAAAAGCCTATAGACACACACACACAAACACTAGTTTATGCGACTTCATTAAAAGCCATCTGTCTGGATTGAACAAAAATCCACAATTGCCTGAAAACTGTCAGAAACTTTGTCCTTAGGCAATAAGGAGAATATGGTGGTTCATCGGAACTGCCTAACACAAAAAAGGTGAAGTGAGGACACTGCTGGAGCTTGCTGCATTGATGTGAGTCCTGTATCATGGCCCTCACAAGGAAAACACAAGGTTCTAGTTTCAAAATATTTGAATTTTCTTTCCTCAGATGCCAAGAAATCTTTGCACAGTGCACTGTGCAAGATATTCTGTGTAAGATATTCTTATGAAAGGCTGTGTAAGATATTCTTCACTGTGTAAGATATTCTTATGAAAGGCTCACATAATTTTGCCCATGATGAATTTCCTATTTATTTCCCTGTCTTGGGCAACATTTTTTGTGGCTTAAAAATGGTTGTATGATAAGTTTAGAATGGATTCAGTTGTCATCAGCCTGTCTCCCTGAGTTTGCAATGGCATGTCTAGCCACGCAATGATGAATCCACAGTTGAAGACGTACACAACCGCTCTATCAGTGGCAAAATATAAATCTGAACCCAAGAAGAAGAACTTATATGGATCAGCCCTGATTTCTCTCATAATGCTCCGGATTGCAACCATGTTCCTGGTAAATTCATACACTTGTTTGCCACTGAACATCAGATAATGACTTATGTGTGTGAAAGAGCCACCACAAATCAAACACATCAAACACAATAAATATAGCTTCTTCCCCTTTCAACTGAACATATTTCCAAATATTTACAAGAAGGAGAGGGGAAGGTACCAAAACAGTGTATTTCCACAATCACATTCTCGTAGCTTAAGTTTCAGTACGAGGTGAATTTTCTACACCCTTCTAAATTCATTGACTTCAATGTTCATCATGGTTGATAAAAACTAGCTGAGAAGGTATGGCTGTTTGGGTCCAGCTAGCTATAATGCCTCCTTGCAGGAGAGAGAGAAGCTAGTGGCACTAAAGCAAGCTGTGGTATGCCCCATCCTCAAGAGGGCCTTCCTGGATTCAGAGGTATTAAATAACTCCTGCTGAAGTAGAAATGGGAAGCTGAAGTAGAAATGTAAAGACAGGAGAGAAGAAGGGTAACGTAGATTTAGCGAATAATCTGAAGAACTTCATGATTTTAAACATATTGCCTTCAAAGTGCTAAAACAGTCTTTCTCAATTTTTTTACCCTTGAGAAGCCCTTGAAACATGCTTCAGCTTTTGAGAAACCCAAGAAGTGGCATGATGGTGCAGAATATGAATTCTTCTTCCCGCCCCTTCCAGGCCCATCATTGGTCATTTTGGGAAGGAGGAGTTGACATGACTATAGTAGAGCCTCTTGTGGCACAGAGTGGTAAGGCAGCAGACATGCAGTCTGAAAGCTTTGCCCATGAGGCTGGGAGTTTGATCCCAGCAGCCGGCTCAAGGTTGACTCAGCCTTCCATCCTTCCGAGGTCTGTAAAATGAGTACCCAGCTTGCTGCTGGGGGGTAAACGGTAATGACTGGGGAAGGCACTGGCAAACTATCCCGTATTGAGTCTGCCATGAAAACGCTAGAGGGCGTCACCCCAAGGGTCAGACATGACTCAGTGCTTGCACAGGGGATACCTTTACCTTTACTTTTTTATGTGATCATAGTACCCAATAAATGTTAAATGAAATTTAAATATACAAAAAAACTAATCAACTCCCACCCATTTGGGAAACCCTTCCATGGCTGTCAAGAAACCCCAAAGTTTCACAAAACCCTGATTGAGAAAGCCTGGTTTAAAAGATTATAACTGGACATAGGATTGCACTGTCAAGTAGGTAAGGATAAAAATCATCTCAAATACGCCAAAGGCTACTGAAACAAGGACACTATAACTGTTCTCCCTTTCACATATAAAGGTATTGGTAATTTGGCTGGATCTGCATCCATTCTAAAGCACCTGTTCAAGAAGATCATCAGTCAAGATAATCAGCAGCTTCATGGCATTGTGATCTTTTAGTTTTTTTAAAAAAATATGTTCTTAGTGTTAGCGTATCTACCTACAATTTCTGTCTTCTTTTCTGTTCTTGTTGGCCTCAATAAAGCACGATACACTGTGATTTGGGGAAAAAATATAAAAGTATTGTTCAAGAAAATATAGTCAAATGGCTGTGTGACAATGTTATGGTTTTACAGATAAATAAAGGTCACTTAAATGGTAACATATTTATTATTATTTGTCCACCAGTTTTCTTCAACTGAGCTCCCTACATTTAAATTTCTAGATGGAAAGGCTGCAAATACTAAGCTCTTGACCCCAATTTCCCTTGAAAGGCAAGCTAGTGCTTAGAGCTAATCCCATCTTGTGTTAATTTACCTGCCCTGCCCTTAAACTAAATTTCATTCAGCAATTAATTAGATGGTCATCTCCATCTGGCTACCACTTGGCATTTGTTGTTTGATATGACAAAAATAAAGCATTTGCCGTATGGCAGAGGATGGAAACAATTTGCTGTTGATACTCGGTGTCTGCTGTTGACAGCCGCTCACATTTTATTATGGTTTGCCATTTCCGGCCTCCAGTATATAAAAAGGCAAAGTGTTTCCTGAGGGGAATAAGTGTCAACATGGGTTGTTATACTGACAGCTTCAAATTAGCTGTTGACACAAATTAGCATAAAGGCCCAACATCTCTATTCCTTATCTTGAAAAGAAAAGAAAAAGAATACAAAGTAACATTAGAATTGAAATGTCATGCTAATGACAATAGGCATTGAGATGATGAACACTGAAGAGAAACTGTTCTGCAGCAGGTACAGCAGAGTCAGAGAGGGAAGTTGAAGGACGGGTGGTAGAGCGCAAAAAGAACAAATGTAAACCTTATTTATAAAAATTAAGAATTCAGAGGTGGTTTCTCACAGTTGTTATTTTCTTGGAATTGTTATCTTGAAAGTTGCTTCAGATAATCATCATGGAAGGTACTTAGGAAACTTGTGCTTCTTTTAAACAGCATAAATTAACATTTTCATAATTTTGTCCTAAGTAACAGACCAAGTATTTTATTCATTTCTTTATTTTTATAGTTCCCATTCACTATATAAATTGTTTTAGCTGAGGAAACTCTATTTCCAGATTATTTTATGATTGATTTGTTCCATTTCTTGCATCCTGTTGGAATATGCAGAATCTGTAGTATCCATGATTGAACAGAATATGGGAAATATCCTGTGTAGAGGGCATTAGAGGAGACATGCAGTTAGCATATTTAGGTCCAGAACTTCCTGTTATTTTTCCAGTAATCTCCTCTGTTTGCCTCCAGTATAACAGTTAGACAGTAGACGACATTTAGACCATTAGTCAAGATTTGTGCAAAGTTGTTTTTGTCTTCACAATAAAATCTATTTTATTATTTTAAGCAGCCTGGTGCTTGAGCCCTCTTTGCATATTCAAACTCTACCAACACATTTAAACAGCCAGGCCTATGTTTAGAACAGGTCTGAACTGCATTGTTTGAATGTATATTTTATTGTACATTAGTAATTAAAAAAAAACAACTGGCTAATGTCTAAAGTCACATCAACTTAAACTGGAAATGCTAATTCACATTTCTACATCAATCACAATAACTGGACAGCCAATTTGATCCATAATCACTTATCACAAGCAAACAATTGTGACAGTAATAAAAAGGACATTGTTCACTGTCTACAAGAACACATCAATTTAGGAATCCATTACAGTTCTACGTGATATAAGAAGCAAATCATTAGAACTCAATGACTAAAGAATCAATGTAGCTGATCTATAAACATGTCTGGGGGAATATACAGCCCAGGCTAGCCCAATCTCATCAAAGCAGGGGTGTTGGAATGGGAGACCTTCATGGAATACCAGAGTCATGGCACAGAGGCAGACAATGGCAAACCTCTGAGAGCCAGCTTGGTGTAGTGGTTAGGAGTGCAGACTTCTAATTTGGTGATCCGGATTTGATTCTGCGCTCCCCCACATTGAACCAGCTGGGTGACCTTGGGCTCGCCACAGCGCTGATAAAGCTGTTCTGACCGAGCAGTAATATCAGGGCTCTCTCAGCCTCACCCACCTCACAGGGTGTCTGTTGTGGGGAGAGGAAAGGGAAGGCAATTGTAAACTGCTTTGAGACTCCTTTGGGCAGTGAAAAACGGCATATAAGAACCAACTCCTCCTCCTCCTCCTCCTCCTCCTCCTCCTCCTCCTCCTCCTCCTCCTCCTCCTCCTCCTCCTCCTCCTCCTCCTCTTCTTCTTCTTCTTCTTCTTCTTCTTCTTCTTCTTCTTCTTCTGAACATCTCTGGCCTTGAAAGCTCTACAGAATATCCATAAGTCAGCTTGTACTTCATTGCTCTTTCCACCACCACATATTAACTGTGGTAGTATATTTTCCGAAAACATGACTAAAAATTGTTACCCATAATTTTGTAAATATTTTAATATATTTGGAAGACCTTTCAAAATAATTTCTATGTGATTTTGAGGGTAAAACAGACAAGTATTAATTACTTTATTAATAATTCTACCAGTTATTTTATTTGTGAAAGATCAAAGAAGGGCCCTTTTGATGATCAAAGAGCCTGCACTGAGGGTCATGGGTTCTGGTTGGACAAAAATGATGCAGGAATCTGGAGACGTTGATTGGAAATGCTGGCATTGTCCCGCTCTTCAGCAAGCATTTGCCAAACTGTTCCCTGAATTAGCTTCATAGAGTGATTATTCACACATTTATCATATTATGTTGGCCCCTTGATGCTATTGTGTACAGAAAAAGTCAGGCCTAGATTGTTCATCTTCAGACTTTAAGAGTAAAAACCCATTAATCCAAGAGAGAGAGTGTGTGTGAGAGAAATCTTCCCTTTGGGTCTTTTGAACATTTTCCACAAAATGCTTTCCTCTCTAGTTCACCGGTCAACTGTTTTAGAAATTGGTTGCTATTGTCTTCCAACCTTTTTATTAAAAACTAGGAATAAAGCCCATTATACCGAAAATACAATGGGCGCTAGCAGGGTTTGCGTGGGTGCCAGCAGGGCTCTGTAGAAGCGGGCGTGTAGGCTGTGGCGCAGCGGCCCCCCCCCGAGTGAGCAGAAAGGGAGAGGGGTGGCAGATGTGCGGCAGCGGGCGTGGCAGGAAGCATGGCAGGGACCCCGGGGAACAGAGCGAGGAAGAGGCGAGGGCAGCGCGAGGCAGGGGAGCTTAATTTTCGTGCGGCTCGTCGTCGGCGATGTCGGAGCATGGGCGGCGGCTCGTCTTCGGCTCCATGGTGTCGGCAGCCATTTTGGAAGGTGGGCCGCCCCTGCGGTGGCTGGGCCATGGTCTCCTGTTGTTGGCAGCAATCGTGGAGGGCGTGCGGCAGCTCCTCAGCGTGGGCCTGGTGTTGGCGGCAATCTCAGAGGGCGGGCCGGAGCGTCGCCGGTGAAGGTGCGGGAGAGGAAGACAAGCGGGTAAGGGGCCGTGGGATGTCGGGGCGTGTGTGCAGCGGCGGGGAAGGTCGGGGACAGGTGGGAAAGCAGCGAGGCGCGATTCCAGGAGGGGGTTGGTGGGGGAAGTGCGGGCGGTGGCGGCGGTCGCTGGACGGTGGAGATCGTCGGTGTTGGGGAGGGAGGAGGGTGGGAAGGGCGCAGTCTGTGGCGGCCGTGGGCGGATGCAGGTTCGTCGGCGGGGAAGGGCATTTGCTGGGCAGAGGGGAAGCTATTTTCCCCGAGCCCAGGGAAGTGGGGCGAGCCTCCTCCCTGGCGGCCATCCAGGCAGGATGGCGGCTTGGGAGGAGTGTGGGCTTAGCAGCGGGCTTCGTGGCTCCTGATTCGCTCCTCTGAGTTTTTATCCCAGACAGAGCCCACCCTAACTCCTCCCCACTAGCCTTTACTCTTTTATTTAATCTGCTCCGCAGGAGCGGATTAAAGATACCCTCCAATATTAATAACCTTGGTTATACATCACCGAGTTTTCTATAGGGCATCCTGGACCATGGCGTTGGAAGCAAAGTTCTTCCAAGGGAATAATGGTTGCTCCCTGGTCATAGAATCACAGTATATTTTTTGTTAGGCTGCATTTTATGTTCATATCCACAGAACCAAAATTACAGCAGTATCAATAGCTTGCTGTAGTATCTGGGATTTGGCTACTTTGTCAAGGAATTCCATATAGTCTCGAAAACTAGGAAGCACCAATAGTAGCGGCAAGCACTGTGTTCTGCCTTTGCTATAATGTCCAGCTTGTCATGCATATTTCAATTATCATTTTTACGCTTTCAGAGGGCTTGATCTATCTTGTACCAGTGAGACACAATTCCATGTAAATGTACTTTCGTTGCCAAGATATCTGGGAGCAAATCCCACTGCATTTTGTGGGATTTATTTCTGTGAAAACATGCATAGAATAGGGCTGTGAGTAGAGTAACATTAGATTTAAAGTGCTCAGGAAACATCATAAATTATGCATTGCTGATTACTTGCCAACTCTTTCACTATTTCTGTTTGCCTTACAAACTGAGATTGCCAATCCACTTATAATGGTCTACATTCTGGTAGAAGTCATACAACAGCTACAATAACATATTTATATTGTTAAGATCCACCGTTAGTTACAGTAATTCCTAGGTGAATAGCCAGTTGTAGGCTGTTGTCCTTTGAAGGGTGTGAACATGTTTGCTAATGAAGCTCACAATCAAAGTTCTGTTTATGTTTGCTCATTGAAGGTTGTATTACTAAAAGGGCTGCCAATTCTGGCCTAAGAAATACCTGAAGCTCTGGAGTGGTGCTTGTTAAGGGGGGAGTTTGGGGTGAGATTTTACTTAAAATCTACCATGTACAATATACCATATAGATTTTACCTAAAATCTGTGATATACTATATACCATATAGCCTGCTCTCTGAAGCTGCCATTTTCTCCCTAGTCTTGAGAAACTGATATTCCAGGTGATCTCCAGGCCCCACCTGGAACTGGCAATTCTAGTTAATACCAATAATAAAGTTTCTCATGTGGTATTAGAAATACGAGGGGATGGCATAATAATGGTCCATGTATAATTCTCTTCACCCAGTTTCTTGGAACAGCAATCTGGAAGAGTCTACAGTATTTTGTGATACCCATTTTGAAAATGAGAAATATAATGAGAAGCAACATATAGGCGTGCAGATGGAAGGCAAAATATATTCATGCAGATGGAAGTGAATTCTATCTTGAAAGACAATTTCTTTTTATCCTGCTGCAGCTCAAAATGCAGCTCCAGGGGGAAAGGGGCAGGAATCTTGGGTCCCAATGAAGAGGGGCAGGGAATAGGCATAAATGAAAAAATAAATAATAGTAGTGATTTAAAAATAATTAATTAACTGATCAAATGTGTGCCTAAACCAAGCTGAAATTTCTAGAGTAAAACCTCATAGTGCATAGCACCAAAGTACAAGATGAATGTTTCATGATCAACTAATTGATGTCTGAGTCTGGGAGGGGTGTGTGGAGAGGATTCAGCCTCTCTTTTGTCCTTGGAGCAGCTATCGGTCTCCAACTGAGAGTAAAGCATTCAGTATCTCCTCTGCTTCCCCCCCACACACACACACAGACACACACAGTGGTTACATCATAGGGGAATTAGAGTACAGCCTCTTCAATCCCAAAACAACTATATAGGAGAAGGAATTTGTATCTCTTTGCGCACTGACCACCTCCTAAGCAAAAATGATGCCATACACATACATTCTGCCTTCAGTGAAAAGTGGACAGATGATAAATGGATGGATGAAAGACATATGACCTAACTGATATTGTTATTTTGGAGAAAGTGAGGTAAGGAAATGTTTATCTCCCAGATAAGGGTAGATGGCCTTTCTCCAAAAAAACCCTTTTTGACTTAGGCCATTTGTTTGAGCTCCCAGAGGTAGTTATATTTACTTGTTTCTTACTTTAAAATAAGTGCTATATTGAAATGTTTTTTCCCTGTCACGAGCCTTCAACATTTGTTATCTTCTTTAGAGTCTGAATGTGCTCATAACTTCAATTTATTGACCATTTCCACATGAGGAATCTTCCCTTTGACAGCATTAAAATGTTGGTGGCTTTCAGAGCCCCCTCCATGTGATATAGCCTGCATGGGTTTAAACTTCAAGTACAACGATATAGGCTAGATATCAGGAAAAAAAATTTCACAGTCAGAGTAGTTCAGCAGTGGGATAGGCTGCCTAAGGAGGTGGTGAGCTCCCCCTCACTGGCAGTCTTCAAGCAAAGGTTGGATACACACTTTTCTTGGATGCTTTAGGATGCTTAGGGCTGATCCTGCGTTGAGCAGAGGGTTGGACTAGATGGCCTGTATGGCCCCTTCCAACTCTATGATTCTATGATTCTATGATCCCAAGGCTGTCAAGGAGCTGGGTCAAGTTTTGGCTACCTTTTACTCACGATGAGGGAAATCATCAAAACTGGATTTGCTACCCACAATCACACATTCCATCAGTAAGCAACCAGTGAGCAACCACAAAGACCATATGGAGGAGGAAAGGTGCAATAGTCTCTTGAGCATTGTTCCACCCTCACACCTCCCCTCCCCTCTCCATTTCCTGCTCCAAGTATTTTTTTTTAATGTCATGGTCCATATTGAGCGCAACTGCAAACCTACATTGTCAAAGGTAAAATAAAATCTTCTGCAGTGTCCATGGTCTTTTGGGGATCAGGCAGGCAAAACACATCCCCTTGTCTGTTTTTGGAGGTGGGTAATAAGGTGGGAAAGAGGGGTGCGGGTGATCAAGCATCCTTCTTTTGATCATATAGGGGTCTGAGCACTATATTTTTAAGCTAACCATTTACACAAAATGCCTTTTTGGGCTCCAGGGACCAATTTCAGCATCTCAGAAATCCACCCAGACAGAAATAAAATCCAAAAGAACACAAATCCCAGAAAAGGGTGGAGGAATGCTGTATCATTCAGGCGTTTCTCCATAGCAATGCAGCAGTGTTGATATTTATTAAAAATGCATATGTGTTGTGGCATTACTGCATAGCAATGTGGAAGTTCCTTTAAAAAAATTAATTTTGGGTGGGGGGGGGAGGGAAGAAAGTTTCAGTCCATGAGAGATTTGCTGTGCTGTGATCAGTGGCTGTTATTGAGAAGCTAAGAAGCAGAGGGCAAAGTTTGTTTTGCTTTCCTTTCCAGACTTGTCAGGAGACATGGGAGGAATCTCCCATGACATGGGAGGAATCTCCCATGAGGAGGGCTGTAAATGTGAGGTTTACCATTCTGCATTTGCAAGCCAGAAGCCATTTGCGTTTTACCCCTCCATGCAGAAATGGTCATTGTGTAAGGACAAACAAATATCCAACATAATATGGTCAGCTATAATATTATGTATAAATACAGTGGAGCAGCTGCAGCTTTCAAATGATAGTTGCTAATGACAAATATTTACTTTGTATTCAAAAAATCTCATTTTGTGGCAACCATGAGGCCTTAATTATATTATTATAGCTAAGCATTGCCAAGAAATATCTTTTCAAAATAAACGTTCAGTGACCTAATGGACTCCTCCAATGACTTGTATTCATCATTATAAAAATTAATTTTAAAAAGCATTACTGTAGATTAAATTGAATGGCTTTTAAAAATATAAATACAGTGCTAACATGCACTGAGAACTAGACGGCAAAGTGATACAGTGCTACTTGCACTATTTGAGTTTTAAGAGAATATATTGTTTACACAGGTAATGTATAGGTCAAAGAACTTTATATATGGCCCATCTTCTTTTGTAAATTAGCAAATCATTTTCACCACAAATTCCAGGAAGGCAGATTTATTGATGTTTCCTAGGTTAACCTTGGTAGCAACATGGAACCTTTCTTCTTAGTTTACAGGGGGTAAGTAATATGATGGGTCTTGTATATACTATATTTAATAATACAAGTAATAAATGACAATGTCCATCCTTGTCAATCTTTGTTTGTAGGATCTTGATGTGTGTGTGGTGGTGGTGAGGAACTATTAGAAACGGACTGTAGTGTAGATGAGTCCCAAAAGAATCTAGAATGGCAATTTTATGTTTAGATTCAAGTGGGTAGCCGTGTTGGTCTCAAGTAGCACAATGAAATTTGAGTCCAATAGCACCTTTCAGACCAACAAAGATTTATTCAAGGTGTGAGCTTACCTTTGCTTTATATCTGTACACTTATGATTCTTGTTCCATTTTGTCTGAGGAAGTGTGCCTGCACACAAAAGCTCATACCTTGAATAAATCTTTCTTGGTCTTAAAGGTGCTATTGGAATCAAATTTTATTTTTGTTAATGGTGATTTTCTTTGGGAAAACCCTATACATTCCTGCACATTTTTAATATGTGTTTATTAAAAATATGTCAGTAGAAGCAAACAAAAATCATTTTAGAATGGTGTCCCAAAGCAAAGTGACAATTTTACTTTGGGTCAATTCAAATGATTTTTCTTCCTATAATTTCACCTTTCTTATAAAAAGTGTGTGCATGCAGCCTCTTCATGTGAACATATGTCTGGGGTTCAGAAAACTACTTCTTTCTCACTGCTAAAAATTTATATGGGTAGGAGTACAAATGAACTCTGAAAAATGCAATACCAGAAGGCAGCATGATTTTATCAAGTGGTCCTGTGCATCATACAAATATTTCCAGATGGCTAAGTCATCGTCACCATTTGGTACATTTTTCAACAGTATGCTCCTCCCACGCTAGCGTGCAAAAAGAAAAAAAGAGTTGTACCATTCTGCAACTTTCAATCCAAAGCTTCTAGGAAGAAGCAGCAGTAGAAGTTTGAGAAGACAAAGTCATAGGACAGCAGTTTGTAGCTGCAACAATACACATGGTCAGGTAGCAACTGCACACATTGGGTCTGTAATATGATGGATGTATGCATTGTTCTTCTGATTTTATCTGAGGGCATCAAGATCTAGGTCTTAATAAATGAGCACAATGTATGACCAAAAGCAAGGTGTGATTTCTGAGGGAAAAATGCAGTGAAAGAGGCCAGAATTCATAGAAAGCTTCAGAAGGCAGGTCTTTGATATATTCACAGCTAAATTGTGCATTATGAGAGACCCCCAAACCCTCCCCCCACAAGATAAAAATTTCCCCTCAGGACTGTGCATTAATTGTAGTGTAATTTCATTATTATTAAATAAAATTGACTGACCCACCCTGTCACTGTTAGAATTCTTGGTTTTATTCAGCCCTAAAACTTTTGAGCAAGTTATAAGAGACCACGTTTCTTAAACCCTTGTGGGATTGCCAATCAATCCTTGTTGACAACCAACAAAAGATTTTATTTTACAAAGGGAAGAAGGGTAGTTGTAATGAAGAATCAAAGCTTTTACTTACAAATCAGCTATAGTACAGTTTAAAGTTCATTGTTATGGATTTTTGAGAGTGTTTCAGTTCATAGTCCTATTGTATACAGAACTGGTCAGACCACACCTGGAGTACTGTGTGCAGTTCTGGAGGCCTCACTTCAAGAAGGACGTAGATAAAATTGAAAGGGTACAAAGGAGAGCGACGAAGATGATCTGGGGCCAAGGGACCAAGCCCTATGAAGATAGGTTGAGGGACTTGGGAATGTTCAGCCTGGAGAAAAGGAGGTTGAGAGGGGACATGATAGCCCTCTTTAAGTATTTGAAAGGTTGTCACTTGGAGGAGGGCAGGATGCTGTTTCTGTTGGCTGCAGAGGAGAGGACACGCAGTAATGGGTTTAAACTTCAAGTACAACGATATAGGCTAGATATCAGGAAAAAAAATTTCACAGTCAGAGTAGTTCAGCAGTGGAATAGGCTGCCTAAGGAGTTGGTGAGCTCCCCGTCACTGGCAGTCTTCAAGCAAAGGTTGGATACACACTTATGATTCTATGATTCTATGATCACCTCATTGCCCAAATTCTCTCTGCCCAATTTCTGTCTGCTTTCTCCTGACTTGGTAGTGATCTCATTTCAGACTGTTTTCTTTGTCTAAAGTTCTTATTCACAGAGCAGATGTTCAGCTAAGATGCAGGCAGGTTCTGTGAGAATGTTCTCTCTCTCTCTCTGAACCAGAATCAGAATAATCTCCCTATATCAACTTCTTCTCAGGTGTTTCTGGCCAATAAGAGCTTTTGGAGCTACTTGTTACCCAAACTATCTCTCTTAGACTGTTTATGCACTGGGAACTTCACTTCCCCAGATCCCATGCAGGAGCACAAATAATGGGTGGATCAGGTACACCAGGCCAAATGCTCCCCCATGTGGGTGCAGGAAGAGGTGGGGCAACTTGCCACGACTAAAACTCCAGCCTGCAGCCTGACATGAAACCTCCAGTGCATAAACGGTCATTGTGAGGAATTTTAACCCTTCATTCACTTACTATTATAGTGCTGTCCATCACACAAATCAAGGAGCAATAATAAATTATGTTTTGGAATATACAGTTCCCTCTAAACCACACACTTGAATCAAATTAGTTGGCACTTCTGGAGTATGCAACTTTTATAGGCTCAAGTAGGAAAAAAATACTGTGTTTATCTATGAAGATGTTGCTGTACCAACTAATGAAATGAGGACATAAGTGTTGTATTTAGAGGCATGCTTAGAGCAAGCCAATACCCAGCAGCACGGGCAACATCTCAGGAATCAACTACGGACTTGGCTGGTGGCTGTGCAGGTCTATGAGTCAATGGTGAGCACAAGATTATGGGCATGAGATGTCTGTTGCCTTCTGTATCACTGTCCCAAACTATGGTGTCAGTGCCTTGTGTGCTTCTGTAGAGATCTGGACCTGAGTGCCAAACACAGTGGTCAGGTTAATGTGCCGCTGGTGAGATCAACACACATGCTGGGGTTTGCCTACCATCATTATTGTATATCTTCCACACACAGAAAGTAAGAGGAAGCAAGTTACCCACTGTCAAAGTTACCTGTGTGGCAAACTCAAAAGTCAATAAAGATTTGCTGGGAATCATTAAGGGCCAGATGACTAATTGCTATGAAACAGTCCATTTTGTAATAAACGCTGAATAGGGATGTATGTTAACATATATCTGACTTAAATATATATCCAAAAATGGGTAATATAAAATCCTGTTGTAGTTAACTGGAAGTGTTGGGTGCCAGTGTTTGATGGTTCTTTCTTTCTTTCTTTCTTTCTTTCTTTCTTTCTTTCTTTCTTTCTTTCTTTCTTTCTTTCTTTCTTTCTTTCTTTCTTTCTTTCTTTCTTTCTTTCTCTCTCTCTCTCTCTCTCTCTCTCTCTCCTCTCTCCTCTCCTCTCCTCTCCTCTCCTCTCCTCTCCTCTCCTCTCCTCTCCTCTCCTCTCCTCTCCTCTCCTCTCCTCTCCCCTCCCCTCCCCTCCCCTCCCCTCCCCTCCCTTCCCTTCCCTTCCCTTCCCAGGCTTGATGTCAGCTTGCCAAGTCAATTTGCCTTAGATAATGCCCTCCTAAATTGTTTTTGTTGTCTTTGCAAAGTTTTTTTCCCCCTTTGCTTAAGCTACTTCTTGTCAGGGTTGCTTTTTGTTGCCAATCTTGGGGAGTTGACTTTGCTGTAGATTCTTGGGTTATCAACTAGCTGGATTCTTTGATTTTACATTTTCTAGCCTTGTGATAGCATTTCTATTTGCATTTGACTGGGTGATTCTCAAGTTGTATTCTGGCACGGATTCTTGGGTTTTCTATTTTTCCCCTATGGAGTATGGCTGGGGCACCTCATTCAGGGACTCACAGAACTGGACCTCGTGATCCAATTACCTTGAAATTTGTGGTTATCTAAAGAGCAGGCACCAGCAGCTCCATGGCAATTCTAGTATCAGTAGGTTTAAAAATGCCCTCAGCCGCCTAGAAAGATTCTTCATAGGGAATAATACAGCTGAACCAAAAAATATCAGAATCCTAAAAAAAGAAATCCAGACCTGTGTGCAGTCTCCACAGGGCTTTTTACCCACTCCCAGTTCAAATGAATCCCTGCAGTCTATGCTGAATTCAATTTCCACTTAGATTTTGGGTGCTTTGAATTTTCTCTCTGCAACATGCATGATTGATTCATGGTGACCCTACATTTCCCCCGCAATATCCTGGAGTGGATATAAAACTTGATATTTGAAAGACCACCATGAGTAAATGTGTAGATGGCTCCTTTTTGCGAATTAACTTACTGTTCCATGCCAGGGAGCAAAGGAGTCTTCCCTAATTGGCCAGGGCATAAGTTCAAAGACTTCCTGGTTCCCAGTTGCAAGGCTTCCCTTAAAGACAGTGCACTCTAGAAACCCTAATTTCTCTCAGCAGAGATTTGCCTCTTTGATTTATTCCCCCTCCTCTGCTGTCTCCAATCCTCTCTCCCCCGACCCCCATTCAAGAAAAGAAAGAGCCTCCTGCTGCACTTGCCTTCCCTCCCCATTATGAGCTTCCCCAATCACATGCAGAACACTTTTTGTTTCATGGGGGGGGGGGATAGAGGAAGATCCAAGTTCAAATTGATCTGAATTCAGCAGGGTCCATACCAGAAAAAAACAAAGTAAGTGCAGAATCAGCCCTGAATACCAAAGTGGTATTTGGAACCCTAATTTTCAGAATGAAAAAATACCAGCTTTCTTTGCATTGCACTATGACCTAAACATCTTCCATGTCTGTTATTTTTGCAGAATAAGGATAAAAATGATACATACATTTCGCAAATTGTCCATAGATTCTGCATTTCATTTGTTTCTACATTACAATAGGAACACTATGATGTATTGAAAACCCCTCCAGCTATTGCTCGCAAAATATATTTCCTCACTATGACTTATGAACTGATAGTTGTTGAAAAAGACTAGTGTGCAGCAGACAGATGTGCTTTGTCTTCAGCATGCCGGGATTTGTTGAATGTGATGACAAGAATTTTTTCTCACCAGCAAGAGACCTACCAGAACATATCAGCTGTAAAATTTCTGCTGTTAAATTCATTCTTTGTGCTCCTGTGCCAATAAGAAGGATCTAATCAGTAGTTTTGTCTTGTTTTGTAACTTTATTACTCAAATGAGATATTAAAATGCAACAACATCTCTAGGATTTCAAAACTGCAGAAGCAAATGGTTTTGTTTTCCTTGCAGAAGAACACACATTTCACTTAATCTGCTGTTGGGTACTGCAAGAACATCTGTTGGGGGTGACTTTAGGCTATATCAATACAACTTACACACACACACACACACACACCAAGAGCCCATACCCCCTGGCCACACCCAGACTATAAGAACCTGCAGTTTTCCAACGGTAGGTTAGGTAGTAAAATGAGAAGCCTGGGCCTATTTTTATCTCATGTTTAGTTTCCTATTTGTTTTTCAAGTAGTTAGAATTGTTGACAGATTAAGTTATTTTTGGTTCTCAGGAGGAAGTCACAAACAGCGATGTTGTTAAAAATTGGCACTGCATGACTACAATTCATATGAATAAAGAGGTGGTGGGGGAGTATATATGTTTCCCTTCAAGATAAAAAGAAACTAATTTGGGCATTTCAAAAGACAATCCCTATGTATATGCCTACTCAGAGAGACAGCTGGTTTCTGGCAGACTATTATTAAGTTCATTTAGTATCAAAATAAAATGCAAGCTGCCCTTTATGAGTCTGCAAAGGCTTAAAATAATGCCCTCCCAAATGTTTATTGTTTAATGTGCAAATAGTATAGAACAGAAGAGTCACAATCTGGAACTATTTGGATCCCATAACACAAATTACTGTTAACACTTATAGGAGTAATACAAACATTTTAAAAGGCTACCTATACATAGTTATGTAGGACGGGATTAGTTATTTTTATACCTCTAGAGACTAATTTTGGTAAAAAGAAGAAACATGAGCAATGATTAATGGGCAGTGAGTAATACATGAGAATTTAAGATCTCATAAATAAAGACTAGGGTTTTTGTTAATATATCCCTAGTACTGACATTTGCTCTCCTTGTTGTGAGGCATCAGAATCAGCCATTGCTACAGATGGGATATCCTATGAACAGGGCATACTGTACTACTCTCCTTTAAATAAGAGTAGTATAACAGCAGGGCAGCTAAATCCATAATTTCCTTGTAGGAGGTGGCAATATGCATTTGCCTCTGTCTTTTGGGCATGATTTAATGAAGAATATTACCTTCCTTAAGATGTCCAAGAGCTGGATGGTCATTTAGCCCAATGAGCTGCTCAGTGTAAGAAATCCAGGTTAGAGCATTCCTAATAATCGCCTGTCCAACTTGTGCTTGAAAACCTCCAACAAAACCCTTCTAGGAAGCTGGCTCCATTGCCAAACAGCTCTTATTTGTTTGAAAGTTTCTTTGAGTGTTCATTTGAAATCTATCTTCCTGTAATAAGCTTACAAGATGTAGTCTCACCCTCTATACAATGATTTTCCTGGGCTCTCTGAGCTAGATATTGGAACGCAGATTTATAGACCATTCCATGGTGGACTTTTTAGATCTACCACTGTTTTAAGAAGCGAGAGAACCTCATATCCCTGGCACATTAGAGCAGCTACAAAGAATCAGTATATCTTGTCGATTATATGAAAGTATTAGGACTAATTCATGTTGCTGCTCCTTATTAGGAAAGTGGAGGCATCTGATATATATAAGATGCTTGAGCTATTAAACAGCCAGAACATCACTTGGACACATCAGAATGTCAGTGCTGAATTTCCCACATACCACTTATATTTTACACACCATTACAGGTATATTTGTAATGCCACTTAAAACTGACATATCAGCTGCAAATAAGAGGCTGCCACTGAAGGAGCAAGAGATACCACTTACTGAAGTGCTCATAGAAATTAAACCACTAGACACAGAAACAATGCTAATAATAGTAATTTCAAAGGTGGAATAGTTGATTGAGGCTAACTGAATCCCAGTGAGCCTGCTTGGGGACTCCCAGATTTCTAAGTACTTTGTAAATTAAGGAAAAAGAAAAACACCAAAAGCTGCACAGCTCTTTAAAAAACACTTGCTCAATACAATGTGTTGACATTGGGCCACTCTTCATCACCAAGTGCCCAATGGAGGAAACGGTGTCCATGGAATACTGGCCTATCTCCTGGGACTGATTACCATGTTGGTTTCCATTTACTTCTCTCATTCTTCCATTTAATGTTTGCTGTGATCAATAAGGGCTTATCTCTGTTGATATTCAAACCATTTTCAAGCATGATTATTGCCTTCATAGAAGGCATTGATACAGCATGGGGGAGATAGCACCCTTGACTGCAAGAACTCTTCTTTGCTGTGACATCTGAGGAGCTATCCATCCTCTATTTTAAGGTTTTAAGGGGGGTCATTTAGCAATTCCATTGTCATGACATAAGCTGTTTGTTATCATGTTGTATCAGCATATGCCTTAACTTTTGTTGTCCATGAAAGAAAATATTGTCAGTGCTCTTTGACATGGGCATATATATAATAAAGGTGTGGTCAGATTTATTCACCAACATATTTGTGGTTACATCTTCCTTGGGGATCTTGACAAATGTTCACTGAGCCAAATAAACCAACTTCATAGCTATTTCCATAAATGACACATTGTGCAAGTCGAACACTCAGCCCATGTTCGCACTGCATAACATTGTCCTGAGATTCTGTTTCTGAACAGACTGTTTTTTTCCTATCATATCAATTTTAGAGGGGTTTTCATTCATTATAACTAGGGGTGTTGTTTGCCTTTCCATCTAGTGTATTTCCTGATGGACACGTGTGTGTTTCTGGGGGAGGGATAGATACACAGAAAGAGAAGAGGAAAAGGGCTTTACTTATTTGTTTTGCAAGATGGAAAGGCTGTCATGTAGCTGGGTTAGGGAACAGGAAAAACAGCCAAATTTTATATTCTTTACTGAACTGCTCTCTCCCCTAATCACTAGTAGTTAACCTGTGTTGCAGAGTGGAGGCTAAGATTCCTAGAACCCCCAGCACTAAAGAGAAGGATCAGATCTTTGTATACGAACAAGTGAGTCAGTCATAGAGAGAGGGGGGTACTTGATAGAGGATCTGAGATACTTTCTCCTCTAAGACTAGCACTGTGTGTGTCTAGGGTCTACCCAATCATTTGTATATGCATCATTTTTGTAAATCCTTATGTGCTTCTGCATGTGATCTCATTGTGCTCTGCTGTTTGAATCCTTCAGTGGTGAAACAAATTAAGCTAAACACAGGCTAGAAAAAACTGCTAAGGTGAATGTCCTAGAATAGGGTTCCTTTCTCAGTAAGTGTGGAGAGATTAGTGTCTTGTCACTGATTCCATTTAAAAGTAGACCTTTATCTCCACACTAACCCACCCACATTCTGATCCTAGCAGAAGGAAAGGATGGAGTGGTAGCTTCAGTTCATGTGCAAATTCATTTCACTCTTGCAAAACTTCAGTAATAATGGCCTGGCGGTTGTGAAAATTGAAGATATAAAATCCATCACAGTGTTAATAAAGGAGAAATTCAATTTGAATGGTAGCTTATGAACAATTTCTTATTTTAAGGAACATCTGCATTGGACAAAACAAATATAATTATCTATCTCCACTTCCTAAACTAATAATTTCTTTCCCCATCTAATTTGAAACCTAATTGCCACTTGTTTTATCTTCCTACAGACATACCGTTTCTGTGCTTTTTGCGTCAAAATGTTGCAAATAGACTAATATTGAAGAATTCATACAGTGGTTATTAACAAGTCTTATGAAAAACACTATTTTTTAATTCATCAGATCCTTTCACCTAGCCTATTATTCTGACTTTGGTATAGTAGTATCAAAGGAACATTGCAAGAGGAAAGGGAGGAGATGTATTAACATTAGTGGTTTAAAATATAATTAGACCGAATAAGCACCTGAAGTTTCAAGGATGTGAGATGCAAGTGATGGCTTAATAGTTGAGAGAACTGTAAAATAATTTAAAAGTTCTTCTAGAATACTAAAGAAAGTAGTGATGCAAATCTGGCAAAGTTTAGCTAATAATATAAATGCAGAAATTGTTATAAAGATTAGGGGAATGAAGCGTGCACTGGATACCAATATTTTTTTCTATTTGTTTCAGCAGCAGCATGGCTGGATGTTCCTTGGCTCATGTCCTGTCTGCCTCAAGATGAGCATCACCATCCATCTTTGACCTTAGTTTCTGGTTTATTCTAATCTTGAAGCACTTCAAGGGAAAGATGGAAAATAACCAGATTTTTTTATCCTTAGACAAGTGGGAACTGTCTATTCCATTGACAAGTTCAATTATTATCAGGATACACATCACTGATAAGCACTCGACCCTTGTTAAGAAAAGAACAGTGAGACTGGCTGCCAAAGTAATGCCTAGTTGGGGATGGGGAAATCTTTGGCACAAGCTGATAAGCATTTGGCAGCTTTCCATTGCTCATATGCAGCAACTTCAACCAACATAAGGCCAAATCCTGTGTTAATTAGATTTGATGCGATGTGAACTCATCTCTTAGCAGGGACTGCAGCACAGCGAATGTATCAGAGAGCCTTCTTAGTATCCCAGTCTTCCTTTACATTATTTGCTCAATATGTGTACTAAACTGTCCATGAAAATGCTTCTCCTGCAGATTAGGGGGCCACCCAAAGTCCACATGACAGATAAATTGAAGGTCTTCAGTAAGAGAGGGAATCAGTGAAAAACCCTCCCCTCTTTTCAGTTAGCAAAAACTTACCATAGAATCCAAGCCAATAAAATGGCACATTTCTCACTTTCTTCCCCTTCCTGCATCTTGACTTATTTTCCAGAGATGGTTGAAAATGAGAGTCTCTAAACTTCTCCCCTTACTACTGTTGACAGTTCTGCATTGCAGCAGTTCTTTGACTATTTTTGCTTGCATATTTCAGTAACTTCAGAGATATCCATTGAGAAGAACAAGAATTGTGTAAACATCAGTACTGGTAGAACAAATGTGTATATACAAGTCTAGGTCTGAGGGGCATGAGAAAGAGGTAGAGGAAGCCCTTACTAAGCCCTTACCACAGGTAGAGGAAGGCCTTACTACAGAAGCCCTTACTAAGATCCATTCCGCACAACTGCCAGTGTAGCTGAATGTGTGTTGCTCCTGGGCTATGAGGTTGGCTTTCCCTGGTCTGAACATATTTCTTGAAGTCTGGAAGTGGGGCCTCAAAAGTGTGCAATGTCCCCACAGCCACCTAGCACCCCCTTACCTATTTCAGATCAAGAAAACATTGCAGAGAGGAGGTAAGGTTGCCAGATTGGTGTAGGTTCATGTTCTGGAATTCCACACTATCTAGGTGTGTATAAACCTGACTGCTGTGCACAGAGAGACCTCCTCTTAGGGTTGGCATCTTCCAAGTGAGGCTCTCTACCCAATTCCCTCACAGGGAGTCTGCTATGGGGAGAGGAAGGAAAGACGATTGGAAACTGTTAGAGACCTGAGGCATGCTGGGTGATTGTGGACCATTCCCAGTTCTCTCAGACTTTTCACAGCCCCACATCCTTCACAGGTTGTCTGGTGTGTGGGGATGAAGGGGAAAGGTGTTTGTAAACTGCTTTGAGACTCCTCTTGGTAGTAAACATCAGGGTACAAAAATCCAGCTCTTCTTCTAAGGGGCAACAGTGAAAGGAGCATGTGGGCACTTAACATTTTATCAACAGTGAAAAATGGAGACAGAAGGAGCAGGGCAGACACCTGTTTACTGTGACTACCCCATGTGTATTAGGGCAGGGGGACATTTTGATGTCTGTGGCCTAATTCACACAAGAAATGAAATGAGGTTGAACACAGAACTGGGAGGAATTGGTTGCCATGTAATCTCCCCCTAGGAAGAGTCTCCATTCTCATTTTCCCTTCACGCATCTGAAGACACGCCTCTGGAAAGCTCATCTGTAACAACTATGCCACAATTCCCAAAGGTCAGTCCTCTCCCACACTCAACATTCCAAACCACAGGTTCTTGACACCTATCTCTCCACACCCACACCCTCATTTGTCACCACACCACCATAACTCCCCCCACACCCCACAACACACATATTCAACCTCATGCCCTTACAGACTGGACAAACCCTCCTCTTACTCTTCCCAATGCCAAGCTCTCTCTATCTTAATCACTCTTTTTCTTTCTACCTCCCTCTCTCTTTGCAAGTTTCCCCCTTCACCCCCTTGCTAGCGCCCGTTGTATCAGCTACATCAGGCTTTAATTCTAGTACAGTACATAAAACTCAATGGCTTTGTCAGATGAATAATAATAATAATAACAGTCATGAACAGGAAGGATAACATTCTTACAAGTAACAATGTAACAGACCCATGGTTGGTCAATTCGTTTATGGATTCACGGGAGGGGGGTTCAGGGGCCCAGTTGATGTTGATTGGCTTTGGATGACCTCAATCAAATGCCTGATGGAGGAGCTCCCTTTTGCAGGCCCTGTGGAATTGTTTTATTTCTGATAGGGCCCTGATCTCCTCTGGAAGCTCATACCACTAGGTGAGGGGCTAAAACAAAGAAGGCTGTGGTCCTGGTGGAGGTCAAGCAGGCTTCCTTGGGGCCAGGGCTCACTAGCTTTTTTGGAGGCAATGGAACTCAAAGCTCTTTGAAGGGCATAGGCAGAGAGGTGGTCCCTCAGGTACACTGGGCCCAGACCTCATATGGCTTTGAAGGTAATTACCAGTTGTTTGTTCCGAGGTTGGTAAAATGAGTACCCAGCTTGCTGGGGGCTAAATGGTAATGACTGGGGAAGGCACTGGCAAACCACCCCATATTGAGTCTGCCATGAAAACAGTAGAGGGTGTCACCCCAAGGGTCAGACATGACTCGGTGCTTGCACAGGGGATACCTTTACCTTTACCAGTTGTTTGAGAACAGGCCTGATGTTGGAACTCATCAAACCCAGTTCTCCAGTTTGGAAGCTGCCACTCTTAAACATTATACTCTCCAGTGTATGTGTACGTAAAGAACTATCAAGTTGCAGTGAGAAGCAGAGGTGGTTTGCCATTTTCCTCTGCAGTCTTCCTTGGAAGTTTCCCATCCAAATAGTAATCAGCACAACCTAGTTAGCCTCTGAAATCTGAAGAGATTAGGCTATACCATGCCACCTTCCTTCCCCTTAAGTAGGGAGCTGGATTTAAAAAACCAACAAGGAAGCATTGGTCAACAGAATCTATCATGCTTAAAACTGCGTTAGTTGCCTTCCATTGGAACTGCTTGATGACAGGGATATTGAGAAATACAAAAAGAAAGAAAAGGTTGCCCCACACACACTTATTCTGAGGATCCTAGATATGGGATATGATGTGATATGTCTCTCCTGAAACTGTGCAGAATTCTTTTCGGAGGTCATTTGTTTTTTTTGTGTCACTCACCCCCCCCCCCATTAGCAGCCCAGAGGAATACACATGACATCAAATCTGGTTAACTCAGTGGTATGGCTTTATATTGGTTGAAATTACAGCTCATGGGTATCAAAGAAATGCTACCTGGAACACATCTCCAGAAGTACTAAAAAGTACTGGGTATATAGGGAAGAAACCATCTTAACCATCTTAACTACAGATTTGGCAAGGAAGTGCATTAAGATGGGAAGATTACAAAGACTGAAATGGCTTCCCTGAATCCCATATAATGTTTCAAATGACACAGAACCATCAAAAGTTATATTATATTAGATTCCTTTTCTGCACTTAGGAATCACAATGATGCTGAGTCAATTAGCTGAACTAGGCTGGGAGCCAGATGAGTGGGCAAAACCGACAGCTAAGGGCTATCGGTCAAAGGAGAACAGTGTGCGAGGCAACTGGGAAAAGAGAACATGAGAGCAGAAGCTAGACATAAAGCTGAAACAGGACGGAAGGCTAGTCTTTATGTGATTGTGTGTTTTTTTTTCCTACAAGACTTTTAAAATAATAAACTGAGAGCAAAGCAGTGGAGATACCAAAGTGATGATAATATTAGTAGAAGTTGAAGACTGTATTCTGAAATGTATATTTCTATATGGATAGGCCACATGTAAACAATTCCTTTGTTGCTGCAGCAAAAGGGTAGATATGTTGTATGAGCTGTTGCAATGTACACACATGTATCTTATACACATGATCACCATGTGAAGCTGCCCTGTTCACATGTTACAGTTAACACATATATATCCTACATGACTTTGCATGCAGCTGTTTGTAAGAAAGAACCAGACACAAAGAAGCACCACAGGTCAGCAATAGTAATGATAATAAGAGTTGGTTTTTATATGCTGCTTTCCTGAAGGAGTCTCAAAGTGGCTTACAATTGCCTTCCCTTTCCTCACCTGTTGTTGCTTTGTATGAAAATATGTTAAACCTGCTTTAAGAAGGTTTCTTTTCTTCTTTTTACAACCCGTCACATTGGTAACTGTAACCAGCTGTGTATGTATGAATAAGCCAGCTTGGTGTAGTGGTTAACACCAGGTTGCTTCTAATCTGACAAGATGGGTTTGATTCTCAATGATGTATTTCCTTATTAGTGCATGTATTACAACGAATGAAGAGAGCTAAGTGAAAGAGCCAGCCTGGTGTATTGGTTAGGAATGCCTACTTCTAATCTCGTGAGCCAGGTTTGATTCCCCACTCCCCCACATGCAGTCAGATGGGTGACCTTGGGCTCGCGCAGCACTGATAAGGGCTTTCTCACCCTCACCTACCTCACAGGGTGTCTGTTGTGGGGAGAGGAAAGGGAAGGTAAATGCAAGCCACTTTAAAACTCCTCTGGGTAGAGAAAAGCGGCATATAAAAAACAGTTCTTATTCTTCTCATAATCTAAAGATTGAAAGCATCCTGGTAGACTTCACTTGAAGGTTGGGTCCTCAGAGAGAAGAAGACAGAATCTTCTTACCTCATAGACGTGTGTAAGTATATTTGCTTCAGATATGGTTTTCTGTCTCATATTTTGTAATTTTGCTTTGTAAAAGACTGATTATGTCACAGAGACTGTGAAGGCACTTTAAACAGCTCAAGAAGTTAACTGAAGCAGAGTCTTTGGCTTGTCTTATATGAATTGTAATCATGCTATCAACTTATTTGTATCACCTAGCAGCCCTAGCCACTGAGGAAAGACCCTTGAAAATGAAATAAAATTTGGAGGTCATTCTGGCAGGGCTCCAAAGAAGAGAAAAAGCTTTGGGAATTTGTTGTTAATTAACTTGGTAGCCTTTTCACACATGCATTCATTATACAGATTAAACCAGGAACCCATATCTGGATAAATACATGGTTTCAATTTCATTTTCCGCTGCACGGGTATTGAATATAATATAAGAAATATTCAATGCAAATATAAAATTATTGTATTTGTATCCTCTGTAGCATATGAACAGGGCTACTAAGTTGGGTCATTGGGGTCAGCATTATCCACTCTGACTAGTAATAGCTCTCCAGAGTCTTGGGACTCTACAGGGCTTTCAGATCATTTACTATTTGATACTTTTAACAGGATATACCAGGGACTGAACCTGAGACTTTATGCATGCAAAGCAGATACTCTACCACTGAGCCAGAGCCCGACAGTCATTGGCTCGATCAAACTGTTCCACATGAGGGTGATTCCATAGCAGAGGCTTGTAAAACATATATCACTGACACTAGAAGTAATTTTCAAATGTGTGCACAGAATTTTAAAATGGCTGTCCTTATGTAAAACAAACATTTATCTTTTTATAAGTTTATAACTACATTAATTTATACCCTGGCATTCAAAAAGCGCTAGCAAAGCACTCATGTGTATATATGCTGTTGTTCCACCAAAGTTCAAGGAAATTTGTATGAGATTTCCCCCCTGAGCAATATAGAAATTTGACTGGGCCCAGGTTGGATGGATCAGGTGCCTGGGGAACTGTCCTTTTCTGAAGGCTCCAGAATTCATTTTATTTCAAAACGAAGTTTCATTTTTAAATAGTTGCATGATTGTGACAGATGGCTCCCATTTCTGCCCTCTAGGTCAGCGGTCTGCAACCTTTCAGCTGCCACGGACGGCTGCGCTGGAGTGGGGGGAGAGGGCGGCCCAGGGCCCCGTGCACGCGTGGCAGCCCCAGCGCAAATGCGCATGCGCAGACTTGGCGCGTATGTGCGTTTGCGCTCCCGCCGGACACAAACATGCATGTGCGGCAGTCCGTGCGTATGCGTTTGTGACGCCGCCATGCCGGCGGCCGCGGCTCCCTCTCCCTGCCCCTCCAGGCCGCCAGCAAATCAGCCGCTGAAGCGGCCAATTAGCTTGCAGCCTGGCAAGCTTCTCTTCCCCCCTTCCCGCTTTGGAGGCCGATTTGATCACGGCCTGGTGAGCTTCTCACTTCGGGGGAGGCGGGAAGAGGGAGTCGCGGCTCCTTAGAACAACACCATGATGCTTCAAGAAGGCTGTAACAATTCAGTGTCTAGGGCTATTTTACTGTGTACCAAGTCACATGCACTAGGCATATCCGATTATGAAAGTTTTTCTGCACATTAGGCATAAAATATAACCCATCATTTTAATTTCTGCAGCCTTTGAGGTCTTGTTTGTTAAGATTTCTTTTTTTGCATACTTGTAGAGTGATTGTAGCTCTTTGCCTAATTGAAACATCATGAATTTTTATGAGTCTTAGAGACTCATCTTGTATTTTCTGCCCAGATTTCTATCTGACCGGGGTTAACATGACTGCTCAGTGTCACAAAGGACACATTGTTAACCAAATTCCATTGGCAGGGGTGGTAATGAAGAGGATAGTTTATTTGATCTCATTGAAAAGCTGTGGAATGAATCCAGAGATGAATACAATTAATGTCAGTAATTGAACAGTTCTGCTAGCAACAATAAAAAAGAGTTGTCAAAGGCATCTTAAGAACCAGCAGTTTTTTTTAATGTCAGTGCAAACGTATATGGTAAAATGACAAAGGAAGCCTGCTGTCTTTTTAGGTTACATATTTGGGTAAGAAATATTCCTTTACTGCATAATTTACAACGTGTCAGGAAAACAGCATTAGAGAGCCATCTAGACACCTTTCTTTCTTCTGGTTCTGATAAAACATCAAGAGGTTGGGGTGGGGGCGATTTATTTCATATTAAAGTCTTCAGTGTGATAGGGAAGTGCATGAGAAGGTTTTCCAAACTACCAGCTCAATGAGATGAGAGAATCCCCATATTCACAGGCAATAATAATAATAAAGTTTCTACCACTCCAACATGCTCGCCCCCCCCCCCCAATGTAGAGGGAAAAGGCAGAAATCAGATGGCATCTCATGAACTGTTTAGGCTTACTTGCCACCCTGGTTGCTTGTGGGTAATTCTAGGCAGCCTACACATAGGCAGAGGGATGCTGGAATGCTGCCATGGTGGCTGCTCACCCCACCCTGCACATGCCAAAGGTGGCTCTTCACTTGGACCTGGGGTGGCTCCTATGGGAGGTCACAAGCTCAGGCCCACAAGAACTTTTCCCATTGACCTTAATGGCCAATCTACCCCTGGCTCAAAGAAAATTTTAAAGAAATCCAACATGCAGCGGCATTTTGAACTCCACATATGAAGTTCTAAGCTCATAATAAAGCATTGTCCAGCCAGTACTAAGAACATTTATATTCTATTAATTCAACAGGAAAGAATTGAGTTTCAATCTCCCATCAGAATTCAAGGGATACAGAAAGTCTTAATTTGGACTTTTTATTTGTGCTATGCTTTACAATTTGTAAACCTTGTTACATTTTGAAGTGTGGAAGTGACATACAACTGAATCCATAACTGGGAATTTTGCAAGAGGACTGAATGTTTGAAATTTTGCAAGCCATTTTCATTTCTGATGGTTTCTTGAGACTGTCCCTCTTGAAACACTCCACCACCACCATCAGCACATTTATGTGTACCCTGTGATATACATCCTGGCTTTGACTAGCCTCACTAATGTCTTTGTACATGAACGTATATGCACATGCTATACAACTGGTAACAGATCTGCATAGATGCCATTGTGCCATGTTACTGAGTACAAATGAACCATAAAAGGTTTAATTTTGAGAAGCACAGTTATCTGCAAGATAACTTGCAGATAAGAAGCTATCTTTTCTAAATAGCAAATACCGCAGATGATTTCTGATGTTTATGAAGTTAAGAAAAGGAGGACTCCTTAGAAGAAAACCCAGGGCCATTCTGCATTACTTAAATATAGCAGAAGTCTTACCTTTGGTAAATGCTACAAATTCAAGGTTCCGCATGACGTTGCACACAATCTGCAACACTCCTGTAACACTCCCACAAAAAGCGCTTTGTTGTAGCGCTTTTTGGGGAATCGGGAAAAGTGGATTCCCCCTGAAAAAACCGCTACACTTCTGCACACAAGCTGCAACAAACGAGTGAAAGACATGTGCATTCTCAATGTAGCGGTAGACAGAAAGTCCCTCCCCCACTCTTGCCCCAAACTTCTGGAGAAGCAATCGCCATGTTTTTCCCCTTAGACCTGGGAAAGCAACGAACAAGCAAGGCTTCTCTGGCTAAAGTCCCTCCACAGAAGTGATTTAAAGTAAAACAAAGCTCCCTAAGTTCCCAAGCACAACACAGCCCCCTGTTCGGCACTGCCCGTAACTTCGGCCACAAACCGCGCCCATGGGGGGGTTTCTACTTGAGGAGCATGTAAACGATTAATCACCAGCTCCTATGTCAGCAAAAAGGTCTTTTCAGTGCAACAATTGAACACAGATTCGTTGCAATGGGTGTGTTTGGTTTTTAAAAAACAGTTCTTAAAGAGAAAGGGGCTTTTTGGGAGCATAAACACAACAGCCCATTGGCTGTTCCATTTGATTGATGGCCAGAGGCAGGAAGAAGCGCAGAAAAAAATTGCTTCCTTTGTTGCGATTCCAGCGAGACCGGAAACCTGTGGGAAATGAATGAAAGGCTACTGGGACTTCTATATTCCACTAAAAAAAAAAAAGGTATGTGGAATGAAGAAATTCCACTATTTAATATAGCGTTTCTGCATTCTGTGAACAATTGGCAACATTGGTCCTTGTGCGGAATGGCCCCCATAATTAACTGTGCATGCCCCCAGCCTCTGCAGCGCTCAAGAGGTGTAAAAGATTTGGCAGCAGCTAATAGTAACAGATATTCCTTTGTAGACTGAATTTGTTAAACCTCGTTCTGCCAACCAGTAGGACAAAGGTAACAATGGTATTTACAAGGATCAGAGGAGAGTAAACAGGGAAAAAACATACAGGAAACACATTGTACTTTCCAGAGAATATTACTCACAGCATGCCGCGGACTGAAAATGCCACCTGGGATCTGCAAACCATTTCATATAATGGACAAATCAAATAAAGCTTGACACTACTTGTCCAGAGTGTGGTTTGATGAACAGTGGGGGAAAGGCTATTTATGAGTGTCATGGTTACCATTATTTTATTTTGCTGTAGCAAATTAATATGCCATATATTTGTTCCCTTGAACCTCTAGAAGAGAAAGGGTTTCAAAAATACATTATTTTATACAAGTGAGGAAACAAAATATAACCAAGGCCAGCTTTACTCAGCTGTACTCATGCCAGGGACAATGTAACACAAGGATGCTTAACCCTTTCCCTGTCCATGTTTTTCTGCTTTCAGCTTTTCTGGACCTTGCTTGCTGCAGCTCTGCTCTGAATGTTACCTTTCCCCTCCCTTTACAAATGACATTGGGTGCTTCATGTCAGAAAATGGTGTGTAATATATGCATAAGTCCTAGGGGGCTGGTCTGTGAATCATAAGCACATACAAACATAAGAAGAGCCCTGATGGATCGGACCTGTGGTCCATCTAGTCCAGCATCCTGTCTTCCAAAGTGACCAACTGGTAATCTAGGAACAAGACATAGAAACTGAGGCTTTCTTTCTACGTTGCCTCCTGGCATAGCTATTCAGAGTAGGAATAAGCACGAACTGACTCACAAGCCATATTCGGGTTTGGAGTTCAGGAATCAATGTTTGGGAAAAACACATTTCCTGAACATTTACCAATTCAGTTTGACTGGTCAAGGGCAGCCATTTAAACATAACACCTAAGTGGTGTGGAATCTGCTACTTAGCTGTTAGGTTTAAATGGCTGGCTTCAAGCGAGGGGGGGGGTGGAACTGAAGAGTTAAATTAACCTACTTCCTGAATGATCCCATCCCCCTTTCCCCCAGCTGCATCAAGCCATGGCCAGGAGAAAGGTGGAGGGGGGAGAGGAAATCATTTCCTGGATGATTCTCCCCCTTGAGAAAGGGGGAACTGAACTTTCTGGACTGGTTTGATTCAAGTGGAGCCTGCTCAGCTCAGTTTGAGGTTGGAGTGGTTTGTGTGTCACTCCTGGGCTATGAGGTTGGCTTTCCCTGGTCTGAACATATTTCTTGGTCTGGAAGTGGGGCCTCAAAAGTGTGTAATGTCCCCACAGCCACCTAGCATGCCATGATCTATTTCAATCAAGAAAACTTTGCAGAGAGGAGGTAAGGTTGCCAGATTGGTGTAGGTTCATGTTCTGGAATTCCACAGTATCTAGATGTGCATAAACCTGACTGCTGTGCACAGAGAGACCTCCTCTTAGAGTTGGCATCTTCCAAGTGAGGCTCTCTACCCAATTCCCTCACAGGGAGTCTGCTATGAGGAGAGGAAGGGAAGGTGATTGGAAACTGTTAGAGAGCTGAGGCATGCTGGGTGACTGTGGACCATTCCCAGTTCTCCAGACCTCTCACAGCCCCACATCCATCACAGGTTGTCTATTGAAAGGAGACAAAGGGAAAAGGTGTTTGTAAACCACTTTGAGACTTTTTTGGGTAGTAAACAGCAGGGTACAAAAATCCAGCTCTTCTTCTAAGGAGAAATCTTGAAAGAAGCATGTGGGCACATAACATTTTTATCAACAGTAAAAAAATGGAGACAGGAGGAGAAGAGCAGACACCTGTGTATTGTGAGTACCCCATGTGCATTAAGGTGGGGGTCGTCAACCCCCGGTCTGCGCCCCAGTACCGGTCTGCAAAGGCCTCAGTACTAGGCCACCAGCAGCCATGCCTGCCTCCCCCCCTACAGCGAGAAGTTCACCAGGCTGCGAGCAAAGCGGCCGCTTCGCTCGTGGCCCGGCGAGCTTCTTGCTGTGAGGGGGTGGAAGAGGCAGGCGTACCCTCTGGCATGCCAGCACATGCAAATGCGCATGCGCAGAGCTGCCGTGCATGCGTGTTAGCGCCCCTGCTGGTGAAAACGTGCATGTGCGGCTAATCTGTGCATGCACGTTATCGCCACCTGCTGGCGAAAACACGCATGTGCGATGCCTAATCCACCAGCTCTCCCCCCACCCCGGAGGCGGTCCTCAACCAGATAAAGGTTAGGAACCGCTGCATTAAGACAGGGAGATATTTTGGTGTTTGTGGCCTAATTCACACAAGTAGGGAAATGACATTGAATGCAGAACTGGGAGGAATTGGTTGCCATATAATCTCCCCCTAAGAAGAGTCTCCAGTCTCATTTTCCCTTCTCATATCTGAAGACATGACTCTAGAAAGTTCATCTGTAACCACTATGCCACAATTCCCAAAGGTCAGTCCTCTCCCATATTCATCTAACATTCCAAACCACAGGTTCTTGACCCCCATCTCTCCACAACCGCGCCCTCATTTGTCACCATGCCACCACAACCTCCCTCACAACATACACATTCAACCCCATGCCCTTGCAGACTGGATGATTCCTCCCCTTTCTCTTCCCACCATCAAGCTCTAATACCTGTTGTATTCCTGGATACAACGGCCTTTGCCCCTAGTAAATAAATAAACAAACCCCCGGATGCTTCCTCCACATAATGAGGAATTCTATAAAACTCACATACACACCAATAAACCCTTTCATAGTCACACAATAAGAAATATTGTACTCTAAAACTTGCATTATTGCTTCATTCTACTTTCTCTACGTTCAAGAACTTCAGGTTTGAGAAATGTTAATATTTATATGTATCTTTACACATAAATATAAACAAATACTATTTCCTTTAACTGATAAGACAAAGGGCTAGCAATAAAATACAATCAAAAATCAATAAAATACAATAAAAAAAGCTGGATGATTGAAATTTGCCCGATGACAGGACAGAGTGAAATGGGGATGGGTAAATCCTCTGATATTCACAAACGAACACAGTAGCATTTTGTGGACAGCAGTACTTTATTCAGTGTGAGCTTTTACCACCAACACAGAAAAGACCTTGGGCTAGTGCTTATTAACAAATGTATAATAGAGGAGTAACAAGACACATGTGGACAAACACCAAATGCAGACTGTCACAGTGCCCTTGGGCCCCTCAGCCTAACCTACCTCATAGGGTGACAAAACAGAGGAGAATGAAGTAAGTTGCTTTGGCTCTCCACTAGTATGAATAAATAGACATAAAATAAATAGACATAAAATAAAATTGATTCAAAATTTTGCTTTAAATGTCATGTTTGGTATGTTTCTATTTATGGAGGTTTGTAATGGATTTATGATGAATGGCACCAAATCTCAAGGCAATAGAAAAGGAAGTAAGGGTGTGCTTTTGGATATACCTGATCCAAGATCAACCCCTAAATTAATTGTTTGAGGCCTGCTCAGGGATTTTCAACATTACTCAAAACTCTCCTGAAATTTGAAGAGTTATGAAAACTAATATCAGGGAATTTCAGGAGTGTTTAGAGAAAAGAGTTCTTTCACTGACTTTTGCAATGAAGACAAATCAAAAGTATCACTTTTTTAGAAATTAGTTTTTTGGACTAACCCCTACCATCATGAAAAGGATGGAGGTCTTCTCTTTCTCACTTGCAGCTTCTCTGCCTAGCAGCTATTTTCCTATGGGGTACATTGTTAATTTACAATGAATGAGTGAGGATTCTATCATCATGTATTCCCATCTCAAAAAAAGGAAGTCACCGAGAGGCATATATGTTCTTCCTCAGTGCCAAAATAAACTTCAAGTAGTGATATTGGCTTAGCCTTAACTATAGCACTACTATGAGTGAATCCACATTAGAAACATCCCCAGTCGAAGATGCTCAAATACAAAATGCTTTTAGCCATTTTCATATTTGCCAGTTCCTGTTATCACAAGTACCACTAGAACATCACTGCATCCTAAAGTGGAATGTAACACTACCTTTCATTATAACAGTCTTCCTAATACACAGAGAAAACCCTCAAGGCACCTTTACTGGAGATACTTAAACAGCAATGCAAATTTCCATCTCAGTCTGATAACATCGAACTGACCTGCATGTTTACATTTAAATGTTAACATTTTTGTTCTCTTTATTCTCTCTCCCCCCCCCCCCCCGTTATGGAAGTATATTGTTTTCTGCCATATACACAAAGATTTCCCAAAGGTACAAGCATGTATCTGTGGTCTTTACATAATGTGAGTTTCTGGTTTCTTAGTCTTGCTGCAACTAGGTCCCCTGTAATTAGGTTTTTGTGAGTCAGGGGACCCTCAGGAATAACACAAGGAAAAAAGTAAGAGGAATAATCAACAGTAATTGCCATGACCCCTTCCTCAAAAAGAAATTTCATTCTACTGGGGGAACTTCACCAATAAATCTATGCCATTACGATTTCTGTGGCCTGGGATACAATCTCTGTGAGTCATGGTTTGACATCTTGTCTTTGATTTTAAAGTATGCAGACCTCATGGTTGGAAAACCATGAGGTCTGCATACTTTAAAATCAACGTCAAAAGTTTATTGTTACAGTCATTCAGACCAAATTAAAATCTACTTGTAGAAAACAATGAAGCCTAGAGAAGAAAGATAAGGTTGGACTCCATGTCTAATAAAGTACAGCATCAGAGTCGCCAACATTTTCTCTTTTCATTGATTTACTACAACTTGATAGATTCAGGACTTGTTCCACTTTTGTCTTCATGCAAAAAGAATGAAGCTCAGAACATTACCTACCCTGGTCACAATTGTTTGTATTCACTCCTTTTTCCTTTGGTTGAGTCCTTCAGACTACATTGAGGTTACATTGAGCACAGCAACTGGAAATGCGAGCTGAGAACATTTCAATGCAGGCTGTATGGTAATTGTTTTAAAGCATACCACATAGTTCTTATGACAGAAAGATACAGCCCATTGCTTCCAAAATATCCTTGGAGATTGTAAATAAGCACAAGGGGGGGCCATGTGAGTCATGTTTCCTCTTTCACTTTAAGAAGAAGAAGAGTTGGTTCTTATATGTTGCTTTTCCCAACCAGGAGTTTCAAAGTGGCTTACAATCGCCTTCCCTTCTCTCTCTCCACAACAGACACCCTGGGAGGTAGGTGAGGCTGAGAGAACCCAGATATTACTGCTCAGTCAGAACAGCTTTATCAGTGCTATGGCGAGCCCAAGGTCACCCAGCTGACTGCATGTGGGGAAACGGGAAATCAAACCTGGCTCACCAGATTAGAAGTCGGCGCTCCTAACCAATGCACCAAGCTGGCTCTTAGCTGTCTTCCCTCATTGCAATAAATGCACTAATAAGTGCATTGAAAATTTTGGGCAGCTTTTGGGGGAGAGCTAATGACTGATAACTAGACCTCTTCTTTCATTAAGTGATTCTGATACTTTACAGCTCTTACTTTGGAGCTTTTATTGGCTGCTATACATATTTTATATGTGCTAAGAACTGGAGTGTATTAAAACCAGACCTTTGAAGAAGGCCCTATAAGAGTCGAAACATGTCAGCCTATTGGTTCACATAGTGCATAGCATACCGGTTTGCAATAGTCTATGGGCTGGATATATACATTTAATTCCTAAAGTTGTTTTTTTTTAAATTGTGCACAATAAAAGTAATATAATTTTAACAATAATACAGATATTCAACCTTTGAAGGTTGTAACTGTTACCAGATTTTTTTTAAAAAATTGTGCACAATACAAGTAATATGATTTTAACATTAATACAGACATTCAACCATTGAAGGTTGTAACTGTTACCAGTTGGGTTTTTATGGCTCCAGGTCTAGTTTCCCCCCTTTGGTTTTTGCCATTCTTCTATTCACCATAGTTTCTTTTGTGTTGGATTGGTCTTGCATGTTAAGGTAAGTTTAGAAGACATGGCAAAAAAAGTTTCAGGTAGTGCTATACTGAATTGCCTATAAACATCTCTGAAATGTCTGCAAAAGCAGAAGGAGGCATTTAACCAACAGAAGAGTAGGCATTACAAAAAAAAATTAAGCTGCAACACAGAGATACAGCACACAATTTTTCAAAGGGAGCAATTAACAACATAGCTTAAATACAAAGTTTTAAATAATAATAATAATTCGGATTTGGCAGTTTTTGCTGAAGACAGTTCCAAAGAAGGGTTCCATCACTGAAGGCTGCCATCAACCTAATCTGTTCTGCAGGGCCTGTTAGATGAGCAGAGCGTTGAGCCTGCGTTGAACAGGGGGACTAGATGGCTTGTATGGCCCTTTCCAACTCTATGATTCTATGGAGGTTGGCAGATACCCCGCCCAGAAATAACATTATGAAATGCTGGCCTCCCTGCCCAGATAGATATAAGACACTCTCCAAAAATTCATATGCCCCTCACTGTTTATCTACTCTATTACTATAACTCCCTGTGAGGAGGTGGTGGCTATTATTTGGGGGTTTTACATTTAAATGTTATAATTAGACAGCCTTCCTTCTCTAGATTAACTTACCTATATTTTAACATTGTATGGAATCTTGTTGTTACTTGTCCTGAGCTGACCGGGAAGGTGGAATTAATGTGGAAAATTAAATAGAATTTAAATTAATCTGAATAATAGCAACAAGAGTTAGAGCTGTGATCATTTCTTGACCTAAGCAATATGAAAGCAGCTTTATTTTTTAAAGATAAAGCAGGCCTGGATTCCTAAGTGCTGTAAGGTCAAACTCAAACCTAGGGAATTACAGGAAGGGAATAGAGAAGATAGTCTTGTTCATATTTCCCAGCATTTCAACTGCATGTAGGCTAATTCTGAACATGGATAGATATCCTTAATTGACAAGGGAATTCAAAGCGATGTTTTGACCAATTTAAAACTGGTTTTAATTAATATTGTTAATTGTCTTTCTAATGCCTTTTGCTTTTATGTATTGACTTATTATGCCCTGAGCTGGCTTTCCAGGAGGGGTGGCTGATAAATTTAAATAAATAAATAAATAAATAAATAAATAAATAAATACAGTTGTACATTTCTAAGTTCATTGATGTATATGTAGCCATGAATTTGATTTATTGTGGCAAGAAATTCCTTTTTAATAATTTGCTGGGATAAGAAATTCTTCATTTTTATCATCCTCAAACTCTTATCAATTAAGTAAATTAGATTTTTCAAATGAAAGGGGGGGAATTCTGTTTCCCTGCTCTCTCCATATATTATTCATAATTTGATAGGATGTTTTATTATCAAAAAGGAAATATATGCTATCTTTTAATGATCTTTTTTTCTGCCTGTCTTTGAAGGGAATAAAAATATGTACCTTAATTACTTTAGTTGAACATTTTTATATTTTCTAGGCTCTACAATATCCGCTAGTGTTCTGAAACTTCATCTTGTGTACCATCTTTTTGACACTGCCAGTACGCTACCTGAGAAATATCTGGTCATGGATGAAGACCAAATGAAGAGTTACATTTTTAGAGTCTGGAATAATGTACACTCACCTTAAAAATGGGGTTTACTTCAGAAAAATGGCACAAGGAGATACAGGAACACCCCCACTCTCCACACACCAGGGCCCTGTGTCAAATTAGGCCCCATGAGGAAAAATTTCAAGTATTGCCATACTGAATTGCCTATGAACATCTCTGAAATGTCTTCAAAAGCAAATGGAGGCAAGAGGTATTACAAAAAAAATATTAAGATATAAAGTAATAATAAAATGCCTCCCTCAGCTGCTGTGTGCCAGCAGAGAAAGCAAGCCTCTGGACACATCAGAAAATGTAATATGTGAGTATCACTTTAATATCTACAGTATAGACATCATTCAGCTTCACTTTCTCTGCAATTTCATCCTATCAATGTCCTTTCTATATTTTGGGCATAGTTTGTCCCATTGGTGAGTGCTTGAAAACTGGTTCAGAAAACCATCTGTCCTGTGAAAGCTGTCATCAACCTAACCTTGAGGACCGTTTCAGCACCTAAAATCATAGAATCATAGAGTTGGAAGGGGCCTCCAGGGTCACCTATTAGAGTTTCTTTAATAAAACTGAAAATGCTCTTCCATATTAATTAAAATTTAAGTTAACTTCTTTGCTTTGGTTCTTCTTTGATCCAGTAATGAATATATTGCCATAGAAAAGGTGGAGGAAATACATTATAATTTGACCATTATAAATGACCAGGCTACTTTCTCATACAAAGGCCTATGAAGCCTGAAAATTGATTCTGTAGTCTATTCAACCTTGAATCCTTTCATAATACTGACATCTCTAAGACTGGCAGTCCTGTTCTTGGATTTAATTAACCTTGCAAGAATATTGATGGTTACATTCTTCCTTAAACTATGCCTTTGTTTACTACAAAGGGCAAAGTATATAAAGTGTTTACACTCTATACTCTCAGTGTTATAATATCTCAAGACAGCTTACAACAATAAAACAATAAAAATTAGGCTGAAAAACATATAGTGCAAAATAAAAGGGAACATGACAAAAGCTCAAGTACAAAAATAACCATGCAAAGAACAGAAATCACAGCAGAACTTGACATAAATCTGTCACCCAATTACAATTGCCAAGATAAATTTAAAGACAATAATAAACCTCTCAGTTTGCAACATAGAAAAATATAGTTTTGCCCCATGACTTTGATCATGCTAATGAACTTTGATCTCAGATATACAATTGCAGGGAAGGGGTTCCAAAGACAAGAGTGGATCCTCTGAATGGCCTATTATGCACGGACGCTGAAACGGTGGCATGGAGTACGAGGAGGAGGAAGAAGTGAAGCAAACCAATTACGCACGGGATGGAATGCAATGGCGGCAAAACCCAGAGTATCCGATTATGCACGCGGATACTCCGGAGCCACTTCTGGTTGCGCCCTGGTCCAGGGAAGCTCCACTTTCTTCCACATCTCACTAATGCAGCTTTTTCGGCAGCATACGTTGACTCTGCACCCGGTTGCCGCCTGCGGCGTGCATAATCAGTGATTTTAGCTGCCGCCATTCCACCCTGAATGTGGACTTTCCACTACGTGCATAATGGGCAAATATCTTAACTGCTGGGCAGATGAGAGATGGTCATTCTCAAGATATCTTGATCCCAAGTCACTAAAGGTTTTAAAAATTATTTTAAAAGCATTTTAAGTTAGGCCCAGAAATGAATTTGTAGATAATGAAGTTCTTCAAGTTCTTTAAGAACTGGTAATAAAGTTAATGAAGTTATTTAAGAACTGGCAAGATATGCATCCGATAATTTTTACCTACTTGCTACTGAACCAAGCAAATTTCATAAATGTTTTGTGAGAAGTAGGCCTGTGTAATGTGTATTGCAGTATGTACAGAGAGCAGTGACCAGATGTCTGTTTTGAAGGAAATCTTGTGTACAACATACCATCAACATTTGATTTAAGGCCCCATGCTTCAGATAAATGTGAGCACCCCTCCAGAGGCACTGACCTCAAGATGCAAACTTGCTCTTTTAGGTGGAGCACAAGTCCATCTACAAGAAATACACATCATTCTCTGATCAGTTTTATCATCCACCAACAGATTATTGGTCATCACTGAATCTATTATCTTCCCCTATTAACATCCATGGTCTCACCGGATTTGAACAAAAAGGAGAAAGCTAGTTATCACTGTTGGACATTATATTGATCTATTTATTTATCAGATTCATTTGTTGCCCTTCCCATTTTTATTCCCAAACACCAATGTTTCATGTAGATTTTAAACACTGAAATAGTAAGAAACAAAATATGCTACATATGCTCTCCCAGTCCCAACATGTGGTAATATAATGGATTCATTGACATGTACATAATTTGATTTCTCATCTGTTGATCACAGGCATCTGAAAGTGAGAACTGACTTCACTGAAAATTAGTGAGTGAGATGGAGTGATGCATACTTATGATCTATGGGAGGGCAACAGTTAAGGAATAGAACATTTGTTTTGCATGCAGAAGGTTCAGTCCCCAACATCTCCAGTTAAAAGGATTAGGAAGATCTCTATCAGAAACTCAAAAGAGCCATTGCCAGTCAGAGTAGATAGTACTGACCCAGATGGATCCACAGTTTGACCTTGTATAACAGTATGTCCTTCGAGTTGCATGGACTAGAACAGGCAACTGGTTTGTGACCTGTACAGCTCAATGGAACAGCTTTGGGGTGCATGCAAACAAGTCCATTCAACAGTAGCAGAGACAGCTTTGTTGCTCCGTAAACCCTCATACCAGCTCTTTAAAAAAAAAAAGTTCTGTAGACGTTTTCCAGTTTATTTGGAATTGGGAAGACCTCCCTGTAGAGAGCAGCTATTGACAAGAACTGTAATGTCACAAGCCTTTGCCAAATTTTGCAAGCTTCTTCAAAATGTTGACTGGTGAGCATGTTTTTTATAAGATATAGAGACAGAAGTAGATAAATGTACATGAAACAATTTATTTTGATGGGCCACCTTCTTAAACTTGAGAAAAGGCAAAATGGGCAGGTGAACCAGTATTCAATTGATCCCCAGGTGAGAGACATCAGTTCAGCTGGATAAAGTGGTCACTTTGGAAGGTAGATTCTGTGGCACTATGTTCCTTTGAAGTCCCACCCCTTCCTAAAACCCACCCTCCTCCAGGTCCACTTCCAAATCTCCAGGTGTTTTCCAACCCAGAATTTGCTAATCTAGCCATGTAAATTAGGAAGTTCAAGGTAGTTACTTTGTTTCTGTTACTTATTATCCCCCCCCCCTAATCTCCTTCGAGTTAAGCAAGAAAAGAATGTAAGTATCCTTACAACTATAGGAGTCTTTCAGACAGGCCGATGCACAGGATTTTAAAAGGGGGGGGTTACAATACATTCAGGAACATTCATGAAACTTCTTAATTCATTCTTACTCACTTTGTCTTGACTTTTAAAAGTTTTTCTATTATTTTAATACCTTATAACATTGTTAATAGGTTTTTATTTTTCAATGAGTAGCTTTTTGTATTAGTTCTTTTATTTAATCTAATCGACATCAGTGATTATTTAAAACACAGCCTTGAGTTCTGTATACAGTATAGGTGCCTGCCTATAAAAGTGCACATCCATTCAACGGAGGAATATTTTGATCCACAGGGTCTTTATGGGCCTTGGTGCATTTCCAGTAACCCATGAAAATGTTTTATAGGCTGCTATGATCTGATTCAATGTGACAAGCACATTATTGCACATTTATACAGCCAGATCTGGAGCATAAACATTCTTAAAGAATAGATAATTGCATGTGGCAGGTGTCATCTTGCTGCTATGTAGTGCAACTGGACAGTGAAATTTCATAGCTAACATGATCAAGTGTGCCCTGACAACCTTCTGGGGAAACAAATTCCAAATCCCATATAAAACAATACAGATATTCAGCCCCTCTGCCCCCCTCCAAGATAACAAGATATGTTCTGGGGGCATTTTTCTAATACACAGAGAATAACATGATATATTTACTCAGGATAGCTAATAATAAAACACCCCAGAATACACCCAGGTATATAGAATCATAGAATAATAGAGTTGGAAGGGACCTCCTGGGTCATATAGTCCAATCCCCTGCACTATGCAGAACACTTACAACCCTATCACTCATCCACTGTAACCTGTCACCCCCTTGATTATGTGCCAAGGCTGTTTCATAAATATATACTAGCCATAATACAATCATAACTAGGGATGGGCATGAACCACATTTTTGTAGTTCGGTTCATGGTTTGTGGGTGAACCATAAAGCAAACTGCAATCCAGATTCAGTATAGAAAGTAATAATGATCCTGAACCTCCAGAACCTGAACAAACCATAAGGATTTAAATCCAATACCAGCAGTGTCCTGCATGAACATAATCACAGTAATCACCTCCACCGAAACCCCTGAATACAAAATTCTAATGATTTTTTCTCAGCACACACCTCTAGTGACAACTGTATAATTTTGGGGATGGGCAAGAAAATACTTATCCAGCAAAGACTTATCCAGATTAGTTATCCTTAGCTCATCATTTCTACTGAGCTAGCATAGAATTTTGTAGGGATGTAATTGGCTATGCATTGGATTGCATTCATACAAAACATAGACAATAACTCAGGGGTAGTCAAACTGCGGCCCTCCAGATGTCCATGGACTACAATTCCCGGAAGCCTTCTGGGAATTGTAGTCCATGGACATCTGGAGGGCTGAAGTTTGACTACCCCTGCAATAACTGATAAGAATATCATTGGTACAAATCAGTTTTAGAAATTGTAATATATACCACACTAAGGAAACCAAGGTGACTAGGGTAGATTCTGTAGACAATCCAGTCCAGAAATACATCACCCTTTCAGGATTTAGGACTATGGGCAGATAAATTAAAATGGTTTTCTGAGACAGAAAAAAAATTGCTTCTCTGTTTTATATGTAATAGCATATTTGTTTTCATTAAATGTCTCAAGCTTGTCATTCATAGTGAAGAAACTGATTATTTATTTTTATTTATTTATTTATTAGGTAACTGATGGGTTACCAGAAAAAGAGTGAATTAGCTAAAATCATATGAAAACTGGCCAAGACCAATTATAGAACTTATTTAGCAATAAGTCTTCAAGCTGTTATCTTCAAAATATAACAAGCATAAAGAAATAATAGACTGATTCACCAATTGCCATGACCCAATATACAGTTTCTTGTGAGAAAAAAACATTGTCCATAATTAAATTGTTTACAGGTTATACAATCACAAATCATTTGGAGTGTGATAAAATCACAACATTAAATAAACTTTCATTAGAATAGAAGCACATTGAAGGACTGGGAAATAACTTCAAAAACAGCAGTGAAAAATGAAACTGCCTAATTCAAAATGCATCTCTTCCCATTACATATTTGACCTAAATTGCCAAATCAAATGAACAATTATTTTTCTTATCATTCTCTTTGATTAATATTCCACTGCCATATCATTTGGAATATTGAAATTATTTTTAATTACACCCCAAATATCTCATGAAGATTATCCTGATCATTAAGGGTCTCTAACTATGTAGTTAAATCATGTTTTATGAGCACTGACTCATACAAAATAAAATAAAATAAAATGTTAAAACTTTGGAAAGTCAGAAGTAAATATCATCCCTGCTTTTTTTGTTGTTGTTGTGAGAAAAAAACTCCATGCATTGGGTAAATCCAAGGGATTAGGACCAAGGGATTAAAGTTCTAGATTTTACTGTATTTCTGGTATCTCTGCTGGTTCAAATCACCACCAATGAAACCTGGAACACAGTTTATGCATCAGGATATATCTTGTCAAACAGACACCAAAGATGTAATCCAAAGGTTTACCCTAATATAAATAAAGATAATTTTAAATTTGTATTACTGATATCCACATGTGTACTACCATTTCATTTCAGTAACTCAGCTGAAATAGTGGTTGTAGTAAATCAGTCAGCACAACAGCCAAGTTTATCTTCTCATAAAACATATTCTTAACAGCTCCACTACCTAAAAGCTATTCTGTTCCTGATTATTCCCATATACACACAGGAGAGGACATCCCCTAGCACACATGATCCACCCTGGAGGTAGGAAGGTGCTGCCATGTCTTGTGGCAGCAGCAGTAGGAGGGACAGGGGGGAAAGGGGTCCCGCCACACAAAATGGTGGGAGAGTGGCATGCCGCTCTCCCACCATCATGGGGGAGGTGAAAAGGCCCTATTCAGTTCTACAGCACCATGAAGCCAAACAGGGCATTTTGTGTCCCTTCAAGGATAACGTAGGTGGGGAAGGAACCGGGCTCAAATAGACAGGGTTCTTCCCCATATGCACAGGCCTGGCCTAGCATAGGCACCGATGGCACCCGCAGTAAGTAAGGGAATGCTGAAAAATCAGCATTCCCTTCCCGTGGGGCATCAGAGGCCCTAATCGGGCCAAGACTGGGAGGAGGCCAAGCTGCAGTTGACATTGTGCATTTGTGAGGATTTGTCCCACTGACATGCGAGTGCTGGCCAGACACACCCATCCCATACATAATCGGTCAGTGACAACCTAAATTCAAGTTACAATCAGGGGAGGATTGGAAAGGGAATATAGCCCTGGAAATGAACCCCACCCACTCTGGCATTGGCCCGCAAAGCAGGGAAGGATACGCTGCCCAACCAGCTCCAACATGAGGTGTCTGCTGTCCAGTGGATGTGTCCTTCACTGAGCTGGCCTCTTGAAGGATGGTCTGCATCCTTTTTCACACTGGGCAATGTGAGGGTGGCTGCCTTCTTCTGTGTATTCCCAACTCATTTCCAGTTCTCCTGACCTGGGGGGAGAGGGAAGCAAAATATTGTGAGAAGAAAACAACACTTTTGAAAGGAAAATGGTAGCAAATGGTGTTTGGAAAAGTGACTGGGGCAGAGTCTGTACTTTCTTTATTCCATTGTCAATCCTGTTGAATTCAGATTGCTTTGAACTCGGGTCTTCTCCCCCCCCCTCCCCATTGAAACAGGAAAGTCTTCTGCACGCGGTTAGGGAGGCAAGCCTCTTTCTTCCTTTTCTTGAAGGGTGGGGGAGAGGATCGAAAAAGGCAGAGGAGGGAGGAAAAATCCAGGACCGACAGAAGTTGAGAGAAATTAGGGGCTTCTCCTTTAAGGCAAGCGTGTCACATGCCCAGGTGTAGCCTATCAGAGGTTCTCTACCACGGAGCTTTCTTTGCCAAATGGATATTGAGGATTAAAAGCAGTCTGATATATCGCAAAATAAAGGTAGGGTCACTCCAAATCAATCCTTCATGCTGCAGAAGAAAAATTTAAATCACCCACAATCCAAACAGAAATCGCATTCTGTGTAGAGAGCAGGGACTGAATCGATCTGGGGTTGGAATAAAAGCTCCGTGCAGTTTACACCTGGGATGCTGGCACATTTGTGGGAAGACTTCTTAACTTCTTTAAAAGTGAATTGGTGGGGCTCTGTGGCAATCAGGACACATGCCTTACATCATGAAAGTTATGTGTGTGGAGGATGGGTGGAGGAGTGAAAAGGCTGTAGTACTGAGGAAAGTGTACATTCCACATGCTTGGTGGTACCTTCCCAGCATTCTGTCCTTGTATTGCAAACTCATTTCCTCTAGTTAGTACTAAATAACTTCACTATTTATTTTTATTTTTTAAAGTCTCTTACCTTTCTCCTAACAAGCAGAGCTCTACTAACAGGAAAAGCAAAAACATAGAATCGTAAAATCATCAAGTACTTTTATTGCATTGACTCAAAGTCATAGCAAACCACAAATATAAAATCATGGCATCCATACTGTAAAGCAATAATCTGTCTTTTGTTTGTTTACTATGCCATGTGCACTGGAATGATAGATGTATAATGTAGGGAATTTGGTTTGACTTTTTTTTTTTGCAGTGGTAGCAGGAGTTTTACCTGATGTGATGAAGAAAAGAAACATGTTCTATCATCCAGTTTAGACTGATACTGGAAAACTTCTGGGGGGTGGGGGGTGGGAATTTAATGCTCTTTCATCACTGAAATAAGCCAAGTGGTTTGTTACTGATAGAAGCATCATGACAAAGATGCTCTGAACCAGGGAGCATGTGGCAATTTGATTGACTCTGGCAATCACCATTGCTCAATCCATCAATGCTAACTTGGTTCCTACCTGTCTAATGTGCATAATGCCTACAGACAGCTTGAGTGATATGGCAGTAATCCTGAGAGTCTAGCCTTTCATTTCCATGCAATCTGTCTCTTCACCTAAAAGCTGGCACTACTGAAGCTGTGAATTAAAAGACTGATCCTTTATGCCAGGAAATGCAGATACCAGAAAAAGATTGCCAGGGGAAAACAAGTAATTTTTGCTTGTAAATTGAGAGGAAAGATCTAGTCACAAGTGAACCCTCCACTGCTAAGTTACTATCTGCTTCCCCTACAGTTCTTTTTCTCATTACATCAAGTAAGACTCCCACTTCTACCACCACAAGAAAAAAGAAAAATCAAGCCATATTCCAAGTTTTATATAAATACAGCCCTCCACTGGAAGCAGGATTTCAACCGGAAATTATCAGACTGAAAAAAGACTCCACTTTTTACCACTTATTCAAGACTTCTCTGTCTCTGGATGGCTCACAGAAAAGCTTAGGGCTTTAGGTATTAGGCCTAAACACTGAGACACATAACAATATTTTCCTGTGATTCAGAACCATTGCAAGTACACAATTCAAAGAGATTACAGCCTCAAACCTCCAAATATCATCCCTATAACCTCTACTCTACCTAAACTCCCTTAGGCCACAGCTTATGACTGGGTTACAGGAAAACCACTTTCTAATTATCCTTCTGTTCCCTTATTTAGAAAGGGAAGATCTACCCTGCAAGTGCCTAAGAGGTATATGTTGTGCCAAGGTGTCGTGGGAAAGGCCTGTGATACAACAATTTTACTTAACATAAGCAGGTTTAGTTATCACCTGGAGTGTGCACTTTTAGGAATACTGGGAATCCCAGGGTGGAATGAATGAGTGAATAAGGAAAACTGCTTAGCTGATTTTGATATAAGTAATGAGGCTTTCTATGGTATGTTGGATCTCATACTAAAACACCAATGGAAAAATCAGACTTGGGTTTCCTGATGGTAACAGCACATGTCATAACACTCCACTGAACAAAGCCTGTCACCTTATATTCAGCCCAAGAAGCATTCCGCCAATTTAAGTGGCTCATCTGCTAACAGAAAAGCCACAAGTTAGAGGACAGCTTCATAGGCTAGAGGAATATTCTAGCCTAAGGCAGTATGTGTGCCATTTATCCTTAAAATGTATTGGATGTGTTCAGCAGTAAACTTTACCATGCTTGAATGACATGATCAGATTTGAGCCGATCATCCAGTTTGATCATTTGGCATTCAAATGCCTGCCAAACAGGTTTGCATATTTTCCCCAAACTGCAGATGTGCACACAGGGCTGCCATCCAAGCAGATTGGAAGCCATTCACTAAGGACTACTTAGACAAATGCTAAAGGGTAGGTTTATTTTTTATATCTGGTTTGTTTCTGATTTAGCAATATATAATGGTTTATGCCACCTGTTTCCCTGCATTTTTTTCTCCTGTCATGTTTTGTGTTTGGTGAGTTTTTTAAAAACCCAGTAATTGCTATTGAACTATAACTATTTAACATTGTAAAGAGGTTTTGCTGCAATCACTAACAGTCTCAACTTTCAGGCTTCATCACCTGCTCCTTCTCTTGCGGAATTATAAGTGGAAATACACTGCCTACACCTTTTCTCAGTGATAGATAGGCCCCAAGGAAGGATGCTTGGGCTTCTCAGCCCTGGCCCCTGCTTGGTAGAATGAGCTCCCAGTCGAGATCTGGACACTGTTGGAACTCACTGAGTTCTGCAGTGCTTGCAAGACGGAGCTCTTCCACCAAGCTTACAGCTGAGGCTAGAGGAAATTTACTTAGTACACTCTGGTTTGGCCTCCCTTAATCTGTCCTCTCCCCCTCCCTCCCCTACCCCGTGATGGGACTATTACTAATTTATTTGGTTGCTGATTGGAACTGAAATTTTAAATGGTTTTAAATGTTTTATTTCCCTGACTATTTGTTATACTGTTAAAGGTTGTACACTACCTGAGATGACTGGTTTGAGAGGGGTGGTATAGAAACTGGAGAAACAAATAAATAAATAAAGGATGAATTAATCTGGGTCTCTGACTAACAATTGGCAAACTGGCTGTGTAGTTTTAATTCCGTGAGCAAGTGAAAGTTCTTGCTGGAACATACAAGTGTTCATTGGATCTTAACAGATGGATCACTTCACCTGGGCACAAGGTTCAGACCACATGGTAGCCATGATTTTCATATATGGAAATCCGATCCCAAAAGAGGAAGGTAGAGACAGGGGGGAAAGGGCATAGAATCAGGGGCAGTTCCAAGACAAGGCATAAATATCCCTTGACAGATTTCTCTTGATCAGTCAGCATGAATATTTCCGATTAAACAGCCACCTTGGGTGAGTGGCAATATGCTTTGCTAGTAGAGCTAATTTGCAGTTAACTGTAATCAATACAAGTTGAAGCTTTGTTTCTGAAGCATGTTGCAGTTTTGTCTTCTCTTTGGTAACAGGCTTGAAAATAAATCCTGGGCTAAATTGGTTAGTGCTCTTGGGAAGGCGAGTCTGATTGTGACTCCCAGTATTATTAGAAATTACTGGTAACACCTTGTAATTCTGCAATGGAAGATTATAAAGGCTTGCTATCTTTTTTAAAAAAATGAAAGCTAGAACTTCAGCGATGGTGGCAATACATCAATAGAAGAACTGCAATATATCAATAGCAATTACTGATTTCGTTTTTAAAAAATCAGTCTTCTGGTGGCCCAGAAGGGAAAATGGCTTTATGTTTGTGACTAGCCAACAAAACAGACATGAGTCAAACAAGGTGGGTGTTTATGCTTCCCTAGATCCAATATAGATTTTTTTTTAAGAGTGGGAACAGCTTTGTCATCTACCCACCATATAGACATCATTTTTATGACCTTCAAAACTTGTCCCTTGAGTGTCATCCTTTGAAATGGTTTTCATATTTGCCATCACATGTTCAAACTGAACCCACCCATTCAGATACTGCAGACTACTGAACTAGAGCTGACATTTTACCAATTTTCTCTTGCGGGTATTCTAGGATCCTAAAAATCAGTGCTTGACTGAGTGCTAAACAGTCAGCTTACATGGAGCTTCTCGGGTATAATATAACTTCCCAATTACAGAATATCTTATTCTTTTTGGTCTTGCAATTGCAGCATATATTATCAGTACAATTCATTTCCATTTGGAATAAGATAGTTTCCTAGTCACGATGGATACATTATATCAGGCTGTCAATATATGTTGCACATCTGTTCCACATATCATATCAGGTGTAATGGTTCTGTGAAGAATGATCGCTTCTTTCTCTTTATCTCCTACTGGTTATCATTTATATTTTAGGGTTTTTTTGTGTGTCTTTCTGTATGCCAAAGAAAGCAAAATAAATGAATAAGAAGCATATGAGTGGGATTTTCTATTTCCCTCTCTGATTTTTTAACTTGTTCAAACAGGAGCTTCCATTTGTAACAGCCAGTCAAAAGACAGTTTCATTAGCTAGGCTCTCAATGTGGGAGAAGTGATAACTTCATTCAAATTGAAGATAATGTAGGGAAGTTTTGAGATGATTGCTACTTATCTAAACCCTGTGCTGAGTGGAAGTGACTTTGATTTGTAATCATGCTATTTGCTTAAAGCTTCATTCTGTTGTGTGAGTGCAGGTGAAATGGGGCCAACTGAATATACCCTTGGAAAAATATTAAACAGAGATTTCTTTTCTGGTTTTCTCCCAGGCACTTTCTAAAAGGAAGACTGGGTTAAATGTACATCAAAAGGACAGTATTGTGTTCTCACATAAAATCCAGAAAGAATGAAGGTTGAAATGAAGGTTGCCGACCATGGCCAGAAATTCCTTGGGATCTGAAGGGTACCTGTGGATGGAAAGATCAGGGCAGGATTTCATCTTTAATCTGTGATATACTATAGAATGTTCAGGTCCAATGTGGACAGTAGCAAGTCTAGATGTAATCTTAAAATTTCTAAGATTGCAGCAAAATGAGGTGGTTAAGTACTAATGTCACTTAATTAACAATTGACTCAAATTTTTGAATGTTTCCCTATCTTAAAAACTTCCTGCAGATACAAAAGATCAGTTAAATGGGCTGGGTTATACCCTATAACCCAGGTATCCATGGACCCCCAGGGGTCTGTGGGAACTCCAGAGAGGGTCTACAGCCTTTCCCTTCTTGGCTTAATGGAACTGGCCACAAATTGGGGAACTGGGTACATCTGCCCAGAAAGCTTGGTGGATAGACCATGGGTGTAAAAATGAAAGGGGGAGAGTTGGTTGTGGCATGGTATGGGGGGTGGGTCCAGGCTGTCTTCTCAGTTCCTGACTTTCTTTTCATCCTACATGAGGTAGAGCCACCATAGTAGTAGTAAAGGTGGGGGGAAAGAACTAAAGGAAGGCAAAGGATGTGGGTTGTTACGTCGCTTCCAGTGGTGTTGCAGGGTGGCATGGCCAGCTGACATCACTTCAAGGGATCCTGACAATATACTTCAGGGGCTCCTCAGTGGTCAAAAGGTTGAAAAAAGCTGCTCTATTTCAATTTTATATGGGAAGCATTCAGAAAGTGAAAGTCTGAAATGGTATAGTCCATTTGATTGTTCTACCACTTCATTCTGCTGCATGGGTACAAAGTAACTCATTGGTTATTGAAGTTCCAGATGCAGTTCAAGGTGAAAAATCAACCTTCTGTCCTGAGAAAGGGCTTCAGTTGTTATCTACCTGCAAATGTCACTGTGATAGCATGAAGAGCTATTACTAGTATTGCACAAGTATAGGACTATTTTCTAGGAACTGTAGTTTGACTCTGTAGGGTCTGAACAGGGAATGCCATGATGAATGCTACCAACTGCACAAGCACAAAGGCAGCACAGATGTTTTAATATAGTTGATATGTAACCTGTGCAATTATGGCCCTGGGGCATAATCCAAACAAATCAGAAAACTGAAGGCTGGCCCAGTACAGGCAAGACTTGAGATAAATTATTCAGATGGTCACAAGGTATTCACCTCAATAAGAAACAGGCATTGTAAACAAGGCAAAACTGACTTTTGAACATCTGTTTTGCAACCATCAAGTTATTCTTGTTACAATAATTACTGAAATTATCCCATCTTCTGAAATTTCTCCTAATCCCCATATCTGAAGTGACATCCTGAAGGAGATAACATTGTGAAGAGGGCATTAAGATGGGACTGGAATAATATTGTATATGCCATTAATCAGCCAAAGTTAGGAACTGTAATAATAACTAAACATTATAAAGTTGAAGTTCCATGCAGCCGACTTACTCCCTACCTGGTTCTTGGGGTGTGCTACCACTAGGGAGATACCACTCTGCCATTGTGGGCCAATCAGTTCAAATTGTACTCTGCCAATTAGAGCCAAGCAGTGATCATTGCACTCTGTCAATAAGGGCCAATCCGTTCAAATTGTACTCTGTAAATGAGAGCCAATCAGTTCAAATTGTACTCTGTAAATGAGGGCCAATCAGTTTAAATTGTACTCTGTAAATGAAGGTCAATCAGTTCAAATTGCACTCTGCTAATTAGGGCCAAGCAGTGCAAATTGCACTCTGTCAATGAAGGCAAATCAGTTCAAATCTGCCAATGAGGGCCAATTAGTTTAAACTGCATACAGACAATGTACTCCTTACCTGATTGGCCCTTCTTGGGTGTGTGCTGGCAATAGAGAGAGAGCACTCTTCTAATGAGAGCAAATCATGGGGATTATCTGTTTCTTCTTCTTGCTGGGTGGTGGAGGTGTCGGTCTCTCTGAAAAGCCTTGCTGCAGGTAAGTCACTTCATTCTCAGTCTTTTCCTACCCTCCATCTCCCCCAGGCAAGGGAGGGAAGCCATCTGTTTCCTTTGTCTCCTGCGTTGGTCTCAGGTTTCAGCTCTCTGCTAGAAGGAACCACAGATGAGCAGCAAGGCAGGCAGAGATAATCACAATTTCAAAAACAAAATGTCAAGGAACAGACAGAATATGATGAATGTCTTAACTCAGTCAAGGGTTCCTTCAGGTAGACCAAAGACATCAGCAGAATGAGCAAGTCATAAGTTCTGTCCACAACCCAGACCTCCCAGCCTCAGGTTAACATAGACTGCCGGCTGTCTCTTAATCCTCACTCTGTGATGACTCAAAGTCTTCTGCAGTCAGTAATTATCTTGTTAACATGGTGTGGTGCCTTTTACATTGGAGCTCTCTTCCAGCATATAGCTGGCATTGCTTAATTGACTCAGGTCAGGCAGGTGGGCTGATAATGCAGGGAGCTGCAGCTGAAGGATGAGCAGAGGAATGAGGAGCTCCTGCAACAGCTTTGTAACATTACAAATGTCCTGGTTTGTCTGGAGATCCATTCCCTCCTGCTGGTCAGAGCTTTCTGCCAGTTGAACACCTGGCTTGACTAAACTCTCATTCAGCTGAGGATCAGGTGAAGCTGGGAGCTCCTGGCAAGGCTTTTCCTTTGGGGGGGGCATGTGAGTTATGTTTCCTCTTTCACTTTAAGAAGAAGAGTTGGTTTTTATACCCCGCTTTTCACTGCCTAAAGAAGCGGCTTAAAATTGCCTTCCCTTTCCCCTCCCTGTGAGGCTGAGGGAGCTCTCTGACAGGGCTGCTAGGTCAGAACAGCTTTATCAGTGCTGTGACAAGCTAAAGGTCACCCAGCTAGCTGCATATTGGGGGCATAGGGAATTAAACCTGGCTTGCCAGATTAGAAGCTTCTGCTCCTAACTACTACACCAAGATGGAAGTTGTATCATCTATAAAATTCTAGGGGCCAAGCCTTCAGGAATACAATGGATGCTAGATTATGGGGGTGGCGTGGAAGAACTCCATGGATGGCTTCCACCTCCCCTCAAGACCTGGAAAGGCTGCAGGCAGCTGTTATGGAACTCACCGGTGGGGGCAGCTGTCATGCAGTGGGGATCTGCAGCCTCCAAGCCCCAGAGGGAAGTATAAGAAGGAGGGAGTGGTCAGGGGTGGGGGACAAAAAGTGATTGGCTCACCATGGGACAGACAGGCAAGCCCGTTGGAGGAGGAGTCACTCAGGGGTGGGATGGCCACCCTGAGTGGGTGTTAAGTGCTGAGTGGCACTTAGATCATGAGACACACTTCTCCTCCAAGGCCTTACCAGAAATATTAAGTGGAACAGATGTTAAAGAGGGCTAATGATATGATGTCTAAGACAAGAGTAAGATCAAATATAATAGAAGTACAAAAATGGCTACCTACAGTGCTTGTCTTAGACATTCACAATGTTATGCCATCCAATGATGGTGTTACTGCATTTTGCAAAGTCTTGCATGGGACAAAGGCCAGTGGGCAGAGAGAATGGCTCCCTCTTCTGTTATAAAGCAAAAGGCCTAATCTGGTTGTCAGGATCCTTCCTTTGTAATTTAGGGTGCCCTATAATTAATAGATCCATGCCATGCTATTTGTTTTACACTCCCACTCAATTCAATTAAGGTTACATAAGCAATGACTCTATAAGAACCACTGATAATTAGAATTATTTTTCCCCACCACAAAGCTATTTTAGAGAACACGTTCTATTTTTCTCACAGGAAATTACTTTTCAGCCTTATAACATAGAGAAGTTCAACAATAATTGTTTTGTTTGGGAATATTGTTATGCTTTAAAATATTCAAAACAATTTCTTAAACAAAGAGAGATTCTAGAGAATGCAAATAAATCACTCTTTTATAAGGTCTTGATGAAAATGAGGGATGTGCAGTAATACAGGGATCCTCACCAATAATGAGCTTGGAAACTGAACTTTCCTGCTGAGGCAAACTTGCAGGGAAGATATGGCCATTGGGACGAGTGCACCTTGGGAGGCACTTTTGCTGAATTTAAAGGGGGGGGGGGAGCTGGGTTACCAGAGCAGCATCACTGGGTAGGAAAACAAGGGGTACAGAATCAGGAGTGGCCAACGCCTAGGGCATGGGGATACCCAATGACAACTGGAATGGAATGCCCTCAGCCCTATAGCCAACTACTTCCAGGTATTGAGGGGCACAAACTATATACACTGCACAGGCAGCAGGATGATGGGTGGGTGGCCAGGTCTTGAGAACACCTCTCCGTAGTCTGCTGCTGGTACATCTGGAAGATTTCTGTCTACTGGGATGTCATTTTAAAGGGGTCTGGTATGTAGACAAGGCATTACTGATGGGATGCTCCATCAGTTGTGCAGCTTTTGAAGCCTTTAGTTCCTTCTTGGAGCGGGAAGTAAGGGATAGGACAGGTGTTCTCATGTCACTCACTACCTTGACTATTTCTTGTTCGTCAGGCCACTAGGCCTTTAAGTCTCTAGCCAGTGAGCTGGGGGTGCCTTTGGTGGCAGAAAAAACATGGGGGCTGGTGTCCCATTTGACATACCTGGGAATTCTGCTGGACACAGTGGCTGGTATGTCCCAGCTACCGGAGGAAAAACTGGTTAGGTTAAGAGAGCTATTGGTGGGCATGCTGCAAAGGAAGACATGTACTTTGCAGGACATGCAAGTTTTACTTGGCCACATTATCTTCATTTATAAGGCAGTCGCACCAGGATGTGCATGGATGGCCAGGTCCATGTCTGGTTCTCTTGCCCTGCACCACCACATACATCTGACTACAGTGATTAAGAAAGACATAATGGTGTGAAGGGAGTTTTTGTAGCCATATGGCAAATCCCAATTACCCCAGGGAATTCTCTTCAGGTACCCTCCATTGCCACTGGCTGCTCAGGTTTTGGGGTGTGCTACGAGAAGTGATGGTGCACTCACAGGTGGCCAGTAGGGTGGGTTGTCTCTGGTCTACTCTTTCTTAGTACTCTTTCCATTCTTGGTTGCTATTGTTTTATGGGGGAATTGTTTAAGAACTGCAAAGTATTTTTTTGGTGTGACAACTAGTATGTTGTGTGTATCATAAACAGGCAATCCAGTCAATCAGAAAGAGTTATGAGGCTTGTACATGTGCTAGTGCACATATTTATTTCTCTGCAAACCATGCCCCAGGAGTACAAAATGAGGCTGCGGACGCATTGTCCAGGTTCCAGTTCCAGTGGCTCCGGCAGTAGGCCCTACCAGCAAATCAGACATCAGTAATTTCCAGAATAACTATAGAACCTTGGGTACAAGCCATCCAAAGGGCAGTGAATGGTTCTTTGGTGCCAGCAATGTAGCAGGCTTACTTGTGCACAGTAGAAAGTTATTGACTTCTCTCCCAAACAAGGGGATGCCCCTGCTCCTTCCCACCAAGAGAGGATTGGGTTCTGAGATATTTAGCCCACCTGCAGTCATATGGGTTCTCACACAAGACTTTGCATGTACACCTGGCCAGTTTGACTTTTTATTATAAACTCCAAAGTGGTGGGATCCAGCCTCTTCATTCCTGGCCCAGAGGGCAGTTGCAGGGTGGAAACGTCTAGTTTCATCCTGGCAAGACAGCAGGAGACCTGTATCTGCCATGTTGCTGGATGAGATGTTACAACTCTTACCGAACATCTTTGACTCCGACTATGAGACTATCCTGTTTTCGGCAGCTTACACACTGTTCTTCTTTGGAGTGTTTAGGAACAGTAAGATCCTGTCAGTGTCGTGATTAGATCCAAGGGGCAGAGTTTTGGCCATTCAAACTGTTTCATTTGTGGGCAATGAGATGCATATTCGGCTGCATGGTCAAAGACAGACCAGTTGGGGAGAGGAATGTATATTGTTTTGCATACAGTTCAGGGTGAACCTTCCTGTCCAGAGTGCAGTATGCAGGCATACCTGTGAGTGTGGCTGGAAGTTCAAGGGCTGCTCTTTGTGCATTCAGATTGAACGTGCCTATCACAATACCAATTCATGGCGAAAATGAGGTCATGCCTGGCACGTTTGGGCCTACCTGCCAAGAAATATGAGACACACTCTTTTAGAATTGGGGTGGCCACAGAGGTATCAATAAGTGGCTCAACAGCAGAGGTTGTAAAGTTGTTAGGTCATTGCCGATCATTAGTATACAAGCAGTATTTTGGGCCAGGCCTTCTTATCTGACTTTTTTTTGGGGGGGGGGGGTGAGGTCTTCTGCACCAGTGGTCTTCATCATTGGCCACAATGTTGTTTATAGAGCTGCTCACAATGCTGCAAGATCCAAGTGGAGTGATCGACTGGGACTGGAGAACTGTGTGCAGATATAATGGTTCAGTCAGTACAGCATGTGATGGTCTTCATTGCCGGGAACACTGGCTCAGGCAGTAAGAAGGTTTAGGGCACCAGACATTATACTTGCGCAGCTAGGTGAGAACAATATCCAGGAGATGTCTGGCAGGGGTCTCTCCAAGACTATCATTTGGGATTTACAGCAGATACATGAGCAGCTGCCTGAGGTATCCATTGTGTGGTCAAGTCTTCTAGAGTGACACCATCGGCCGGGAGCGAGGTCACCAAGGTGGGTAGATTTGGCCAGAAGAAGGGCTAATAAGGTAGTTGCATGATTTATATCTAGGGGCAGGGGCATGGTTTTACAGCAACCAGACATTATGCACAGACAGCTTCCCCTATTCAGAGAGGATGGTGTGTAGATATTTGTCAGAATGGGCTGCGAGCAACAATATTGGAATTGCTGCAGTGTGAGCATTGGTGGGAGCTCAGGGGAATATATCCTTTCCCACAGGTTCAGTGGTGGGAGTAAGCATGGGAAGCATTGTTTTGGGGGATGGCCAAACTTGCACACTAGCCTCCCCAAGGTATGGGGGCTGTGAGGATGCAAGCCTGGAGGCACTCTCCCAAGGGGTGAGAGGGCCATAAGGTGGCTCACATGTCCAGGTGGCAGGGAATCCAACAGAGGCTGATGCCCAGTGGGTTCCACTAGTAACTACCTAACATAAAATAGCAAGCCTTTCAGGGGCCTTCCTGTGTGCCTGGTGGGCTTGCCAGAAGAACCGGGGCAGGGGCTTGCTATTTTGGTAATGCCTTTTGCGGTCAGATGGCTGCAAAAGGGGCAAATTTAATCCCCATGTTGAGCCACACTCAGATATGAGTAAAGCTGTGGCCTAATTATTTGACAAATATGTCATGTCCAAGTCCTTATTATGGCACAATCAATGCCCCCTGCGGAAGCAAGTTGCTTTTCAACACTGCATGCTCTTTTTGCATACCCTGCACTAGGCAGTCTGCTAATAGCTGCTGAAAACAAAGCCTTAACCCTTACTGGATTACTGACAAAGCCATGTATGTCCTGAAGAATATTTATTCAAAGTTTATGCATTACTTTTGTATCAAATATGTTGATTAATTCATTTGAAGTTTATTTGAAGTTCTAATTAGGTTTATTTGAAGTTTATGCATTACTTTTGCATTTTGTACCAGCACTATCAATGCAGTCACACCTGCTCTTGACCATTAATTGCTACTCTGTGGTACTCTTGCTTTGATCCAGTAATTTACAAACAGTGCATATCTGTTGGCTCTAGAGTCAGACTGAAGTTCTTATGGCTTGGCTGCTTACAATGGGTTAAGATGTGGTTTGTTGATAGTACTAAGTAGGCCCCCTCAGAAATCCTGTTCCAGCTTCTGAGGCCCCTAGTAGGCTTGCCAGCTCTGAGCAAGGAAATTCCTGGAGACTTGTGGCAGAGCCTGGGGACAGTGGGGTACAGGCCATAGAGTCAACTCTCCAGCCTTTTTCTTCAGTTCTCTGTATCAGTTGTAATTCCCAGAGATATCTAGCCCTCACCTGGAGGTTGGCAAACAGCCTCTAGGCATAATTAAAAAATATGTGATTACATTTCCCACTGCTACTACTCCCAGCAAGAGGGAAAAAATTATGCTTAGGACAAGAGTGTTATATCACTTTGGGAAGGAAACTAGAAATGATGTCTATCATAACGTGGGGTCTGAATATCTCCAGGAATTACAGCTGATCTCAACACTATAGATCCTTGCATTACAGTTATCAGTTCTGCTGGATAACAGGGCTGCTTTGGAAGACATTATACCTCACCCTCAACAGGCTCCACTTCTACATTCCTAGAGCAGACAGACATCACATTTAGGTTTTCCCAATATATGTCATATCTCCATCATAGATATGTGTGTCTCTCTCTGTCTCTGGCATGTCTGAGAGGAATGTGGCTAGTGTCCAGGGAGAGAGGGCGGAAGCTGTAGGGGCAGGGCCAATCAGGGTGCAGACAGCGTTGCTGGCTGTACAGTGATTGGCCCTATTCCAACTTGGACAGCCAGACACATCCCACCCCCCAGGCTGTTCCACAAATATAGAGGAACCATGGATAAGGATTGCCACTTTGACTTACTCAGCATAACTTTAACAATAAGTAATATCAGAATGCAGAAAGAAAATCTGTTATATATCTAATAATAAAAGGTAGACATTTCTACTCAGGATCCATTTTTTATACACTTATAATCAAGATGTTATTTTTAAAACTTCTGGTTCTACATTTCTATACATCTGTGTACAAATTTATAATCTACTTATTCTAAATGTATTTTGAGAGACCGCCTCCCTGCCTATACCTCCAAAAGAGTCTTATGCTCCACCACCTCCAACTGGCTTCGGATCCCTGACCCCAGAGAAGTGCGTCGGACCTCAACAAGGGCCAGAGCCTTCTCGGTCCTGGCCCCCACCTGGTGGAATGAGCTCCCTGAGGAAATTAGAGCCCTGCCTGAACTTCCACAGCTCCGCAGGGCCTGCAAAAGGGAGCTCCTCCACCAGGCATTTGCTTGAGGCCGACGGAATATCTGTTGGTCCCCCACCCTGACACCCTTCCATGACTGAACAATTTGATCTTCCCAGTGTTATTGTTATTCATTTTGTGATGTAATTGTTACTGATAGATTGTGATGTTCTGTTGAAAATTGTATAATGTTATAGGTTGTTATAATGTTCCATGTAAATTTATGGAGTGTTCCATGTAAACTGCCCAGAGCCATAAAGAATGGGCAGTGTAAAAATCCAAATAAATAAATAAAATAAAAATAAATAAATCTGTCTCCTGTTTGCATAATACAGTCTCGATCTCTCATCAGAGTTCATGATTTATCTGTTTCTCAGATAAGTTGTTAACTTTGCCTTTACTACATATTCAGTAAGTTTTGTTTCTAGATGGGGGACGGATACCTAGTCTCCATTTTTCTATATTTCAATATCTCTTCCAGAACTTTTGGTAATTTATTAGACAGTATGCCTAATAACATTTTCTTAGCATGCAGTTTTCCATATTTCTTTCCAATATATATTTTTTGCTTTTTTACAAGCCTACAACATATGAAAAAAGTTCCATTTGTTTCATGGCATTTTCCTTCATAGTTTTTTTCTGCATTCTCAATGTCCTTTGGGGTTATATGCCATCTAAAAACATTTGTACCCATTTCCTTTTAATGCCTGTTTACTTAATAATATAGTAACCAATTAATATTTATTCCTTCATCTATAATATCTTGATAAAACTTGATTTTTTAAAAATTTCTCATGTATTTATTTAGCATTATAGACTTCTACTGGGGACATAAGTGGAGAGATTGAAGGACTCAGTAAATTCTAGTGTGTAAATTATATTCTCAAATCCATCTCTGATTATATGGTTTCTTGTATTATTTGATTTCTTAATCAAGTAAGTAAGCCACTTGCTAGATCTTCTGATTCATGTTTTGCTGTTCTTTGTCTTGATTTTTTAATCTAATCCATAATTCTGACTAGGCCTATTGCTTGATATTATAATTTTATATTTAGAACTGTTAATCTTCCTCTCTTTTTCTCAACCTGTAGTATTTTAAAGCTTTGTCTTGAGTTCTTACTATTCCAGATAAATTTATCTGTCTCTATCACTCTTTCAGTATTCTTTTTCCTATATGCATAGGAAACATTTAAAATAAAAAAAAAAATAGTTTTGGCAGTACATTCATGGGTGGGTGGGGATTGCCCAGTAGCTGTGCTTTGTTTCCCAATATGCTGATTCATCTGCAGTTCTCATAATCTAAAGCAGAAATATTGTAAAACATTAGTTCAGAGTCAAAAGCCTTTTAATTATTTTATTTTGCTGGGTAGTATCAAGAATAGTACTCTACTAGATAATATGTATTCCCATTAGACCATCTAATTGGTGAATCTGCTGATCTGTGCCAGTCTGTATATTGCAATTTAATTGCTGTGCCACAGTAGAACAGAATGCTGATCTTTTAAAATCAACATTTTTCTTCCAAAAAGGTGTACGAGTGTGTGTGTGTAGAAACAGGAAAAGAAAGGATATTCCACAAATATAAACAATAATAAAAATATGATCTTAGACAGTGGTCCCCAACCTTTTTATCACTGGGGACCACTCAACGCCGGGGACCACTCAACGCCTTTTACTGAGGCCCGGTGGGGGGGGGGGTAGTTTACTACTCTACTCTCAACCACTGCCCTAATGCTCTCTGATCGCTATGGTAATGTTTAAACATCCCTTCAAAATAAGATACAGGCACGCCACAACAATGAACATAAGGAACATTTTATTTTCATGGAAATTTTAATTCATGACAATGACAAATCAATGGGAACCCTGAGCTTGTTTCTCTCCAACGAGATAGTCCCATCTGAGAGTGATGGGAGACAATGACACTCAAAGTGTGTTGTAAAGGGCTGGGGGGGATGAAGTAAAGGGCCAGGGGGGGGGAGAAGGCGTCCTTCGGGGCCCACCTCCAATCAGTCAACGGACCACATGTGGTCCGTGGCCCACAGGTTGGGAATCGCTAATCTTAGAGATGAAAATGCCAATTGCAGCTGGATTGGGACTCCTTGTCTGAATTCAGGCTCTGATAGCTGTTCTGTTTTATGTTAGAGGTTTCTTGAGGGAAGATGGTTAAAGTAAGTACAGTTCAATAATTTAGCGACCGAGAAAAATTTCATAAATCTTTTGTTGTTTCTCTATAATTTGTATCTGTAATTGTTCAAAGGCCTTTTTAGAAGAAGAGTTGGTTTTTATATGCCGCTTTTCTCTACCAGGAGCCTCAACATGGTTTGTAATCACCTTCCTTTTGCTCTCGCCCTCTCCTGTGAGGTAGGTGAGACTGAGAGAGCCCTGACAGGATTGCTGAGCCAGAACTGCTCAATCAGGGCTATGATGAGCCCAAGCTCACCCAGCTGGCTACATGTGGGGGCGTGGGAAATCAAACCTGGCTCTCTAGATTAGAAGCTGCTGCTCGTAACCACTATACCACGTTGGTGAGATGCAATGGTGCTGGCAGACTGCTAATTTTCTGACATGAATAACAGTTCCAGAGAGGGTCCTTAAGGGCTAGTCAAAAAGTTGCATATTTGTAAAAAGATAAGGAAAAAAGGGTAAGAGTAGAGGTTGCCTTTAGGGTAAGGTGACCAGATTTTAACATTGGTAAAGTGGGACACCATTGACTGGGGTGGGGGGCGGTTCTTGATTAAAAAATTGGTCTATATGGAGCAACAAAAAGTTTCATAGAACGCATAGAATGCAAAAATGGTATTGTAATATATATTTTTAAATTTCAACGTAAGTACAATTTGCAAGGTACCACCACATGTCCCTCCAAAAGTGGGACAATCTGGTCACCTTACTTGAGGGGCAAGTGACAGTTACTCTCTGCTGATCTTGATGTTATCAGAACCCAAGTGGAACCCGTATAAATCAGGTCCTCTCTGTGGATTCACCTGTCAATTGGATCTTCCCCACAGGTGGAGATAGAGGAATAAATTCTCTCTGTCCTCAGTGAGATAAATCTGGAGCCTTTAGAAACACTTCTGCTCAGGTCACCATTTCCACAGAAGTCCCAATCTTCATCATAAGTATATTTGAGCTAGCAGGATGCACCCTGCATTTTTTTTTAGTCACTGAAGATTAATAAGGAAATTTTCCAGAATAAATTGCCTCTTTCACATTATCTGTTCCTGTACATATGGCTCATATGATGCAAAAGGTCTATATTTTTTTCACTGAATTTACCCTTTTTTTTGGCTTGTAGCAACTGCTGAACCACTTAATTAGTAGAAGGTAGACTCAGAGACCTGGGATTAATTTGAGGATAAAAATGACAGAGCATTCACTGTCTTGAGAAGAATAATCATAGAGGAAGTCAGTACAGTTATCGGTTTCAGAAGATTAATGGGGCTTTGTTTAATAATAACTAACCTACCAGGCAGAAAATTCATTCCTGGCATTACTGAGTCTACAGTGCTAAATGATATGTCTGTAACCAAGGTAGCCTGAACTAATTTGTAAAGAGTATTTGAAAATTTTAATTCCCCTTTCATTCTCTTGGAAACTGTTTGGACATCATTCTTTGCAGTTTTATATTCTTGGAAATTATGATAATTATTCTTGGAAATTATGATAATGATAATGATATATATATATAAATTCAAGGGGTAAACAAACTTTGTTATGTACTACATGTCAAGATAGTCACTAAACTGGAATTCAATCAAACTCTGGTTTATCACAAAGCCTGGATATATCCATTGTTTATCTATACATAATATTAATTTAATCTGGGAGCAGTCACATGAATATTCAGCCTAGAGATTAAAGGGATCCAAAGTCTGATACGGATAAAAAGAGGCTCTATAGTCCAAAAGCTGCATAATATAGTAAGACCATCACAACAATTACAGGATTGTTGCTGTATCATTGGATTTACCGCTTAATATCAAAACCTACATAAATCTTGTACAAATACTTACATAACTCTTGTGTCCAAAGTATCCCATCTTACTAACAAAAATTGTCCACCTTCTATGTTTGAAAGGACTTAGATAAATACCTTCAGTGAAACAGGTATGTGTAAAAAAAAAAAAAAACCCAAACCAACCCAACCTTCAACCCCTTGTATTCATTCTATGGCATGTGCCTAACTTTGAAAGTGGGAAGGGTGATTTAAACAAACAGTATGAAAACTCCTTGGGGCTTTGAAAGTTAACAACAAACAAGAAACTATCTCAGAGTCTTCCTGATTGGGAAGTTTCTCTGTCCCTCCTCCCTCCTTGAAAAATAAGAGGATCCATTAGGCCTTGGTGACCAGATTGTCCCACTTTTGGAGGGACATCTGGGGGCACCTGGAAAATTGTACTTATGTTGAAATTTAAAAAATATATATTACAATACTATATTTGCGTTCTATGAAACTTTTTGTTGCTTCATATAGACCAAATTTTTAATCAAGAACCCCCCCGGTCAATGGGATCCCACTTTACCAATGATAAAATCGGGTCAGTGTTTTTTAATGGATCCATTCACTAATTATAGCCTCAGCAGGAACCATCGGGAGGGTTACCTGCCCAATGCATTAGTGTGCTGTATAAATAGGTCTGGTTTAAGGCAGGGAAATCTGTGCTATAAATTAAATAAAGATGAGATGGCCTGACATGCCCATTACTGACTGCTGTGACAAGACAGGGAAGTGGGGAAGCCTGAATTAGTAGGACACAGCTTCATTCACCTGCCTCTACTGCTTTTAAAGAAGAGTGCAAGGCTCTGCCTGCTTTGTATGCAGAAAGGGCCAAGCTTTAATCCCTGGGTTCTCCAATGAAAGATAAAGTTTAAGCTTTAATCCCTGGGATCTCCAGGTGGCTATGAGTGACACCATTGCATGAAGATACGCAGAACTGGAATGTTAAACGCAAACCCAATTAAGGATAACTTTAGTGTTCCAGTCTAATAGGTGATGAGGAAAGTTAATCATCTCCTTGGCAGTGAGAGGTATGGGTAACCTATGCCAGTAGAGGCTGTGGTATCTCTCCATGGGAAATGTGCTACTCCCTCTTCACCTGTACCTACCAAAGCAGGAAAAGCAGCTGCTTTTATTTCATCTTAATGTCAAGGGTTGTCCTCAGTGACAATACTGAGTAAGATAACAGATTGGGAATGAATTTCTACTGCGCTGCTTTCTTCTTTGATGAGAAATCTTAACATGAGAATAAAACACCACTTGATATTAAAAGAAGAAAATAGGCAAATGCTCTCATCATTCACAATGAAAACTTGTCCTGAGGAACACTTTCCTTTCTTTGCTCTGCTTATGTTCCCTGTTATTTTTTTTCCAATGAAGTCCTTCTGCTGTAAAGCAACCGTATACCCAAGCCTGACATTTTCTTTTCCATGTCATTCTTAAGACTTATCTTTTCTAATATTTTATTTCCAGTTTTGATGACACTCTGAGCTGCAACATAGCAAAGTGTCATTTGAACATCTCTTATGGGTTGCTTGGCCACCTCATGAGAAGGAAGGACTCCCTGGAGAAGAGCCTAATGCTTGGAGCGATTGAGGGCAAAAGAAGAAGGGGACGACAGAGAATGAGGTGGCTGAATGGAGTTACTGAAGCAGTGGGTGCGAACTTAAATGGATTCCAGGGAATGGTAGAGGACAGGAAGGCCTGGAGGATCATTGTCCATAGGGCCATGATGGGTCAGACACGACTTTGCACTCAACAACAACATGTTTGTGTATGTGTGAATGTGCTCCAGCACATATATACCACCACAAAAGCACCACAGCAAAAGCACATTTTTTACTATGATACATTCCCAGTATTTTTCAAGGAAAATGTGCAGTGTGATCATAACTTTTTCAACTTGTAAGCTTCACAGCAGAAAGTTGTACAGTACACTTCCACCAGAGAACTGCATCAGAACAACAGGTTGTTCTTGGTGCAGTTTGAACAGTGTTTCAAACTTTACACTGTGGATTTGAATTGGTTTTATATGGACAATCATCTCTGTGGTGAAAGCTACCCACAAATTATGTTTTAAAAATCAACAGTTGATATAAAAGGTGGACTTTAGAGGAAAAGTCAAGTTACTTTTAGATCCCATGAAGAAGTGATAAGATCTTAATGAAGGCATTAGAAGCTACAATCATTTCTTGGAGAGCGTCTTAATTTGTTTGATTTCTTTCACAGTACTGAATATCAGAAAGCCCTCTGGTTTTAAAGCAAATTGTAAAATAACTTTGTAATAGGTCTCAGGACCAGAAATCTCAAATGTGACTTCTAACTCATTGCTGGCTTTGCACCACAGGCTGCAAAGCACTGGAGAATAAGTAGCCGGTGATATTCTGAAAGTCAAATTGGTAATGCCCTCTTGTAACAACTAGATCCACTGACCTGTTTCAGAATAATCAGAATAATCAGAATGGTGTTGATGAAGAAAAATCATGTGCTGGTCATGTATTAAACTTGGAGATGATAATGTTCAGATTAGGAACTTTGCATAAGTGTTTTAAAAACAAGAAAATTGAGTAATTATGGGAAAAGAGGGATGTATCTTCTGATCAACTAATGTTCAGAACTGAGACCTGTCCTTCATTAATTAGGGTGGCATAACAGACAGGCCTGCAAATCACATAAAACCATACCAAGAAATTTAAAAGAACAAAGCATGTTTTAAAAAGTTGTCCGTTTTATTTTAGAATATTCAAAATATACAACTTTAATATTCTTGACCAGCTTACTGCTTCAAACTCTTATCGTAGAGGTGCAACAAAATAGCAGATAAAATTAACTACTGGTTATTCTTATAGATAAATGTTCATATTTATGAGATTCAGTGAGTAACTTGGAATTTGCTGTTGTCACAGAGAAAGACAATTTTTAATTTTAAAATATCACATAAAATGATAGAAAATGAAAATATGTCACAAGTCAAGTAGGGCAAACCATGTGCCCCTTCCTAAACATGTGTAAATAATACAAAATCTTTAGATACTTGCAAAATCCTGGATTGTACTAAAGATCAAAGGGACCTATGCAGTAACCTGAAGCTACACTGGGAGCTTCGCACATTACCAAGAAATGGTAATTTTTCTTTCCAAGATTCTTCTGTAATGCAGAAATTAAGAAGATCTCACTACAAAGAAGATTGTAATTCTTAGAATGCAGTAGAAGCATGAAACACTGATACAGCAAACAGCTGTGCTCTTCAGTTTTTGATTGGATGGTGGCAGGCAAAGAGTGAGAAATGTGCGGAACAAGTTTCAGAATGTTGTTAAGTGAATTGCTTGGCTGTGAACGGTAGTTTTAGTTAATTTGCTCTGGCTTTCCTTATTCAGTGAGTCTTTACCATTTGCATCAGCCTGTGCTGATAAGTTTTAGAATGTGCTGAAAGCCTCCAGAGGAAGGGCAAAATGGGGGATAGCTATTGGTTTGTTTTCTGGACGTCCATACTATATAACTAAAAAATTGTTCTAATTTAGATGGACCTTCATCCATCAGATTATTTTAATTTCATAACCAGCATTTTAATATGATTGTGCTTCAAACCCTTGGAACTAACTCAGAATGAAATGAATTTTGTTTAGGTTGTATTCCTACAGCTAATATAAGTCACACTAATTGCTGTAGCACTAAAACATCAAAGAAACTTTATCTACATAGGGTCATTATAAACTATTAAGGAACACAGTCTTCAGTTCAAATCCACCAATACTTTAACTGTATATGGACTTTACTTTCTTTTGTTGTTGTTGTTAGGTGCGAAGTTGTGTCCGACCCATCACAACCCCATGGAGAATGATCCTCCAGACCTTACTGTCCTCTACCATTCCTCGAAGTCCATTTAAGTTTACACCAACTGCTTCAGTGACTCCATCCAGCCACCTAATTCTCTGTCGTCCCCTTCTTCTTTTGCCCTCGATCGCTCCCTGCATTAGGCTCTTCTCCAGGGAGTCCTTCCTTCTCATGAGGTGGCCAAAGTATTTCAGTTTCATCTTCAGGATGTGGCCTTCTAAGGAGCAGTCAGGGCTGATCTCCTCTAGGACTGACCGGTTTGTTCGCCTTGCAGCCCAAGTGACTCGCAAGAGTCTTCTCCAGCACCAGAGTTCAAAAGCCTCAATACTTTGACGCTCAGCCTTCCTTATGCTCCAACTTTCACAGCCATACATTGCAACTGTGAAGACCATAGCCTTGACTAGACATGTTGGCAGGGTGATGTCTCTGCTTTTTAGGATGCTGTCTAGATTTGACATAGCTTTCCTCCCCAGGAGCAAGCGTCTTTTAATTTCTTTGCTGCAGTCCCCATCTGCAGTGATCTTGGAGCCCAGGAAAATAAAATCTGTCACTACCTCCATTTCTTCCCCATCTATCTGCCAGGAATTGAGAGGGCCAGATGACATGATTTTCGTTTTCTTGATGTAGAGTTTCAAGCCAACTTTTGCACTCTCCTCCTTCACCCGCATCAAAAGGCTCTTTAGTTCCTCTTCCTTTCTGCCATTACAGTGGTATCATCTGCATATTTGAGGTTGTTGATATTTCTTCCTGCAATCTTGATCCCAAGTTGATCCCAACTTGTGACTCCTCTATTCCCACCTTTCTCATGATGTGCTCCGCATACAAATGATGTGCTCCGCATACAAAGGCAACAGTATACAGCCTTGCCAAACTCCTTTCTCAATTTTGAACCAATCAGTGATTCCATGCTCGGTTCTCACTGTTGCTTCTTGACCTGCATATAGGTTTCTCAAGAGACAAATAAGATGCTCCAGTATTCCCATCTCTTTAAGAACTTGCCACAATTTGTTGTTCTCCACCCAATCAAAGGCTTTAGCATAGTCAATGAAGTAGAAGTAAATGTTCTTCTGGAACTCCCTAACTTTCTCCATGATCCAGCGTATGTTGGCAATTTGATCTCTAGTTCCTTTCTTTTACTGCAGTGTAAACCAACATTTGTGTTAGAAGATGGGATCGTAATTATGCAAGTAAATAAATATTTTTATAACTAATGCCCCATGAAAATATAAAAAGAGTAAACTAATAAAGTGCATTTCAGGCAGAACTATGACTGATCCATGCTTGCACAGGACAATGGCGTTGCATGATCAGATGGAATCATGGGGGTTCTGAGGCTCTTGCATGGTGTGGCACTAGCAGGTAGGATTTTATATCGCATATACTTCATCTCCTTTCCTTGCTTCTCATTTCCCTGAATGCTGACCATTCTGGTTTTTAAATGCAGCCTATAGTATAACAGAACAACAGAAGACTACTCTCTTTGCTTGGTGTCATCTCATTATTAACAAAAGAATATTCATTCTTTTATTAGTCCATTAGTATACTCATTGGGCTGTATTATAGATCTAATGCATGGATATGTTAAGAGATTTCATAAAAGCACTTAGCCTCTGGGATTCAGCTCAGCCAAGGTATAATGAGGAATGTGATTATTAACTAAAACAAAGAGATTTGTCACAGGGAGGGGAACTCATTTTACTCCTACATGGCAATAAAATGAATCTTCTCATTCCTGAATTCAGCAAAAAAGCAAGCTCATTTCTTTCTCATTTATGTTTTGCGAAAAATTGGGGGAGGGGGAAATAATGTAGAGCCCGAAACCTTATCCTTCTCCCCCCCCCATTAGTTCCCTTAGTGATATTTATTTTGCTGATTATATAAGTCTTTTCTATGCCTTGACATTATCGCATTGTAGGCAGTGGAACATGCATGGCATCATTAAAAGGTTGTCAACATCCCCTTTTTATTGTTCCTTCCCAAACAAAGTGCTCAACATCCATCACTGGTGATCACGAGGCATTGCAGACATATAGCTACCATAATGAGGTGTCCAGAACAAAGAAACAATAATGTGCAGGCTGTAAAAGTGTTCCATTAATCAATTTCTTCGTAAGTAAACTGTCCTGAGAGTTCACTAATGAAATGAACAGGCTACCCGAGAAGTTTGATTATATTTTAAAAAGAGATAACTGGTAAATTAATTAATGCAACTTTTTTGTTTTTACAGTAAGAATGGTATTGTTTTTTATATCTTTCTATTACAGAAGGAGTGTGTAAAAAGAACTTGGAAAAAGGTTAGCTTTACATTTGCATTAAGGGTCCATCCGTCTGTCCCCCAGGGTTAGGATTTCATGTCCTTAATTCCCCATGACAAGGCTAAGTGGCAGTTTATTATTTGTTCTTAGATTTATCAGGCTGGCCAGTACTGCAAACAGAATGCAATACTCAATGACCTTGGTCTGATCCAGAAAAGCAATTTTCACATACTTAAAGAAATAACTGCTTACACCTATTCAGGGTAAAACCACAAGAGAGCTTCCTACGCAACCAATTCATCATCCCCATTTTGCTATTGAGAGCTGGTGTAATACAGTAATGCTGCCAGTTCATATTTATCTAGCTCATTATACAGAATTCAGTGGTTTGTAAAGCTAGCCTGCTATACAAAACAAACATTGTTTATTTCTTTAAAATATTTCTACCCCAACCAGCTTGCATGATGGCTTACAATCAGACTCAAAAAAATATAAAAACAGAATTATTCCCAATTTAATAGGCTAATATTAATAAAAGATCTTGAGCAGACACCAGAAAATCAGCAAAGTAGGTGTTTCAGTAGGTACAATTGAGGCATCTTGGGAGAAAATGAAGCTCTGGGCATCACAACAAAATGGCCCTAACCTTAACAGCTATCCATATAACTTCTGACGGTTTTCTGGTTCAGATAGTAATCTAAGCAAGAGATATATTGTTCCCTGCCTGTCTTTCTTCTTGGCACCTCTGAATGCCAGAAGCCAACTCTGTCACTATAGAAAACTGTAACCCTTTAAAATTTAAATGGGCTCAGGCACCCACATATAGCTGATGGCAGGCAGACATGACCTCAAACAAGGATAGCCCAGGCAAGCTCCATCTCATCAGATCTTGGAAGCTGAGCAAGGCCAGCCCTATATGAATGGGAGATCTCCAAGGAACACTCAGGTCATGACATGGAGGCAAGCAGTAGCAAACCACCTCCAAACATCTTTAGCTTGGGATCTCCTGGCTATACTACACAATATGCCATATGATATATAAATAAATGATGTGGGCTTGTAGGCCAAATTCTTCCAACCATTGATTCCTATGGATTGTATACCAGGCTTCTGGAGATGGGAGAGTTGTCCCATTGCCCTTAGGAAAAGATCTCTACAAGCTGACCCTAGGACTAACAGTGTGTGAAGCCTCTTGACTGTGTTCCGGGCTTCTCTGTGAATTAGAGCATGGCTGCTGATAGCAGTGAAAGATTCTGGATTCCAAGTGAGGCCACACCATAGATCTAGGCAGACGCCTTGCAATATTGGTTGTTTTATTCTCAATCTCTTTCCTAACAATCCCTAAATTAGAGTTTGCCTTTTTCACTGCTGCAGGACACTGGATTGACATTTTCATTAACTATCCACTACAACTTTAAGATCTTTTTCAGTCTCGGTTTCAGCATGTTCAGATTCTGTTAGCCTGTACTTGGTCCCAGTATGCATCACCTGATACCAACATTTAACTTCATTTGCCATGCTGTTGCCCACTCACCCAGTTTGTGGAGGTCCTCGGGGAGTTCTTCACAGCCTTCGTTTTTACCATGTTGAATAATTTTGTGTCACCTGAAAACTTGGCCACGATGCTACTCAATTCTAGCTCCAGATCATTTATGAATAAGTTAAATAGGACCAGCCCTGGTATCAATCCTTGTGAAACCCCACTTCTTACTTCCCTTCATTGTGAGAACTGTCGATTTATTCATTTAATCCTACTCTTTGCCATTATTGGAGGCATGACAAATGAAAAAAAAGGCTCCATCCCCAGATGGAAGGCAGAAGGATACCCCTGGGGAGGGAATTCTATAGCCGAAGAATCCCTTTCTCAGGCCACCACACGTTTTGCCCACAATGCTGAGGGCAACCAAAGCAGGATCTTTGAAGATGACTGCAGTGAATGAGTAGTTTCATAGGAGGGAAGGCAGTCCTTGAGGTAGGTTTGTGCCAGGTATACAGGGTTTTAAAAGTCAATGAGCCTCTTGTGGCGCAGAGTGGTAAGGCAGCCGCCTGAAAGCTTTGCCCATGAGGTTGGGAGTTCAATCCCAGCAGCCGGCTCAAGGTTGACTCAGCCTTCCATCCTTCCGAGGTCGGTAAAATGAGTACCCAGCTTGCTGGGGGGTAAACGGTAATGACTGGGGAAGGCACTGGCAAACCACCCCATATTGAGTCTGCCATGAAAACGCTGGAGGGCGTCACCCCAAGGGTCAGACATGACTCGGTGCTTGCACAGGGGATACCTTTACCTTTACCTTTAGCACCTTGAATTTATTTATTCCCACCTTCCCCACTTGGTCTCAAGGTGAATTACACAGAATGTACAATGAACAATGCAATTGGATTAGGGTTGATTTTAAACAAACCAGAACCCTATAACAGAAGCAAAACCTAAGTGTTAACATTTTCTATTTAAAAAATTATTTTAAATACTGGTAGTCATTCTCCATACCATTGAGACCTACATCATTGGAGCACACTATCTAAAGTGGGCACCAGAAGAATTGGGTAGTGGTGTTAATTGTTAGATTGCTATTTCCCCAGGAGTGCAGTAAAGTGTCCCATGGTAGCCAGACATTGGGTAGCAGAAGGCACTAGGTGGAGCTTTTAAATGATACTGTGGATGGAGTGCTAGGAGTGCAGAGCAATAGTCTGACCTGCTTGAAATATCAGAGAAAGCAGGGAAACCACTCAGAGATTTAGGCAGGGCACCAGGTAGTGCTTCCCGACATGTTGCCTGCATGCCTTGGATGTCCAAACTGGATCAAGGTTTGCAAACTCAGCAGGGCATTACATGACAGTGTACAAAGTTGTATGCAAGTGTACTTTTTAAATTCATGGAATAACTGGCCATGTAATTACTTAATGGGGAGGGGGTATAAGACTAAGCATTTAATACCTCAACAATACAAATATATCTTGGAGGAAGTTGCAATGTCCCTGAGTATTATAGGGGCAACTTCATTCCTTCCTTGATCTACCTTGGTCATAATACAAGCCTCTATTAAATAATTCAATATTTTGCATTATATGCTGAGGCTTTTTGAAGCAACATTTCACTCTTGGGCTACTTGGAACTTTTATTTATTTATGCTCACATATGCTTAACAAACAAGAAAATGGAGGATAGAAACTTAAACAATTTCATCCTTATAACTGGAAAATTCCCAGAACTTTATTAAGTCAGTTTGGAGATTGTACAGCTTTTTTTCTGTCCAGGGTTTTAGAGGCCCTTGAGCTTCTCCCAAGTTTCTAGAGCCCAATCACTCTTTGGAGAAATATGTTTAATTTTGTGTGAACAGTGATTGGTGCCCAGAACTTGAACAATAGACTTAAAGAAGATTCTGTATTAGAGTTTGAGGAGAGGGAGCTTTGGGGGAGGGTCTAGGTATTATGCAGCACTGTGTAATGTTATGATGTCACTTGGACTCTGGGGAATGGTAGAGGACAGGAAGGCCTGGAGGATCATTGTCCATGGGGTCGCGATGGGTCGGACACGACTTTGCACCTAACAACAACACTTCTGTCACACAGTGTTACAACATTCCATAGAAATTGGGGGGGGGGGGGCTATAACATTGTGGTGACACATGACATTACTTTTGGTTTCATGACTGGATGTGATGTCACGTCCACTATTTTTCTCCCTCTCTTGCTCCAAGCAGCAACAGAAATCTAGAAGTCAGGGACAGGCAGTTTCTTGCTACAATGGACACCTGGGTCTGTTTTGCACATACTGGATAATACACTTTCAATGTGCTTTTGCAGCTGGGTTTTCCTGCCTGAAACAGGAAAATCTACTTCTTGGATTGTTATATATGTTCACTTATTATGAGCTAGGCAAATGCATATTTCAAAGAAACCTATTGCAGATTGGACAATCACTAGGACCTGCACTAACACAAGGCAAAACCCAAATGTTCATAGCTCCAGTGAAGCAACCAGTCATCCAGTTTCCATCTGCCAACCATTTATACATGCCCGTCCTCAGTCTTAAGTATCAGGTTTCTGTGGAACCTAAAGCTTTTCATAGTATGGAAATAAATAACAACACCTGGTAAATTACATCTATTGATGGGACTAGACATTTTTCTCCAGGCCAGTCAGCAAACCTATTAACAACAGAAGCAAAGATCATCCTGCTTTAAACAACATGGACTGTAATTCCAGAGGCTGGGCAAATTACTACCAGGATAAAGAGACTTTGCAGTTGATGACATCCATGAATAGCTGGTTCACATGTTTCTGAATCCAGCATGCATTAGGAAAGGCCAGCTCCGTTTTTAAATTCAAAATATTCCTGTTCAGCTGGAACAAAATGTGAGTCCCGTGGTATCTTTAAAACTAACAGCGTTTAATTCTGGGTAATAGCTTTTGGGTGCATGCACCCACTTATGAGCAGAAAGGGAATGAACATGAAGCAATGACTGGCAGTCAGGCAGAGAGGGAAGCGATGTTCAGAGGTGATGGCAGTGGAAGCTGAATGGTGAAAGAAGAACTAGACTTTTCTACTGCTTGGAAGCTTCACTTTGGGCAGTAGTGAAGTCCAGCACTAATATATAAAATAACAACATTTCTGCATTAAGAAATGGTTTATAAGTCATGTATGAATTATGGTATAGAATCCTTTTTTACTGTCTTCTGGCAAACTGGCTTGCAAGGGTGACTGACATTCAGACATTACAATAAATAATGTAAATTCTAATGAACCACAGCTTAAGGTGAATGGACAATAAAAGTTACAATATGAAAACGTTTTTTTCCTTCCCTGTTCCTTTTGTTTTTGTTCTTGCATGATAAATTGGTGGATTCTCATAAGCTATGCTTTGTAATTTCAGACTCAGGACTGATTTTGCCCAGAGTCCTTAGCTAAATGTGAATGATAAGATAGCAGCCATTATTGCTTATAGCTTAAGATAGGACATCTCAGTGCAATTCAGTCATTGAGGCCCATTATCTAAAAACTGGGGAGTGATAGGAAGACCTTTTAAAATTGGTTTTTAAAATATACAGTCACAATAACACATAGGGAAATGGGAGAAATAAGATTATTAGATGTACGTTATATTTACATAACAAAAGAAACTTCCTTCACAACTGTGTTCAACCATTTGAAAGTTTTGTTTATTATTAAAAGCTGTACATAATTACCTAAGAGGACTCTACACTTGTCTCAGATTCCAGAAGAGTAGCTCTATTAGTCTCTGGCAGCAAAAAAAGTGCCTCGTGACATTTTGAAGACTAACAAATTTATTAAAGCCTGGTTCAACACACACATAAAATGGAGCAGATTCATCAAGGTTTATGAACAATGCTCTGATATGTGCATCTAGTAATTAACCATGGTTTGTGTAATGCCTTGAGGTTTAAAGAAATTGCAATTAGTTGTAATTTTCTTCATTGTCATTGTTAAAAGGGGAGTAGAAATAGGTTAAATAATTAAAATACAGACAGCCTTCAGTATGAGTAGAACATATTCATAGATATCTACCATTACCAGTATCCTGCATAAAAGCTTGATGGGAATCCACATATTCAAACATACTGGCACGTCCAATTTGCACATTTCCAATCTATCCTTTTCACACAATTCAAAGTACTTAACGGAAGCCAGTGGCGAACTGGAGCAGAGGCGTCTTCTGATTCTTACAAAATCCAGAAGGGCTTCTGGCTAGAGGGAAAGGGAAAAGGTGGTAGAAAAGCAGGAGATGCTGCCATCTTAACCCCTTCTTCCTCAGTGGTCTCCTTCTCCTCTTGCCCCAGACACAATGCGTCTGCCTGAAGCATAGGTACCCTATATTCCTCCATGATCTGGAAGCACTTCCCAAGGATGAAAGTACAACCTAGAATTAATCCCTTAATATCTAGCCTCATGAATCCTTTGAAGAAGCACTACCAGGTGATGGCCTTTTTTGACCCAGGCACAGGCCATATAGGCATTCTTTTATGCACTAGTGCAGAGGCTGCAAGCAAATGTGAAATCCTAACTGGAACCAGAAGGTAACACCATTAATCAAAAACACCCTCATCTGGCATGTTGGCCAGCTCATTCAATAAAGAGATGCGCTCTCATGGTTTGTGTGGCATTTGCAGGCTAAGAAGGTCATGCTGCCTTCAGAAGAGGAGCTGGAAAGTAGCTCTGCCAAGCTGCCCACTGCTTCCCTTCTTGACAGGTTCTCCTTGTCACCACAGCCAGGATGGCCCCAGTGATGCAGGCCATCAGAGAGGCAATCAGCCTCAGTAAGAATGTGATGCATACAAGCAAGGCTTTGGCAGATGCAATAGTGGGAGATTACCTATATGAGCATGCCTATGAGTTGCATGGACTGCTGAACTACTGGGCCATGAAAGAGACAGTCCTGCCAGAACTCCCTCTTCTGGCTCAGAGGTTCCTCTCATAGTGTCTGAAAAATGTGTAGTGTTAGCATCTTTCTCCTCCAGATGGATAATATTGTCAGCTTACACTGCTCACATCTGCTTCCCTGGAGGGTTGAGCAATTGGTCTTCTTGAAGGTCAGCTTGCCACTCTTAAACTACCCAGCCTAGACTTCAAGAATGAATGATGTGAACACATACTTGTGCTTGCATCCTCTCTCAGTCTGTGTTGGGTAGCCAGACAAAATCCTCTTTCCAAAATTAAAAAGAAACAGCAGGGAAGTAGAATCATAGAATCATAGAGTTGGAAGGGGCCACACAGGCCATCTCGTCCCCCCCCCCCGCTCAACACAGGATCAACCCTAAGCATCCTAAAGCATCCAAGAAAAGTGTGTATCCAACCTTTGCTTGAAGACTGCCAGTGAGGGGGAGCTCACCACCTCCTTAGGCAGCCTATCCCACTGCTGAACTACTCTGACTGTGAAATTTTTTTCCTGATATCTAGCCTATATCGTTGTACTTGAAGTTTAAACCCATTACTGCGTGTCCTCTCCTCTGCAGCCAACAGAAACAGCATCCTGCCCGCCTCCAAGTGACAACCTTTCAAATACTTAAAGTTATCCAATTTGATTGACATTATATAAAATTTATTTGAAAAGAAACCCTTCAATTGAACTTTAGCTGTTGTTTGGCATGGGGTAATTTTGGCAAGACTCAGCACCACTCAGCACCTCTCCGTACAATTCTTTGCAAAAAAAAAAAAATTCTGAGCAGAACATAAATATGTTTAAAAGTTGTTCTTACCACTCTCATTAAGAATCCGCCTAACACACCATATCATTGGAGCATGATGTTAGAACTCAAATAAAACAAGCAGATCTCCTAAAAGGACCCAAAATGAAGCTCATGGATGCTATACTGATGTTGTGTTTCTTATAAGGGTTGGAGGGAACAGGAGCACAAGTGATGAAAGGCAGCTGACGGTTCTGAGGTTCGTCTTGCAAGCCAGTCATAGTATAGGATGCAGATTGAAGAGACAGTAGTACTGTTTTCCTCTCACTCTCACTTTCTGAGGCCTTCCCTGGTGAAGTTGTGTTTGTGTGTGTTTTTGTAAGTATACTCGGGGCCAAGCCTGTTGCATTCAGGAATCCCACAGACGCTAGATTAGGAGGGTAGAGTGAAACTCTGCATTGTTCAGAGGTCTGATGAACTTTGATCCCATTCTTTTGCAACTTTAGTAGACAGACAGCACTAGGTTCTCTTTTGGTGTCATTTTCTTAAACACTAAAAAAGACAAAAATAATGACCACTGTAAAAATATCAGATATCAGAACTCCAAATAGACAAAAACCCCAACAACTCAAATCTGTATTCTGAAACTGTATTGGAGACCTAAATTATACAAAATACAGACCCTGTTTTTGAAATCCAAAATTTAAAAAAAAAATCTATTTTCTCAAATATCAATACTGCCATGCACTCTCCCCAAGTGTCCCACTTGCCCTGTTGTCTATCGAGCCACTCTTCATCATCAGATGCCTCAGGGTGCTTTCCAGTTACAGGTTCACCTCTACTCTTCCTGCCAGCTAGCCCCTTTATCCTCAAGAACAAGGCAGGACAGGCCAGGAAAGAGTCTCCTTTTCAGTTAATATTTTTAAAAAATCTTACCAGTTACCTCCATTCTGTTCTTCAGCTCACAACAAATGCATTCGTGGAGGATGCAGAGTTCAAATATATAGTGGTTCCATCACATAGATCCAACAGGCCGAACTTTCCAAGGAAACAGACCAGACTCTGCTGCCTCAGTGTGTGTGTATGATCATGTGAATTATCAAACTCCCATTAATTAAAAAATGCTGCAGATCACAGCCCATGATATTAACATGCTGATTATTTTCAGACATACTATTTTACCTTACAGTTACACAGGAAAGATTGCAGTGTTTTCTCCACCTCCTATTCAAACAATAATTAAGGATATAGAGAAATTCACATTTGAAGCCAAATTAAAAGTAAATATCTATTGTTTGAAGAATTACTAATGGGAAATAAGAATTCAGCCTGCATCGTGTATCTGAGCTGAGAAAAGCATCGTATTCAAGGTCAATAATGTTGCAAAGAAATTTGCTTATATTAATACTTGAATGTGAGAAAGCAAGTAATTATCAGAAACAGAAGACAAATTCCTGAATAAATCTAAAAGTTATTTGATTAGATTTATCATCCACAGTGACCGAATCTTCATACCAAGTGGTTATGGTTCTTAATATATCCATCAGCTTTTTTCTCCAGATCCTTTAGACAGGCAGCACACCCTTGCAAAGCTATATGTGCACAGAAATATGCTTTGATCCAGACTAGATATGTGAAGTCCCAGGTGGGGGGGGGGGGGGAAGCAACTTGACTGGAAGCTTCTCCCCCACTCATTCCCCCCCCAGACTTTCCCCTGAATTTTTCCAGCAGAAACTAGCAGCTGATATGGCTTTGTATGTGTTGATGAAGCCCCCCTCCATCTTAGTGCTCTTTGTCAGAAGATATTAACTCAGGCCTGGTACCTTTTCTACTTCCCACTTCCATCTGTTTGATGGGAAGAAGAAAAAACTCTTCCTGAATGCTTTTGAAGATCTTTGAATTAGGGCCAATAATCCAGCTTCAGAGAAAGCATGGCTACTTATAACTGAAATAAAGAAACTGATAGGTACTTCATTTTGTATGGGAACTTCCCACAAAGAAAGTAACAAATCAGTTAAAAAGGCAGAACTTTAAAGAGCACTGCCAGGATTTTGCCTATTGGTAGCTCATTCCACCAAGTGGTTGAGACCAGCCAGGTTTCTTTGGGACCAGGGATCACTAGCAAGTTTGTATTTGCAGATTGCAACATTATGCAGGGAGCATACTGGAAAGGTAGCCCCATAGGTACGCAGGGCCCAGACTGCCTTAAAGTTTAATACCAATACCTTGAACTTGATCCAGAAACATACTGGTAACCAGATGAAATACGGGCAGGTGAAATACAGGCCTTCCATGGGGTCCCTGTTAGGATCCATACAGCTGCAATCTGTATCAGCTGAAATTTCCTGGTCATAGTCAAGGGTAGGCCCATGTAGAGTGAATTACAGGGGTCCAGTATAGAGGTAACATATGGATCACTATGGTTAGGTCTACTAGATCTACTACTCTACAATATGCTATGATATACAGTAGCGTGAAATGGCCACTGGTGACAATAAGCTACCCAGAAGTCACCAGTATATGAGACACATTTCTATATAGACTATGGGCATTACTTCATATAAACTGTTCTTCACAGGCATTGCTCTGCAGCTTTCAAAACTTTCATCCAGATGTCATAAAAATAGCACATGACTTTTTTGATTAGCCATGGTAATGGTGATATTTTAAAGTGCTACTTAATTAAATTTTAGAGAACAGCATCCACCTATGAAATGATACATGATTATCTCCACTGATCAGTTTCAGATTAATGCCACGCTTAATTTCCCATTGGGGTGATTTTTATGATGATCACTTTAAAACTTCTCATGTACCTTGCCTCCACTTTGAATATTAGTTCAAAATGAACTCTTCTTCAGGAGTTCACAGTAAATTAGAGCCAGATCTTTTCCTGATTGAAAGCGCACAGATTGGGACAACGTTTAGGAAGGGTAGGTGAATAGCAGCCCAAAATTGCATAGCACACAAAAGTCCATTGTGTGTATGCTCTTGCTGTGAAGCCGCACTTATGCAGCCACCAAGTCACATCCCTTAACCCATACCTCAGTCTATGCAATCAAGAGCATACAGTGATATACCCAGTGAACAGAAACAATGCAGAAAGGTGCTCTCACGGCACAGAATTCCTGGTGATGATGATGTCATCTGTTCAGTCATGTCTGACTCTCGGTGAGTCTATAGGAAAGTTTCCACCATGTGGCTCTGTCAATGATCATTTCTTTTAGTTGATTCATGGTCATCCCTGTGTCGGCTTTGATAGTGTCGAGCCAGCGGATCCTTTGGTGACCACGTTTCCTTTTGCTGCTGACAATGCAGAGCATTAATGATTTTTCTAACAAGTTTGATCACATAATGTGTCCAAAGTATGTGAGCTTTAGCCGTAATATCTTGCCTTCTAATGACATAGTTTGCGCCTCTCTAAAACTATCTTGTTGGTAACTTTGGCTGTATGTGGTATTCGCAGCAATCGTTTCCAACATCGTAACTCGAAAGCATCTATTTTCCTCCTGTCTTCTTTCTTTAGGGTCCAGCTTTCACATCCACAGCTTGTTATGGGGAAGACAGTGGCGTTGACTAGCCAGTATTTTGTATTAAGGCTGATATCTTTAATTTTCCATATTCGGTTCATGCTTAAAATTGTGTTCCGGCCCAGCATTATCTGCCATTTGATTTCATGGCTGCATCCACCATACCAATACAGCCACAGACAGTGGCAATGCAGATTGCAGATGTGCAATGCCTTTAAAAGGTAAGTTTTACATGTGCACATTTTTAGTTGGGTTTGGGATAAACCTGTCTCCTATACAGGGCTCTGGAGACCCAAGCATGAGTAAAAGGGGAGGCATATAAATTGAAAGAAAGAAAGAAAGAAAGAAAGAAAGAAAGAAAGAAAGAAAGAAAGAAAGAAAGAAAGAAAGAAAGAAAGAAAGAAAGAAAGAAAGAAAGAAAGAAAGAAAGAAAGAAAGAAAGAAAGAAAGAAAGAAAGAAAGAAAGAAAGAAAGAAAGAAAGAAAGGGATCATCTAAAAAAAAAAACCCTGGAATTTATTCCATTATCATTCTGCATAGATCACCCTAATTACTGGATCAGTGGAACTAGTTGTGAAGACAGGCAGCTGCCTCTGTTGATGGGTCCCATGTCCCACACAAAGAGCTTCAAACAAAGTACAGAAATTAGAGTCATTAACAGCTATGGGACAGGCAAAAATTGAACAAGTCCTGCTTTCTTCTTCTGTACCTGCAGAATTCTACCTGTCATGTAGCAGCACATGCAAACAGTTTCCATTGCAGGAAAAAGTACAGAAAAAAGTGCAGTAAGAATTGACAATCAAAGTCCAAGTGAGCATTGCTCAATAGCTCAACCATTTTAAAGCACAAGAGCAGATAATCTATATGTTGTGTGGATGGCTATAAATAGAATATGTGAGTAAACATCAGCACAATCACTAATGGTTGGGGAATTAATAGTTAATGCAGCACATGCTGGCTAACATTAAAAATGTTTCAAAACTAACTGGCTTCCTCCTTTCTGGCAAGGCATTAACCTATTTCCTATTTCCTTATATATGCTGTTTTAGTGTGAAAATGTCCATTTCAATTTTGCTTCCCCCTCCTGTGACTCAAACCTGGTGTAAACTGCATGGAGCTTTTATTCCAATCCCAGGTCGATTCAGTCCCTGCTGTCTACACAGAATGTGATTTCCGTTTTGATTTAGGGTGATTTAAATTTTCCTTCTGCAACAAGAAGGATTGATCTGGGGCCATTTCGCACGGCTTCAAAATAGCACAATGGTTGCTAATTGAAAACGCTACTAATTTGCCTTAACGCACGACGTCGTAGACAATCTGCAACACTCCTGAAACCGACCCGCAAAAAGCGCTTCGTTGTAGCGCTTTCAGGGGAATCCCAAAAAGTGGATTCACCCTCCGGAAAGCGATACACTCCTGCAACCAATCTGCAACAATAGCGATAAAGACCTGTGCGTTAACATTGTTGCGGTTTCTTCAAAGTCCCTCCTCCTGAGCCTGTCCTCCAAACTTCCGGCGAAGCAATCGCCATTTTTTTTTCCCCGAGCGAGTGGAGATCAACGCACCGGCGAGCCTCCGTTTAGCCAGTGAGGCTTCCCAGGCTGCAGTCCCTCCTCAGAGCTGTTTACAGTCACTAAGCACAAGAAGCCCGCAGAAGCCCGTTTGCTGATGTATTTTCCCTTTATTTTTCACACTGTTTCGGCTGAAAATCGCGCCCGTGAGGGGGGGGGAGGGGGGATTTTTTTTCCCACTCGGAGGCAGCGTGGCCACGATCAAATGACAGCTCAAACAGAGGCTTCCCCGGCTTCAGTCCCTCCCCTTCAGTCACTAAGCACACACATTTCACACATTCCATTCAGCCGAAAATCGGGCCCGTGAGAGGGGGGGGATTTTTTTTTTCACTCGGAGGCAGCATGTTAACGATCAAATGATCAAACGACAGCTCAAACACCCCAGGCAGCTGGATGGGTCTCTCCGTTGCAACGAATCTACCCAGATTCGTTACAATGGGTGTGTTTTTTTTTTTTTTAAAAACCTTCCTTAAAGGGAAAGGGGCTGTTTGGGAGCATGCTAACGGCTGCCCATTGGCTGCTTGACGGCCAGGGGCGGGACGAGCTTGGCAATAGCACTTCCTTTCTAGCGATTTCTGCCAAGACCGGAAGCCTGTGGGAAACGCTAAAAAACGCAACTGATTCCACTACAAAGGCAGGTATGCATAACGACGAATTCCACTATTTTAAATGGCGATTTTTCATTCAGTGACCAATTTGCAACAAAGATCCCCGTGCAAAAAGGCCCCTGGAGTGACCCTACCTTTATTGCGCAATATCTTAGAGTGCTTTTAATGCTCAATATTTTAAATATCGAATTGAGAAAGCAAGCTGTTTTGAATCTGGGCTTTGCTCTGTGGTAGAGAACCCCTGATTGACCAAAGCTGGTCATGTGACCAGCTTGCCTTAAAGGACAAGCCCCTAATTTCTCTCAGCTTCTGTTTTTCTTGGATTTTTTCCTCCCTCCTCTGCCTTCTTCAATCCTCTCCCCCCCCTCCAAGAAAAGAAAGAGGCTCCCTACTTGGCTCCTCTCCCCCCCCCTTCAAGAAAAGAAAGAAAGAGGCTTGGCTCCCCCCCCCTCCTTCTGAACTACCCTAACCACGTGCAGAACACTTTCTGTTTCAATGGGGAGGGGGGAAGAGGAAGAGCCGAGTTCAAATTGATCTGAATTCAACAGGATTGACAATGGAATAAACAAAGAAAGTGCAGACTCTGCCCAGGTTTCTTTCTTTGAATGCCACTCTCTTCACACTCATATAATTATATGTATATATTTTCCACCATTATTTGGGTGTCAGCAAACTAGCATTTACATAACTTATACAGATAGCCATATAGAGGCTTCTTTTCCATATAAAAACCACATGATAGTTGTAAACAATACAAATGGATCTATAAAACCTGAGAAGCAAAAATCTAGAAGTATTAACTAGCATAATTGACTAACAGGATAGATCCTGGACTCAGCTGAGGTCCTGTCTGGGGGCCCATGAGAGGAGGATGGAGGTCTGAACACTCATGGATGGCACAGTGAACCTTAGCTTGGAGGCTGCTGTGGAGGTGAGACCGGAGGTGAGACCAGATGTGGCTGGGGGAGGAGTGGGACTCAGCCAGTGGACTGGGGATAAAGTAGGCACCCATCACACTGCCCAGCCACTCACTTCATGGCGTCACCCACTTCTCCTGTTTTCATGTTGTTATGATTGGCTCCTTTTGTTCTTGCTTTTCTTTCATAATAGTGTTGGCAGTATCAACTCAGTGCCAGATCCAGTGTGGGAAACATTCCGCCTGCGTGCCCATTTCCCCGTCTTTGAGGATCACAGGGATTTTAGGGTCAGGGAGTATTACAAATCTTATCCCCTAACAAAAGAGTTATTTTCACAAAGAGGAATTTCTGTGTTAAACATTGACCACAAGTCATGGATAGATCATCCAATATCACTAGACAATTTTGGGTGTAGGACAATGCCACCCAGGTTAAGGGAGCATTTCAGTTCAGGAAGAAGTGCATGGCTGTGACAACTGCAAGTGTTGAACAGTGGGTTAACATTAGCACATTAGGCAATCAATTCCCCACTGTGTCTCTTGATGGGATTCAAGTATTGCAAGATAATTCATTTTCTTATCCTTACATTCATCTGATGCATTGGTTGGAAGCTGGCAGATTCCAGGGTTGCTTTTTAAAAAATTAGTAATATTTTGTCTCTACAGTGTTCCATTTTCCACAAGAAATAGCATTCAAATTGCTTCATTGTCTACATTTTATCTGATACGCTGCCAAGTATAGAAACAAATGGCAGATAAATGACACTCGTGAATTATTATGCATTCAAATAGGGCTTAATGAGGTTTTATGGTATATATACACTTAGTTACATTAACAGTTTCTGGTGAATAAACTAGTGATGTGAATAATTATTTCCCTGTTGGAGGTAGACTCCCTTTCACTAAAATTATGTAGCTTTAACACCATGTTGCTGCTCCGTCCAGTCCCTCAGCTGCCATAGCATCAGTCATGTCCTTCAACCATGCACAACAGCAATAAGACAACTAATTTGTTGCTATAATGGGTAACTGGCAAACAACTGATTAGAGATACACTCAATATCCATCTAACCTTAATAACAAATATGACTTTTTGATGCTGAGTCAATAAGCATGCATTTTAAAATTAATTTGAATAAGCTTGTTTTCTGCTCAGGGAAGATTTGTTCCTGATTCTCTGGTGAATTGCCAAGGAAAGATAACACTCATGCTATTACATACCATAGCAAAGCAACACAACTACCTAACAAAAAGCAGTATTCCTTTTATATTTTATATATAACCAGTACCTCACTTTACAGCAAATCCCCAAATCCTTTCTCAAACCATCAAAATGATTTTTAATCAGACATGCACTGCAAGTTCTAGACAAGGACTCTTGTCAGTGTAGCCACTGCGAATTCCATGCTCAGGCCTACAGAGCACACGTTCAGATTAGGACTACGACACATAGGGAGCAGGACCTTAAGCCTTAGCTCACACGGTATTTTCTCATTCTAAGGACCTCTGAAAGCTACTATTTGTCTCAATGGGGAAAGTTCTGTGTTTTCATAACAGGGCAAATAGCACATGCCCAGGACCATAACAGGTCAGAAAAATGGCTTCAGGCCCCACTCTCCAAGTGTTTGGGTCTCAAACTGAATTGGGATCCATATGCTTGGGCTGTGGGCATGGAACCTACAGTTAATGGCAAACATAAAGTCTTTATGATAGATTCAGTCTGGATTCAAGGACTTGCTACTGCGTACTCAGGACATTCTGAATATATGAAGTTGTATCTGTGGGTTGATTTGAATCTTTACAGGCTGTGGTGATATAGACAATGCCTGTGCATTTGGTTTAGTTAACCCCCCCCCAAAAAAAAAAACTCTGAAAAATTACTCTTACAGGTAACCATATAGTCAATGCTGGAAAAAACCTGAAAAAATGTGGAATACTGAATATTTTCAGTTTCATTATATCCTATGGAAAGCCATTAAAGTCCCCCTCCCCTCATTTACAATACAAAGATTCTCTGGGACATTCTACTGGGCTTGTAGTGTTGCCTACCTCAGTGGTCCCCAACCTTTTTATCACCGGGGACCAGTCAACGCTTGACAATTTTTCTGAGGCCCATGGGGTGCAGTCTTTTGTCGAGGGATGTTGCCACTGCCGCCTGAGCCTCTGCTCTGCTTGCTTTCCCGCCGGCGCCCCTGACTTCCTGCCGCCCACTGGGGGATGCTGCCAGCAGCAGCTGTGCAGTGCCACGCTGAGGGGGAACCCCAGCCATGGCGACCACTGGAGAGCACCAAAGGTGAGCTGGTGGCAGAGTGGCAGGGCAACCCCTGAGGCAGCAGCCAGGGAGGAAGGAGGATGAGGAGGAGCCGCGGACTGGTACCAACTGATCTACGGACCAGTACTGGTCCCCGGACCGGGGCTTGGGGACCACTGGCCTACCTATTTCCCTCCATTGGAAACAATGGAGGATGGGGACAACTTTTTTGAGTGCCTATAAAATTGGACCAATCTTTCTGAAACTTGTTTCTTTTGCGGAGAGGCCCCAGCAGCTATACTGCAAATTTAGTGCCTCTAGCTCAAACCCCATTCCCATCATATCACTGAATAGAATAGATGTGCCATTATTTAATGGCCCCATAGGGCATAATGGAATTTCAAAAATTCCTGAATAGCATCAGACCCAAATACCAGTACCAATATTGGTATTCGGGTATATCAGTAAATAACAATATTTGGGGAGACCACTATACAAGAATCCAAAAACAACATTTTTTTTCTTGTACATGCCTTGTATATTGGTAATGGTATCCCCTCTGCAAGCACCGAGTCATGTCTGACCCTTGGGGTGACGCCCTCTAGCGTTTTCTTGGCAGACTCAATACAGGGTGGTTTGCCATTCCCTTCCCCAGTCATTACTGTTTACCCCCCAGCAAGCTGGGTACTCATTTTACCAACCTCAGAAGGATGGAAGGCTGAGTCAACCTTGAGCCGGCTGCTGGGATCGAACTCCTGCCTCATGGTCAGAGCTTCGGACAGCATGTCTTCTGCCTTACCACTCTGCGCCACAAGAGGCTCATTACATGCCTTGTATAAAGGTAAAGGTATCCCCTGTGCAAGCACCGGGTCATGTCTGACCCTTGGGGTGACGCCCTCTAGCATTTTCACATGCCTTGTATAGACCCACCTTAATTACACAAGCAGAGTTGAATGTAGACTTGTCTTAAAATTGAATATCTCTTCCCATGTGTTCGCATTTGAAAGTATACTGATTACTAGTATGGCCATGCCCTTGACATTTTCAGCTATCACTACTAAATAAATCAACTGTAGAAAGGAAGCAAAATGTCTTTTAATAAGAAGCAAGGGGGATATTCCCATTGAAAAAGAAGAACTCTTTGATTTGCTGGAATCCATTAAGAGTTCTTTCTTTCTTTCTTTCTTTCTTTCTTTCTTTCTTTCTTTCTTTCTTTCTTTCTTTCTTTCTTTCTTTCTTGTACAGAATCTCAGTGATCCATCTAATTCTAAGATATTTCTTTTAAATACAGCAGCATACTGGATTGAAGTACCGTGTGGGATCTCAGATGATTCAATTAAGAATTTGTCACCTGTTTGCCTAATGTGACAACTGCCATTTTTATAGTGGCATGGTGAGGCAGATGTGTCATTTTCATGTACTCAAAATATGCATATGCTGGGAATGGCAGTTGCTCTGCTGCTGAAATAATGAATGTTTGTTTTTTTTCTGAAATGTGCAACCATATCCCCAGCTTTACCAGAAGGGGCAGACTGGTACTTGTAGTGTAGTGCAGTGGTCCCCAACCTTTTTATCACTGGGGACCAGTCAACACTTGACAATTTTACTGAATTCCGGGGGGGGGTAGTCTTTTGCCAAAGGACGTCGCCGCCACCGTCTGAGCCCCTGCTCCGCTTGCTTTCCTGCCGGCGCCCCGGACTTCCTGCCACCCACTGGGAGACGCTGCAAGCCCCAGCCATGGCGGCCACTGGAGAGTACCAAAGGTGAGCTGGCGTCAGAGTGGCAGGACAGTTCCCGAGGCAGCAGCCAGGGAGGAGGACAAGGAGAAGCAATGGCCCGGGACCGACTGATCCATGACTGGTACCGGTCCCTGGACTGGGGGCTGGGGACAGCTGGTGTAGTGGATGATTTGGGGAAGCAAGCAGTTGATACCTTTACTAAGCTGTCGCTTTTTCATTGATGGAAGATCCTGCCCTAGCCCCTGAGATTCTCGAAGCTAAATGATCCTAAACCCAGACTGCAGAGTAGGACCAGCAATCCACTGATCCATCAATGGGAATATAATTAGTAAACAGGTTTGTGGTAGGAAAAGTAAAAAAAAGAGCTGTGCAGCTTTTATTAGTCCAGAGAAGAGAGGGGCTCCTTGCTGCGACATCAAACACAAGGTGTGCTCAACCTTTGGTCCAGGTAAAATCCCGAGATGTTCTACAGAGCAAGTGCTCTTTTGCTGTGATCACTTTCTGTTTACATTCATTTAGCCATTCATGCTATATACTTGCATTTTCTGAATGTTGCTTTCTTACCATATGTGGATTTCCTGCTCAAATTAGACTTGTGGTAGAATAAAGCCATTTGAGAATTCAAAGAGTGTTATCCTTGGAAAGAGAAGGGGAACTTCTTTACACAAAAGTAAAAATAAGTCCATAGCCTGCTCAGCGATTTCATACCATCATTGATAGTATTGGATGCAAGGGAGGGGAAAAATGAGAATCTGAGAAGGAGTAATTATACTGGGAAGTTTGTCCCATTCTGGGATTTCTATAGTAGCAGAGCAAACTACCAGTTATGATCTAGTTTGTACTCCAAGAGTTTAAACTGGATAGAAATCCCCCAAAAAAGAGAATCCTGCTACTCAAGTAATTTAGTTCCAGTTTCAGGTCCAGGGGTGGTTGGCCAGAAACCCTGAACTGAATGGTAAAAGGGGAACAATGTGCTCCCATGACTGGACTGCAGGCTGATATGATCTCATGACACACATTAGCCATTATAGTATTGTAAATTTCCTGTAGGGTTGCCAGGTTGGAGTGCACACCATCAATACACTGGTGCATTGACATCACTTCCGGGAAACCCTGGAAGTGACATTACAGGACACTCTAGGATGTGCAAAAACTTTTAGAGTATCTCATAATGCTCCTATGATTAAAAGTGATGTTACCACTACAGCATGACACAGGTATGCTTACCTCTTAATTATCTTGGGAGTTGCTGTCTGTGACCTGGCTTCTCTATATTCCAGAATCAAACATGAAATGTCATTTTGGAACCAGTGATTCATTGTAATTAGGATAAGGAATGTAGCCCCCCTCAATAGGTCCACAAAAGCTTTCCTGTGTGGGCAGTAGCCTATGCCCACGTTAATACCATCTTAGAGTTGCCAACTCTGGTCCTGGGAACTTCCTGGAGATTTATGGGTGGAGCCTGGGAAGGGTGGAGTTTGGGGTGGGGGGAGTCCACCCTTTGAAGCTGCAGTTTCGTCCAGGGTAGGTAATTGATGTTCATAGACTGGATATCAGTAGTAACTCCCAAGAGATTTTCAGACCCCAGCTGGTGGTTGGTAACCCTATACTACAAGAAGATCCATTTGTGAGCATATTGTCCTGAGACCAAATGGAAGAAAACTTTTTTTCGGAGGGAAAAGTGGACCAAATAGGATGTTTCATATCTTTTTCTAAAATGCTATACAAATAATTTGGTTAAAATCCAAAAAGCAGTACTATGTACACTTGACGGCTAAGGGTGGTGAAACTTGAACTCTGCCTGGGCACCCAGGTAGGATGGCACAGACTGATGCTGTACCAAGGGTATGATTGTAAACTTTCTTTTAAATAAATACTTTATAATTGTTGACACTAGTAACAGTTCTCTGTACCACATAGACCTCCAATGTCTTGGACATGCTATTTTAAAAGGAGCATCAGGAGGAAGGGGAGGGCAAGTCACTTGGGAAGTGGCTATTCCCCAGTGGTGCCCAAAGCAGTAAGCTGTCCCTGTAATAACCAGACACTGACTAGCAGAAGACACAGACAAGGCCTCAACATTTGGAAGATCAGAGTCCTGGCCCTCCCAGTTGGTAATTCCTACAAAAGTCAGGTGGTGGCAATGGTTGGTCAGAGTGAGAGAGAGAAAAGCTTCTCCAGGTGTTGAAAAAACCCTGGAAGACATGGCAGAATAGGACCTGCAAGACAGAGCAAGACTGATATAGTCTTAATAAGGGTCTCCCACCTTACAGAAGTGGATTTTTAGGGGTATGAAGCACTGTAACTGGAGCAATAGCAGGAATTTTTTAAAATCTTTATTTTGTTTCAAACCTTGGCCAGGATATTGTGTTTTAAAAATTATTTGCTTTATGCATCTTCATAGAAAGAATGTATTAACTTTTCCATATCTGCCATAAATGTGTTCAGATTACTCAAAAAGTTACTCAAACTAAGAGCCATTACATCTAACTTGTGGCATGTGATGAAAGGACACAGTATGTGCTTCCTAGGTCCATTCTGGGACATCTGGTTAATTTAGACAAACATTCTATAGTGCTACCCACAGAGCCATTGTCCAGAAGCAAATTTAAAAATTTAACAAAAATATAGCTATGTGGGAACAAACTGTTCATTTCCTTCTGAACCCCAATGCAGCCATCTGCTGAATGGAATTCACAATCTGTTTAATGGTCATAAAAATGCTACATACTATTTTATCTAGTTGTGATTGTAGTATTGGCTAGCAGGGTCTGAAAGGTCCCCAAAGCAGTTCTGCAGGGTGTTAAAAAAAGGTCTTAAATTTGCTTTTTAAGAAGTGATATATTACTTCTCAACAGATTATAAGAATCATTACTAGTGGCTAAAGCTATTTGGGTGTGACTGCTGCCCCATTGGGAGCTGGAGGTGATAACCCTCATCACCCCTGCTCTCTTTAGAGTTTCCTGTATTTTCAGAAGTGAGAATTCAGCCACCATTTTGTTTTTCTAGAAAGCAGCAACCAGAAATCAAAGAAGGAACCTCATCTTATCTTTCCATGTGCTCAAGCACAGTTATGGTTAGTCCCACTAATCTTATGAAATTGCTATACTTGAGCCATTCATCATCATTGTATTCTCTGATGAGCAGTTCTCATTCAGAAGTTCTTTACAGCCCTAAGATTGTTTTGTAGCTAGAAAGGCCAGGAAATTCTGCATGCAAAAACATGCCCTCTGCCACAGATCTATGTCAAATCTTGTTCTTTATCAACTGAGGTGAGGAAAAGACAAAATTACCAACTTAATTTATTTTAGGAGATTTTGCCCACTTAATGCCAGATATATGATGAATCAAAATACCACCCTGAGCACACTTCACCAAGGAATCTGTAATGCTAATTCAAAGGGAGGACGAATCAGTCTATCAGATGCTTTTATTTCAAACAGGAACATCAATGATGGCCACTGAAATTGGGCTGACCTCAATTTATCTAAGTGTGCACATTAGCCTGAATCACAAAGGAAGGCTAAATTGTAGAGACATTATGAAAGCACTCCTCCCCCAGTTTAGGTGGTTTTGGGTTTTAAAGTAATGATGTGAAAGTGTTAATGGGCTAGGGAATACATCAGCCCATTTCCCAGGCTCCCCAACTTGCTACCCTCACAAGGAAAAGCAAGCAGAGCAAGACCATTTCAGTTAAGGATGCCCGTGCTTGCCATAGTCATTTACATGATTAGGAAGTGTGGCATAAATAGTGCTAGCATGCAATTCTCATGGGAGAAAGGAAAATCCAGTGTGTTATTAAATATAATCTTTGCAGATTAATTGAAGGAAATGATGCATGCTACTTTCTGTCAAATGTAATGTGCAAGTTAAAAATAATCTGAAGCATGTAATTCATAAATTCTGTTTATGTCCAGGTTACATTATTAAAATAAGAGTAATATTCTTTGAGTGGGCCATCACACACAAACAATACTTGAATGCACATCCACAATCCCCCTGCCCCGAGATTTGCAGAAACAAACCCTACTGTATGACACTACCCTTTGCAAGGGAAAAGAAAGGAGAAGAACAAAGCTCAAGTTAAGGCCAAGGTTCCTGAAAAAAATATTAAAGAAGAAGAAGAGTTGGGTTTTTATACTCCACTTTTCACTACCTGAAGGGAGTCCCAAAGTGACTTACAAACACCATTTCCTTCCTCTCTGCAGGACAAATATCTTGTGAGGTAGGTGGGACTAGAAATCAGTCTGGATCACGTTGTTTGATTCTATAAATGAGCAGAGTGGATGGGGTAATCTGCTTTTGTAATATATCTTCCAAAAAGGTATTTTTAGAGAGAGAAGACAGATGGAATAAGAACATAAGAAGAGCCCTCCTAAATCAGACCACCTAGTCCAACATGCTGTCTCACACAGTGGCCAACCAGTTGCTCTGGAGGGCCAACAACAGGACATAGAGACCAAGACCTCCCCCTCATGTTGCCTCCTGGTTCTCCAATTCAGGCGTTTAATGCTTCTGAATGTGGAGGTTCCCCTCAGTCACTGTAGCTAGTAGCCAATGATAGACCAAGCCTCCATGAATCTATGCAATTTCCCTTTCAATCTGTTTATTCCTGTGGCCATCACTACACCCTCTGGCAATGGATTTCACATTTTAATGACTCTCTGTCTAAAGAAGCAAGGAATCATAGTCCTCAAAGTGTAGATGGCTATCCTTTTAAACTGACAGTTTATTGATCCACCATGATACCCACCCTATTGTGTAAATTGAAAAATAACAGTTGCAGACTGCTGCAAAGAACTGAACCTAATTGGAAATGATGTGAGATCATAATTTAAGAACAGGGTTGAATGAAGATTAACTGCTTACCTCCTGATGAGTTTTACAAAGATCAGATATGGCAGGGTTCTTAACCAAATTCATTTAACAGCATGAAGTCTCTGTGGCTCAGTGGTGGAACACTCATTTTTCATGGCAGATTTCCCAGATACAGTCTGGGGCATCTCCAAATGCTGAGAAGTATCTCCAGGTAGCACATACTGGGAAAGACATCTCTGTTCCTGAAAGTGGCCACCAGTCAGCACAGGCAATAGGAAGCCAGAGGGGCTCAGGCAGGTTCATCCTGTAGCGAACTGGAATTGAAAGTGTCAACTCAAATGAACAATTCTAAATTTTGAGAGATAAACTTAAAACCCATTTTGTTTGTTTTCTCTGCCTCATTACATTGCCACAAGCTTAGCTGTGCCAGCTACACAATTTAGCCCAACTGTTAAGGCAATTCACAATACAGAATTTACTGCACTATCTCATAAAAAAACCAATTAAGAAAATAATGTGGCTACTGAATGCATAAGAAAATATCAAAAGACTATAAATGGAGATACAGATCAAGCCCTGAGCTTTCCTGTGTTTCAATCAGAGCTCAAGACTGTAAAGCAGCACTGATTAGTTAATTTCAGGTTGACTGCCTGGTTTGCACTTCAGCCCCCAAGCTATGGCTCTGAATAACACTATTTTCCCACTGTAGGGTTACAATTGATTCTGAGTAGTCAGACAACATTCCCAACACTCACTCAGGAAGTACTAATAATTTTGAGAGAGGGTGCCCAGGGAACGTGCAACTGGGTGACACTCTAGTTTTCTCTTTTGATCTAGCCCTTTCCAGAATAAGATCCAGAACTCTAAGTTGTCCCTTGCGGTCACTCCACTCCCCCTCCTCCTTTCTGGGTTATCCAGCATGCAGCCTTCCATTTGTGTGCTTGGTGTTTAGGAGGGAGGACAACCACCTCTGCCAGGTAGGGGTGGGCTGGCCCCCATCTAACCCTTTCTCAGTAAAATTGTCCCACTGAAGAGAACCCTGGATACCCCCCATTATGTTTACCCTCCAAGGGCAATCTTCCTCACCCAACACCCACCTCATGAAAGAGCATCTACCTCAGTGAGCACCTATCTCAACAAACATCTGCCTGTACAAGCAAGACCTTGTTTGGCTAGTCCTTCTGACTGCATTTGTACAATTCACAACACATGATCTCTTATTGGTACAATGTGTTCCACTAAAGAACTCTGGGATATCTGCCTTTCTAGCCTCCAAAACCAGCCTTTGGAGGCTTGGGGGTGGCTCTACCAGCTACACCATTGCCATGTAGAACAGTACACTATACTTGATGGGTGTGCTCTGGACCTGTGTGTTTCAGCAAGAGGGAAGTTCGAGTTGTAGACACACTTCCCTTGCTTGTGTTGTAAGGTTGCCTGCCAAGCTGCTGTAGGGTTACTTTGCAGAGCCTCTATCAGAACTCTAGGCATGTCTGCTGTTCTATCCTTCAGTACTTTCCCTTGAAGATTGGCATGGGGGGGGGGAGGCTGTGAACATTGGTTGGGATGCTTGCCATGCTACCAGTGTCTGGCTAGGGGGTAGTCTGTCCAGGTGAAGTTTTCATAGGAGTTTGGTTTTACTGAATTGTTCCTGTGCGACATTACCTGAACCTATCCATAGACTCTTGTAACCGTAGCTGTGTTTTCCAGAGAAAGCAATGAAGAAGAAGAAGAAGAAGAAGAAGAAGAAGAAGAAGAAGAAGAAGAAGAGTTGGTTCTTATATGCCACTTTTCCCTACCCAAAGGAGGCTCAAAGCGGCTTTTCCCTACCCAAAGGAGGCTCAAAGCGGCTTACGGTCGCCTTCCCATAAAGGGGAGACCTTTATTGGGGGAGGGTCCAGAAATGCAATTTGCCCTCAGTTTGGAAAGACTGTAGAGGAGCTGGCAGCAGGATGAGGTTCCCTGTGTGTTTGGTGTGTGTAGTTTGCAAGGGCTCCAATTCTAGACACTTTTGAACCTGTGCTTAACATTTCCCCCTCCCCAAAGCACTTTCCTAGGGGGATCTTCTTTGGGGAGGGCATTACTCAGACCTCCCCCCCCCCATGTACAATCTGCACCAAACCTGGAGAGCATATAGAAGAGAGTCAGTTGAAGATCCCCTGTGAGCTCGGTATTTGTAGCATGCCAGGAGGTGTGGTTTCTACAACATCATGGGCCTCCCAAACTGAAATGGTTTGTTTGCTGCCTGAAAGTTCATTACGATTTGTGGCTCATGAACTGGGCATGCCATGAACAAAAATGAACCTCATTTCCCCCCATTTTGTGCCCATCTCTATGCCTGGCAAGGACCTATATAGATTAGCTTGCAAATTCCACACTAGTATACAGGTAAATGTTATACATAAATCATATCTTTAATACCTCATAAGCTCATAATTGCATGACAGACCAGTATGAGGAAATTGTTCTATGAGGCTTTGAAGTAAAATGACACAAAATCAGCTCAGCAATGAACCAAATTGCATTAGCTGTATAAAAATACCCAGAGATTTGGCATATTTTATCTGTCAACACCCACAAAGAGTAGCAACTATTAATATGAGCATGCAGTTTCTCTTTTTCCATATCTTATCTAGGTTAGCAGTAAGGAGGAGAACTTAATGAGATCTTTCAAGCCTTTTCTCTTGACATACTGGGAATCTTTTCAATAAACATTTTAACTGTTCTTCATAATGAAATAATTTGCTGTCAGAAGGTACATGGTATTATACAGGAAGGTATGAATTATAATAGATATTACATTTGGAATCAGGCAGGCCTTTATGCACATTCAGACTCAGGTGGTGTTGTGCCTGGTGACTAGATCATTAAAAAGGTGGGGCTGGATTTTAAATGGCATTGAGCTGGGTGAAACATAAGGTTCAAGCGGGCAGTCTAAAATTAAATAGCTCCTCAAACAATGCCACTTTGGAAATGTCAGTTTTTAATGAGAAGTGTTTCCTTTTCATTAGATACAAGAACAAAAATAAGAAATTGTATTCTTAGCTTGTTTGTGGGAGGAACACAGCATGCACAGTTTTGGGAACGGGCACAGACACTTGTAGCGATACACACACACACACTTTGAACTGAAGCACCGTGCATTGGTTTGTGAAGGTGTCAACTGGTATCAACACCTCCTCTTTCCACTTCTCTTTCCATTTTTAGCCCTTGTGTAGTGCCTAGAGTTGTGAACTTCTCAGCTACCCTCTGTAGCTGTGCCTTTAGCAAATCTGTGACTGATAAATATTAGCCGATTATACTGTTCATCTATATGTTATGAAAAGCTTGACCTGCTGTTTTCTGTAGATCGAGATAAGAGCAGGCCAAGGCAGGGTAATTTTATTATTAAGCAACCTAGTTATACCCCCACAGTGCTTTAGAAAACAGGGTGTCTTTGTTAGTATAGCCACCACATTGACATAGGGACTGGACTGGCCTCCAATGTGATGCTACAATGCCAACGGAAATGATACACTGTGCCGTTAGCGGGACCCTGGAGCTCAAGATTATGTGTTGTTTTGCTTTTCCAGCATCGTTGATCATTCTGATAGACTAGATAATGAAGATGTTGCATGGTAATCATCCTTACCCTGGGGACCCAGATTGGGTGGAAGAGTGGCATAAAAATATTTTCAATAAAAATAATAATAAACCAGAAAGTCTACACTGATTTCAAAGGAAAAAATAACCTTTCAACCTGTTCCAGTAGTTTGATACCTTTTCCAGTTGCCAGAAAGGTATTAAGGCATTGCTATAACTGGAGAAGTGTTATTGAATACATCCATCTGTATATATGCTAATTTCTACATTTCTACATTTATTTTCCTGGGCTCCAAGATCACTGCAGATGGGGACTGCAGCAAAGAAATTAAAAGACACTTGTTCCTAGGGAGGAAAGCTATGGCAAATCTAGACAGCATCCTAAAAAGCAGAGACATCACCCTGCCAACAAAGGTGCGTTTAGTCAAGGCTATGGTATTCCCAGTTGCAATGTATGGCTGCGAAAGTTGGACCATAAGGAAGGCCGAGCGTCAAAGAATTGAGGCTTTTGAACTCTGGTGCTGGAGAAGACTCTTGTGAGTCCCTTGGACTGCAAGGTGAACAAACCGGTCAGTCCTAGAGGAGATCAGCCCTGACTGCTCTTTAGAAGGCCAGATCCTGAAGATGAAACTCAAATACTTTGGCCACCTCATCAGAAGGAAGGACTCCCTGGAGAAGAGCCTAATGCTGGGAGTGATCGTGGGCAAAAGAAGAAGGGGACGACAGAGAATGAGGTGGATGGATGGAGTCACTGAAGCAGTTAGTGTAAACTTAAATGGACTTCGAGGAATGGTAGAGGACAGGAAGGCCTGGAGGATCATTGTCCATGGGGTCGCGATGGGTCGGACACGACTTCGCACATAACAACAACATTTGCGAGAATACTAAGTAGATGCCAATAGATCTTTCCACCCAAACTATTACCTTTGTGGGAAGACATACATCAGCAGTTGTTTGAGTCTTCTGTTTTCCTGCAAAAGCTAAGCCACAGGAGAAGGAGAACTCAGTTATCACATAAGTGCACTGGAAGGTGACCAATGAGGATGGGGCCTTCTCAGTTGCAGCATCTTGCTTCTGGTCTCTTGGATGTCTTCAGTCCTGTAGTTTTGATGCTACGGAAATACCCGTTTATTCCAACCAGCATTTAGTTAAGCTGCTGTTTCCCTTGAGATTTGAACAAAATTGTTGTCCTTTAGGTCTGAATTATTACAGGTATATAGTGATATTGTTATTACAATTCCATATATTTGGTGTTGGATCCAGACTACAATGCATTTGCCCACCAGTTCTCCATTCCACCTGCAGACTCCCTTCAGGCTGATCCCCATGGTCTCTTATCCCTGAGGAAAAATATTTTGTGGAGATCAGAGACTGCAGTGGGAGGGGTAAGGAACAAAAATGTCCATTTTGCTGATGGATCTAACCCATTGTGTTTATTGTAATTATAGTTTTTACTAGGGGCCAAGCCGGCTGCATTCAGGAATACAAACGGCCCTAGATGGGTGTGTGTTTGTGGAAGAATTCTGTAGGCCTCCCCCTCCCCCCAGGAAAGGCTCCTGGCTGGGGTCCCTGGGAACAGAACTCACTGGCAGGGGCAGCTCTCACTCAGCAGGGGTCTGCAGCCTCTAAGCCTTGGAGGGAAGTGGAAGGAGGAGGGGGTGGTCAGGGGTGGGGGAAGGAAGGCGATTGGCTGGCTGCTGGACAGACAGGCAAGCTGGTTAGGGAAGGGGTACTCAGGGATGGGACATCTGCCCTGAATGGGTGTTAAGCACTGAGTGGCACTTAAGCCATGAGACACGTTCCTCCTCCAAAGTCTTACCAGAATTATACTATGTGAAACAGATTTTAGATTCATGTTAGCCTATTTGAGCAAATCGATTTTTAGAAAATAATTTTATAGCAATACATGAGATATCAGTTACTAATGTGCCTGTATAAAGCTGGAAATAAGGCATTGGGGGGGGGGGTTAGAGTCCTGAAGTACATTAGGCATGGTGTAATTATAATCCTGAATGTTTTGTCATTTTAAATGTTAATCCCTTGGGGGAAATTAGCACACTATGAGCTCACACATAAGTCAGTTGAGTCCAGTAATTTAAAAAGCAGGCAAGAAAATTTCTACACTGTAAACTATAATTGACCCATTCTATTTCTACCAAACATAGTGAGTGATAATTAATTACTATACAAGTTACTAAATTGAGCAATACATTGAGCAATACTAAATTGAGCAATATTTGTAAATAGGAAACAGGACTGGTTTGCAGAACAGTAAAAAGGGAATTCCAAAGGATTATTAGGTGGATTGTTTCCTGAACAGGTATTTTAAAATATAACTGAAATGAGTGTCTTCTTTGAACTGAAATCCCAAAATGGCTTTTCTGCTATTAAGAGATAAGGGTATCTCTTATTCCCACTGTGGGTGGGACTGAGATGTCTGAGGGTTGGCTGGACCCCAACACCACAGACACCATCCAGCTGATTTATAGGAATACTTGCCATCCACAAGGAAGGGCAATTATGGGGTTAAAACAAACAAGAATGAGGCTGAATCAATTGCACAGTTAGCTTTCTGACTCTCAAGGGGAAACTTCTCTGCACAAAAGCCAGAAAGCTGTGCAGGACTTGGCCCCTCTTTAAAAACAAGAAAGGAGTAAATGAGATAGTGTTCTTTGCTCCAGGCAGAAGAGGTACAAGAAATAAGGTGAATAATGTGTTCTATGCGTTCTAAGAAAATTGTTATTGCTCCATATAGACCAAATTTTTAATCAAGAAGCCCCCCAGTCAATGGTGTCCCGCTTTACCAATGTTAAAATCTGGTCACCTTAACAAGGAATAAAGCTTTCCTTTATAGAGCTGAGGCTGGTGTGAAGATGGACCAAAATAGAGGAATCAGAATGCAGAATGTAACTCAGATCCCATAAATCCAGTTCTCGCCAAATTTGGCAGGCAGGCAGAGTTGAATTAGCCTTGGCATGTCTAACGTGCTGGGGGGAGGGGACATTCTACTATCTCTATAACTTCATGAACTGAACAATTCGCTAAAAATTTGTGATGGTCCATGGTTCGTGAATAGCACATGTTGCAAATCATGAACCCAACCACATTTTCCCAGTTTGTGCCAACTGAAGACTAGGAGTTCCTTTTTATTTATGAAGATTCAGAACAAGTAATGAAAACAAATAAATTTATGTTTAAATAAATGTGTTCTGAAATTGGTGGTGGGTAGATGAAATGTTCCACCATACACCAATATGAAATCCCGTGAACATAATTATATCACAGTGAGGAGAGGAGATAGATTGAGGAGAGTTTGATGAGTGAAAGGAATAATTTACTAGGCAACACTGCTGTCTTTGTTTTCTGTCTTATATCTCAGTTGATGCCCATTCCCAAGAAGAATCTGTTTGACGGGGCTTCTCATTAGCATGGGGGGGGGGGCAGAGAAGGGAATTATTGCTGCAGATAAGTGCTGTTCTACTTTCCCCCCATAATAGAATGTATTACATAAGAAGAATTTGTATGGAAATTTCAACTTGCTTGGACAGAATTGGATGTGACCTATGAGGAACAAATGAAAGAGTGGAAAGTTGTAGGAATCAGGCAGGTAGGGCTACTTCCATCTCCCTCATAAACAGAGTACTTATGGTTGGACAAAGTTCTAATAAAGGTGGCAGACAGATTTAGAGGGTTCTGCCTCAGTATAGCCATCACAGTTTCTCTGAGTGATATATTGACAGCATAATTTGGAAGAGACAACATGGAATGAAAAACATTCCCTTGTTCTATTTCTGACTCCTGCAAATTTCCTGAGGCCTATATTCACTTCATCCTAGGGCTCCTTTGGAAAGCAGCTCAGCTTTCCTAGCTTTGAAAAGAAGGGGCAAAAGAAGCCAGTAATTTAGACAGAAAAGCCCCATGTTCATCATGTCCATGCAAAGACAATTCTATTACGGATGTTAAATAAAAGCTATGTTTTAATAGTCTGTCAGTGCAATCCTACACGAAGTTATACTATTCTAAACCCACAGCATCAGTGTTTAGGATTGACCTGGTTATCCTTTATATAGTCTCCAAATTAAATTTCAGTTCTGAATGGGTACTTGCTGCTGAGTCCCTTTGCTGCAGCTATACATATAGATATTATTCTTCTATAGCCCTTAGCATGTCCTGAATTACAGGTAGATGCCTACCTTAAACTAAACAGGTAGGTGCCTATCTTCTTAGGGTTTCTCTGCTCTATAACGGTAAATTGTAGATGAACAGAGATGATGTTTCTTGGGGAATAGTCTTTTTAAATCTTTAGCACATCAATAAGTTTAGTGACCAAGTCAAGCTGCTCTGCTTTTAGTGTCAGCATTTTGTAATGACCCAAGACATAAAAACCCACTTTGTATTGGAAAGGTGTAATGTGCCCTTAAACTGCTAAGTGAAAGCATTTCTGTGGAAAGTAAAATATCAAACTGACTGGCTAAGTCTGATCTTCTATGGAAAAGATGTCATTTTTCCCCTCTGACTTCATAATTTTCTGTTCAGTGAAGCATTTTATGGCCAAGTCCTTAGTCATCATTCCTCTAACAAATTTTGGAAAGGCAAATTGGTAGAGATAAGCAGCTATTTCAAGTAGTGGGGAAAATGACAAGAAAGTTTTAGGCAAGTCTAGGAATACCTGAGAAAAAGTGTCTTTGCCACAGGTGGTGCTGGTAAACAAGGCCATGAAACTAGTTCACATCTTATTCCATCAATGGAATTCTGTGTTTTAGCCAATCCATCATAATTTCTTCGGATATTAGCTGTGAGTCACGTCACAAGTCATTTTGCAGACAAAATCTCAACTCTCTGTCACAACCTCCCTCCAACTTTGGACACAGAAAGTGAACTAGAGGTCCCTTGACCGTCCTTGGAGAGAACACTGAGTTACTTGAGACCACTCTCATTAGCTGAAGTGGACAGGATGCTAACAGCAGTGAGGACTACCACTTGCACACTAGACCCATACCCATCATGGCTCCTAAAAACAAGACATAAGAATTGGGAGCTGCTGCCAGGAAATAATCAACCACTCTCTTTCAATGGGAGAATTCCCAGAAGGACTAAAATAAGCTGTGGTACATCCGTTGCTCAAAAAACCATCCCTGGACCCACAGAAGCCTAACAACTACCACCCCGTATCGCACCTAGCATTTCTGAGGAAGTTAGTTGAAAGGGCTGCGGCAGACCAAATATCAGCATTCCTGGAGGAAATGTCAGTTTTTGACCCATTTCAGTTGGGTTTCCAGTCTGGCCACAGGGTGGAAACAATGCTAATCGCCCTGATGGAAGACCTCCACCACCAGCTAGACTGAGGAGGGTCAGCGGTCCCTATACTATTAGATTTGTCAGCAGCATTTGACACTGTAGTTCATGAGCTCCTAGCTCACTGCCTTGCCGATGCCAGGATATGGGGGACAGCCTCAATTGGCTGATCCCCTTCCTCCGGAGTCATGGACAGAGGGTAGAAATAGGAGAGAGAGTATCCAACCATCACCAGTTCACACGTGGAGTCCCACAGTCATCTCTCCTATTTTATTTAGCATCTTCATGCACCCTCTTGCTCAGCTGGTATGGAGGCTTGGGATGGGTTTCCATCAATATGCAGATGACACCCAGCTCTTCCTCCTGATGTATGACCATCCAAATTACCCCCCGGAAACCTTAGCCAGATTCCTGGAAGCAGTGACGAAGTGGCTCAAGCAGCGTTGTCTGAAGCTCAACCCTTCAATGACAGAGGTCCTGTGGCTGGGTAGGAAGGGACCAAGCAAGAAAGCATGCTTACCCAACCTGCACAGAGTGCGTCTAGCAGTAGCCCACTCCACCAGAAACCTGGGTGTGATTCTTGACACCTCCCTCTCCATGGAGGCACAGGTCATGAGAGTAGTGTGGCAGGCCTTCTACCATTTATGCCATGGCAAGCTACTAGCACCCTACTTGGCACCAGAACACCTAACCACAGTGATTCATGTGATGGTCACCTCTAGACTGGACTTCTGCAACTAGCTGTATGCAGGTCTACCCTTATCCTTGATCTGAAAACTACAACTGGCTCAGAACGCCTCAGCCAGGATTCTCAACAATACACCATGGAGATCCCACATCCAGCCTATACTTCAACAACTCAGCAGGCTCCCAATTGAATTATGGATTAGACTTAAGGTTTTGGTTCTTACCTTCAAGGACATACACGCTCTGGGCCCAGTGTTCCTGAGGGGTTTTTCATAGCCATAGAGCAGTAAAGAAACTTCCATGAAACACTGAGCCTGAGGGACTATTTATATGATAAAAACCACTGAGGAAGAAAACACCTTTGAAAACGGGCTATTGAAAAAGAAAAAAAAAATGTGTTTATCTAGAACCCATTCTGGTTTATGTTTGTACATCATAGATATGAAGGCAATATCTACAGAATAAATTGAAATAACAATAAACAAAAAAGATTACATTTTTGTACTAGCCAATTGGTTGAATTTTTCTAGTTTGGACTATTCCATTTGGCCAGCCCTCTTTCATATCCCCAAAAAAGCATTACACTCTGCCATTGCCAACTGATTGGCAATCCCTGGCCCCAAAGTAGCACAGTAGTCCTCAACAATGGCTAGAGCTCTTTCTGTTCTGGCCCCCACCTGGTGGAATGAGCTCCCTGAAGAGATCAGGGCCCTGCCTGAACTCCCACAATTCTGCAGTGTTTGCAAAAGGGAGCTCCTCAATCAAGCATTTGACTGAGACTGACCAACCCAATAACATCCACAGATCCCCCTCAGACACCTCCTCCATGACCTGAACCAGTGACCTCTCTGGGGGGGTTATCTAAGTTGTTGTTCTGGTTATATTATTGTTTATCAAACAATTGAAATTATATTAATTTAAAACCAGTGTTGGATTATTGAGATGTTATTTCTGACTATTTTATACGCTTAGGTAATTCCATGTACTACCCCGCGATGTTATATTTAAACCACCTGAGCCGTGTGGGAGGATGGTATAAAAATCTAAGAAATAAATAAATAAAATAAATACATTTCAGTGTTCCTGAGACAGAAGCTAGTGTCCCTACCTCAAAATTTAAAGTCATCAGGGGTAGGTTAGTAGTGAGTTGAATTTATTGTGTATGTACATAGGGCATAAATACAAAATATACAATACAAAATACACAGTTCAGATTAAAACAAAGATGCCAGAGAAATAAATTCATGTAATAAAACAGTGTGTGAGACCAATCATGGTGTGAGACCAATCATGGACCTTCATGATTTAAGGAAGCTGATACACCTGCTACGTATTTGTTTCCAAAACTTCTGCTTGCTTGGATCATTGCTTCTTAGCAGACAATGCAAAGAGTGCTACTCTATTAGTGATAGAGGAATCATCATTGGATAACAGGAATGAGAGTTTTTCAAGATCTGAAGAAGAAGAGGGAAAAGTTGCTAGGGCCTTATCTAGAAATTTGCTTCCGGGTTCTTTGAAAAGAGAGGAAGGTTAGTAATTCTTGTCTGAGCTAAATGCCAAGGGTAAAAGTGAATGAGTCACAGTGAATGAATGAATGTAAATGAATCGGAGTTGCCAAATGTATGGGATGGGGACAGGATCACATCAGCAATGTGACTCATGATTTAAATCACCAATAAATTATGATTTTCTTTTATTATTCAGACAGTTCCTAAGTAAAAGGTAATACTAATTGTCTGATGCAATCATAAATACATGTTAATTTTAAGCATGTTGATTTACAACCTTGATTGGTATGCTGTAAGTTTCTTAAGTAGTTAACATAAGTATTTAATATATTTGAGAAAAGGATATATTATTATTTCAGGGGCATCTTCATCAGCTCATGATAAGGTATTGCTTTCTGATAGAAGAAGAAGAAGAAGAAGAGTAGGTTCTTATATGCCGCTTTCCCCTACCCAAAGGAGGCTCAAAGCGGCTTACAGTCGCCTTCCCATTCCTCTCCCCACAACAGGGTGAGGCTGAGAGAGCGCTGATATCACTGCTCGGTCAGAACAGATTCGTACAGTGCTGTGGTGAGCCCAAGGTCACCCAGCTGGCTGCACGTGGGGGAGTGCAGAATCGAACCTGGCATTCCAGATTAGAAGTCCGTACTCCTAACTACTACACCAAACTGGTTCTAGAGATCTATTTGCGACACAAAGGGCTGTCACATTTGCATTGGCCACAAGAAATATTTGAGCTGGCCTTGTGGCAAATACTGTGGACTTTCCAAGCATCAAATCCAATGGCATCAGTCATTTGTCAACAATTGAAAATATAGTGTATTTAAACAATATACAAGACTAAAAAAATGAGTTCTCACAAAGAGCTGTTTTTGAGTGTTCACAGGTGCTGCACCCAATTAGTGATCAAACTGCAGTTCCAAAAACGGAGTAATTTTATACCACTGATCCTTGCATGGCTCATACAGAGATATTTCAGCTAGCTGTTGGGGGCTAGTGGCATCTTCTTTTTAATGCATATGTTATTTGTGCCCACTATCCAATTTTCTGGGTTGATAAAATGAAAGCCCATCCCCACATTTGGGGGGTATTTCTACATACTCTGCCTGTAAAATGGGTGTTCTTTCTGAGTGGGGTTGCCTACTCTGCATTTTCGGGAGGAGGATGAGAAGGGTAGAAATTGGGTTGAGGAGGGACTTCAATGTGGTTTAATATCCAAAGTGGCCATTTTCTCCAGGTGAACTGGAGATCAGTTGCAATAGCAGGAGATCTCCATCTAGCAGCTGGAGGTTGGCAAATCTATTTCTAAGATTTAGTATGGCCAGGGCTTTGGGAAAGTTCCCACATACTTCATTTCAGTTTGATAGAAACAAATATGCAGCAACTAGAAAAAGTTTCCCCACCCCTTGAAAAAAAAACACCCAATAAACCAAACAAAAACATTTTGAAACATAAAACGATTGTCCATCCCTATGTACTAGATGTCCAGGAAGTAGCGCAATACATTGGGAGCAAGATTATTTCCATGTATTTTTTCTACACACCTATTTCTTCTCTAGATCATGAGGACTGGAGATAGAGGGAAGAGATATGCCTCAGCTCACTGCCAGTAGTCAAATCATCCATATTTACTCAGAGGCCAAATTCATAGGTTACAATGGCAATTACTTTCGAGCATGCCATGGCGTATATCCTAAGATAAATCTCTATAACACACGTCTTGGTACAGTAGAATATAGTTTAGGACACAATTATCACAGAGCATTTAACAAGAAAACATTACCTTGTAGATAGCCTGCATACATATCAATATTTAATGTTTAACTCTGACATTGCAAGAATAAATTTCATTTTGCAAAACCTTCCCTACTTGAATATTCTGTATAACACAGCGCCTCAGCTTCAAATTTACAGCTCACGGTTAAAATCGGTCGTCGTCTTATCCAAAGCTTCTGTGCCTAAACTAAGAATTGCCAGGGGAAATGGCACTGTGACAACTTTTCCACGACATCTTCTCTTTATTCTTCAAGTACAAACATACCAACTTATATGAGAACAAAACCATGGACCTATACAGATACCATCCTGCTATTATAGGCCTGAGGGTGCAGGTTGTGGTGAGAGGTAATGGCACTGGTTTACTTAACAACACCTGTCAGTCATTACAAAAGGGCATTTCGCCAAGAATAACAATAGCTGTTTTCTTATACCCTACTTTTCACTGCCTGAAGGAGTCCAAAAGCAGCTTACGAACACCTTTTCCTTTCCCTGCAAAGTAGGTGGAGCTGGGTGAACTCTAAGAGAACTGCTCTGCAAGAACAGAGAATAGTGACTATCCCAAGGTTTACCCAGCTGGCTGCAGGAGTGGGGAGTGGGAAATCAAATCCAGTTCTCCAGATACTTTAACTACTACACCATGCTGGCTGTAGCTTGCACAGGTCATCAGGACTCATTGGTTTAGATATCATAATATCATTGTTTAATTAATCATCTGAGGCTATGCTACAATGCTATTTCAAACCATCTAGGATCTGGAGCTAATTTACACAGTCACTCTAAGCTATTGTCTCATCTAACATATTTATTTATTTACTTATTTACTTGCCTACCTACCGCTATTCCCAGACTAAGCCAGCATGTGACAGTTTACAAGAAACCTCCATAAACTAACAATAAAATGCAGTTTTAAAAGCTCCTGGCAGCATAATCCCTCTTTGACCATCTCAACTCACCAGTCCAGTCTGGGTCTAAATACCTGCTGCCTACACTTCCTGCCCAGCAGGTCTCAGGAGGAGGGGCACTTCCTGCCCATCCTGAGGAGAAACCCCAGATCTTCACAGCCTGGCCTCAACCAAATGTATGGTGGAAGAGCTCTGTCTGTCCCAGCTCCTTCAGGGTCCTCAGCTCTTCCAGGAGCTGATCCCACCAGGTTGGGGTCAGGACTGAGAAGGTCCTGGCCCTGGTCAAGGCCAGACATACCTCACATGGGCTGGGGACCACCAGCAGATTCAAACCTGCAGAGCAAAGGGCCCTGTGGGGGACATAAGGAGATAGGCAGCCCCTCCAATATGTGGGATGTAGCCAGCATCCTAGTTTAACCTGGTTTGTCCCCCCCCATACTCTGTACCTGCCTGGAAAACTCACCCTACCCTCTGCTCTGAGGGGCTTTCCGCACCGGGATCTTTGTAGCAAATTGGTTGCTGAATGAAAAATCGCCATTTAAAATAGTGGAATTCATCGTTATGCATACCTGCCTTTGTAGTGGAATCCAGTTGCGTTTTGTAGCGTTTCCCACAGGCTTCCGGTCTCGGCAAAAATCGCTAGAAAGGAAGCGCTCTTGCCAAGCTCGTCCCGCCCCTGGCCATCAAGCAGCCAATGGGCAGCCATTAGCATGCTCCCAAACAGCCCCTTTCCCTTTAAGAAAGTTTTAAAAAAAAACACACCCATTGCAACGAATCTGTGTTGATTCGTTGCAACGGAGAGACCCATCCAGCTGCCCGGTGTGTTTGAGCTGTTGTTTGCTCGTTGCCACACTCCCTCCGAGTGAAAAAAAAAAATCCCCCCCCCCTCTCACGGGCCCGATTTTCGGCCGAAAACAGTTTAAAAAATAAAGGGAAAATACATCAGCAAACGGGCTTCTCTGTTGTTTGTGTCCAAAGTGTTGTTTGTGCTTAGTGACTCTGGGGAGGGACTGAAGCCGGGGAAGCCTCTAAACAGAAAGAGGCTCGCTGGTGCGTTTATCCCCGCTCGCTCGGAGAAAAAAAAATGGTGATCGCTTCGCCGGAAGATCAGAGGAGAGAGCCAGGGGGAGGGACTTTGTAGAAACCGCAACAATGTTAACGCACAGGTCTTTTTCGCTAGTGTTGCAGATTGGTTGCAGGAGTGTATCGCTTTCCGGAGGGTGAATCCACTTTTGGGGATTTCCCTGAAAGCGCTACAAGGAAGCGCTTTTTGTGGATCGGTTTCAGGTGTGTGGCAGATTGTCAACGACGTTGTGCATAACGGCAAATCAATAGCGTTTTCAATTGGCAACCATTGTGCGATTTTGAAGGCGTGCGAAAAGCCCCTGAGTCTTCCTGGTAACAGACTTCTCTTTCTATATACTTTCCTCTCTCCCATTCCTCCAGGAAAAGCATTTGGGGAGAATTGGGGCTGCAGTGTGAAGGAGGTGATGAGAAAGGCACAATCCACTGACAGAAATCCCTTCTGTAAGTAGAAATTTCCAGGGGATCCAACCTAATTTCTGCTACAAGCTTCATGAATGGAATGGAGTGGAGAAGGGGTGCTTGTGTGGGATATTTGGCTGAATGTGTGTGTTTGGTGGAAGAGTGTCCTCATATTGCCAATGGCAATCAAGCTGAAAATTCAACAAATCTTTGCTGCCAGTTGATCATCCCAGAACAGGCTGGAAGTGTCAAATCCCTGACACGGAATTAGGAAAGAGTGACAATAGTAAAACAAAATCCACTGATGATCTGGCCAGTGCTAGTTTTACAAACCAATTAAAATAAGCCTTGATTCTGAATTATGCCTGAACTGGATGCCAGCCGGACCATCCAGCTTAATAGTTTATTTAGAATATTTCCATGATCCCTCTCCAAGAAATCTACTCAAGGAAGCTTATGAATAAACCATGATAACCAAAGCAGCAGATGGATTCAGATGAGTCACCTTTTGTTCTGAAGCAGCAAAACAAAATTTGAGTCCTTTAAGATCAACAAGGTTTATGAACAACTAGGGATGTACATTTTACTGTCTAATACAGCATGTTCAAAGGTCTTGATCAGATGTGAGTTGACTACCAACCTGTTTGGTTCATGCCAAACAACTGCATACACCTGTGAAATAGGGTTACATCAGTTTCCCCCCAAAACTGAGCATGCACGACATTGCAGATTTAACTTGGTTGGCATTCATTAGAATAAGTAGGGACAACTTACACAATTTCCAGAGGGTAGGGTGGGAGGTTTAGTAAAGAAACACAGGAAGAATCAGAGGACCGATGAGAAACTGAACACAAAGTGCTTAGGAAATGATTAGCATACTTACTACAGAACCAATTTCATTTAAACTCAACAAGATTTGATGTATTTTTAGGTTGCTGTTGTGAAGTTAGCATATGAGACTCATAACCCCCAGTCATGTGGTTGACTGATGGTTGGACATCTCCTAGATGTCATTTGCTGCTATTTCTCTAGACCTATCTTATAAACTTATAATAAGAGTGAATATTAACTGAATAAGGCTGTAGCTACCATGGAATTTAAAACAATCTCCCTTGTATATATTACACTGTACTTGTTGTACTGATTTTTTTAAATGTAATACAGTTATATTACATTGATGGATGTTTGTAATGTAACATTTCACTGCATTGTTCTACAGCCTTGTAGTTCCTGATTTACTCCGTTATATTGTGTTTAAAGAAAATTTTCTATAATGTTGTGTTGTATGTATACCATTCTTACGGCATTGTTTCTAGTTTGTAAACTGCTTTGAATCTCAGTGACAAAAATGGACTATAAATGAAGAAGAAGAAGAAGAAGAGTTGATTCTTATATGCCGCTTTTCCCTACCCGAAGGAGGCTCAAAGCGGCTTACAGTCGCCTTCCCATTCCTCTCCCCACAACAGACACCCTCTGGGGTGGGTGAGGCTGAGAGAGCCCTGATATCACTGCTCAGTCTGAACAGTTTTATCAGTGCCGTGATGAGCCCAAGGTCACCCAGCTGGTTGCATGTGGGGGAGCGCAGAATCGAACCTGGCATGCCAGATTAGAAGTTCACACTCCTAACCACTGCACCAAACTGGCTCTCTGAAGTAAGCAAATATCATTAAAATAAGAAGCAAACCCTTCTTTCTTGACTTTTCTTTCTAAGGCTCCCCAACACTGGAACAGCTGCTCATAACAAGTAGGCCAAACAGAAGGAATGGTGCTTACTGAGTGACAGGAAGAGAGTCTACCTAAATGGCATCCCAGAACAGCAGAGCTATGAAAGGCATATGGGAGTATAACCATCCATGTTCATTTTAGCTCTCAGAGAATAAAAGGAACATTGGTGCAGAATACTGGCCATAGGCAGGAAGGACCTCATAGAGACAAAATGAGATGCAACGGAACCAATTCCACCAATGTCATTACACTCCTTTAGTGCAACCAGAATGCATTTCCTACCCATAATCAAACATTGAATCACCTTTCTATTGACACACATATCAGTCACATGAGACAAGGCCACCAACTACTCTGCTGGAAACAAAACGGAAAAGGATATACTAACCACCTTGTCTCCTGGATGTCCCCCACCCACCACAACACTCAATAAATATCATCATTATCGTGAGCTACTCATCGTGTTGCCAACCTCTAAGTGAGACCTGGAGATTTTCTTAAATTACAACCATTCTCCAGACTACAGTGCTCAAGCCCTTTGGAGAAAATGGCTCCTTGCTGAGGTATTGTCCTTCTCCTAGCCCCACCCTCTCCCATCTTCATGCCCCCAAATTTCTAGAAATTTCTAATTCCAGAGCTGGCAACCCAACTTACTCTGAAACTAGATTAAATACTCTCATGAACATATAGAAGGCCATTTGGTGAGCAAGAAAAGAATTCAGTTTATTGTGTCTGCATACTGGGTGATTTGTTATAGAATTATTACATAGTTATAAAAACATGGACCCATTCAGAAATCTAGAGAATGTAATTTCTGTTTGCTCTGACACAAGATTTGCTCTGACACAAAGAGTGGGGGCCAATTTACTAGTTGGAAGAACTCTAGAGACCTGCCAACTGCTAGCAAAAAGAAATGAAACTGTAGTTGTGATATCACTTATAGATTCCTTTCCTTGGGAATGAGTTTTCAAGGTATGAATAATAAGGCCTGAGGGCAAAGTGATGGCTCCACTCAAAGCTTTTGAAGCTTTGTTCAAGACACCCAACTCATTTTAGTCTTTTCCTCTAAACCTCCTGAGTCTCCAGGGTGTGTCAAATAAAATTAGGTATGTTTTTACGTGATGTGAAAGAGTAGGTCTTCATAGCATGGTAGACAGCGACCATCAAAAGCTGGTCAGAGGCAAAGAACTTTGAAATCTTTTACCTGAACATCTATTTTCTCATCCAATAAAAACAAACTGGACTACATCATTTGTCCAACTAACTTTGCTTGCTGAAGAGGACGGCTTTGCACTGGAGCATAGCAAATAATTAATTCACTTGCAAAATTGGTGCTTGAAAGCAGTTGTTTGTCCCACCCTTGCACTGTTCTCTCCATTTCCTGCTTTATTTTTTCCCAAGGTGAAATGAAATCTTCTTTAAAGTGTCCATGGTCTTCTTGGGATCAGGCAGGCAAAACACAGCCCCTTTTCTGTTTTCTGTAGGTGGGAAGTGAGCTGGGAAAGGAAGGGTGGGTGGGTGATCCAGCAGCTTTCTCCTGATCATACAGGGGTCTGAGCAGCTTGATTTAAAGCCAACTATTAGCACAAAGTGTATTTTTGGGCTTCAGTTACCTGTCCAGCCTTCTAAGAGCTGGGGCAGATAAAACAGCTCCATTTGCATTTTCTGGTGGTGGTAAATGAGCTGGGAAGGGGGGGGGGCAGGTGATTGACCTGACTCCTCCTGATCATACAAGGGTCTTAGCAGTTTGACTTAAAGCCAACCATTAACACAAAATGTTTTCTTGGGCTCCAGGGACAAAGTTCAGTGTCTCGGAAATCCACCCAGACAGAAATAAACTGCAAAAAAACACTAGAATTCCAAAAAAAGGGGAGAGGGGATGCTTTATCATTCTGGTTTTTCTCCATAGCAATGAGGCAGTGTTGAATTTATTAAAGATGCATCTGGGTTATGGCATTACCGCATAGCAAAGTGGAAGTGCCTTTAAAAATATAATTTCAGAGCTGGGAGGGGAAGAAATTTTCAGTCCATGACAGAACTGCTGTGCTGTGATTGGTCACTTGCTGTGATTGACAAGCCAAGGAGCGGAAGGAGAAGTTCAGTTTGTTTTCCCTTGCAGCCTTGTCAAAAAGTCTTGACGGGGCAGAGGGAAAACATGGGAGGGGTCTCCCCATGAGGAGGGCTACAAATAGGAGATTTACCATCCTGCATTTGCCAATAGGAAACCACTTGTGTTTTGCCCCTGTGTGGAAATGGCTATAATTTCTATATGATTCCACACTAAAGCTACATCCCTCAAGATACTTTGCCATTGTATACAAGAAAGAAAATTCTAGTTGCTTGGTTAGAAATGAGGTATTCATTGGGATAATAGTACAAACTCTTATTCTAATTAGATGGTGGGGAAGTTATACCCAGTGTGATTTAGTGGTTAGAGTGTGAGATTAAGATCTAAGGGGCCTTAGTGTGGATCCCCACTCTGCCATGGAAGCTCACTGGTTTACCTTGGACCAGTCACACACTCTCGATATTACCTATCTCACAGGGTTGGAGTCCAGGAAAATGCAGTAAGTTGCTTTGGATCCCCATTAGGGAGGAAGGTGGGTATTAACACAGACAAGAAATTATTCAGAATAACAGTACATTATTGATTCCAAACACTAAACAAGGTTTTTCTGTAAATGCTTTTTATAAGAACAAATAACAATAAAAACTGAATAAAAACAAAAAACAAACACTAAACAAGGAACAAGGGAAAACCAGAAACTTATATGCAGTTTGGCTAGCCAGCCGAAGAACCTGATAGGTCCTTAATGGGCACAGTTCATTGGTCCACAATTGTCCACAATGTGTGGCCATGACTTACCGGGGCCACCAGTTGACACCATGGAGGGATGGCTGAGAAGGGATGTGACCATCCCAGCAGCCTGGAATTTTGGTTTAGGTGTTTGGTTCTTGTTAATTGAGTGTTATGTTAAAATGTTTTTACTCATTCATCATAGCTGCCATTTAGGGCATGAGAAGGAGCCTGTTGGCAGGGAGTCCAGTTTGTGTACTGGACTTCCTGTGGCTTGGGGGCCTCCTAAGAGGCCAGCATGTAAACGAGCACAGCCAACGCAGCTGGGAGGCTAGGGGCAGCCTGGTGATAGCTAAAGGAGGTTGGCACCCTTTGCCCCCCCCACACACACACACACGTCACTTCTCTTAGTGGTGGATTCCAGTAGGCAAGGGGCCTGCTCTTCCAGCTGGGAATAGTGCAGTTCCCAGGGCACCTCTGGCCTCCTGGGCATTAACTGCTAGGTCAGGCTCCATCTCTCATTATGGACCAACCCTCCAGTGGGAGGAAATAAATCTGTGGTGTTACATCTTATTCCAGCCCAAAATGCCCTCCTGCCATCCAATTACAGTCCCTGATTGGTTGTATTTACAATCCATTTGTATAGTGGTTTGTATTAACACAACTTGGATTACATACATAACACTGCAGTATAAATGTAGTAAATAAATGATGTCATAGCTTGAGATACGGCGTAGATAAAAGGTAGATTACCTGATGAGTGAGAAGGATACAAGGGGAAAGTAGGGGAGCTGGCAGAAGAAAGGAAAGAAAGAATAGTGTGAGGAGGGGGTTGGGGGGCAGGAGCCATCACCGTGCAATTTTCCCTGGTAGAAGATGCCAGGGTCACAGAAGGAGGGCAAACCAAAGAGAGGAACAGATATAGGTACTTTGACTGGTGAGTGGGAAGGAGGGGAAGAAGTAGGAAAGAGGGAGAGATATGGGGGCTTTCAGGGAAGCAAAGGAGGAATTGTGAAGATGAAAATGAGATGCCCCTACTTGTGTCCTAGAAGGTTAGTAAAAAAGGGGGTGGGGGAACACAAAGTTAAGGTACAATGAATGCAAAAGATAGAGCATTTTAATTATGAACATTTTAGAACTAATAAATGTGCCGTTTTTCTTACTTTACACATGATGGGAAGGAAAAGAAGCAATGAGTCACAAGCAATCCAATCAAAGCTTTTTCTTCCTTTCTTCACTCCTGTTTTTGTTTCAGTTTGGCAAAAGGAGGAAGGTGAACTCTGCTAAGAGCCATATATGGACCAGTTAAGAATTACAGATGGCTCATAAGCAGCAAGCTAGTAATTCTGCTGTAAAGTATCCAGGTTACAGAACATAGTGGAATTAGTAAAATTGTAATTGCAGGTTTCTCTGCGATTTTCTAAGAGCAGCCAAGAAATTATAGGCTTTAGTTGGTGAGAAGTGATGAAATTAGAAGGGAGATTGCTAATTAAGTACCTGATGCTGGCAAAGCACCAGTAAAAAATGAGAGGGAAACACTCCTTCAAGATCCCAGGGAAGGGAAATGATTCCAGTGCTTTGGAAATCAGAGTGATACCAAGAGCTAAAACACCTATAGAGATGGAGGGATGCCGAAAGATGTCTGCAGCAAGCTACTAGGCCTTGCCCAGACGGCAGATCGGCCCTACGGGATACAAAAGAACTGAAAATTGGCACCAATGAAGCAAGAAAACAAATCACAATTTCTTGAGCATTGTGTTTGCCACCTATGGGCAAATGGAAAGGCAACTGAATGACAAAGTTTAATTTTCTAATTATAAAAATGCCACACTTCTTGTAATTTGGAGCAGGTGGTATCCAATAAAATCACACACTAATTATTTTACGGAGTGATTGCATCTCATACAATATAACTAGGGGTATAATTTCATTAGGACAAAGAATGCCCTGGGGGGAGCAAAGAAATATTGTGACTTTTTTCTATTCGCATCTTTCCTTTCAAATGTCACATTTCATGGTACTGTTAGCAGATGAGAATCAAACAGCTGTAGGAGCTTAACAGGAGTTTGCAACAGAATTGCTCAATCAAAGTTTCCAAGTAAAAGTTCTACAGAGATGAAAGGGGACACATTGACCTTACATTTCTGTTGATGCACATCCAGAAAGCTGAGTGCACGCAATAGGGATAAGCACATTAAAAGACGGGGAGGACTTCTTTTGAATTCATTTCTGTGGCTATTACTGCATTTAATTATTCAATCCTCTTTGGTTTCAATGGGAAACTTATTTTGAGGTATTTTCAGCTATTTCAGCTATCCCCTGCCTTTCTTCCCAATGGGAACCCAAAGCAGTTTAACTCATTCTCTTCTCCCCCAATTCATCCACAAAACAACCTTGTGAGGTGGTTCAGCTGAGAGTATCTGACTGACCCTAAATCCACCCAGACAGCTTCGACAGGAAGGCAGAGATTTGAATATGGATCCCTGGGATCCCTCTCCAATATTGTAATTATTACTACATCATACTGGAAATTACTTTCCCACCTTCTAATTGGAATCAAAATTTGTCCTCCTATCCCTTCATGTCATACTTCAACCAGAAAGGAGAACTCAGATCATAAGCAATTAAAATTGTGGCATAGAGAGGAGTCACAAGAAGATATTTGACAGTCCAAGAAAACAGATAATGGTTGTAAATAGCACAGTTTAAAATATATTGATGGACACCAACATTAGCATAAATATGCTGCCAATTTTGTCCTAGCCATTAAATATTATCAGTTTGATCTACAGCAATCATCAGGTGGTTGTTGTAGATCAAACTGATATTAATAAGGGATCAGATTAACTTCTGTCAACCTTATTGGCTTCCAAGTTGTTTGGGGGCTGGGGTCTCCTTCAAAGCCTCTATGGTTCGGGACCAACATTGTGAAGCTTGCATGCTGTGAAAGGCTTCAGCTGCTGATTTCCACTCGTTCAACCTCTGTTAAAGGGGCAGGACTTTTTCCCTGCCCATTTGGCAACCTCATTCATCAGTGCCTTGACTCCAACTGTGTCCTGCCCCCTGCTGCAATTGCATCTCCTCTGGTCCAGTCTCTCTCTGGTTCATGTCTCTCTCATGCTGCTAATTGCAGTACAATTGCACACATTATAGAGGCTGTTTTTTTAAAGATTTTAAAAATGTGTTTAGAAGGAAGCGGGATCAGGAAATTGTGTCTGAAACTATTAATCATTCTTCTCATGTATGGGAGGTCTACCATCTGACAGCCCCATGAAGTATAATTCATTTGTTGTCTGTTTTTTTTAATGGTTTCTATTTTTCTTGATCTCTTCTGGATTTGTGTGCTAAAAACTGAGCACTGATGAATGTTAGTGCCAAATACAATTAACATACTATATCTAGAGTACTTACTCTAAAGTGGTGGATAACAGATTGTGCTAGCAATGATTTTTCCATATACGATAATGTTGAGTTTAGTGATCAACTGAAACATTTTTGTTTTAGTTAATATTAGTATCCAAGAACTGCATTAAATACTATGGTAACTGAGCATATGGTAAATATTTTTACAAGGAACAAGAAAGAAAATCAAGAAAGCTTTGGAACATCTGTAGAAAGAAATATTTCTCTTTATATTCTCTAGCTGCCAACCCTTGGGAACAAAACAATCAATACTTGATGCTAATTCCTCAAACTAAAAAAATATTTTCTCTTCTAGGAAGAATTACAGAAGCAGTGACATATGTTCATGAAGCTATTTCTTTCCAGATGTGCTAAAGTGAAGCAAAGTTTCACAATACTGGCTTTAGGAGAAGTTTGATTTTGTCTGGCTCTTATGCCCTGACACAGATAGCCCAAGCAAGCCCAGACTTGTCACATCTCAGAAACTAAGCAGGGCTGACCCTGGCTGGTATTTGGATGGGAGACTTCCAAGGACCTGGCAGGAAATTCCTCCAAGGGTAATGATGCAGAACCAAGCAATGACAAACCAATGAATGTCCCCTGCTTGGCTGTCAGACAATCCTGATTTCCTGGCTGCACTATCCACTCTATACAATAGATAGATAGATAGATAGATAGATAGATAGATAGATAGATAGATAGATAGATAGATAGATAGATAGATAGATAGATAGATAGATAGATAGATAGATAGATAGATAGATAGATAGATAGTCTACTGGTTTCTAAATTAGGGATTTTGCATAGCTCCTAAGAATGGATTGAAACTAAGAAAATCAACGTGGAAAAGCATTTGCCTTGAGCCTGGATGGCTTCCCCCCCTGGCTTTCTGTGGAATCTTTATAGTGGTTTCATTAGCCTGATTTGAGGATTTGGGCCATACAAGATGCCCTTTTTGAGGTGTGTAGCTATTTAAATAAGAATGCTTTTAGGGCAGCCAGGCTTCATCTGGCAAATACAACTATTTAATGTGTAGGTGAGCGCAGATTAGCATCAGTATATCCTGAGGTGAGGCAACTGCCCAAGCTCAGAGCTATTGGTGGGGTCCACAGCTTCTGACAGTGCTGGGGTGGGGGGTGAAGATCAGTCACATAAAGTATCTTTGGCTAAGGCAGCACAAAAGTAGGCAAACTATTACATGCTTTAATGACCAGAACAGGATCTTCTCATTTTGTACAGGGGAACAGCCAAGTGACTACTGAACAAGCACAGTATGGCTTGGCACAAGTGCAGTGCTTAAGACAAACTTTGCTGGGGAACAGCATGATGATTTGATCAGCAACATGCCTGAGAGCCAGCATGGTGTAGAAGGGTTCATACCCCACTTTTCATTCTTCAAGTGGTTTATATGTGCCTTCCCTTCCTCTCCTCACAACAGATACCCTGTGAGGTAGGTGAGGCTGAGACACGTCTGAGAGAAACTGCTTTGTGAGAACAGTTCTAACAGGACTGTGACTAGCCCACGTTCACCCAGCTGATTGAACAGGAATGTGTGGGAAATCAAACCCGGCTTGCCAGAAGCCGCCACTCTTAACCACTGCATCAAGCTGGTTTTCACACGCTGGTTCTCTGTCGTAGCGGTTAAGAGCAGGGGACTCTAACTGTAATTTTACTGTTTTATTGGGGTTTTACTGTAAACCACCATGAGATGGGTTGGCCCAGGACTGGCAGTTGATAAATCAAATAATAAATACAATTTCAAAAATTTTAAAAATAATCTGGAGAACTGGATTTGATCCCCCACTCCTCCCCATACAGCTAACTTGGGCTAATCACAGTTCTCTTAGGACTGTTCTTGCAGAATAGTTCTGCTGGGGCTCTCAGCCCCACCCACCTCACAATCTGCAGCCAAGAATCTCCCATTATACCGTTAACCAGCCCCTTGTAGGAATCCATCTGCCTTCTTCAAAACTGCAGTCTCTTAGGCTATCAGAGCATGGGAAGCAAACAGCTAGGTCTAATTCCAGGTCTAGGCAAGGACCTCGTCCCTCCAGCTGCCAGTGACAAATTCCTCGGAGAGATGCCCTTAGGCCTAGATCCAGATCAACTTGAGGACTCCTGCCTGCCAGCTTTGTTTTCATTCTGTGATGTTTTAAAAATGCAAAGTGCTTTGAGAACTCTGTGTGAGGAAAAACAGCATTGAGATTCAACAAACATATCGTTACTTTCTAAGATATTTTGTTAGCAGCTGGAATTAAAATGAAATGATATGCTTTCACCACTGACACACAGAAGCATATTTTTCATTGACCAGAACATTCGAATTATTATTTTGCTAATTATGTAGTAAAGGTAAATATGGGTGACTGAAAAGCTGAGAAAGCTTTTATAGGGATCAGAGACTGTTACCCTAGAAGAAAAAAGAAATGAACTGTGTGAGGGGATAAAAAACTGCTCCCTTTTGGCCATCTCTGTAAGTAATCTAAGCCCTAATACTCTTCGTACCTTTCCCTTCCAGGTCTGTTCAAATTCTCCTGACGCTATATCAGACAAAACGTCTTCCTGGCATTTATGATTGATTACCAAATGGGCCACAGAGTTTATCTTTACACGTCTGCTTTGTTTCTCAGTGCTGGAGCTGTACTTCCTCTGGAGACTCATAACCCCTCTGGCAATGGCACTAGTTGATACTGAAAATGTTCTTGGATCTACTGCCAAGGCTTCCATAGTCCCTTCACTGCCTCTTGCTTTATTCTCTTCCTCACAGGGAATTGCATTCTTTTGCTCATTCCTCATATTATTCCATTTGATCTTCCCCATTCCAACTCTACAACCAGCCATTTCAAGTAGCAGCCAGATTCTATTGAAGACTCTTTAAAAGGCACCTATCTCCTTTGGAAAGCTGATCTAGTGAGCTGTATGATAACGCCACATATTTTTTGTGACAAAACTGAAATGTATGCTAGGTAAAAACCTTTCATACATTACATATATATTTCAGGACATTGGTTTCTATGGTTAGAGACTGACAATACATACGGCTTTGAAAGGCTCTTTCCTTAGTTGTTACTGCCACAATTCATTTGGATATAGCTTCATTGATATGTATCCTACACCAGTGATCCCCAACCCCCTGTCCGGGGACCGGGACCGGTCCGTGGATCAGTTGGTACCGGGCTACGACTTCCCGTCATCCTCCTCCCTGACTGCTGCCTCGGGGGCTCCTGGTCTTGTTTTTACTGACTGTATAGAACTTCTCCATCTTTGGCTGCAGAGCAAATAGTCAATCTGATTTCTGGGTTGACCATCTGGTATTGTCCATGGAATATACCATCTCTATTAAACCAGATAATTGTTACAGCCTCTATGTATCACAAGCCAACAGGCACAGATATGTTCCACAAGTGAATGAAGTGAATGAAGCTGAATGAAGTAAATGAAGCTGAAGACACAGTCAGAAAAAATGGATCAAGGGCACTATACAAAAATGAATGAGTGTTCTCTTTGGAGAGGATCTGCTGTTGCTTCTAAATATCTTGTCCAAGGCGTCTCAATGTCATTTCTTAAATTCTAACAATATCTGTAGTCACATTGGCAGCATTCTACTTACTAAGAAACTCAAACTGCTCTCCAACAAAATCAATTATAAACACAGGGATGTACAAAACCCCACATTCACGTTCATTTTTATTGGTGCATTACAGCATTTACATTTCCTTCACATAAACAGCACAAAATTAAAAAGACACGGATCCACAAAAATGACTTCTCTTCACCAGTTCACAGTAGTAATTGCAGCTGCTCTGGATCCATCCATATGTTTTACATCATTACATCCCCTGTAAGTTTTAATTACAGTGAAATCAAAGCTTTTACATGATTTGTTTTTATGACTTTCAGTGTAATTACCTCCATTAAAAACACTTTATTCTTTCACTGCACTGCAAAGTCCTTTCCAACCATTTATCCAGCAGTATACATATTTATGTTGCATTGAATTTTATATTCTGACATTTTATTAGTTAGGACTCATTTAACTGTTGGGTAAAACTCTGATTAAATTCAAAGGAAGGTGGAATGTGTTAAGAAATGGGAGAGGAAAGGAGGTATTTGTATCAATCCTATCATTGCCCCCATGTTGCAGAGAAATCAAACAGCATTTTCTGAGGAAAGCTCACACATTTTTAATTAGCTAGATTTATATAGCAACTCACACAATTCACTTACATCAGTAAGAAAGTTTAGGTTGGATCCTGTGGCCAAAAATAGAAGTCAAACATTAATATGTCCTAACCCCTTTCTCCTTAAAATGGCAGAGTGAAAATCTGCATGCCGGGTAAAACTGCTCTCTAAAATGTGGCAGTTCTTTCATTTGAACTTGGCTACTATGGAAAGCCCTGACCTGGATGGTCCAGGCTAGTTTCATCTCATTGGATCTCAGAAACAAAGCAGGGTTGGCCCTAGTTAGTATTTGGACTGGACACCACCAAGACATTCCAGGGCTGCTATGCAAGGGAAACTACCTCTCTCGGTCTCTTGCTTGAAAACCCATGGAGCTGGCTGTGATTTGACAGCCCTTCACAGACATACACCATGGAAAGCCAACCTTTCAGTTAATATATTCAAAACAGTGTGTTGATTTGATAGCACCAAAATCTCCATCACAGTTCTTATGGTTCTCAAAAAGCCACAGTTGAAATGAAATTGTGCCAAAAGTAGCCACTTTTTGCTTTCGTTTACTAACTGTTTATATGGGCTGAGAAAAACATTAGAAGGGGTGGAAGATGGTATTGTTGACAAACAGCCTTGGAGGAAAAACTCACTTAGCATTACATCTGAAATTAGAGGGAACAGCTATACTTCCTAGAATATGTTGATCCAACAATGACTTGATATTTTTCCTGTTCATAAAAAGGCATTCATAAAAAGGCAGCCAAGAAGAAAATCTGGGGCCATTTTCTATCTAAGCTCTCCCCTACAGTTTTAGCTGGCATATACCACAGATTTGGAATTTCAATGTTTCATATCACAGATACCTGAATGAAAAAATAGAGCACCTCTAGTAACAGAATTCTTTCTGTAATATTTTTTAAAAAACCAGACACAGCACCATCAAGTGTGAAAACTCCCCTAGCAACACAAGTGACTTACAAAATAACTGCCTGATAACTGGGAACCAAAATACCACTGGATAGGGCAAAGGTACACTTTTGCATATTTAGTCAGTAAAGGCAATTTTTCATTCCAGGATGGTTTTGCATCCATTTATACTTGTCTCTTTTCCCCACTCCCACATTGGTGCAAAATCCAAATTTCCATAATATATTTCACCTCCTAATATATTTACACACAGTATTCAAACAAAAAGAAAGGTCTCCTTCCCATTAAATGCTATGGGACTTTACAGTATTTTTTTCTTAATTTATTCTGTATATTCCATACATGAGTTTCACATCTTTATTTTGATTTTGAAATTCAGTTGATCTTTTCTTAAAGAGATAATCTATTCTTTATTTCTTATAAAAATTGCACACATCAACTAAAAGATTTCCCTCACATAGCTTTTCAAGTATCAAATCTGACAAAGAAAATAACCGTCTTCTACAGAAAGACAAAAAGATTGCTGAACCACAGAATACCTTCAAGACCAATGTATAGTCCATCAAGCCTACATTAGTTATAAAAGTATCTATGGAAGCAACCTCATCTAATCACTCCCATCTAAAGGATAACACTGATCAAAGCAGACTACATTAGACCCACTATGCATGGCAGCAACCACGCCGAGCTGCTGCCGGGAGCTTACGCCAGGGTGGCATGCCCTGCCATTTCCCGCGTATGCATGGGGGAGGGAATCCCCCGGCATACGCAGACTGCCCCGGCATAGTGTGCTGGAAAAGCCCAGTGTGTTGTGCCATGGCAGCAGCAGCGGGGGGAGAGTGGGGTGCAGGGGACCCCCCACTACACAATAGCAGGGGAGCAGCATGCCGCTCTCCCACCAAGGTGGCAGTAGGGGAACACCCCATCCAGCTCCACAGAACTGACAGGGGCATGTGTTGTTCCTGCAGGTACACCATAGGTTGGGGGTGGAGCCGGGCCTAAAGGCCAGGCTCTTCCGATTATGCATGGGGCTGGTGCTGGAGGGCCATGGATGGCGGCATCAGTATTGCAGGGAAGACAGGAGTTCCCACATTCATATACCACGGGCTACCTGGGGTGCTGCGCTGGGCCATGGTTGGGATGGCAGCAGTGTCATGCATAATTGGGGATTAGCCCCGCTGCCCTGCTGCCACCACCCCGGATTACCCGCCCCATGCATAATAGGTCTTAGTCTAGTTGCCTGATCAAGCAAAGTTTCTTTTTTCAGTATGGGGGACGATCATATATAATATCATCCTCCATAGTGTTGTTTTTGCCACAACATTAAAAGGAATATTTGGGTAGCCAGCACATACAGACTCTCACACGCATACACCCAAATCCATGTGAACTAATTACTCACAAATTACTCTAAATCCAGTAAGGACAACATTGGAGGACTTCATCCATGCATCCCTTGCTGGATTGAAACGTCCAACAGTGTTTCCAGGGCCGTATTTTTTTCTTTCAGGTCTTATGGCCCAAAGAACTGCATCCAAGACTCAGTAACTATGGACAGCACTGGTGATAAGGGATCTCAGGAAAGAAAACATCCATGGTACTGCCATATTTCACCTCACTATATTCTAGTCATCAGCTTCAGGAAGTATTGCAGAAATGTTCAAGATCTGGAAAAGGACTTAAGGGGTAGTTAATATTATGCAAGATTTCCATCAAGAAACTAGTTTTGTTATCTTGCACATCTGTTAAATGCCACTGCAGGTTCATAAATCTGAGCTGCAACTTTTCTTTCTTAAAAGTATGGGCCAAATGATCACCCACCCATTCCAATTTTGACCATTTACATATGTCTTGCATTTCTATGTGAAATTCTGTGCATGGGTTATATCTCCCTATGGAATTTTTCAGTTCAGCCTTCTCCAGGGGCCTTTTCTGTGGCTTTGAAATGAAGTCTACAACTGTTAGAATGTATGCTAACACACAACTCCCTCACACATGCATGGCTAGTGGCATAATAGTTATCTCAGCTCTGCACTTAAGGAAGAGTTAGATTCATAACTGCTGAGGCAGCAAATAAAGCTCTTAAAAATAAATTACTAAGTACATAAGGTGCTGGAAGTCAGGCTTTCCAGAGCAGGTTGCAGGAATGGGAAACTACCCCCAGTGCTTCAGCAAGTCAACAGAAACCATTACACAAGAATATATAGCTCACAAATTCACACACTCAATAAAATGTGTTCTTTCACCTTTGCAAATTTTTTGATATTTTTAAAAGAAATACAGCTTGCTATTTTCAACTGAGTCATTCAGCTTGAAAGTAATTACTACCATGCTCTCAAGGGGGGGGGGACACACACTAATGTGCTAATACAAAGTGTCCAAGTGATCCTATCAACATATGTTATTGCCAGCTGACACGTCCAATAGTTTTGCATGACTGTGCTGTCAACATTTTTCTCAGGAATGACTTATGCCAGCAGTCTTGGTGTTTTCTGGCTCTCGTGCTTCTGTGTATTTAAAAACATTACTTCATAGTAGCCAGCTCAGAATAATCCTGCCAGAATTTGATGGGCAGGACACAAAAAAAATCACACCATGTGTTAAGACAACTGGCAATAGAATTGCTGTAACTGTATATAAAGATATGAGATACAAAGGAACAAATCCAGGAGTCCAGTTTTGTCATCAGCTGGATACGTCTTAAGAGAGTAGGTCTGACATCAGTGGCAGTTCAGATCACCCAGAACTTCTCAGCAGAAGACATGGACCCACATCTGCAGTTGGTATAATCCAATGGATGAAGGTTGGTCCTGAAAGTGGCTCACATTTCAGATCAGCCACCATTTCAGTGGGTATCTTTGAATAAGCCATTCTCTTCCATTTTGTCAGTCCTATATCTATAAAGTGGGAATAACAATGACCTTCTCCGCCTGACTGGAGCAAGTATGAATAAGCTATGGATTGGAAAGGATTTTCCACATAAAAAGTGCCAGATAAATGTTGGTTAATAATAATTAACAACAGCATCACGGGATCATCTCCATCTTTGTCCTTTTGAAATGTTAGCTTCTGTCAGGAACATTCTTTCTGTGAATAACTATTTTATTTTGTAGGGAACAGCAAATAACAAAATAACAAGAAATTAATCCCAAGGAAGAAAGTATGCAAGTGCAGAGAAATGGAGTCATGAAAGGAAGAGGCTATGGCAGACTCACAGCTGTTAAGAGATACTATTATGCAGAGAGACCAGTTTGGATTGGCGGAATGTATGAAAGAGCTAAAAGTTCATCTTGTAGGGGTATTAGTCATACTGGACCTTCTGTTATCCCTTCTAGAGGCAGGCTGGTAGCATTATCCACTGCAGATGTTTCTTCTTTCTTCAGCGACATCTGAACCAGAAGGCTGGCATAGGGCTTGTGACAAGCCATGTTACTCAATGGAGGGTAGTGCTGTCTGTAGCAAATGTAAGCAAATACAAGGCCAATGACCCCACCAACAAAAGCATCTAGGTTGAAAGAGGGGGAAAAAAACATAATGAAAAACATGTTGCTGGAAACATAAGTTCAATGACTGTAAACCAACTATCACATCTGGTTATACAGTATGGAAGACAGTGACTAGCAAAGTTAGATACATGATTCATATGCAACTTTGGTTTGAATCTCTCTCTATTATTGGAAATAAATCAAACCCCCCCCCCAAAAAAAGATACCTGCAGGACTGTACTTTGTGTCAACCCATACCTTATCCTTATCCATGGTTCCTGTATATATTTTGAAACAGCCCGGGGGGTGGAACGTGTCTGGCTGTCCAAGTTGGAATAGGGCCAATCAGGGTGCAGCCAGCAATGCTGCATTCCTGCTTGCAATGGGCTTTCTTGCTAGTTGGATATAAAGATATGTGGGAATGTGTATATGTGTGTATGGATTTGAATGCTTTCTGTATCTTGCATGGAATTTTCCACTGACCCCTGCAGATTGGCAAAAAAAAAATTATATAACAAGATTTGATATAATCTGCAAGGATCAGATGGCAACCCAGCACATGTCACTTGTACAACCGTCACTTAGGTCCACTTCTATGCAGATGTGTAGGGGACAGCTGTGCAACTTTAGCCTATGGCATGTACTGAATGAGATGGCACATACATATTGCAAAACAGGCACATCATAGACTACATGTACCCATTTTTTCTGTAAACAAAAATGAAATTCATGTCTGAAAAATATCCCTCGGATTTCATTTCAGAAGAGACCACAGACTCTCACATATCAGATATTCATGGCTGGAAAATTTAATTTCATGTGAATCCTTGGAGATGACCTTACAAAGTACCAATGAAGTGCTAATTCAGTCCTGAAAATGGCAATACTAAACATTCATCTCATCACTAAGAACTTCAGTGACTACTTGAAAAATGTAAACAAATGAAAGTCCACGTATCACAGTCTAGCATAGGAACTCCCTTTTCACATAAGAAATTTTCACCCATGAAAATCATGGGTGGGTTTCTGCTATTGTTTATAATGAAACAGTACAACTTTGAATTCCAGATACTGTGAGCCACACCAGGAAGAGCTATTGTTCTTTATACTCTGATTGTGGCTTTCTTAAGTGCCTCTACCTGGCCTCCATGGGAAACAAGATGATAATCTAGACAGACATTTGGTTTGATCTTGCCAGTCTGTTTTTACGTTAGGAAGTTCTTCAAACCTGTGGTTTTTAAAGTCTTGTTTAAGATCTATAAATATTTCTGATTGGATATCATGCAATTATAGAATTATAGAACCATACAGGTCATCTAGTCCAATCCCCTGTTCAATGCAAGATCAGCCTGATGCATCCAAGATAAATATCTGTCCAGCTGCTGCTTAAAGACTGCTAATGAGGGGGAGCTTACCATCTCCTTAGGCATTCGATTCTACTGCTGAACTACCCTGACTGAAAATTTCCCCGTTATCTAACCACTACATGCAGCTGTTACTGCAGGTTGTATCCTCTGCTGCCCACAGGAACAGCTCCCTGTCCTCCTCTTGCAAATATTTAAAGAGAGCAATCATGTCCCCTCTTCTACTGCAGGCGGAACATTCCCAAGTCCCTCAGCCTTCCTCATAGAGATTGGTCCCTAGGCCATGGATCATCCTCATTGCTCTCCTCTGCACTCTTTCAATTTTGTCCATGTCTTTTTGAAGTGAGGCCTCCAGAACCGCACACAGTACTCTAGGTATAGTCTGACCAATGCGGTATACGGTCAGACTGTGACATCTTGCAATTTTGATGTTATACCCCTGTTGATACATCACAAGACTACATTTGCCTTCTTTATGCCACATCACACTGTCTGTTTATATTTACCTTACAGACCACAAGTACACCAAGATGTCATTCATACACACTGCTACCCTGAAGTGTATGTCCCATGCAGTATGTATACTTCTCATTCTGTGACCCAGATGTAGAACTCTGCACTTACCCTTATTGAAGTGCATCTTGTTCTTATTTGCCCACTTTCCCACCATGTTCAGATCTTGTTGAACTCTATTTCTATCTTCCTGGGGTGTTTGATACTACTCCCAGTTTGGTGTCATCTGCAAATTTAATGAAGAGTCCCTCTACCTCCTCATCCAGATTATTGATAAAAATGTTGAAAAGTACTGGACCCAGTACCAAGCCCTGAGGCACCCCACTGCTCACCTCCCTCCAATCTGATGAAATACCACTGACAACTACTCTTTGGGTGCAGTTTTCTAACCAGCTCCCTATCCACCTAATCATCTGAAAATCCAGTCTTCAGTCCTCCAGTTTACCCATCAGGACATCATGGGGAATCTTGTCAAAAGACTTACTGAAGTTCAGATAAGCAACATCAACTGAATTTCCATGATCTTGTAAGCCCATCACTCGGTCAAAGAAGGAAACCAGGTTGGTCTGACAGGTTGGAGACAAATCCCTGCTGATCTCCCCCAATCAACAAATTGCCCTTCAGTTGGTTGCAGGTCACCCCCTATCTACTCCATTATCTTTCCTGCAACTGAGGCTCACTGGATTTTATTTTCATGGGTCATCTTTCCTCCCTTCTTTGAAGATTGGAATAACTTTTGCTTTCTTCCAGTCTTCTGGCACATCTCCAGTCCTTCAAGAGTTCCTAAAGATCATGGACAAAACTTCCACAAACTCTTCAGAAAGTTCTTTGAGCACTTTCTGGTACACACCATCTGGTCCATACAAAATTAAGCATGGTTTTGTCCCCTGTTTCTCTTTACCCTCACTTTGCATCCAAACTATTTAGCATTCTGAATGACTCCCCAGTGCCCTATCACAGTGGTCCCCAACCTGCGGGCCGCGGCCCGGCGCCGGGCCGCAAAGGCCATGGCGCCGGGCCGCGGCTCCCCTTCCCCGCCCCTCCCCCCCGCAGTAAAAAACTTCCCAGGCCGCAAGCTTGCAGCCCGGGAAGCTACTTACTGCGGGAGGGCGGGGAGAGGGAATCAGGACCGGGCCGCGCCCGCGTGGCCCGCGGGTGCGGCCCGATCCACGGGTGCGGCCCGCGGGCGCGGCCGGGCGCGGCTCGTGGGCGCGGCCCGATCCGCGGGTGCGGCCCGCAGGCGCGGCCGGGCGCGGTCCGATCCGCGGGTGCGGCCCGCGGGCGCGGCCGGGCGCGGCTCGCGGGCGCGGCCGGAAGCGTGGGCGTGGCCTGCGCGGTCCCTGCGGGCGCGGCCCAATGCCCTGCCGGTCCCCAGCCTAATAAAGGTTGGGGACCACTGCCCTATCAGTTCTCCTTCCCCTTCGAAAATAAAGCATTCCAAAGAAGATCAAACAAGGTTTACACAAGCAAACAATGCAAATCCTTTTGTAAAGAGATTTGTATGCATCTTGGGCTGTGAATGACAGCCATGTTTAAATGTGAAGCAGCCAGCACCAGTATGACTGAAAAAGGGTTTTGCTTTAAATGCTCCAGTTGTGTGATTGCCAACATGAGGATGATCCTCACAACACAACCAGCACATCATCTAACATACTACCCTTGTGGACATGAGAGTTTGCCACATGGGTAGGGAACAGGAGGAGCAAGAGGAAGATGGCTTTGCTATGTGTATATATGGAAGGGAAGGGAAAGACCAAGGTAATGGGTAGAATGGGAGGAAGAAAATGTAAAGTAGTAATCCTCAGCATGGCATACATGTGTAGTAGTGCACTGTCAATTGTTTTCTGGTGCCCACTTCTTTCTTCCCCAAAGCAAATATTCAGTCCTGGCTTTTCTTGAACTCACTGCACCACAAAGTGCTTTAGAGAGTCAGAAGAATCACCTTTACGTCTGCAGTGAAGAAGGAAACCATGTTTCAGGAACACCAGGGTCCATTATACAAGCCATTTGGAAAACTCTAACATTTGCTTCCTGCCTCTCCAGAGGCTTGCTTAAGGTTACTTTCTGTGAGTAAGTCAGTAGTAGCCTTTTTGTGTTTACTGCACACCATGTGGTAGCTGCACACCTCCTCCTGGCATCAAAATGGGTGTGACAGGATTTTGAGAGAAGCCCCCCCCCCCCCCAAGCTCCTGAGAGAAAGTTGTGGAACTCTGAGAAATCCCAGCTGGGAAGAAGAGGTTTTCCTCAGTAAAAATAATGTCTTTTGTGACATCTAAGCAGGGCTGGGTCTCACTTGTCTATTTGTGAGATGGTTACACAAATAGGGAGTAAGGGTGGCCGGGCAGATGCAGGACTGAAGGGACAGCTCACTGACCCTTTGCTGGTTACTAACTTCCAGCTTCACCTACATCAGGGGTTTGTTTTGAGGATAGAATGGAGGAGGGGAGCTTTCCTAATGCTTTCCTGAGCTCTTGGAAAGAAGAGATAAATAAAAATGGAACAGACAAAATATGTATTATCTGTTCCCTCGTGTTTGATTTTAAAACTTTGGTTCACTATGGTGATACAGGGACCGTTTATGCACTGGAGGTTTCATGCTGGGCTGCAGGCTGGAGTTTTAGTTGTGGCAGGTTGCCCCACCTCTTCCTGCATCCACATGGGGGAGCATTTGGCCCGGTGCACCTCATCTGCTACCGATTTGTGCAGTGAAGTTCCCAGTGCATAAACGGTCAGGGATAAGGATGTACTTTGCAGATGCACAGAAACACTTTTGTCTGGGCCAAGTAATCAGGGCCTGCTAATGTGGCGGATATTCAGTAGTAACCTTCTTGCAAAATGTACATGAAAACAGCCAATAAGCTATAAAAGTGTTTTCCCCCTGAACCAGAAGGGGCTCGTGACTTTGTACTTCTTGGAACTATCCCAAAGTTATTTCATTATCATTTCTCATTTTAAAAAGTACAAAGAAAAGGTTGTCCCAGATTCAGTGTTGACAATCAGTGGCCTTTTATTCACAATAATTATTTCTGCTTACCTTGTTGGTAAAATAAATTGCATTCTTTTCAGAAGTGGGAAGGAAAAGTCTTGTAAAAAATAGTTATGCACATGCTTGGAATTTTTAATGGAACAAATTAATTTGTCCTAAGGGATATCCATGCTGAGGCTACTCATGGTATCAACGAGGTCAATACTTATGTATGGCTTTTTAATGCAAGGCTGTCCTACTTGACTTTCACCAACAGAATCTGTGTTCCCATACACTATACTGATGGCCCTCATTCGTTCCCAGCTGGGCAGTTAAGGTTCTTATCACAAAGCCACCACAGGTAATTCAGCACAATTGCCTGTCTCCCTTGAACATAAAAGACAATGGCTGAGCAACAAAGCCCGTGGCTATGCTGTACTGAGTGATTTACTTTTCCCATTGAAGATGTGGTCCTTTCAGGTAAACACTAAGGTCACTGGAAGACAAAAAAAAATGTTGCCAAATACATTCCCTGGCTTCCAAATAGCATCCAGAATGTCATCTCCCCCAGTTCTATCTCCTTAAACTTCAAAGGCAAGTATATGCAACTGTAATGGACACAGCAGTAATCCCCTTGGATTCACTCTATTTCCACCATACAGGAAAATGTGACTCTAATTATCTGCCTCACAGCACACATTTCACTCCATGAATAATTCTGGCTCTGGGCAGAATGGTTTTCTAAATAATATTCTCCCAAACTTACCTATATTGAGAATAGTTTTTACCATTTTACATCCCTATATAATGTATGCCCTGATAGTTGCACAGAAATTGGGAAAACTATACACTGCATACTGGACCAGAAAAACAATTATATAGCACCATTTAGTATCTATGTATTGAATGATATAGTATGGAATCGCTAAGTGAAATTAAAGGAAGATCTCCAATCATGTACAAGTCAAATTCTGGAACAATCTTTATGGCATGGATCCAAGTGGGGATTGGAACAAACTGGAAAAATGCAGTTTGTGTCAACTTGAACCTTTGAAACCCCTGCTTTCTGCTTTATCCATGAACTGCTTTAAAAGTTGGTGGAAGTTCATGATAGTAAGTCCATCATAAATTTCGGTTTGCCAATCATGAACAGGGTGACAATTGTGATGCATTTTGCTTCACAGATTAGTTTGTGCCCATACCCAGTTCTCACTGTTATCTGCCCTAAGCCAACTGGGAAGGCCAGGCTATAAAAATAAAGTTACAGTTATAAGAAATTTGCTCAGTTAAACAAACAGTTTGACATATTTTCAAAGAGCTGAAATGTTATCACCTGGTCAGCTTTAAACTAACCATATACAGACAGTTTGTTCTCTCTGCTCCCAGACTGACCAACCAGTCCAGAGCATTCAACTTCAAACATCAGTATATTTGGGCCAGCAAGGGAGGTCTGCACCTATCCATCTTTGCTTGGTTTGACTGATTCAATGGTGACTATTGCAACTGGTCAATCATATCAAAATAATTGGGTATGAAGGTTAGTGGAACGGATAAAGCGTGTTGCAGAACTATAGCTTAAAAGCTGTGTTAGAACAAATGTCTTAACTAAGCCTATCGTGTAATTTATTTCAACAATATGAAACTATCCTGTACTGAATAAGGCTAACAATTTAGCTGGCTCCTAACAATCCATATGTATTAGACTCTGTACAGCAGGTAAAGCACAAGGATAGTTACCACAAGGACTGGACTGCTATGGCTCACCTTGCCAGTGATGCTTGTAATCGCACATTCGTGATAGAGCAATCATCATGGCACAGTACAGGGGTAGGATTGCTGCACAGAGTCTCCAGCTTTTCCCCCGGCCTTTATCGGTGAAGCAGTGCAATTTCCCCGCTAAGTAGAAGGTGGTAAAGCCAAGACCTGAAAATGCAACTGCCAAAGGAGAGAAAGAGAGAAAAAAGAAAATGTAGAAATAGCTAGTGAACTACTTAGTTCAATATAAAGAGGTTGGTTATCCACTTAGTCTTCCAATTGTTTACTACAAGGAAATGGCTGTTACTCATAAGATGTAAGTCTTATATAGCCATAGCTCACAAATTCATATTCAAAGTCATACTCAGAAAGTTTCAGTACATCATGATGTACAAAGGAATTATAGAATCTGAGTCCTGCATAGAGCTGTACACAGAACCTCAAAGCTGTAAATTATTCTTTACACCAGTGACTCAGTTCAGTACTCAGGTATTCATGTGCATCACGGATAGATTTCACAGACACATTCCTATGAGGTTCTTGATCCATTTACCCACACTACTTTCATTTTGTATTGTTTCAGTCTATGATCAAAGTAGCATAATTTGAAATATTGAAATATGACAAGATATACCCATAGCTAATCTACATTAAATGGCATCACAGCCACTGAAGCTTGTAATGTCCAGTTTAAGAAATTTGAGGTTTTACAATACAAGGGTGTCTCAAGATATGTGAAGCACTCTAGCCTCACAAAAGTGGTCAATGGCAAAATGTAACATTTTCAATGTGGTCCAAAGGCATTATACTACTACTAGAGTTAAAGCCCATTGTATTTTTAATACAATGGGCGCTAGCATGCCGGCTGCTGCTCCCAGCCCCCTTGCAGCCCTCCAGGCAGCTCCCTCCCCCCCCGCCACTCCCTCCCCCCCTAAAGCCACGGCTTCGGCATGGGGAAAGGAGCAGGCCCACCGCGTCTCTGACATGGCGGGCCTGCTCCTTTCACCGCTCTGAAGTCTGCTCCCTGCTCCCTCCCCCCTGAGGCCGTGGCCAGGAAAGGAGCAGGCCCCTCCTTTCCTGATGTTGAAGCCTCTCGCCCCAGCCATCTTACCTCCGAGTCTGGGATGGGCTAAGGGGCCAACTGGGAGCCGTGCACTGCACGGCTCCCAAATGGCCCCTTGGTCCTGGACTGACACTTGAAGGAGCCAATTGGGAGCCGATTGGCCCCTTCAAGTGTCAGTCCAGGACCAAGGGGCCAATTGGGAGCCTTCGAGTTTTTATCCCAGACTCGTCCCACCCCTTTCTCCGCTCACTTAGCCCTTACTGCTTTATTCCTACTGCTCCTGCGGGAGCGGTTTACAGATACGGTTAATTTATTTTACTCAATTTATACACTGCATTTCTCTCCAGTGGGACCCAAAGCAACTTATATCCTTCTTTTTATTGCCCAACAACCCTGTGAGGTGGGTTAGGTTGAGAGGGACTGGCCCAAGATCACTCAGCTAGCTTCCATGGCAGATTGCAGATTCAAGTCCAGATCCTAGTCCAACACTCTGACTCCTATACCGCAATGGGTGTCTCCCTGAGGGTTTACTGGATCCTACTTTTGCAAATATAGTATGCATGGAAGTTAGATACATTTAGACAAAACTATTACTGAACCTGCATGCATGTAACTTAAAAGAAAAGTTCCACTGCATTAGAGTTCAATAATTAAAATGTTCATTTAAAAAAAAATGTTGCCACAAGCCACCAGGCTCACTGTATGGACTTTTACTGCTCTAAATGAATTATTTAATTATTTCAAAGTATTGCCAGTGAAATTTTTGTAGCTGAAATAATAATAGGGCTTTTATTTTTGCAATTTTAAGCCTACAATTGATTGTGTGCAATTTAAAAAAAGATGCTTTTTGCCTTTAATCAAACCAATAGGAATGCATCTATGAAATCAAAAAGGGGGGGGGGAAGAGAAATTGGAGCCTCAAATACTGAATTCTCCTCTTAACCATCCTTTGGCCATAATGCTGAAAGAATGTTTTTGAAAAATACACTAGCCACAATGGAGTAATTGTCAAGGGCAAGAGGTTAGCAGAAAACATACTTAGGGATGGGCATGAACCATGGAAATGGGGGTCAGTTCATAGTTCATGGTGCATGCAGTTTACAAACCTTGGATTGGTAATAACTTTTTGGTGCTGGATTAATCAGTTCATGATGCTGTAGAACACCCCCCAGCATGCTAGAGATACCAAATTCACAGAAGATATCTTGCTCCAAGACTGAAGATTGAATTTATGGGGTCTAAGTTATGATCTCCCGAAGAAGGTGTTCCCATCCTCCAGCTTGGTGGAGTGGCTTCTAATCTGGTGAGCCAGGTTTGATTCCCCACTCCCCCACATGCAGCCAGCTGGGTGACCTTGGGTTCATCACAGCACTGATAGTTATTCCGATGAGCAGTAATATCAGGGCTCTATCAGCCTTACCTACCTCAGAGGGGAGGTGTGGGGAGAGGTGATTTGAGACTCCTTCTGGTACTGAAAAGCAGCATATAAAAACCAATTCTTATTCTTCTTCATTGTTTCTAATGGACTAAAGTCAAACCAGAGAATTTCTCAATAGAAACTAAAGTTGAGGGGTATTTTTTCAAGCCCAGCTGAATGACTGAAAAATGCCTAGCAGAACCAGTGTCACTGTGGCAGTGATAACCGAACAGGACCAAGCTCAAATCAGGAAGGTGCTTGGGAGGGAAATGTCAGATAGAGGTTCAAATGTGTATAGAATGAATCCCCTGCAAGCTACAGACACCAAAAGCACAGGAATCCTCACCCTGCTGTCCGCTCCTATACAATCTCTTCAAGCTGGGGGCAGATTACATTTATGCAGTCCCAGTTACAGACTGCCCCCTAAATGGTCTCCATGTGAAACTGCCTTATACTGAATCAGACCCTTGGTCCATCAAAGTCAGCATTGTCTATTCAGACTGACAATGGCTCTCCAGGGTCTCAGGCAGAGGTCCTTCCTGTCACCTACTGGTAGATCTTTTCACTGGAGATATTGGGGATCGAATCTGGGACTACTGCATGCCAGGCAGGTGCAACCACTAAGCTACAGGAGTTTATGGCATGGCTTAGGAATAAGTCAGTGTACCAAACTCACAGAGAAAATGTACCTGGCCAGCCAGACACTGGAAGCCAGACACTAGAAGCAAGGCAAGGATTCCCATATGTTTGTAGACTGCCCTCCAAGTCACCAAAAACAGGTTCAGAAGGACATAAAGTAAGACATCCCCAGAGTTTTGACAAACTAGCCCCACAACAACTGGGTAGATACCCCAACCCCACCAGACCAGTGGAAATCAGAATTTTCCACTTTAAATTATCATCAGGTAGGTATTGTGTTTTGAGGTAGATGTTGGATGAGGGAACCCACCCCCATCCAGAAGAAGTGGCAATCTTTCCACCAAGTGCCAAGGGCACAAACCACAGGCTGGATCACCCAAAAAGTAGGAGGAATGGGAGAAAAATAGGGGGACAACGGGAGTCTGGGATCTTACCTAGAGAGGCCCAAAGAGTGCAAGGTCGACCTTGAGAAAGGCGAGCTTGTCCACCCTGGCTAGATCCAGATGAGAGTGGAAGGGGGTGGGAATGTCTCCCAGGTGGGAGAAAACTAGATACTTTGGACACTGATATGAGAGCAAGAGAGGAAACTTGTGGCCATGCAAGAGACATTAGGCCAGATGGCAGCCTTCCATGTGCAGTACCACCAAATGCACCATCATATTGTAGATGGAGTTCCAGCAGTTGGTAGGGTAGCCTACCTTGATGTCCCACCACTGATGGAAGCTTGAGTGCAGAGAGCCTTTTTTTTTTGAAGGGCCTCCTGCTCCCCCTCCACTTTACCTGCTGAGAGGGAATTATTCCCCACCCCCCGGACTGCCACTCTTTTCCCCAGTGGCAAGTCACTGGGTACACCCTTTTCAGAAGCCTGTGGATTATGGAGAGGATCATGTGTTGGAGGTTTGTACCCCTTCAGAAGTGGGAATGGCAAACCTGGCACTCTGCAACACAGGGGTGACTAGGGCGGTTGCGGAAATGTTACCAAAGTATAGGTTGGAAATGACATCCTAGGACTTGAGAAGGTGGGGAAAGGGACAGATGCTTCCTGTCACAGGACTAGGAAGAGCCAAGGAGGGGTGTAATGGTGGCATGAAGAACAACAGGGAGTTCTATGGAAGGGGAGGATGCTTTCCTCCCCCTTGAATCACTGCTGTTAGAGACTTCTCCAAAGCATGTTATCAACCACTGGTCTATGAACACTGCTAACAATCCTTTGTTCTCTGTGGAGAACCTCTGGAACAGATCAAGGAAAGGAGGATCAGAGATTTCTGGTGATGCCCTGCTAGAAGCAGGATCCAGTGGACTGGAAGGATGGGTTTGGTGCCTAGGGACAGGGGCCTATGATAAATGTGGTTGAGAACATATTTCCCCTATGACAAGCACCCTTTGCACCCACTTTCACCCTCAAGACACAGATAGATTGGTTTAAAATCAGATGGGGTGGGAGGGTATAAAATGTGGCTCCTCAACCAAGGAACCCAGTAGCTAAGCCCCCCTGCTCAACATGAACAGAGTGACAAGGGCCAATTCCACACAGGCAGAAAAAGACGGAGCAGTGTCATTATGGACCTGGGGCTAAACCCCATGTCCACTGCCAGATCACCATCCTCCCAGACCTGGCACGGATTGGGCCCTCAAAAGCCCTGCATGAAGGGAACATGGATTCTTCTGTGCACCCTTCTGGCACTGCTGGGGCTAACGAGGTCTGTCCTATGGCAGGCCCTACAGAGGCTGGCAGGTGGCAAAAAAATGTCCTGGACAGCTTTGCAGTGCCTCAGGGCACTGCAGGGCAGACTAGGGCTTTTTTTTTATTTTGCAGGAAGGTGAGATTGCGTTCCCACGCCATCCCATCTTCCTACAAAATAACCCCCCCCCCATTCAGTAGAACCTTTCTTCTGTGGCTGTGTCTCCTGAAGGGGACACATTTCAGCAGGACACTGGAATGTGTCCTGCAGAAATGCGTCTCCCATGGGGCACACTGTGGCACTGGAGCAGATCCAGTGCTGAAATGTTTCCCCCGTGGGGAAAGCAGCGGCGCATACAGCTCTGCAGAAATGCAGTGGCGGCAGCCCAGAGTGATGCTGCTGGTGTGGAATCGGCCAAGGTGGCTGAGAACTTTGACTCTGCCTAAAACCCTAGGCTACGAAATTGAGCTGAGCGTCTGTCTATCTGTCTATCTAACCATCTATCTATCATCTTCTATCAACCATCCATCCATCTATCTTTTTAAAGCCCATAGAGCAGAATGGGAACTCTCTTTTTGGCAGCAAGCAGTGCCTGTTAAAATCTAAAGGGCTCTTATTAGTGTTTCCAAGGTTGGAGGTTTCTGCTCCCCCCCCCCCCAATGTCATGGAATTTTGTAAACAGTTTAATTGAGAGGAGACAGTGAGTCTGGAAATGTAATCATTCACTAAGCATCAAGAACAGCACCAAAGTTTGTGAAACGTTTGTGCTGGCCGCCTTTCCACACACATCACTTTAATCCACACAAGTGAAGAATGAACATAAAACAGAAGAGGGTATAATCCTCCACCTTGTTTTTATGTCCATTCTGCTCTTGTGTGAATTAGTCCTTAATGTGCTTGCAAATGGATCAACTGCACTCAGACATCATGACAAGCTGAAAGAATAGCTTGTTGCCACTGCTTGTATGCTCTAAAAGCTTCTCAGTCTGATCAAGTTTCAATTTGTCGTAATGTACAAATGCAGATGTCTTGGCAAACTGAAGTTCATTTAGGGCTCCACAAGCTGATATGTTAAAATGAGGTTTGGAATCCCAGTTTGTGAGAACTCCAGATGGCTGATGCACCTGCATTTAAACATCGTGGCAAACTGAAGCTTAATGAAATCCACAAGTTTTGAATCATAAGGGGATGAGGGAGGGGGAAATCCGAGCATAGGAGCACCCTGTCTTTGTGTCTGCTTTCAGTTTCATCTCATGTACTTGTGTTGCCTGAATGCTGATATGATGTGAGTCTTTGCCATCAGTGGAAGGTGTCCATTTTTGTTGCTGTAGCAAACTACTACCATTTACTTGTGACTTTCTTCTGAGGGAGCTACTGTAATATGATGGGACTAAGGAGACTGAAAGTCAAATCCCTACTGAACCATGGATGATCTTTCCCAGGCCTACTATCCTCAGCCTAAATGTCTCAAAGTGTTTTTTGTGATATTAATTTTTTTTAATCCCTTTAAGTATGCCATATGAACCTCCTTGAAGAATGGATAGGATACGCATATAATCATAAATACATTGAAGAAGACACATACCAAGAACAGGAAGGTGCTATAGTGCAACTTAAAAAAAAATTACCCACTGAAAATCTGTGTTTGTGTGTGAACTCTTCTACATGTTCAAAGGTTTTCAATAGCCATACATGCTATGATTTCACACAATGCATTTCAACTTATAAAATGGTAACTTTAAGAAATGGCAATTTGTGAAGGATCTATAAAATGGAAGATAATCTACTGGATTGTAAACAAGTAATCAAGGATGAGACCATATTATAATATTTCTGCCAAGAATTCATAAAAACCTGAAGACTTCTGTGTTGACCTCAATATCTCCTTGCAGAAAAAAAATCCCCAAGCAGTCAGGGTCAGAATAGTTGGTCCCAGTGATACCACTATAGGCTTTTCCACCTGAGATTTATGTGCAAATGTTAGGCACCATGTATGTAGGAAGGGAAGGATATATTCTTTGGGTTGTGTATGATGAGGACCTAAGAGCTAATGAAGAATTAAGTCCAGGTCAACTTGAATCACAATCTGATTGTATGTTAAAAACAGATTAGTAGAGGACATCTAGTGATCTGCAGAGTAGGACTTTCTGGCTCCCCCTTCTGCACCCACCCACCCACCCAATCTCCCAAAATTCTATTCCTGATATTGTGTAATGACAGGAGGAATGCAGGATACTTTGATTCTCAGAGAAAACATTATTTTCTGAAAAGGAACAATAAAACAATAAATAAAACAAAAAAGAAATATTAGTTTCTTTTTTGGTGGCACATTGGCAGGATAGAGATAACCATTTGCCCGCCCACTTGTCAGGAAAATGCAAGGTAGATGGCTGTTTGGATATCCCAAGTTGGGCCATGAAGTTCTTGAGGCATGTACCTTGGAGAAAAAATACCAAACAATACATGTGAGGACGCAAACCCAATTTCATGACAGGTCAAATCGAAACCCTTCCAGAAGGGAAAGGAAGGGTTAAAATGTCTAGACAAACTGTGAGTGGCATGCAAGCTGAAAAGTGGGGAACACAGCAGAAATGGAGTTAAGTCTATTTTGACCAGCCTCTGCTTTCAAAGTTCCACTTTGAATCTATGTCACTGAAGGGAATTCCTAAGTAACCAGTGATTGTACAAGTTAATTAGTATCATGTCTTAGTTCTGTAACATTCTATACCATTTTGTTCCAATCTCCATATGCTGTGGTGACCTGAGATCCTATTTTGGTAGGTACAGATATTTTACTTTTAAAGAGCACAGACTGTAGTCAAAGACTGTGGACACCTGACTTTTCACTCATGCATAGACCAGAAACTGCTTACTGGACTACAATTAGCCAACCCCAGGAGGATATATGTGAAACAGTTTATACACACAAACACATGGAATCTCTGTCTGTGCCTTAAGCCACAGACAGCAAAAGAAAGGGCAGAACTTGAGTGGTGGCAGCTACTAAAATAAGGCAAAAGATGGGGAGACAATTGTGGCAATCTTCTGTCACACACAAACTGACCCCACCATTTTTCTGATAGTTTTGGGTAAGGAGGGAAGGAAGAATCACAGTGGACCCTCAGGAACAGCACAGGGCAAAGTGGTGGCTGGCAGTGAGAAGGGAGAATTGGTAGAAATCTCGACTGTCTTTTCTGCAAACAGAAACGTTGATGCATTGGAAGAACTGAAAGGTTGGGTACACGAATGTGTTTACTGAATCTGCCATGTTACTGATTTTTCCCACAAACAGAAGACCCATCTGCAGTAGAAACATAAGCTTTACAATGCAAGCTTATGTCTCATAATTCTTTCTAATGAATAATTCTTTCTTTTCAGCTGCGGGGACAGCTTGCCCTCCTACCCTCCCCTATTTGCTTGTTGTTCATTCCGGTTATGTAATTGTTATGGTTACTGGTTATGTTATAATTCATCACAGCAGTGGTGTAATGCATGATCAGGAGCCTGTTGGCAAGGAGTCTGGTTTGTATGCCAGACTCCCCGGGGTTTGGGGGCCCCATTAAGGGGCCGACAGAAAACGAGCATGGTTGATGCAGCTGGGAGGCCAGGGCTCATTGCCAAGTGGCCAAGGGTAACCAAATGAGGTGGGCGCCCTTTGGCTCCCCCACCACGCTGCTTCCCAGAGGGGAATCCAGAAGGTAAGGGGCCTGCTCTCCCGGCTGGGAATGCAGCAGGTCCCAGGGCACCTTTGGACCCTATGATTGAGCAGCCGGATGGCTGATGGGTTGGGCTCCATATTGTGCTGGTCCAACCCCCCAATGGGAGATGCAAAATAAAGCTGTGCCCATGTTCACACCAACTCTGTGTCACGTCTTATTACAGAAAAGCGTGCCCTCCTACTAGTCAATCTAACTGCAACTCAGCTAGTTTTCACTAAGATTGCTCAAACATTTTCCCAAAGGAATAACTGTTAAATATTCTTAAAACTTTTATTCAGGCAATACTTAGGGTATAACCCTGAAGGAAAAGTTCAAGGAAATGTTCAAGGAAAAGTTCAAGGAAATGTTCATTCACTCTAAAAGATGCACCAAAGGAGTGCATGGAGCAGAAACTATTTAACAGTTTTTAAATAGGTTGCCATAAAGAAGAGAACAATTCACCAGGGCTGTGGAGAGAAAGTAATTAATGGAATACAGCTAAAGGGCAAATCTTCCTATGACTGGTGGCCAAGAAAAAACTTCACAGCTAAAATAATAACATTGCTACTCATCCACAAAAATATGTTGAAAAGCTGAAACACACCCAAAGCAAATGAAACCAAAAGGCAAAAGGATGTGTCTTCTTGAGATTTATTAAAACCTAAATAATTTTGCAACCAGAACGGGATCCCAGGTATTCAATCCCACTTTCTATTGCTTCTTCAGTGGATGCAATTGTAGTCTTAATATAACATCATATAACATCACCAGTATTACAGGTACAGGATATCACATAGGCAATAGCTCTTCAGTAAAGGGGTCATTTCTTCAATTGAAGGCACAATTGGGGCACAATTCGTCAGTCTTAGTCTGATGACGAGTGCTTGCACACGAAAGCTCACACCTTGAATAAATCTTTGTTGATCTTAAAGGTGCTACTGGACTCTGATTTTATTGTGCTACTTCAGACCAACACGGCTACTCATTTGAATCACAACACCATAAGGCAGCTTTATTTACATGACAGAATGAAGAAAGAAAAAGATTTAATATTAATGAACTGAAATGGCTTTTGAAAGGTAAAAAATTAAATAGTAGTCTTTTGTAAAAAGTAAGATCATCAGGAGTTGCTAAAAGAAGAGCCACTGAACAGTATGGCATTTGCTTGAGGTTTAGGTTTGGCAGAAGCGGTTGTTTCAGGAGTCCTGTCTTTGGTTATTCCAGTCCTGTCACATCTTAAAAGCAAAGCAGGACCTGCCCTGGTCACTATTTGGATGGGAGGCCTCTGAGGAAAACCATGAGCATGTCTTGCCTTGAAAATGCTATGTGGTCACCATAAGTTGGCTGCGACTTGACAGCATTTAAAAAAAAAAAGTCTCGGGAACGTTCACAAGAAAATTACAAGAGAAAATTCTTTTTCCTTTTAACTATACCACAAAGGCAACATGAATAAGGTACACATTATCACATCCAGGGGGCTTCCAAACTGTACTCAGGAAGTGGAAAGCTTTAATGTTTTTCTTTGGCAAGAGAACAAATATAATGGTTTAATATAATTTGTGAAACAAATTGGACTGAAACCTATTAATATTGTATTAAGCTGTCTGGTGCAGATACCATCAGATGTGACATATAATTTGTTTCTGCACCTTAGGGGTGATTCTCGGGTTACCTTTCCCAACATGAATGCTAACACTGGTTCCGGAAAATGTGCCATTAAACGCAAAAGTAAAGACAGCCAGAACAGTATTTATGTCCTTCCCTGAACATATGTTTTGAAACTGTCTGATACAGACATTAGCTTATCAGCAAAAAAAATCAGCTCCCTATGTGCAAAAATCAGCTTTTTATGTGCAAGGAACAAAGAAAAGGGCCTTAATTTGAGCAAAGCCTCACTAGAAGTGCAAGGCAGTTCATCACAGAGCTTAGCATGACTTCTCAGTGAAGTAACCTCACCACTCTCACAACCAACCACCGCCCCTTCGAGAGTGGAGGGCAGATTCCAAATCAAAAGATGTAGTTTGAGGCAGACCTGGGTCAGTATCACAGTATTTTAAAATGCCTTCTTCCCCACCCAGTTCACAGAACAATGGTTATGGTTAGGAAACTGGGAATGATATCCTGGAGTTCAATAATATTCAATAATATTCAATAGTATTAATTTTCATGAGCAGCCTTAAATGTAATCAGATAATGTGTAATATTTTCATTACTATTTGCAAAATACCTTGCACCAAGAGGAAAGATGGTATAACTATTTTAATGAAAGAAATAATAAAATGAACCAATTTAAGTCAAAGCAACAAAACTAAGTAGGGAAAAATGTCATTGGCCAGTATATTGTATTCAGTTGTAAAATATGGCATAATCTGGCTGTGCTACACCAGGGTAAAATACCTGTTGACATATCACAATGTCCATAGGACAGAATTCAAGTGACCTGTTATAATCATTTTAGCACTGGAACCTTCCTCCTTTTTTCATGTATTAACTATGTAAAACCCAGTAAAAGAAAGACTACAAGCTGCAAGAAATTTGATAAACTTTTAAAATATTGTTTGACTGTTCCTGTAAAGTGAAATGGGAGAAAGCAATGGCGTGCACACACATACAGACACACAAATACTATCAGATACCTTGTTATGAGGAACTTGTGTTCCATGAAAGATGACACCAAGAATAATGTTCTGTTTGTGCTTATGAACCTAATCTAATTTCCTGAAGCCTAGCCTTTCTAATGAAATATCTCCTTTAAGATTGTCTTCCCTAGCTCTTTTACCATCCAGGATTATATCCAATATTCAATGTGTGAAAAGACAAGTGTGAGAGGGGCTGGGGAGAGCAAGAAATGTATAGTTGGAAGATCGCTTGTTGAGATGCCTGTAAATTTTGAAATTGGTAAATAACTTTGTAGTGTGGATGGAATTTATTTTGATCACTTACCATTTACTGATGATATTGTTAGTAGATTTATTAAGATGTAAACTTGGGTGGTAAAACAATTTGTTCTCCAACACATGAGTTTTGCTTGTTCCACTTGCCCTTACCAATGGGAAAGCAAACCTACAGCATGTTTGTTACAGGTGGCAGAGGCAGGAAAGGATTGTGGCACTCCCTGAACAAAAGAGGGACCCACAGATCCAGCCACTGCACAGAAGACAAGTTGCATTCATGGCTGCCCAAAACATGCTGCTTGTATACCCTCAGCTCAGAAGACTAGAGCCAAAACCAGCCCAAAGGAGGGCAAAAAGGTTGTATATCTCTCATAGATGTGACTGAGTAGCACTAGCATCAGTAACTAATATGTCTTTCATATAGGATTGCCAGCTCTGGGTTGGGAAATACATGGAAAGTGTGGGGGGAGGGATATAGTCAGCAGGATAAAATGTAATAGAATGTTACAAATAATAGAATCAAAGCAGCCATTTTCTTCAGGGGAATGGATCTTGTTCATCTGGAAATCAGGTATAATAGCAGGAGATCCCCAGGTGCTACCTAAAGATTGGCAGTTCTACTTCCATAGTCCCAAATCAGATCAGAAAACAAACTAATTGTCGGAAAAAAGATTCCTCCTAACTCAGATCTCTTTTGTCTAGTTAACAGGAACACCAGAACAAGGCTGTTACAAGGCACAGGCAGGATGCAAGTTTTGCTTTTAAGAAAAAAGATAACTCTTAATGACTCTCATTCATCACAACAGCTTAAGAAACTCCCCTTGTTTAATAGTGATAGAAAGTTCCTTTCTGTCACAGTCAACTTGTGGTGACCCATAGGGTTTTCAAAGCAACAGACAAACAGAGGTGGCTTACCATTACCTGCCTCTGCGTAGCAACCTTAGACTTACCATCCAAGAAACAACTTGGGCCAATGTGAGATCTGACACAATTGGGCTAGTCTGGGCTGTCTAGGTCAGGGACAGTGCAAATCAATAATAATACCATCAGCAACATATCATACCTAACTCCCATCTAGACATAGCAGAAAGAGAACTGATTGTACCAAGTAATTTCTATCAAGTACTTGTACTTCTATCGAGGACATTTAGCAGAGAGAAAAAGAAGAAAATCCTCAATAGACATTCAGTCATGTGTACACTAAATGCATGAAGAGGGTGACTAGGGTCATGGCTACTGGCCCTGCCCTTGACTTCTCTGCACTCCTTGGAATATTTTCATAAATCTTTATATGCCCACAAAGCATAAATGTATAGATTTTTTCACAGGCATCCAGGAGCTTATTTTCTGCAGGAATCCCAGTTATGCAGAGGTCAGATGTTTGTGTGTAAAAACTCCTCCCCTGTAGATGCATCCAGTATACACAAATTAACAGACTGCAAAGGCGGAAAGAGAGAAAGATGCTAATTGGTTAATTTTATAGAATACAAGCAATCCCAAGACTACAGAAAGAACAATATGGACCCAGCACAAGGAAAAAGAATGTGGGTGTGTAGGTGGGGAGAGCATGGTAGATAGTTACAGAGTTTGAGACAACTGGGCTGGGATATGATTTGACCAGCCTGCACATGGCCATTTCAATGTCTGAGTTCTCAGTAATACTCTTTCACAATGCAGAAAATCATCAGAAGGCTTTGAAATATCACATTCAAAAAGCCAATTAACCAGTGCAATGCCTTGGAGACAATAGCTCTTCCCCTGCATAATGTAAATTCATCCAATCGCTACACAATAATGTTAATACAATTATGGAAGTTAAAGCACAGAAATAAAGTTGCGCAGTGTCATATTTAAACACTAATTACCACTTTTAAACAAGCAAGCAATAAACTGTCGACTGCTCTAATCTAGCCTTTTGCTCCCTTATCAGTTGTGTTCTCCCTGGGTCATGAAACATTAATATTCTGAGACAGGGAGTATAATGAAGACAAGGAGTGACATACAACCCGAGCGAACATGCTGAGGAAACAAATGGCACAAATGGGAATGAAAAAGTCTGTCAGGTTAAGTTAAATGCACCATTAACAGAAGCCAAGATAAATAGCTTTTGAAATTTGATACAATTGCACCAGAATATTTTAGTGGTACTTACAACAAGAGGAAGAGAAAAACCCAGAGGACTGGTTCAGCCATTACAAGAAGCTGTGATTTATTTTAACTATGGGAAGTATGTAAAACCAGGATTCAGTTCGCAGATGACCACTCATATCCAGTCTGCCTAACAAATGCTGGTTTCATTGCTTTCCTCTGGTAGCCTCGGAGGTCATCAGAGAACAAGCCAGGCTTAAGACAGGATGTCTCTATTCAGATGTCATGCAAACTATAGCTGAAGCTATGGGTAATAAACCATGTTCAGAATCTAGCTTTACACTCCGTGACTCAGAGATTCTTAACCTAGGGTCCTCAGACTCCCAAGGAGATAGATTGCAGGGGATCCATGAACTTGGTTGGAGGAAAAAATACATCTTTTTTCACTAGCCTCTAACTGAAACTTAGCATAACTTCCCATTATGAATGTAGGCTGCAAACCACAGTAGTATTAGTAGTACCTGTGTGACTTTATCATAGAAATCCAAGATATTTCCATATCATTGCAGATATTTCAAAATAACAATATGCGAAAAATGTATGCGATCTGAAGAGAAACCAGAGTATATGCTCATCACTACTGGCACATATCCACAATCTTGCTTTCTACAGACGCTCATGGGACATAGCTGGCCAACTATCGTGCAACTCTATGCCTAGTAGTTGTGCAACTACCAAATGGTGAAGGGACATTTTTTTTTACATGGGGACCTAGACATCTATGTTGCTTTCCAGTATTCCCTACTTATTAATTTAATTATTAGTCATATTTATAGACCACTCCTATTGGACCTGCCATCTCTTATACTTGTTTGTTGATCAATACATGGAAGGAAAGAGCCTCTTGTGGCACAGATTGGTAAGGCAGCAGAAATGCTATCTGAAGCTGTCTACCCATGAGGCTGGGAGTTCAATCCCAGCAGCCAGCTCAAGGTTTACTCAGCCTTCCATCCTTCTGAGGTCGGTAGAATGAGTACCCAGCTTTCTGGGGGGTAAACGGTAATGACTAGAGAAGGCACTGGCAAACCACCCCATATTGAGTCTGCCATGAAAACGCTAGAGGGCATCACCCCAAGGGTCAGACATGACCCGGTGCTTGCACCGGGGATACCTTTACCTTTTTGCCTTTACATGGAAGGAAGTGAGTGATTTTTCAAAGCTGGTCATTCTCTGTAGGGCAGCAAGGTTTTTTGTAACATGGGCTGGTGTTCAGGCTCAGTACAGACCAAGCAAGTTCAAATAAGTTCAAACTTCTATTTAATGCATTAATACAAAAACACAACTAAATACAACTGTCAGAGACAGGGGCACATGGCAAAGACTTTCTTATAGAATCGCCAAGAGTCAGATACGACTGAATGGATAACATCATCAACATCATTAATACAAAAACACATGAATTACTACATCACAAATTTGTTTAAAATATTTTGATGACTGTATTTTAATATAATTGTTTTTTCTTTGTAATCTGATGCTTTCAATCCTATTTTATGCATTCAAAATCATTACTCCATGAAGACATCCATAGGCTTCACTGAACTGCCAAAGAGGCCCATGGCACAAAAAAAAGTTAAGAACCACAACAAAGAAGCATCTAATGTGAACATGGACACTGGTACTAGAGCTTGCAACAAACCCAGATGCCAACTTTGCAGCCATATACACTCCAATGCCACAATTACTGGACCTAACAACATCACCTATACCATCAAAGGCTTATATACCTGATCATCTTCGAACTTAGTATATGCCATCAAGTGCCAACGATGCCCCTCTGTTCTATACATAGGGCAAACAGGTCAAACTCTATGCCAAAAAATTAATGGACACAAGTCTGACATCAAAAACCACAAAATTGAAAAACCTGTAGGGAAGCACTTCAACCTTCCAGAACATTCAATAACAGACCTGAAAGTAGCTGTTATATTGCAAAGGAACTTCAAGAACAGGCTAGAAAGGTTGATTGCAGAAATGCAAGTTATTGCAAAACTCAATGCTACAACATACCCAGGACAAAGTTTTTTTATCTCACTATTCATACTAACCTTGTTCAGCTTGTGTATCCATATTCCTCACAACTTATTTTATTTGTGATACTGTGATAATGTGACTGTGAAGTAATGGTAATGTTATGGTATGTTGAGTTTACTCCCTGGCCTTGGGATAAGATAGTTACCGGAAATTACCTTGTAAGAATGTTTCACACTGGTATGGGAACAGATGGGTCAAGCAACATGTGGTGATGTGATAGCCTTTGATCACTTTAACAGACAGTTTTATTTCTCCCATGTTTGTGTGAATAACAACTGAATTTCAAGGCAAAGATTTGGCAAAGATTTATCATTGGCTGTATTTGGATGTGTGACACAGTTTACTAATGTAACAGAATTAATTTTTGCTATATATTCTCACGGTCATGTAAGGAGTTCTTAGTCTGATGAAGAGTGCTTGCACTCGAAAGCTCATGCCCTGAATAAATCTTTGTTGGTCTTAAAGGTGCTACTGGACTCTGATTCTATTGTCCTAACTAAACCTAGTTAGTGGAGAGGCTTGTATTCAGCCAATTAAAGGTAAAGGTAAAGGTATCCCCTGTGCAAGCACCGAGTCATGTCTGACCCCTGGGGTGACGCCCTCCAGCATTTTCATGGCAGACTCAATACGGGGTGGTTTGCCAGTGCCTTCCCCAGTCATTACCGTTTACCCCCCAGCAAGCTGGGTACTCATTTTACCGACCTCGGAAGGATGGAAGGCTGAGTCAACCTTGAGCCGGCTGCTGGGATCGAACTCCCAGCCTCATGGGCATAGCTTTCAGACGGCTGCCTTACCACTCTGCGCCACAAGAGGCTCTTATTCAGCCAATTACACTACAACAATTAATTTAATTGAACTATGCCTTTATGTTATGGCTGAAGTGGGTTGTTGGCAAATGAAAGCCCAACCCACACTTAGGTTATCCGTTTAAGGATGTGCTTGTCTTCATGAAGTACAAGACCTCAATGTCAAGACAGATTGAAAATGTGAATGAGCAGCTCAATAGATAAGCAGCTTTCTGTGACCTGCTGGAGTATTAAAGAATTTCTCCAGAACTCAAAGCATGCCTACCAACATGTTTAATACAGAACCAAGGATTCTATAATATTTGGTAGGTGGGCATAAAATTCTACTCAAAAGCTGGAAGCTACATTTGGAAGAGTAGAGGAAGCTGGTTTGCTTTTTACACCTTACTTTTCTATTTCTATACCTTAAAGACTCACATGAGTTTGCAAATCAGCTTTCTTTCCTCTCTCTGCAACAAGAAACTTGTAGGATTGAGAGATCTCTGAGGTGGGAATGAGAGAGCTCTAAGAGAACTGACTGGCCCAAGGTCAGCCAGCAGACTTCATGTAGAAGAGTGGAGAATCATATCCAGCTCTCCAGATTACAGTCTGTACCTCTTACCCACTATACCATGCTAGCTCTTTGACATGCCACATGTGGCTCTTCTGAGCACTGTTCCCCCATGTTTTAAGAAAGTAAGCAAGGCCATCGCCTGGCAGAACTTGTGGATGATAAGGGGTTCTCACCCTGAAACATCCACCACCAGATGAAGAGATAAGCTGCAAACCTCCCTGAGGGGCAGTTGTCATGATCAGGAATGGAAATAAATTCGATTCTTTTGGTAAATGGCAATTACTAATGTGACTTTCTGTAAATTGCAGAGTGAATACTACAGTAGGATCATAATGGACCCAATGGAAGAGGCCCCCAGATGATTCCTCAGCTAGAGTTAATAATTCAGTACCATCTTAGTTTCCATTTTGTGCATGCATTGAACAAATATTCTCAGTTCTTCTTCCTTAGTAAATGCTGCTATGTTACCTAACCCCAAGGCAATGGATAATATTTCCAATATTATGGAAGACCAGGGAATACTAATGGTTCACAGGTTAAAGGATGGAATCAACCATTGTGCATATCAAGCAATTCAAGCCCTTTAACTCAGCATTGCATAACAAACACCCTTTTTGGTACCAACCAGAGTAAAAACAGACACAAACAAGAGAGAAATAATTGATCTGCAATGCTGGGAGTACTAAGGTTGCATTCAAAAGATCAAGGTCAATTCTATCTTTTTTGACTAGTGTAATTATTAAAGCCATGTAGCTCAAAAATTTCCTCCAACCCTGGAATGAATTTCCCACAGATGTACTCTGCCCTTTTCTGTGCTTGCTGATGAATAATAGTATCATCTTGTTCCACAGAAATGTCCATATCTACTATAGAGAATTAATAAAGAGCTTGACATTTAACTTTAAAAAAATGTTTTACTGCCACTAGGTACACTTGAAGAGTTGTTAGGGTATCCTTTGAAACATTCTCATACCAGCACTAGTGGAAGAGGAAGATGACAAAGGGGAGGAGGAGGAAAAGGTCTTTATACCTCATTTTTCTCTACCTTGAAGAGACTCAAAGCAGCTTCCCTTCCTCTCCCCACAACAGGCACCTTGGACCATTTCCACACCAGGGGCTTCATGCTGGGCTGCAGACTGGAATTTAAGCCATGGTAGGTTGCCCCGCCTCTCCCTCCTCCCACATGGGGGAGCATTTGGTTTGGTGCACAATGTCTGCCCCTGATTTGTGCTCCCATATGGAAGCCAGGGCAACAAGGTTCCCAGTGCAGAAATGGTCCTTGTGAGGCAGGTGAGGCTGAGAGAGTTCTGAGAAAACCCAGCAGGCATTATGTGGAGGAACAGGGTATCTGTTGAGAAAGCCTGACTTAGACCATCACTGTCTCTCATAAAGCTACATTAGGGACATATTACTACTACTACTGAAGTACTCATATTAGAATATGACTCAATTGGCCATATATAAAATATGCAAAACAGGTAAAACAAAGGTTCAATGAAACAATATACCTACTTTATAACCATTTTTTCTTGATTAATCTGTCATACTGTTTAAAGAACTCTGTGAAGTATAAGCAACTTTTTTTGAACAAGGATATTTGCAAATGTTGCACCTTTCAAAAAATATGGGAAGGTAATCTTGGGATTTACATTAAAAACCAACCATATATTTCCAAGGCATGTAATTTAATTGTTTCTTAACATTGAATTTGGTCACATCATTAACGAAAACTAGCATCTGGATGAAAATTCATTCCCAACATCTTATTTTTGGTGTATGTATATTCTGTAATAGTTATAAAAAGAGTCTATGGAATAACATTAATTATGAAAGTATACATTTATATTGTTGCAGTCTGTATGTTTATTTTAGGTGAATTGTTTTCTCTAGAGTAGCATTAAATGTCTGCAAAGCCAGCAAGTCAGAACTGTCTAATTTTTCTGCAGTTGTTCTGCTATCCTTTTCATTAATAGCACAGAACAAAATCTATCATATGATGTAGACTAGAGGGAGCAATCTTTCTCTTCTAGAATTCCCTATCCTTAAAGCAACCTGCCATTGGCAAAGGTAAACCAGGGCTCATTTGGTTCATACAGGCTCCCATGATGATATCACACAAAGCAACTTATATCTGCTTTGTAAGAGCTACAGGGAATTAATGAACAGCTGAAGGAAATTCATCACTTCTCTCTCCATTTAGGACAGTACAAGGCTGACAAACACCACATTTTCTAAGCCTTTATGGGTACCACTGCACTGATACTAAGCAGGGAAAAATGCTGGTGAGACTGATCATTACAGCAATGTTGCTGCTGTGATCCCTGGCAATCATACATACAATCACAGAGTTGGAAGGTACCACCAGTGTAATCCAGTCCAACCCCCTGCTGAATGCAGGAAATGGGCACAACAGCCAAACACCCACACAATCCCTCCTGTCCACTCACTTAAAATCTGCCTAAATTCACAGAATTAACATTTCTGTCAGATGGTTATCTAGCCTCTGCTTAAAACTCCCAAATAAGGAGAACCTCCCAGCTCTTGAGGAAGCCTGTTCCACTGAGGAACTACTCTGTCAGAAACTTCTGCATGATGTTTAGCCGAAAATTATTTTGAATTAATTTCAATCCATTAGTTCTGGTCCGATTCTCCAGAACAACAGAAAACAACTCTGCTCCATCCTCTATGTGACAGACCTTCAAGTACTTGAATTTGTCTATCATATCACCTCTTAGTTGCCTTCTCTTCAGGCTAAGCAGCCCAACCATTCCTCATACATTTAGGTTTCCAAACCCCTCACCATTTTTGTTGCCCTCCTCTGGACACACTCCAGTTTGTCTACATCCTCCTTCAATTGTAGTGCCCAAAACTGAACACTGTACTCTAACTGAGGTCTAACCAGAACAGAGTACAAGGATTCCTTTCTTTCCAGGTTTTCCCTGGCAACCATTTCCAACTGTAGAAAAATATATTCTTAGGTCTTGCTAGGATTGTCTGTTTCCAAATCACACAGATCATTTCCCCTGCAAAGAATTTCTGGTTTTAATGGTGGGCATTATGACAACTGAATGCTTCCTTGTTTTGCTCAGGTAAGGTAGGGCCCACCCAAAAATGAAACTAACTTATTTCATAGGCATTTTGTTTGTTTGTTTGTTTGTTTATTTATTTATGTTTAAACTTCTATATCACACACTCCCAGAGAACTGGCTTGCAGCAGTTTACAAAAAAAGCGAGTCACATAATAACCAATAAAACATATGGTAGAAACCCCTTAAAAACAGATCACATCCACAAAAGATGACAGTATCCAGCTGACTAAAAGCAAGGAAAATAACATGTGACTTCCAGGGGAATGGCAGGGAAGCGTGCCCAGCTGGCATTATTTCTGGGGTTACACCATGGTCAAAAGGTTGAAAAAGGCTGGGTTATTGTAATGAAGGATGCAAGTCAACATGAGACAGAAAAAACCTTAATGCGATACATTGTTTCTGTTATTTCTAAACTACTTAATTATATTTTACTAAAATTTAAGTAGTGCCAAGTACCCAAATATTTTCCAGTCATCTGGGTGTCTGTACATTAATTGCCTGGAACACTGAAAGCTAGCAGCAGGTTAAAAAAACTGCTTAGGAATTCTAAAATTCCTACCATGGAAAATCCCTTCCATGTGGATTTGTTTTTTGATGGATGTTTGTACTTTGTAGTGGTTTCCTGACTATACCAAAGCAGTGGTTTCTCGATACCTGACTATACCAAAGCAGGAGCTGCCGTGCCTGCGTGTTTGCGCCCGCCAGCGGGTGCCACGCTGCAGGGGGGAGGCGCAGGCGCAAACACGCAGGTGCGGCAGCTCCGTGCCTGCGCATTTGCACTTGCTGGTGAGCGCGGCTCTCCTCTCCCCCCCCGGTCCCCAAGCTTGAACGATTCGGCCACCAAAATGGCCGATCATTCCCAGCACAGCAAGCACCGCGCCGCAGGGGGGGAGGCAGGTACCCGCACCTCCCTCCCCCCCCTCTGTGGCCGGGTAGCGGGCTGTGGCCTGGCGGTTGGAAAACAATGCTTTAAAAGGCTGTTCCTGAGCCCTTAGGTCTTAAAAAAACTGCTAGTTTTGCAATACAAATCTATGTATTCTATAAGCAGTAGTGAAGGCAAACTGTGATACAAAACAGGAAGGAAAATTCCATGGTGCTAAATCTTTATTATTTATTTTACTATTTCAACACAGAGAAGATTCAAAACCAAAGTATATATGCTGAAATTGATGCAAGATGAACAGAACAATATTTATTATCCATGGGGGCAGAATTTTGTAAAAAAAATGTTATTTATTCTAAAAACTGTGGAGGGATGTATATGACAAACTAGGATAGGTGTTTTGTGTTTCTACAGTTGTCATAGCACACTTTAGCTTGCGGCAATAGATAGTAAATATTTATTTGTTGATTTGGTTGTGGAACAGGTTCTCAACAGAGGTTTCTAACTGTGTGATGAGCTGGCTCCTGCCCCATAAAACATGAGTTTTTATATTATTGATTGATGCCAGTGACTTTGGGGAAAGTTGAGGGAGCAACTCCCCAGAAAGGTAATTTTCTCTCCCCTGGCTTTTTTCAACTGCAGATACATTACGTAAAGGGTGTGTGTGGAATCTGACAGAAAATAATTGAGTGTGACTATTTATTATTTATAAAGCAAGAACAGGTTCTTGACAAAAACAGAAACAAAAGACATTTTCAGGGTATGCCTGGCCATGTTGTGGCAGAGTTTTGCATACAGCACTGAACAGAAATGAGTAACCAAGAAAAGGAGGGCATAACTAAAGCTTCTTTGTCCTCAGACCTCAAAAGCAGCAACACACATAGCCTCACACAGGTAGCTTCCTTCCTGAATCACAAAACTGCAACACAGCAGTGCATGAACCCAGCATCCTGAAGAGGATTTTTATAGGATTTCTCTCCACTTCAGAGACCTCCTTGCCACACAACAGCTTCCCCCCTTTCCTTGCTTCTTTGCTGTACAACTGCAATGTTTAAATGTACACCTAAATATGTAAAGCATTATTGTGTTAAACAGGTGCTAAAAGCATATACTGAACAGAATGTTGAGACAGACTGCAGTTTTCTTTTGACTGTATAGTGAGTGACTAGCCTAGATTCTTTTTTTGTGAAATTTATGAAACAGAAACAACTCTGAGCTGATATCAATTTTATAAGAACTCAATTCAGGAATCAAGGTAAAAGAGATGGACCTTGTTTTGAATCCTCAGTGAGCCTTCACAATCCTAAATTTTGGGAGAGGAACCCAAAGCCGAATAGTCGCCAGAGATTCTCCTACAATTCATTCAAATTTTTTGTGTCTGAGTAGATACACTAAGAAGACAATGAAACAAAGGAGGGTGTATCCCTGGAGAAATCAACCACTGCCACCTGTCCCTTTCCTGCGACTCTACCTTTCTTTTTTGTGGAGGCCCGCTTGTCCTTCTCTCCAGCATTCCAATCCGGGTCGGGGGGGAGGGGGAGGAGCTGCTGCCACAACATTGTTCACCTCCAACTCAGATAAAGCTGAGTGGAACTCTAGAGCTCCGGGTGGCTCCTTGGGGTCTCTGGCAGCCGGATGCGTCCCCTATGGTGCTTGCTTCTCAGTAAGTGGGTGACCAGCCTCAAAACTGGTCATCTGAAAACAATGTGCAGCCATGAAGAGTTCCATGAAGCTCCTTCTGAGCTCAGTGGGATTTCCACCTTGTCTTTTACTCATCCTCCTTTTTGTATCTTATAAAGATACTAGTAAATAAGCCCGCTGCAGTCTGAATGCAGCGGGTGCTAGTGGGGCTCGCGAGTCTTGTGGGTCATGCTGGGGCAGGGGCTGCTCGGCCTGGGCCCAGCTGTCGGGCGGCGTGGCCTACCTGTTCTTCGGAGCAGGAGGCGAGGCCGCAGTCTAGGTTCCTGGTCGGTGGCTGAGTGTGTTGGCAGCGAGGTGAGTGGCAGCAGTGCTGGTGGCAGCGCTGGGCGTGGCGCCGCAAGTGTGTGCAGGGGTCCAAGGCCGGGTGGGCCATGTGGGTGCGTCGCATGGGCCGGCGCCGCAGCCGCGGCCGCCGCTGCAGCTGGCCGCTGCGGCGGCGGGAGGCGGTGCGGGCTGCTCCCAGACGTGTGGGCTGGTGCCAGGTGTCGCAGAGTCGGAGGCAGCGGCAGGGCCATGGCGGCTGGCCCTTCCTAGGCATTCTGCGAGGGAGTGAGCAGCTGGCCAGGATGCGACAGAGGAAATGGCGATGGCCAGCCGCATGCAGGCAAGCTGGAAGGGGGGCAGATCGGGAGGCGCTTTGCGCCTCCCAATTAGTCAGTCTGGCGGCAAGGGACCAATTGCGAGCCACGCTGCGCACTGCGTGCTTCGCACCTGCCGATTGGGCCCTCCGATTGTCAGTCCAGGGGAAGGGGCCTATTGGCACCCTTCCTCATCACAGACAGGGCATGCCCTTGGGGCCCTTACCAAATTATTTAATCTGCTCCGCTAGGATTATTTAATCTGCTCTGCAGGAGAATGCCCCTTTCATTTTCACAACAACCATATAAGGTAGAACAGCAACTGGCACAAAAATTGCCAAGTAAGAGCCCAATTGAGACTATTTCTACATGGAGGCAGACTAGGTGCACTGCCTCCTGCTTGCAAATGTGTGATTGTAATTTGCACATTTGGCTGCTTCCTCACGGAAGCCCCCTCAGGCGTTATTTCACCATCTCGTCGCGGCTTTTCCCTTCCTGATGAGTCGTGAAGACAGAAGTGTGGACGACCCACAGGTTTCTCTCCGCTTCTCTGGTTGAGAGGTTGGGCAAGGGTAAATTCCTCATGTGGAAATGGTCTGAGACTCTACCAGCCCTCTACCTTTTCTCCTCCATTTTTTGTCTGATTCTTGTTGATTTATCATTGTTTAGTTGCAGTTCCTTGACAAAGCTGGGCCCACAGCCTAATATTATGATGTTATGGTGTATGCTATGCTGTTTCCTATTTTACTTTGCACCCAAAAGTAAAATATTCTTTCTAAATGGGAACAAATTACAAGATTGCCAATCATCCATTCACAAAAACTACCCAAGCACAAGACAAAAACAACCTTTGTTTGCAGAACTTGATGCACACCATGATTACTGTACATTTTCCAAACACAAAGAGATAACACTCATCACTAGAATTGCACAGCATCTTGCAACAGTGGAAGATGGGGCAACCAGTTTTATACCATGAGCCTCTCTCTGTTCTACCAAATAAATACATACCTTTCGGTTGTAGAAAAATGCATGACATCAAATGGAAGGCTAAATTGCAATATGAATATCTATCCTAAAGAGCAGTGAATAGACACATATTTCAAAATAGAACATACTGTAATCATTGGCAGGGGAATGAGACTTTTGGGAATAAGTAGGATCATAAGCCAAGATGGATTTTTTTCTAATGCTTTTTCCAATATCTTTAAACAGCCCCGTGGCGCGGAGCGCCACGGACTGAATAAAGCAGTAAGGGCAGTGTGGGAGGAGTTAGGGCGGGCCGTGTCCGGGATAAAAACTCAATCAGAAGCCCCTCCGAGTGTCCATCCCGTCCCAAGCAGCCAATGGGGAGCCGCGCAAAGCGCGGCTCCTCATTGGCTGCTTCACCCGCCCAGACAGCCACAGGTGAGGGGTGAGCCGCGCCGCCTTCTCCCGGCCAGCGGAGCAGCCTTGCCGCGTCTATGATGCGACGAGGCCGCTCCGCCGGCCGGGAGAAGGCTCGAGAGAGCCTCGGGTGGGGGGTGGGCCTTGCAGCCTTCTCCCGGCCTCCGGAGCTGCCTCGCTGCGTCGCAGACGCAGTGAGGCCTCTCCGCCGGCCGGGAGAAGGCTCAAGAGAGCCTCGGGTGGGGGGTGGGCCTTGCAGCCTTCTCCCAGCCTCCGGAGCTGCCTCGCTGCGTCGCAGACGCAGGGAGGCCTCTCCGCCGGCCGGGAGAAGGCTCAAAAGAGCCTCGGGTGGGGGGTGGGCCTGCTCTCAGGCCATCTAGGGCCCATTTCATTACAAAGTGAAATGGGCTTTAGATCTAGTAGAGTAAGGTACTTTGTCCTTATATAGGTTCCTTCTCAGTACTCAATGTGCTTCATGTATCTTAATCCTCAAGCACATCCAGTATCAGTTTAACTCCACATAAGATGGGGGGGGGGCAATTGAGAATGAAGGATGGTGGCTTGCCTAAAGACCATCTTGCGAATTCATAACTGAGACTAAATTTGAACCCAAGGCCAGAACTTGCCATGTCCCAGTTCAACCTCTTAACTGTTATTAGTATCTTTAAAGATCACTTTACATTATAAACTATATCTTACGTGAGAGGTTACAAACTGAGGAAACAATGACTTTGTGATCCCAAGGTGTTTCACAGTATCTAATGTTTCATACTGTTGTGTAAAACAGACTGAAGTAATTAAGATTAGGTTCCAGGAGGAATAAGTTTAAGGACTGTGGCTAAAAATATGAGTATCACAATTGGAGAGAACCACTTTAGGTACCTCTGAGTGTTGAGCATTTTATTGTTGTTGTTCTTCCTTTGTCATCTTCAGATATCAATCCACAATGAAAAGTATAAGTACAGTTCTCCAGAGTTTTAAAAGTAGCTTGCCATGCAGAGTAAAGATGGAGAGAGCAGGTTGTTATTTTAGAAAAATTAAATATTAAAATCTCCACTGGGAGACACTTGGATGCACAGTTCTCTGGACTGTGAATGAAGTAGTCAGCTCTTAAACTACCCTGGCATACACTGAAAAATGAATGTAATTTCCAAAGAATACCATTAAGCAAATGCTTATTTATGATCTATAATGTGAGTAGGCTACATACAACCCACAGGACTTTTCCCAATGCACTTCACAAGGGCTTTGTAAAGGCAGCTGGATTTTGTGGCACTACAGGATCCCAACAGACATTTGCAATAATAAAGTTATAATCTTTGAGTCTTTCAGGATAAAATCAGAAAATGTGAAAGCAGATCTCATCATTTCTAGGCCTCTTTCGAGATTTGACTTGGAAGACTGGTTTAAACACTTAAGATTAAAAACAAACAAATAAGAAAAATGCAATAGAAAACTTTTTTGTATCCAAAGTTTAAAAGTTAAATGCATGAAGAATTTTCTACACAAGGATGGGGGCAGGGGGGCAGGAACTTTCTCTGCTTTCTGATATGCCTTCCAGGCACATGGAGATAGATTCAGATTGATAGTTATGTTGGTCTGAAGCAACAGAACAAAGTTTGTGTCCAGTGGCACCTTTAAGACCAATAGAGTTTTATTCAAAGTATAAACTCATATGCATGAACATTTCTAAGGAAGTGTGTGTGCACACAAAAACTTATGTTGTGAATAACACTGTTGGTCTTAAGCGGGGGTAGTCAAACTGCGGCCCTCCAGATGTCCATGGACTACAATTCCCATGAGCCCCTGCCAGCATTCGGAGGGCCGCAGTTTGACTACCCCTGGTCTTAAGGATGTCACTGGACTTGAACTCTGTTCTTAAGTAACATGTAGTTTATTTTACACAATGCAGCCACTGGAGCTGTAATTTTTTTTTTTTAACTCCACAATTCATTATTTCTGCGGAGAAAAGGAGACTGGTACTCATGTCTTTTTCTTTATTGGGGAAAAAGAAGTTGGAAAGGGAAAAAAGACTAAAAAAAACCCTTGACTTTTGCTGCATTTTGCAATACAAAAGCATCAGGATAAAAACTACACAGGACTCCAAGTTTGGCCTAAACTATTTAAATGTTACAATCTTCCTATCAAACAGCTTTTGGTCTTCCATTGATTTTATTTCTAGTCTTGTGAGAATTTTATTTACCATACTGGACATTTCTACATTTTATAGCAGAGCTATTATATCAGCAATGCATATTTTGCAAAGACACTTGCCTATAATGTTCAGGCAAACTAACTGATCCAGATATTTGCACCCTTAATAGGCTTTATATATGCTTTATATAAGTATCAACTTATTATTATCATTATCATTATTATATGCTTTCTCTCTTGACTCTTTCCTTCTTTTTTCTGGGGGTGTGTGGGATCTGGTAGCCCCATAGACCGTTTATGCACTGGCAACTTCACTGCCCCAGCTCTTGTGCAGGAGCAAAAATCGGGGTCAGATGAGGAGCACCAGGCCAAATGCTCCCCCGTGTGGATGCAGGAAGAGGTGGGGCAACCTGCCATGACTAAAACTCCAACTTGCAGCCCAGCATGAAACCTCCAGTGCATAAACGGTCATAATATATGTACTTAGAACTTAACTGCCATCTATCTCCAGCTATGCATCAACAGTCACTGATAGTTAAGTAATTTGAAACAAATTTTGAATATAAATTTTCATAATCTGCTCCATTCAGACTCCAGAAATATTTTCAAGATGGCTTCTTTCTTTTCACCTGTGAAATATGGAAACAAATATGGAAAACTAGGCAACCATGATCAAAATGTCAGCTCACAGTTGTTGTGAAACAACATATTGTTCTCATATTTCTTTTGTTCTCCTGATGCCTTTGTTCTCCTGATGTCGGCGGCCTTCAACATCGTGGACCTCGAGTTGTTGGTCCATCACCTTGCCAGCATGGAGATACTGGGGACAGCCTTGCACTGGATATGCTCCTTTCTCTAGAACTGGCCCCAGATGGTTGCTGTGGGGGAGGAGTTCTCGTGGCCCTATAAACTCCTTTGTGGCAGCTGCTAGGGTCCTCACTGGCACAACTTGGAAGGCCCATATCCAGCCTGTGCTGAGGCAGCTGCATTGGTTGCCAATTGCTGCCCGGATCCGGTTGAAGGTTTTGGTTTTAACCTTTAAGGCCTTATGCGGGTTGGGACCCACATACCTGAGGGACCGCCCTATGCTCCCTGCAGGGCTTTACGTCCTAATACACATGGGGTAGTCACAGTACACAGGTGTCCACCCTGTTCCTTCTTTTCCATTTTTTCACTGTTGATAAAATGTTATGTGCCCACATGCTTCTTTCATGGTTGCCCCTTAGAAGAACGGATTTTTGTACCCTATTGCTTACTACCCAAAGGAGTCTCAAAACGGTTTTTTCATTCATCTCTCCACAATAGTCAACCTGTGAGGTATGTGGGGTTGTGAGAGGTCTGAGAGAGCTGGGAATGGGCCGCAGTGACTCAGCAGGCCACAGGTGTCTCAAAACATTTTTCAATTGTCTTCCCTTTCTCTCCCCATAGCAGACTCCCAATGAGGGAAGTGGGGTAGCGAGCCTCAGGGAAGCTGGCAACCCTAAGAGGAATACTCTCTGTGCACAGCAGTCTTGACCTTAATAAAGTTTTTTATACTGTTTTTTTATTTGCCAGGCCAAGGTTATTTGCCATGCCAAAAAGTCATTCCGGTTACCATGTGTCTCCAGCAATTTACTTGTTCTCTATTTACAATTTCAGGCTGTAAATATTTATTTAGATCTTCCTACACTTTCCAGACTCACAGGACTGATGCTGGTCTGCCTGTCTGCGCCTCAGAATACAAACAGTTGCTGGTAAGGGCTGACCATAGCCCATAGCCCAGGAGGGACATACCTGTACCACTCCCTACCAACTGCAGGCAAAAAATGGCTCCTTTGAAGGCTGGACTCTGAGGTGTTGTACAATTTTGAAGTCCCACCTCCAAACCTCCAGGAATATTTCCAAATCAGGGGTAGCCAACCTCCAGGTGGGGCCTGGAGAGCTCCTGGAATTACAGCTCACCTGCAGAGTATAAAGATCAGCACCTCAGGCAGAAAGGGCTACTTTGGACAGGGTTGTGGTAGAGAAGAAACATTTAAGGCCTCTCACACAGGTTGTTGTTGAATTGAAAGACTTGAGGCCTACTGCACAGGGTTGTTGTGCAGATGAATCAGGAGACAAAAGAGCCAGTTTCTTCTGCAGAATAACACTGTGCAGTGGCCTCAAATCTGCAGAGAGTTACAAAGAAGAAAGACACATGGCTTGGCTGTGTCTAAACCCCAGCCAGAGCAGTATTTTAAGTGAGAAGGGGCTTTTCTGTGACCTCCCTGTCAGCCGTTTGGCATAAGGGGAAAGTCTCCACCCCCCATCAAAAGGAAGGCCCTCGGGCTCCTCTGTGTTGCTTTCTAAAGGAAAATGCCTTCCTCCCCTCAGTCAGGGCCTGTCAGAGGCTCCTTCACAGCATGCCTGAAGGGGGGGGGAACCTCCTGCCAGCTCTGTCAGGGTTCTGAGGCAATTTGCTGTTGGACATGACTGTTAGGACAGCCTCGGGGGAAAAAAGGGCTGGCACAGCCTGTGTTCTCATCACCCTTGGCAGCCCTACTGACCTCCTCTCCCTGAGGTGGTCAGGAGCAGACTGGCAGCCAGACTGGGCTGGGTGAATGGAATTTTGGTCTGTTCTGGTGAGGGGCCAATCGGAAGGCACTTCGCACCTTCCGATTGGCCCCTCCGCTTGTCAGTCTGGGGCCAAGGGGCCAATTGTTGCCCCCCCCATCACGGACTGAGTCCACCCCAACACCCCTTACTGTTTTATTAAGAGGGAAAAGATATTCTAATTTTTAATTTTCTAGTAGTTGACCCAGTATAAACTTCATTGCAGTTGCATTCTAACAAATATGTGACATTCTGGCTGTTGCAATTACTGAAGAATCTTACTTTCTGACTGTAGCCATATTCCGATAATTCTGTTTGTGTGGTGGTCCAAGACTGTACAAACGATACTTCCTCTACGTGGGAAATGTCCCACAACCCCTTACTTCTTTATGGTCATAACTAGATAAGTCAGTGTGCACAATGTAGTCACCTAAACTTTTGGATTTCCTAAGACCAATTAATGGAGGATGTTTACAGCCTGGAATGTCCTCCTCCAAATGCCAATTTCTCTTTTATGTTTTTTTTTTCCTATGGGTTTTACCAGGAGAGAAAAGGTAAAGGACCAAAATAACCTATTATTCTTAGGTCTAAGTTTCTTGTTCAGTGAAAAAATACCTCTCTATTTCATCTGCTCTTTTTTCTTGTCTGTTTGACCACCCTAATAGGGTATCCTCTTTCTGAGACATCCTGTTTCATATTATCATGATTTGGGCTGATCCTGCATTGAGCAGGGGGTTGGACTAGATGGCCTGTATGCCCCCTTCCAACTCTATGATTCTATAATTCTGTGATTCTGTGATTCTATGATCAGCTTCTCTAATATAATCTGTTCTAGCAGTTGAGTTGCATTTTATTCTCAAAAAATTGACTGAAGGGTAAATTATATCTTAAATGAAAAGGATGGAAAGAATCAAAATGTAAGGTTTCCTATAGGGACGTACCTTTAACTTTAAGTTATCATTAATATATGCCTCCATGTCAAAAAAAAAGCTATGTTCCTATGGTTAAATTCACCCATAAATTTCAAAGAACCATCTAAGGTATTTCACCAATCTTTAAATTGATGGAAATCAACCTTACTATCAAGCAAGAAAGAGATCATCAAGAAATCTCAATTATTAAATACAGGCATGTAAAAGATTACTGTCAGCTTATATGTACCTTTTCAAAATTTATCATACACAGATTTGCGATGGCCGGCACTATCTGCTGGTAATCTACTTACATGGATTGTGATCTGGCTAAATGCTCTATTAAATAATGAATAAGCAGAGGAATTCTGTAGGAGGTTGCCTTTTTCCCAGAATTTTTTCTCTTGCTGTAATGTCTTCTTATGAGGATGAAATATTTCAGACAGACATTACTACATAGCTGTTAATTAACAGATTTATCTTCAAAATAGGAAAGTGGTGACAATTAGGGCCAAAGACCTGAAGCTTGTAGCTCATCTATTACTTAAAATTTTCAATCACTACAGAAGGAAATATGGTTATAGTCCATGAAATTGCTAACAGAAGACAATTAATGGCTCAGATTCTCAAACCCAAGTATAATATTATGTACGGGAACCATGCATGATGTAAATTCCCCTACTATACAAAAAACAGGCAATGAAACTAAATTATTTTTCTATCACAAAATTCACAGACTATTTCATTTTAAACAAACTCTAATTAATAGCTAAAAGGAAAACGAGACTATTGTTTTCTACAATTAATTCATGTTCCAGTTAGTTTAGATACTTGTCATCATCCTTATGTATGCCAACGTGTTTTTCTACAAACACATCCCTAAAATTTGCTATATGGTTAGGGACATGTGTGTCATCACTACATAGCTTATGTATGGGAAATAGTTATGTTGCCTACAACAGAGGAATAAGTTTCTTAAATCTACATATTGAGTCACCAAGTGCCATACATGCATGGATGAATCAGATCTAGCAGTCCATAATTTAAACTAGATCTGATTAAGAACCCAGCGGTTCAGCTCACACTGTGCTTGCCAGTTGTTAGCAAGGATCTGTTTTTGTTTTTGTTTTTGCTGGACAGTGTGGTTGTTGGTGAGCAGCTTCAGCCTATCTGAAGGGTTACCCCGTTTATTGAAACAGAGCAGCATTTGTGTTCTCACGCAGTCTAGTCGTCTGTCGTCGTCCCTCCGACATACCTGTCAGCAGCACTGTATGCTATTCTTTCTTTGTTCATGCTCCAGGAGTTTAATAAAGAAATGAGCATTTGGTGTTTATCTAAGCCTGTGTTATTTTCAAATAGCTTTATGGGAATCAGAGCTCCCCCCATGCCAATTAATTACCTGACCCAGTTATCCATGACCCTGGGGGAGAATCAATTTAACATACGCACAGATGCAAAAATGGCTGCAAGGAAAAAGGAAATGGAACTCCACCGCCATAGCTGTTATGCCGCTTGCAAGGGCAAGAAGACCGAAGGCTCAGCTCATGAGTGATTGCTACTGTCAAAAACTGCATGTTTACCTGTCAACATACCTGCCACAAAGTTCACAGTGGCAGTGATTTAAACGTTTTGGAATTCTCAGAATTTCTCCGAAATGGAGCTGAGATTCCCTCAAAGAACTGAAAGCAGTTGGATCTTCAACATTAACAGATAATTTCGTCATCCTGACAATAATGTGCACACACAGGCATATGCTAATTTAGCTGCTATTCCAAACCATTTAAATCAATTCACAGTGATCTTTCACCACATAAAGCATCAGTGCGTGGAAGAGGAGGGGAGACATCACATACATGCATCAGTTGTAAAACGTAATGTAAATATTTAGCTGACAGTACAAATTAGCGCTTGATACTTCAACCAACACCAAACTTCCCATGAAATTTTATACAGAAATGTAGCATTGAAACTTAGGCCTTAGGGGACTGGAGAGAAAGGGAAATATATAAATATTTTAAAATAAAGTTTGTAAGTCATGTAGTATTTGGAATAATCCAAGAGACAGTTCCTACGTGCAAGGACAACACTTCTTACCTCCTGATAATGACTTGCCATGGAATTCATCTATGATTGCCGTTTCATGCATGCAATCTATCACTTGATATTACAGCTATAGAATGTTAAATATGAAAAGCAAGTTAACTGCCCAGTTGAGTTAGAATCTCTATTTGTAGCATATATGTCCCCTCTGCTTCCTGGGATGGACTGAAGCTACACTGATCAGCTGCTATTGTACACTACAAGGTCCATAGGAGGGAAAGTACATGAGTCTGTTATTCTAACTTGCCTGTATAATGGAATGCCATTCTACCAACAGATGTTGTAGAAGAATTGTGTACAAATAAATTCATTGTGAACTATGCTGCACTAGGTTTTTCCCCACATAAATCCATAAAACTACTCAAGAGGGAGAACAGCAGATGGCAACCACTGGTGCACAGAGAAACCATGGAACACATATCTTTGTTGATTTCATTCCCTTGCCATTACTCATTCTCTTGCCCTATTTCTATGAAGACAAGGAGATTACAACAGTAATATTCAAACTTCATACCTGCTGGGGGTCGGACTAGATGACCCAGGAGGTCCTTCCAACTCTATGATTCTATGAATCACAGAATCAACTCCACTTTTATCTACAAAAGAGCCTTTCAGAACTGAAGATTCTGACACATTTCAAGATGAATTAAGCTGACGCAGTGCAATTGCCAGGTTCATTGGGCTTCACCATTGGCCCCTACAAAATGAATATACACTTTTGAATGCATCCAATACTGTTCAATGGCTGGCAAAAGCTGATGGTCTCTGGAGAAGAGACATGTTGAAATTCTGTCTCCTATCCTAAAGAGCTCATACAAGAGCTAGTTTAAGAGCTAATTTACTGAAATGTTATTCTTTTGCTGCCAAAAAGTTGCTTTCCTGCTTGAAAATATGTAAATAAAATATATGTAAATGAAATGGAATAATATAGAATAGTGGGAATATATGGTGAACAGAGAAAAGAGGAGACACCTGTATAAAGTTGTGTTGCTGTGGAAACTACCAAGCATATGCCGAATGGTAAAAAGCTAGGGGAAGGCAAGAAAACACACATGATGAGATGACTAACTTTCATAGTTTAAAACAATCAATATCACTTTAAAAGCTACCCAGAAATTTGTGCTAACAGAGAAATGTCATGAAACAGAAGATGAAAGCTGTTCTCTTCATCAGTCAACATAAATAGGATAGACCAACCTTTGCCTTGCAGGGGGATATTGACCTGAACCTGCAATATGCTTAGTCTCCAATGCACAGGCAGATGGGGCCCATGCCACTTTCCCAGGCTGGAGTCTGTGCAGTCCCAAGACAGCTCCCTGAACTCATGCTGGCCATGTGACACTTCCCCCTAAACCACTTGTTTGTCCCAGCCCCAGACATAATTTAAGCAACCTCCCTGAAGGACAAAATTGGTCTCTCTAGTCAAAAGAGGCCCCATCACTCCTAGAACTGGAATCTGAGCAACCCCAGGCCCCCACGCTATGTGGGGAGTTGGTGAGGACAGGTGACAGGTTTGCAGCCACCTCCTCCCACAAGGCTGGCCTGGTCAGACAGTATCTCATATATCTGCAGACCTGGGCTGCAACGCAAAGCTCAGATGATCAATGAGGCCATCCAAACAGATCGGATGCATAGAAGTGAAGAGGTATGAGGGATTGATCTGCAGAACTTAATATGTAGTCTGCCCCTGCTCCCTCCAGCTGGAAACAGCATTGGCATCACGTGTTGGGGAGCCAAATCACGCTGGCATAAATATGAAGCTAGGGAATTCCTGAATGGGATGAAGAGGTACCTGCATCAGAGTGATCTACCAGTTGTTGACACACCTGCAGTCTATCATAACTGAGACTATATAACCAGATGAATGCTCCCTTAGAGCATTGTACCTTACTATGTGGGTGCCTTAACTTCATTTCCTTGGCCAAAGATCTCCACCGGCTTCTAGGGTGCAGCACCTTGCATACCTTGTGTGGTCCTAAGCAGCCACTTCCTGTGCCAAGCACATTCCAGCTCAAGCCCTGGGAAGCTCTTGGCATTGCTCGCCCATCCACACCAACAGCACTTCCATACTTGACCTGTAATGAGGCACACACCCCTCCAAGCCAGGCTGGCCCATTAACTTCAAATAACATGGGATTGGCCGCCCTGCAAAACAAGACCAGGTGACGACTCTGACACCATTTGCAGAAGGCGTGGCCTGCCTGAAGCCAACAGGTGATGTCCGGCCACTGCTGCAGGTTGACCCGGCCACCAGGGAGCACCCTACCCTTTTGCAATGATATTCTCCCATGGAGTAGCCTTCGGGTTGGTGCCCCCTGTAAACTGGCCCTTGTAGGGCCCATCATGCATCACAATGCCACTGGCTGAGGCCCACCAGTGGCATCCAACGATGCCCCAAGACCCAGAGTACATGGCACCCCCGTTCCCCCAGTGCTGGCACCCACTGCCTCTCTGATGGGTGTGTATTGCCTGGCGAAGACAAGGGTGTAGCCCTGCCCAGTGGCCACCAGACACCAGTGGCCAGCTGAGGGCCACTGGGTACTCCATTCCCCACCCATGGGGTGGGTGCCTTCCTACCCACCTGAGCCAGGGACCAGCAGCCAGGCCAGTGGACAGTGCTCACCATCTGCTGTTGAAGATGCCATTGTTCCCCATGGCTGCAAGCCCCCTCAGATTTCCCTGGAGACCTTCCGAGCTGGTGCACAGCAGCCTGCCTCAGCATGAGGCAAGGGGTTGGACTGGATGACCCCCAGAGTTCCCCACCAACTCTGTGCTCCTGCAAACCAAAACCGTTGCCTGAAGCAGGGGGCTGGACTAGATTACCCTGAGAGGTACTTGCCAACTCCTCGCTCATACAAACCAAGACTGCTGTCAGAAGCATGGGGTTGGACTAGATGAACTTGAAAGGTACCTGCAACTCTTTGCTCATACAAACCTTTATGCCAGTAAAAAGTTACTGACTGACTGACTGACTGCTCATACAAACCGAGACTGCTACAGAAGCAGGGGGTTAGACTAAATGACCCTGGAGGTCCCCACCAACTCTGCTTATGCGAACAGTGCCCATGGTGTACAGCATGGGGTTGGACTAGATGACCCAATGAGGTCTCTGCCAGCTACGTGCCCTTGCAAAAACTGTAGTTGGTTGTAGCTCCACTGTTGGATCCCAACCCTCCCCCCCCTTTTTTTAGAAGAGGGCTGATCCCCACAAAAAGGCATTTTTGTAACCACTGGCTTGTCACGTCTCTTCTTCAAGTGGGCTCCACCTTAAGCCTCGCAGCAGTGCTCAAAGTATTGGCACATGCTCATATTGAATTCCCAACAGGTGCCCCACCCATCATACCTATACATGGGCTTACATCTGTCTTGTTCTGTCCTCCTGACATATGGGCTCACTTTCATGTTCTAGGTGTCATGGTCCTTTAAGTCCCACCTCGTCTGGATGTTGTTTGAAGATCACTTGCGAGCCTACTCATTATGCACCATGGCCTCTGCATCCCCAGAAAGTGCTTTGGCCTCCAAAATATTTATTAAATGATTCTCCAAGTGCCAACTCCCTTCTGGGTGAGCATCAGCAACAAAGCATAGAAAATCTGTTTACCTCCTTAACCAATTAGTGAAGGAGTGATTGTTATATCCCACAGTAAAGTTGTTTTTGTTTTTAAATCCCCTTTGAACCCTATTTTTGGGACATCTCCATCTGGTCACAACCTGTTAAATATGTCAACAATACCCATCATGGGCCCTCTTGATTTCCTAGTAAGGTGAGTACCAGGTGGGTTTTTCCCAGATGTATAATCCAAAGGGGATTTTGTGGACTAACCCATCCCCGCCTTATCTTTATAATAAATATGCAAAGATTACAGCTGATTCATCATCCAGATCAGATACCCAGAACCAAAGAATCCTGACGCCAATAGGTCCCATCCTGTTGGCCTTCAGAGAAAAGACTCACCCGAGGTACCGGCAGCCTGCCAAGCCCTGGAGTACTTTCCTCCATACATTATACTCTTATACCCAGTTGTCTCTTGTTGCTCTGTTCCTTCCTGTTGAATATTCCTGGAGGAGCTAGGAATACTAACCGCACCTACACTGGCCTGTCCCTGATGTGCTGCTATAGCAATTGCTATAGGAGCAATGTGCATGTGTACAGTCTGCATACCTTGATGTGGAGTCAGCCAACCCTGTCCATACCACCCAGTCATCGTAGGGCCAGGTTGCTGCCAGCTTCACCCAGGCATTGCCTCCTGGCCGTATGACCAGGGTGATCAGGAGCAATGTGCATGTGTACGGTCTGCATACCTTGATGTGGAGCCAGCCAACCCTGTCCATACCACCCAGTCATCGTAGGGCCAGGTTGCTGCCAGCTTCACCCAGGCATTGCCTCCTGGCCGTATGACCAGGGTGATCTTACAGATGTGCCAAAACGGCCTGTGAGAGGCTTAGTTGTTTGTTAGTTTAAAAAACAAATAAACAAACAATGCCCTGCAGCATGTCTAGCATCCCTTTTCCCTCAAAAAGTAGAATGAAATAAAATTGCTGGGCTTCCCTGACATCGCGAGGCTGTTGGGCCAGGAAAAAGGCTCCTTCCACCAAGCGATGCGTCTTTGGGCGCCCTGAAGGGGGGAAAGAGGCCAAAGAATATCCGGCCATCCGTTTAACTGACGCCCAGTTCAGCCACACACCCTGTTGCCATGCCAACACACATACTGCTCAGAGAATGCCAGGGCTGGGCAATCTCTCCCACCAGCCAGGTCCCTGTCGGTGTTCCTCCCCCGCAGCAGCAATGGCCCCCTTAGATAAGTCTTGGGGGCTTTTTCTCAACTTTTTGACCATGGAGGTACTGCTGAAATATTTTTCAGCTTTCGAGGTACCTGGAAGTGATATCAGCTGGCCACACCTCTCTGCCACATTCCCAGAAGCAAGAGGAGCCTCGGCTTGCAAGGGTTTAAATGGCTACGGACCCTCCCCTTCCCATCCCATCCCTCCAGGCCTGTTACTGGCCACTTTGGGAGGAGGTGGGTCCAACTACCCAATTAAAAAAAAAAACTTTTTATTTCACTTGGAGCCAAAAGCAGCAGGCACAGGATGGGAGCGCTATCCCTATTCCCAGTCACTATTTTGGAACCATGCCATGTCATGGTATCACTGAGGAGCCTTCATGGTTTTGTACAGGCAACACTGTGGTTGGGAAACCATGGGGTAGAACAGGTCAAACTGCTGCCCTCCAGATGTCCATGGACTACAATTCCCATAATTCATGGGAATTGCAGTCCATGGACATCTGGAGGGCCGCAGTTTGACTACCCCTGGGGTAGACTATCTGAGATCACAGTCAAGAAAACACAATCAAGAAAATAGAGCAGTGCATATTCTGACACCTGCCATGGAAAAGAGGAAGCATATGAAGTTTGCTGTAATACCTATACTATATGAAGAAACAAACAAGCAAAAATATTTGTCCTCAGATAGCATACTTAAATGAAAGGTAGAAACATTTTCACAGAATATGGAGTCATGTAATCTCTCCAAGCCTAACAAGATGATTATAGCTGCAGTCTACAGCTACCATAAATGCCTGCATGCCCAGCCAAGAGCTCATGTTCAGGAGTTGAATGTCTATGGCAGTGGTCCCCAACCTTTTTATCACTGGTCAACGCTTGACAATTTTACTGAGGCCCGGGGGGAGGTAGTCTTTTGCCGAGGGACGTCACTGCCTGAGCCCCTGCTCCACTTGCTTTCCCGCTGGAGCTCCTGACTTCTTGCCACACGCTGGGGGGTGCTGCCAGCAGCAGCTGTGCAGTGCCATGCCGAGGAGGAGCCCCAGCCATTGCGGCTGCTGGAGAGCACCAAAGGTGAGCCACAGTCATGGCAGGGCAGCCCCCAAGGCAGCAGCTGGGAAGGAGGATGAGGAGGATCCGCGGCCCGGTACCAACTGATCTACGGACTGGTACTGGTCCCCGGACCAGGGGTTAAGGACCACCGGTCTAGGGTACATAATTCAGTCCATAACCAGGCATTTCAGACTTGAACATTAGGGTATCACACTGCCCATAATCTGTGTGACCAACATATTGCTACACCCCAGACATGCTTATGGTTTGTTGAAACTTAGTTGCCTACTTTGGAGTGAGGCCATCAGGCACAGCACTTCATGGCTGTCACACTCAGAAGAATCCCAGATGAAAGTACTCTATGCCATTCCAATCTCCTTGGGAAAAATGAATACATGCATTTCACCCTGGATAAGTGACTGGTAAAAACTGCCAAATGGATTCAGCCTCTCTACTCTTCTGCCATTCTCTGTGAATGACATTAATATAGACTGGGATATAATTTAGCAAGCTCTACAACTGGACTAAATGATAGAATGTCAACAAGCCCCCCTCCCCAGCCCAAAACTCCATGAATAAACTTCCAGTCTCAAGATACTATGTGGGGCTTGATATGGAGAAAGAGATAAAATGAAAGTTAGAAATTGAATTTTCTAACACAGTGACATAATTCTTGGAAACACAAAGAATCCTCCTTTTTTATCAGCAAGCAGCCACTTCCCAAAGCAAAGGATGTGATAATTATTGTTATTGCAGTTACAGCCAAATACACTGATTACATGCTTTATCTTAGATTTCTAATGAAAGACTCCAATCTGTAACAGCTGTTGTCAACTGTAATTGCTGACAACTATTTTAAAGCTAATGCGACTCACATGACAACTAGATGAAAATGCAGAGACCAGGTCTACAACTCATACTGAATGAAATGTAATGAACACAGACAATAGCAACAAATAATTTTCTAATATTGTAATCTAAAAGTAAGGCTTTTGAGATCAATTGTGTTATTGTGTCCTTTGGATTCAAAATCAATTGTATACTGTACTCACAAGCCAACATATCCCAACAATTGATCTTCATTACATTGAAAGGGAAAAGTCTTAAATCCTGACAAATTCTGGAAGAAAAGTCTATATAGTGGTCGTGGTTGCAGAAGTCATTCTGGAACAAACAGTGGCCACCTGCATTTGCCTACTACCTGGCATTGTCAACAGGCTCTGCTGTCCAAGTGGAGCTGCTACACAGGAGCATGGTCAGATGAGAATACCTTGGTTTTAATGGCTTTAGGGTAATAATTAACATCTTGAATGGAATGCAGAAACCAACTAGTAACCAGGGAAGATTTCTCAACACAGATGAAATATGCATATTACAGTTTGCAAAAAACAAACAAACTGAACCATTTTGCACCAGTTTTTATCATCATCAGCAGCAGCAGCAGCCCAAAGTAGAACAATAATACATCTTCAGGGTTACTATCAGACGGGCCAAGTCAGCAGAGTTGAAGTAGACTGTCTTTCCCAATATGTTCCTCAAAGAGTAATATGCTCTGCAAATACCAACTTGTTAATGATCCCTAGCCCCAAAGATATCTGCCTGGCCTCTTTCAGAGCCAGAGCCTTTTTGGTTCTGGTTCCAATATGGTGGGATGCATTGCCAGTTGAAATTCAGGCCTGACAGAGCTTCCAAAGTTCAGAAGGTTCTGGAATACCATACTCTTCCACTTGGCCTATGGTTGAGGCCATGGTGCTTAGAAACCATACGGGCCTCCCTCCCCTTCTCTTTTTGGTTCCTTCTCCTATGATTAGTCTGGCATGAACTAGAAAGCCTAATAGTAGACCTCTGGAAGAATGCTACGATCACTGGAAATGGTTTCTAGAATTTCTGAATAAGTAGTTTTGTTTTAGCTTATGTTGTATTAGATATTTGATAGGGCAAAAGCTATATTTTATGTATCAATCAACTATTTTTTTCCTTTCTTGTTTAAACTATAATAAAAAATCAACAAAGAAATAGAAAGGCAGTGAGGGGGATTGGACGTCAAACTGTGTTTTTAACTGTTTTGATGTTTTATTTTTTACTGCTGTAAAATGCCTGGAGTCCACTTGTGAGGAAGGGTGGTATAAAAATTAAATCATCATAAACAAAAAATTCAATATTAAAACCAAATCTGACTGTCCAGATTAGCCTAAAGAGATCTCTCCAGCATATATTTCATCACAGATGGCTGCCTTGAATGGGTCAACCATCATCAGTATGTCCATATTATATTATTTTATAGGACAGCTTAAGAGCAACAGTAAGGACAAAAAATGCAAAGGTAATCACAAAATATATCCTGAGTAATTAGCACAATCTCCTATCTGCTGTCATCAGTAAAACCAAGTTATTTAGCTTTTTGTCCAAAATTATTACTGACTAGCTGCTAGAAGGTAAATATGTTAATGGAGAGAATATACATATGAAGTTCCCTTAAGAGTAATACCTTGTGGTTGGCTTTATGCATTTAGAGAAGGTAATAGCACATGCTGTTGAAAGTGACAATGTAGTCTTTCTGTGGCTCTGTCCTACTTGTAAAATGGAGCAAAGACAGTTCTGCAGGGCCTGCAAAAGGGAGCTCTTCCACCAGCCATTTGGTTGAGATCGAGTGACTAGCAACATCTACAGGGACCCTGCTCCCTCCCTCCCAAAAATCCATTCATACGTTTTGCTCTGGACCTGTTTGCATTGTTATAGTCCATTACCTCTGTTATAGTTTTAATGTTAATATTATTATTGCTCTTATGAAAAACTAAGTTCCGGTTGCCACCTGCAGCGTGCATAATTGGTGATTTTAGCCACCGCCATTCCACCCCGAATGCGGACCTTCCACTCCATGGATAATGGGCCATTGGGGACACCTGCTATAGGGCTTCTAGTTCTAGCCTCTGTTCAGCACAGGAGAATTCAAAACTAGAGCATCCTTGACAGACAGATATGCAGCCTCTGCTTGAAGAAATACAGTGCCAACAATGTAAAACAGCAGCAATATGGTAATAACTGAAGATGTAAAACCTTGGCAAAGTGTGAATAACATGACTATGTATGTATACCCATGTAAATACAAATGTACAAGTGTATATTAACTACCACGACATTACCTCACATCATTAATACCATCTTGCCCACTGAACACAACTGAGGAAACAGTTATCTGCTCAGATAGGTCATTGTTATCTCTCTTCACACTGCTACAATGGCAAATGCTTTTAATTAGGGATTGATTAGGGATTAAGAGGGGAATTTTGACTGGTTTATGTTTTATAACCATTGTATTTTTAAGAGCTTACTATATTTTATTGGAAACCTGATGATTAATTTGTAACCTGCCACGAGCCAGCCTGGCTAAGAGCAACAAGGATTAAATTGAAGAAATAAATAAATATTAGTTCATTCTTACTCAAGATGTATGTGGCAATAGATGAACTACTTGTTTTGTCTCCGATCAATGGGGATATTCAAAACAAATTGAATACTACTTTTCAAAATGAGTAGTACCCAGAAATTCATCTTTATGAAATTTACAGGTTGATGGAATCATCAAATGTATATTTAAGTGGTATTTTGATACTGTCACACATGGAATTGTTATTATTTAAACATTGATCACATTTTGGAGTGCTGGTGGTACATACTGTTGTGATAACTGATACGTTTTTGATATTTCTGTTTATGTGAATACATATATACATATTTATGTGTAGTTATTATTTTATTCACTCTTTGCAGAGGTGTAAACCTTTACAGTTTGCTTCTATTTTTCTTTTGTGTTAGGCCCTCTCTCCTTCTCTGTTTTTGGGTTACCATCTCAAGCGGGACATACCTGAGGCTGATGCAAGGCAGTCAGTGATAGCTTTATGGACAATCCTCTGGAAGCTAAGGCTACTTCCACTGTGATTACCTTTCAGTGTAATTGAGAAGAGAAACATGGGGCCATGAAATTGGAATATGCCAAAAATATGCTCCTGTGTACAAGATGATCACTATGTAGGGGATACTGCAGGAACTCTAGTTAAAACCTCTAAGTGATTACTTTGGTAATTTACTGGTGTTCACTTCTGTTTACAGGCATTTTATATACAGTATAAAAATACAGTAAAACTGGAAATATTTTGGCCTAGCAGTGGCTTTCAGGCCCATGTTCTCCATATTTCATGTTGGCTGGGCCATTTCATTGCATATTATATTCTTCTGAATGCACAAATTTCCAACTGTAGCAATTTAGTTGCATAAAAGTTTTCTAAGAATAACAGTTTTCACTTTTATCATGTCAAGCAATACATCACACTAGCCTCCCACTGCTCATATAAAAACATAACCACTACAGTTCAAAACTGGTGTTTACTCAGTATCTGCAATTGCTTCTAATATTTAATCTAGTTTTAAGGTCAGCTTGTATTTAAAAAATATTCATTTGTTATTGTTATGTGCGAAGTCGTGTCCGACCCATCGCGACCCCATGGACAATGATCCTCCAGGCCTTCCTGTCCTCTACCATTCCCTGAAGTCCTTTTAAGTTTGCACCTACTGCTTCAGTGACTCCATCCATCCACCTCATTCTCTGTCGTCCCCTTCTTCTTTTGCCCTCGATCACTCCCAGCATTAGGCTCTTCTCCAGGGAGTCCTTCCTTCTCATGAGGTGGCCAAAGTATTTGAGTTTCATCTTCAGGATCTGGCCTTCTAAAGAGCAGTCAGGGCTGATCTCCTCTAGGACTGACCGGTTTGTTCGCCTTGCAGTCCAAGGGACTCGCAAGAGTCTTCTCCAGCACCAGAGTTCAAAAGCCTCAATTCTTTGACGCTCGGCCTTCCTTATGGTCCAACTTTCGCAGCCATACATTGCAACTGGGAATACCATAGCCTTGACTAAACGCACTTTTGTTGGCAGGGTGATGTCTCTGCTTTTTAGGATGCTGTCTAGATTTGCCATAGCTTTCTTCCCCAGGAGCAAGCGTCTTTTAATTTCTTGGCTGCAGTCCCCATCTGCAGTGATCTTGGAGCCCAGGAAAATAAAATCTGTCACTACCTCCATTTCTTCCCCATCTATTTGCCAGGAATTGAGAGGGCTGGCTGCCATGATCTTTGTTTTCTTGATGTTGAGTTTCAAGCCAACTTTTGCACTCTCCTCCTTCACCCGCATCAACAGGCTCTTTAGTTCCTCTTCACTTTCTGCCATTAGAGTGGTATCATCTGCATATCTGAGGTTGTTGATATTTCTCCCTGCAATCTTGATCCCAATTTGTGACTCCTCTAATCCCGCCTTTCTCGCCTTTCTCATGATGTGCTCCGCATACAAGTTAAATAGGCAAGGCGACAGTATACAGCCTTGCCGAACTCCTTTCTCAATTTTGAACCAATCCGTGATTCCATGTTCAGTTCTCACTGTTGCTTCTTGACCTGCATATAAATTTCTCAAGAGACAAATAAGATGCTCTGGTATTCCCATCTCTTTAAGAACTTGCCACAATTTGTTGTGCTCCACACAATCAAAGGCTTTAGCATAGTCAATGAAGCAGAAGTAGATGTTCTTCTGGTACTCCCTAGCTTTTTCCATGATCCAGCGTATGTTGGCAATTTGATCTCTAGTTCCTCTACCTCTTCGAAATCCTGCCTGTACTTCTGGAAGTTCTCGGTCCACATATTGCTGGAGCCTAGCTTGTAGGATTTTGAGCATAACTTTGCTAGCATGAGAAATGAGTGCAATGGTGCGGTAGTTTGAACATTCTTTGGCATTGCCCTTCTTTGGGATTGGAATGTAAACTGACCTTTTCCAATCCTGTGGCCATTGCTGAGTTTTCCAAATTTGCTGGCATATTGAGTGTAGCACTTTTACTGCATCGTCCTTTAAGATTTTGAATAGTTCAACTGGAATGCTGTCATCACCACTAGCTTTATTGTTGCTCAGACTTCCTAAGGCCCATTTGACTTCACATTCCAGGATGTCTGGCTCCAGGTCAGTAACTACCCCACTGTGGTCATCAGGGATGTTAAGCTCGCTCTTGTATAGTTCTTCTGTATAATTTTGCCACCTTTGCTTAATCTCTTCTGCTTCTGTGAGGTCCCTACCATTTTGGTCCCTTATCATACCCATCTTTGCATGAAACGTTCTCTTCATATCTCCAATTTTCTTGAAAAGATCTCTGGTCCTCCCCATTCTATTGTTTTCTTCTATTTGTTTGCACTGTTCATTTAAGAAGGCATTCTTATCTCTTCTAGCTTTTCTCTGGAATTCTGCATTCAATTGGGTGTATCTTTCTCTTTCTCCCTTGCCTTTCACTTCCCTTCTCTCCTTAGCTATTTGTAAAGCTTCCTCAGACAGCCATTTTGATTTCTTGCATTTCTTTTTCTTTGGGATGGTTTTAGTTGCTACCTCTTGTACAATGTTGCGAACCTCCGTCCATAGTTCTTCAGGCACTCTGTCTATCAGATCTAATTCCTTAAATCTATTTGTCACCTCTACTGTATATTCGTCGGGGATATGATTTAGTTCGTACCTGAGTGGCCTAGTGCTTTTCCCTACTTTCTTCAATTTAAGCCTAAATTTTGCAACAAGAAGCTCATGATCTGAACCACAATCAGCTCCTGGTCTTGTTTTTATTGCCTGTATAGAACTTTTCCATCTTTGGCTGCAGAGTACATAGTCAATCTGATTTCTGTGTTGACCGTCTGGTGATGTCCATGTGTAGAGTCGTCTCTTGGGTTGTTGGAAAAGAGTGTTTGCTATGACCATTGTATTCTCTTGACAAAATTCTACCAGCCTGTGCCCTGCTTCATTTTGTACTCCAAGGCCAAACTTGCCTGTTATCCCAGTTATCTTTTGGCTTCCTACTTTAGCATTCCAATCCCCCATGATGATAAGCACATCATTTTTTGGCGTTGCTTCTATAAGGTGTTGTAGGGCTTCATAGAACTGATCAACTTCATCCTCTTCAGCAGCAGTGGTTGGGGCATAGACCTGGATCACTGTGATGTTGAATGGTTTGCCTTGGATTCGAACTGAGATCATTCTGTCATTTTGGGGATTGTATCCCAAGACTGCTTTTCCTACTCTCTTATTGATTATGAAGGCTACTCCATTTCTTCTGCGAGATTCTTGTCCACAGTAGTATACCTGATGGTCATCTGAATTAAATTCACCCATTCCTGTCCATTTTAGTTCACTGATTCCTAAAATGTCGATGTTCAGTCTTCTCATTTCTTGTTTAACCACGTCCAGCTTGCCTTGATTCATGGATCTGACGTTCCAGGTTCCTATGGAATAAAAATCTTTACAGCATCGGACTGTCTTTTCGCCACCAGTTACTTCCACAACTGAGCGTCCTTTCGGCTTTGGCCCAGCCGCTTCATTCATTCTGGCGCTACTCGTACTAGCCGTCTGCTCATCCCCAGTAGCATATTGGACACCTTCCGACCTGAGGGGCTCATCTTCCGGCGTCATATCGTTATGCCTATTGGAACTGTCCATAGAGTTTTCATGGCAAAGATACTGGAGTGGTTTGCCATTGCCTTCTCCAGTGGATCACCTTTTGTCAGAGCTCTCAGCTATGACCTGTCCGTCTTGGGTGGCCCTGCACGGCATAGCTCATAGCTTCACTGAGCTACGCAAGCCCCCTTGCCACAACAAGGCAGCGATCCTTGAAGGGGGAAAAAATATTCATACAATACATAAACAGAGTATAATTTATAAACATTCTTATAAAAATAGTAATGCAGACCAAAATTACCAAAAGCATCAGAAAAATTAAAATTATGTAGAAATAAGAGGGAAAGTAGTAAGTATAAGAGAATCAGAGCAGCATTAATTAGAACTACTTCACAAAGCCTTTTCATGACCCTAGCACACTTAGAATGCTCTACCTTAAAAGACCCTGCAGAAGTCTTTATTGCACTAGAAGGCAGAGATGAAAATAAAATACTGAGTTTGCTGGGAAATACTTCAGTGTTTACAATCCACTGGTGATACATCAGTTTCACCTACTCAAATTTTTATGAGACACTGGTCGTGAGTTTTTACAACTGTTAACACTTTTTTCAAGAACAGAAAATATGTTGAAATAGAGAATTCTACTAAGGATCTCATTTTGTAAAAAATCCTTGCCAAGGGTGCCTGCCAACCTCTTTTCTGAAAATACGGGCTCCTACAGCATGGTCTAAATGGTGACTCTCATCTCATATGTAGATAATATGGGTATATATAGTAACAGACACAGTTCCACCAAGATCATGCTCATACCAGTAAACAAAACTGATACATGGCAAGCCATTTCACACCCTCATAAACAAGCCCCCTACAGATCTAAGTCAAACAGTTAAATATTTATTATTTATGTAAAAAATATTTTACATAAGAAAAGCCTTTCAGGATCCAACAGAGCTGAGACAATTTCACTTTTACTATTTACTCCCTGAATTGGGATCTTATAAAGCCATAATTGCAAAAAGAATTTACAGATTCTCTTACTGCACTGCTCAGACCCTTCCATTTCATCTATAGACAGCTAATATACTGTAGGATATTAAAGCAGACCTCCCATCTGCTTTGCTGGAGATTAATCCCACTTCTATTTCACTAACATCTAGTGAGGAGTCAAGAATTTCCATTTGTTTCAGAGACTATCATATTCAAATGTCCAAATCTGTAGGTACCTATACACCTTTCCAAACATGGAAATGGATTTACACATCCATTGATCCACAGGCATGGAGACGCATGCCCTTTCATTTGCAGGAAAAAGTTAAACTGAGGCATACACAACTAGTTTATTTAGCAAATTAAAATATGGAAATACCACTTGGGAGAGGGAAATGTACCTAAATCATTATTTTTACTGTGCTATATAGTTAGCTTTGAGGTCTGAGGGATGATTCAGGGTTATTGATGCATATCAAGTACTTGGAGGCATATCAAGAAAGAAAAATGGAATATTCTACCATCTGATGTTCTGGTTATTTTCATGGTAAGCAAAGAAAGAACTGGAAAGTTAAGATTCGTATTACTACAGGTGTTAATAACAAATGATAGGACATAAAAATCATGTATGATTTCAAATTGTTTGATTTGTTTCTCAAAAAATGAAAACCCGTATGTTTATCTAGGAGGAATATCTGCATGTAGACTCCTAGTAGCTGAACATTTCCCAGCTTCTGGGGGACATGATAAATATCCCCAGAAACTTGCAAGACCCTATATCAAAAAAGTGGAATTTCTAGAACGTCCCTATCTCAAAAAAGTAGAGTTTTTACTAATTCCTCATCAGACTTTGGAAATATCTTATTGCTTAGGGCAGTGATTCTCAACCTGGGGGTCAGGACCCCCTTGGGGGTCGAACAACCCTTTCATAGGGGTTGCGGCAGGGCAAGCAGCTTGGCTGGGGGGGGGCACCATCCATACAACAGCCTTGTGGGACAGATCGAGATAGAGCATTCATCTGTCTGGACAGGGCAAAAGAGTGAAATTGGGATGGTAGAAATGAACTGAGCTGAGAAACCCTAGAAAAAAAAAATTTATATTCAGTCATGAACAATGGATCTTCACGCTATTTCTGTGAAAGAACACTTGCATAATTTTATGGCTGGGGGTCACCACAACATGAGGAACAGTATTAAAGAGTTACAGCATTAGGAAGGTTGGGAACCATTGGCCTAGGGTGTGGGAATGTAATCAAACATAATTGTGTAATACCCAGATACACTGCAACCTGGAAACCATGCAATGTTTTATTTCAATATTCAATGGAACTGAAAGAAACAGAAATATCAGCTCTGCATGGTTTTATGAACCAAGCTAGCAAAAAAGCCCTTTGTATCCCCACCCTGGGCAGGCCTGCCAAGACCTGGAGAGGCCGGGGTAGTCCTTTAGGTAGGGACTCCGTAACTTGCCCAGCTGCCCCAAAAAGGCCCACCGAGGCATCTACAGGCCTCTGCAGGACTGCCCAGGGTGGATGGGGGAGCGCTGGCAGGGACTACATTCCTACCCCTGCTGCCCCAGGCAACCCTGCCAAGGGCTGCGAAGGCTGTGGCCAGAGCTGCTCAAGGCGGTGATAGCCCTGGAAGGGCTTGGCTTGCCCTCTCCCTTCTGGCACTGCCACCAAGGCTTGGCAAGCCCAGGACTGCTTGGGGCAGGGGTGAGCAGTGGGGGGGTTTCCTTCTTCCCTTCTCCAAAGGGCCGGCAGTCTCAGGCCTTCCACCCACTCACTGGGATGGCGTTTCTTCCATATGGAAGAAGTTGGAGGGGGATGCAGCCAGGGGAGGGACATCCTTCCTGATTAGCCATTTGTTTGATGGACAGCCAATCAGAGATGGGACAGCCAGGACAGCCTACCTGATTGGTAGGTGATGAGTCCCAACTCCTCCCAGCACCCTCTTATCATTTTATTTCAGATAAGTCAATTGGAGATACACATATATATGATAAATTAGCTAAACATATATATGATAAATTACTGTATTTTGTAGCCCAGGGAGGGAAGAAAACATGGTACAGTTGGATCTCATCAGAACTTGGAAGCTAAACATGGTGGGTACTTGGAGAGAAAACCTCCAAAGAAGACTGCTGAGGAAGGCTATGGCAAACCACCTCCACTTCTCATTTGACTTTCTAGAGCTGTCATAAGTTGGTTGTGACTTGACAGCACTTATGTATGTGCACAGAATAACAAGAGTCTCTAGCTTTACTGCTCACATCAATCAATCAAGCCACAAACAGTAAAATAATTTTAAAATTTTGCTGATTTCACAGAGCCTAGTATAGCAAACATATTTAAGTTTGCAACTGCATATCATCCAAGAATAAATTTAGGTCACCTTTAAATCATTTGTCTCCCAAGCTCTAGAATGAGTTCAGACTTCCCAAGCCCTCACAAGCAGCAGCTGGTGCCTGAAATCAAGTATTCACAGCAAGCATGGCATTCAGAAATGATGCACTGAGAAATCATTCTTCAATTGCTAAAAACAGTGGGTTAGTTACAGTAACAAAGAGTGGAATGATGTTAAAAAGAATCTCTCTCATTTAATTTCCAACCTTTTATCACTGGGCATCTGGTCTGCTTGGAATTGCTTTACTGCATGCATAAAATGCCTTTAGAAGAGTTTATTTCCCATGCAGTCTCCCAGCATTACATTGCTGAGAGCCAAGATGATACTTAACAAGGGACTTTTGTCCAATGAAAATCCTTTACAAAATATTCAGAGTGAAGCATTATTGATTTGCAAATTACCTTAGAGACTCAAGAGAGGTATCTCCCTCATCGAAACATCTTTTCAGCCTGGAATGAATGTTATGACATTGATTACTTGACCTTGCCACGGGACATATTTTCCCGTGGTCTTATTTTCCTCTTCCATTAAAGTACACAGAGTAGCTGCCAACTGCTGTTTGTGTGCCTTGTTCAATTAAATTATCCATTGTATAACGATACAAGTTATTCTTCACAAAGGCTTCCCGACAATCACTTAATTATCTGTTTTAGTAGGCCTATTGTGACCACATTGTTGAAAATAAATGACTGTTTAGCCTTACTAACAGAAACCTGAACAATACAGAAACTTTTGTTAATCAAGTTTTATTAACTGGTTCAAATGAGACTTGACAAGGTAGATCCAGCAGCTGTGGAGGCGAGGGGAGGAAATCAGATCTGGACAATAGGATTGGGAATTTCCTGTAATCTCTTCCAATCTAAATCCCCCACTAGCTGTTATTTTTTGCCACAAGAGAAATATACAAGCATCATTCAATGTTCCTACAGCTTTCTCTCTCTTATGGATCAAAGCACAGCTGTAGGGGGACAAAGAAGAACTCAATGGAGAGGGAACCTTTGAGTAATGGAGCCTCAACTGACTCCCTCCCATTGCCTTGAACTTTTAAAAGAACCTATTGCAAATATCAATTGCAGCTTTAACCCATGTCACATTTACTGTGACCCTAAAACCGTTGAAATCCGCAAATTGCTATAATCAAATTCGTTAAGACTACACTAAATGTTCTTTAATCACACTTCACAGAATGCCCCCCCCACACACACACACTGGGGACTGTCATTCAGTTCACACTGCTTTAGATCATCCTGCATTCAGATAGAAAACTGGAAATTTCTGTGGCACAATGCAAGTTGTATTACATGACAAAAAGGCATAATTTTGTGATAACCTAAAGACCATTTTATAATTATGCATGTTTATGCAGGCTGTATATTATATTGGCAGCAATGGTAGTAAATGAATAGAAAGGGTAGATCAAGTAATGTAGAGTGGGAGAAAAAGACAAGGTCACAAGGGAAGACCCAGAAATGCAAAGCAAATTCTACGCCTTTTTATTAAATCCATTGAAAGTACTCATATCATTGTTGGGATGATATTTCATGCTGCTTCGGGGAAAAGTCCTAGAGGTCATTATTCACACATTTCCAAATTGCGCTTACAGTGTCAATTTGTGTAAGGGATACAAGCCTACAGCTTCCACTGAACGAGCTAATGGCCAAAGAGTAAAATTCAATGGTTAGAGCAGCCTTTCTCAACTAAAAAAGGTAAAGGTAAAGGTATCCCCTGTGCAAGCACCGAGTCATGTCTGACCCTTGGGGTGACGCCCTCTAGCGTTTTCATGGCAGACTCAATACGGGGTGGTTTGCCAGTGCCTTCCCCAGTCATTACAACTTGTTGTTGTTGTTGTTGTTGTTGTTGTTATGTGCGAAGTCGTGTCCGACCCATCGCGACCCCATGGACAATGATCCTCCAGGCCTTCCTGTCCTCTACCATTCCCTGGAGTCCTTTTAAGTTTGCACCTACTGCTTCAGTGACTCCATCCATCCACCTCATTCTCTGTCGTCCCCTTCTTCTTTTGCCCTCGATCACTCCCAGCATTAGGCTCTTCTCCAGGGAGTCCTTCCTTCTCATGAGGTGGCCAAAGTATTTGAGTTTCATCTTCAGGATCTGGCCTTCTAAAGAGCAGTCAGGGCTGATCTTCTCTAGGACTGACCGGTTTGTTCGCCTTGCAGTCCAAGGGACTCGCAAGAGTCTTCTCCAGCACCAGAGTTCAAAAGCCTCAATTCTTTGACGCTCGGCCTTCCTTATGGTCCAACTTTCGCAGCCATACATTGCAACTGGGAAGACCATAGCCTTGACTAAACGCACTTTTGTTGGCAGGGTGATGTCTCTGCTTTTTAGGATGCTGTCTAGATTTGCCATAGCTTTCATTACAACTAGTGTTTCTCAACTAGTGTTTCATAAAACCCTGGGATTTCTTGATGGCCTTGGAAGGGTTTCCTTAGTGGGTGAGAGTTACTTAATTTTTAACATATTTTTTAAATGTGTTAAACATTATCGAGTGATATGACCATATATGGTCAAGTCGACCTGCACCTTCCCCCAAAGGGCCATGATGGGCCTGGAGGGGCTGGAAAGGGGGAGGGGCCCCAGGTGGGTGTGTACACAGCTACACTTCCCAACCATATTCTGCACAATTGAGCCACTTCTGGGGTTTTTCAAAGCCTGGAGAATGTTTCATGGATTTCTTATCTGCAAAAAAGAAGGGTTAAGGTAGAGTATCACAATAGCACTAGGGAGACTGGGTTCTAATCCCTACTCTGCCATGAACTTCCCTGGGTGACCTGGGGCTCCATCTTTCACTCTACCTAATAGGCTGGCCTGAAGATATAAAGGAGAAAGAAAGAACAGTGAATGCCACCATGAGCTCTTTGGCAGAAGGGCAGGAAAATGATAATGGACAGGAGGCAGAGAAATTCCTGTGGTCATCAAGGAAGGTCAGGCTGTAGTGATATTTTAACACAAGAATAAAATGTCCTTGCTCACATTCTTAGACTTCACAGGCTGGTGTAAATGACAAACTTTGCGCCATTCAGTGTAGATGGCCAGGATAGATGGAAACATTCATTGGACAATGGTTGGAGTTTCTTTTTGCATACTCATGCTCCACATCTCATCTCATTCTGGTTTGCAGACAACTAACTGTACCAGCTGCCAAAAGAATACTGACGTTGTGTTGTTTGGTCTTTCATCATGCATTGTACATTTTGTCAGCTTCAATTCAGGGGTTCTTTTGCTAATTACTGTTCTATTCATATGAACGTCATCCATCCTTCTCTAGAAAAAAATGGGGAGGGACATAAAAGGCAAATCATTCTGCACTGCTTCCTGGAACAACAGGAACTTAGGAACAGGTTGGAATGTAAATGTTTTTTAATATTATTATAATTAGCTCACAACTGAATCTGGAGCAGATGTCAACAGTAAATAGCATGACTAGTGCTGGTTTTCACTCTGTAATCCATCCAACAGTGCGTGAATCAGAAAGTATATAGGTGACTGGGTGGTAAGCTAGCACTCTTGCACCTCTTCAAAGGTTGACAAGTCTTACACCGAAATTGATGGAATACAAATCTACACACTAGCAAATGCTTTTCCCCACTTAAAATAATGTTGGAGTTTCCTAAGCAAATCAAGGGACCAAAAAACATTCTTTTAATACTTCAGTGTATTTCAGAACTATAGGCAATGTCCTTCGGGGACATTTTGTATTTACTCCACTGGGCTTCCCATCAGCAGAGCATGAAACTGCCACTTTTGGGCAGCAAGCAAACTTTGTCCCCATTGCAATGGTATCCACACCCCATCCCAATACAGCATTTTTTCCTAGGTGAGTGAATTGCTGGCATTCATTCACATGGGGTAAAGTAACTCATCTCCTGAGAATTCTAAGAAAACTAAACAGTCCCTTCCAAGAGACAACAGCCAGCTGTCTCTCAACTCTAACCCAGATTACAGAGACTAAGAGCAGAATGAGAAAAGGGAATTCAGTACTTTATAAAACTTATTTACTGTATTTGCTGGCATATAAGACTACTTTCCCCCCTGAAAAACATGCCTCCAAGTGGGGGGGGGGCGGTCGTCCTATACGCCAGCTGCACTTCAGTTGAGATAGACATAGTGGCCCATAGTGGCCTCCCAATGCCCGCCCACCTTATTCTACATACCATCCAGTATCGTGTAGTATCCAGCGTGGCCGCGGCGGGTCATCAGCGTGGCTGCGGCAAGCATCAGCAGTGAGACAGGGGTGCCAGCTTTTTCGGCATGACCGGCCCGTTCTGCTTGGTGGAAAGCAGCAGCGCTCCAGCCCACCCCTTGTCTACGCAGAGCTTGCACTTGCGCACTAGTGCTGGTCAGAGGGAGATGCAGGGTGGGCCGGTATATAACAAACTCTATATTTTTGAGTGGAAATGTTGGGGGGTCGTCTTATATGCCCAGTTGTCTTATACGCCAGCAAATACGGTACTTCATTTATAACTTATTTTCTTCCCAACAGGGACACAAAGCAGCTTATATCCTTCTCCTCTTCCATTTTAACCTTACAACCCTGTGTAACTGGTAGATTGTCCACTAAGAGCGTGTCACTGGTACAAGGTCACCCAGCAAGTTTCCATGGCAGAGTTGGGATTTGAACCTGGGCCTCCAAGATCCTTGTCCAACACTACTCACTAAAGTCCTTTTTGCGTTTTACTTTTAATGGGAGGAATCCAAATTAACAACTTGTAGCACCTGAGTTCATTTGAGCCACTCACTTCAATCCTGCTCCACTGCAGTCAGATTGTTTATAACCATGCTTCTTGTACACGTTCAGCTGAGAAACCAAATAGGCATCACTGTAACATCCTCTGTAGAGAGGTCCAGACAGATCTGACTTTACTGTCTTTCACAGGCATGTTGTAAGGCAAAAAAACTCTATTACTTTGTCTTCCTTGTGCCTGATGGCTTGTATTTTAATGGTTTTAGCTACTTTTAACCATTAAAATGGTTTCAGATATTGCTTGTTTGTTCTAGCATTTTCCACTGGTCTCTCAGTTACCTGAATAGAGGAATGCAAGTTTATAGATGTTTCCACCTTCTTCTGGCAGCCATGTAATTTCATTCCGTGGGTTTCAGTCTAGAAAATGCAATTCACAGACATGGTGGCTCTAACATGGTCTCAGGGGAAAGGATTCATTCTCAGAGTACAACCTTTCCCTCCCATGAGCTTTTTCTGCTCTTCTTCCTTGACCATCATACAGATTTGCAAAAGAGCCAGCTGACACTATGTATCAGGTCTAGGACCTTTATGTAATTATGTAATTCATTAAAAGCATCAGTCCAAAATCATCCTGAATGCCAAATAGAACATGGGAGCTTGGATAGGGTAAAACATTAGTTGAAAGCAAGGACAAGAAAGAGCATCCACTTCAAAAGATCTTAATCTGTCTTTGTCAGGAGCTTGACAGCGCATTGCCTGCATCTATGATTTATTTCCTTCACATATTCTAACACTAAGAAGAAAACATTGTACTGAACTGTAGCAGATCCCTTTTAGCTCTCATTTCCAGAATGGAAATGCATCGTGGTTTATCATGTCAACTGTCAAAACACTCTGAAATAACTATGTTTTATGTAACTGTAAAGAAGGCAACACGAGTAGAACAACAATATTATATGGATGTATCTCAATGAAATAAGCACAAGTGAAAGAAATCTGAAATGACCCAGAAAAGTATTAATGTGGAACTCCTCTTGGGAATATGCAGTTCTGGTATCTTGATAAATCACAAAAATGACTAACCCAGCTTTTTGCTAATCCCATTTACCTCCTAGAGTCAAGGCTAGTATGGTGCATGATTACAGCTCCACAAAAGCTCACCATTTTTCTGGTTCAGATTCAATCCAAGCATGTGGTGGCAGAAGGACCAGATACACAGTAATTAGACACATTAATTAACTAACTGAGCCAGCCAAACAACTGCTGAGGATAAATGTATGCTCAGCATTCTGCCACTTCAGTCACAGTTCAATTTCCACAGAGAGAGCTTTAATATAAACCTCATATCATCTCAAGAACAATCCTTTACAAGGAAGGCAATTTATATGTTCTGCCAAAATAAATTACCCAAGTAATGAGATACAGAATCATTCACACATGTGTCAGGCCTTATTGTTTATCTACTATGAGGCTCTACAGAAAGTTACACAGTTTTAGAGGATAGTGTGAGGGGTTTTTCTTTCATATAACACATTGGGAGATATGGCAAGCAGATAAGTTAGCTTCTCAAGCCTTTAAAACAGTACTGATTTTAAGCAGTATATAATTTAGCGTGAACAACAGCCTCAATGCATCACACATTTTTGCAAAGGATATCATTTGGTCACTCCACTGCACCATAGGTGTCATTTTCTAAAAAGGGTAAACAACTTCTCACATATAGCTGCAACACTTTGCTGTGTATAACTAGGGTGAATTTGGAATTGTAGGAATGGAAATTATAACAGGCCTTGATGCATTCAAATGTGGGTATTTGCTGGGGCCCCACCCATATTTTCCATACAAAACGGGAGGGGAGGAATTACTCTTGAGAATGGTAGAGGATAACGGCTGATGGGAAAATTTGCTAGAAATTGCTTTTTTCCAACATCATGCTCAGGCATGTCATTTCTGATTAAGAATTATCCTGTTGATAGTAAGCTCTTTGTACCACCAGTTGCCTCTTGAGTCTCCCTAAGAATAAATACAAATGTACAGGGAAGCACAAAAGAAAGGGCACATCCTCCATTTGTTTTAGTTTATTTCCCAGACTTTTTTGGAAATAAGTCAGAAAATCCTATTTCCTTCAATGAGGATTTACCATGAACATTTGGAGAAATTATCAGGCAAGCATAAAAGAATTTTATAATTATTTTATAAAGAAATTTTAATTTGTCATGTGGTTAATTCCTGTATTCATGCAGTGACTACTATTCAAAGATTTTTCCCCAAAAAACAATCAAAAACATCAAGATTGTCTGCATTTGTACTAACACCTTGCTTTAATTTACATGCTGCCCTACAGATCATCACAACTTTATTTATTAATTTATTATTTAATTTATATCCTACCCCTCACAATGTTTCGGGGCAGCTAACAAATGATAGAATTTACCATAAAATGTGCAAGTTGGAGGATAAAAATGCTCATAAAAATTCAATACCAACATCACCATCTCTTCCATAAAATAGGCTACCAAGATGCCACCCTATTGATCCCATTGTGAGTACGGTTGGGCGACTGGGGTAGAGATGGTAAAAAAATATTACCTTGGAGGTGGAGAGTAAATTACCTGACAGGGAAGACACCTTGATCACTTGGGAGCTCATTCCACCAAGCCAGGGACAGGGCCAAAACATTTTTGTCCCAACAAGTCAGTGGTTGGTGGGTGTTACTTGGCTTGTTGAGTTACAACTTGTGCAAATTTTAATTAATTAATTAGATTAGATTTGTTTCCCACAGATTGGAACAATCTTGCAACAGATAACAGTCACAGAGCATAAAACTCACATAAAAGCATACCCCCCCCTAATTAAAGCCCACTGGTAGTAAAAAACTCAGTGGCATAAAACTCTCCTTCTTCCCCTCCCCCCACCAATCCTCACATACCCAGTGCCTCAAGGATGGTCTCAAGTGCCTGACACAGATAAGCTGACATATATGTAAATATGTATGGGGGTATGGAGGGGCCCTCTTATCTTCCACATTCTGGCTTCCACCAAAGACCTGGCAGAAGAGCTCCATTTTACAGGCCCTATGAAACTGTGAAAGCTCCTGTAATGTCCTCAGCAATTCCAGGAGCTCATTCCACCAGGTCGGGGCCAAGACCCCAAAAGCCCTGGCCCTAGTTAAGGTCAGGCGAACCTTCTGTGGGCCAGGAACCACCAACTGATTCACATCCACAGATCACAAGACCCTGCGGGGGGAATAAGGTAACAGGCGATGCCTAAGATATGTGGGTCCCAGACCGCAAAGGGACTTAAATGTCAAAACCAAAACCTCAAACACGACCTGGGCTGCAACTAGCAACCAATGCAGCTGCCTCAGCACTGGCGGGATGTGGGTCCTCCAAAGTGTTCCAGTGAGGACCTTAGCAGCTGCATTTTGGACCAGCTGCAATTTCTGGATTAAGAACAAGGGAAGGCCTGCATAGAGTGTGTTACAGAAGTCAGTTCTGGAGGTGATCATCATATAGATCACCATGGCCAGGTTTTCCGGGGACAGATAGGGTGCTAGTAGCCTCACCTGGTTTAAGGTGCAAAAATCCCAGACAGGCTACCTTTGGGACCTGAGCCTCTATAGAAAGGGAGGCATCAAAGATCACTCCCAAATTCCTGACACAGGGCAAGATGTTGAGTTGAACCCCAGATAGGTTGGACAAACACACTTCCTGGTCTGCCCCTTTCCTAACCAGCCACAGGGCCTCCGTCTTAGAAGGGTTGAGTTTCAGGCGACCCTACTCAAGCCACCTGGCTATGGCTTCCAAACATCTGAGAATGTTTCCAGAGGGAAGTCCAGGCAGCCATCCTTGAGGACCAGCTTGGCCAGAGGGTGCATAAAAATGTTTAAAAGTATGGGGGAGAGGACTAGCCCCTGTGGCACCCCACATGGGAGCCGAAACGGGTTTGACAAGTCTGATCCCACTGCAACCCTCTGTGACCAGTTCTGTAGAAAGGAAAGCAGCCACTGAAGGGCTGTCCCATGTATCTCCATTCTGGTGAGGCAGTGGGCCAAAAGCTTGTGGTCAACCAGATCTAACAACACAAGAATGACTAAACTGCCTCTATCCAGCTGGCACTGGAGATCTTCCACCAGGGCAACCAGCATGGTCTCCATACCATAAACAGGATGGAAGCCTGACTGGTATGGGTCAAGTGCCAAAAATTCCTAAGTAATAAATACAATATGTCTGGAGCTGGTCTGCAATAGCCCTTTCAACTACCTTACCCTGAAACGCAAAATGTAAGACTGTGCGATAGCTGGCTGGGTCCCATGGATCCAGCAATGGGTCCTTTAGCAAGGGATGAAGATGGCTTGCTGGCAGCCAATTATATGTAGTGGTTAGTGTGGGACAATTCAACCCCCCATTCTTCCATGACATTTTTTGGATGACCTGAGGTCTGGGACACTCTTTCAATCTGACCTACCTCACAGAGTTGTTGTGAGGATGGAATGGGAATGAAGAACCAAGTATACTGTTACCATGAGCTCCTTGGAACATAGATAGGATAAAAATATTCTATTCAGACGAATAAATATTTCTGTAACAGTATTTCCAGTAGTGCCATGAACCAAGACTTCCAGAAGCTGGACACCAGAATCATGGAACTCCTCCATGCCTTACTGAAGACAAAGATGCTCCTTCTGTCTCAAATCTGTTTTGAACAATCAGGAGGAACAATGGTAAGATACATTCAAGGAAGACATTGTACCTCAGGGGTAGAAATGAACTTACAAGAAGAGTGAATGCTAGGAAAACTTTTCCTGCCTTCTGACACCACATCTGGATCTCCTGTGCAATGCATTTCAGAGTTCATTTCTCCATCTGGAAAGCAGCGGTAAAAGAAATCGGGGCGAGGTCTACAAGAAACACCAGAGACATTTGAAACAGAAAAACAGCCATTAGTAAAGACAGCAAAACAATCATTACATTAAACTGACTATGCACGCAGAGGGAGATAATTTCTTCACATTTTATATTATGCAGGGATATTGAATGAAATCAGATATTTTCTTCAACAGTGTTCCAGCCATGAAAACACGTAAGAATTTTAACAATCTAGAGTAGCAGGTGAATAAGGAGAAAGATGTTCTGAATAAGGAGGAATTGTTTGGCAATACTGAGCAGCTTCTTCAGACATTAATTGGTTAAGTCAAAACTTACAAGAGCTTCTCCATATACATCCTGGAAAAGGTCACATGCAAGAATATAGATTAATCAAAACGGTGCTTTGGGAGTTGTGTCATACAGTGAATTGATTTCGATTTAGTCAGGCTTCTGGGAGAATCCCAGCTCACGGAAGCTGTTCTGTGTCAGCACTAGCAGAGAAATGAAGGGATTTCAATTTATTTATTAGAGACAAAAAGGAAGGTATTCTGAACCCAAAACATATTACAAAAATATCTTTTACTATGGTAATTTGTATGATGCAAACCACCCTGAACCTTAGAGAAGGATGGTTAAATAAATAAATATGGCTCAAAGGAAATTTAAAAAATAGGTTTACAGCTATAGAAACAATGAGAATTATTCCATTCAGGCATGGTAAGACAGAGCATACACCCGTAAAACATACTCAGTTGTGACTTTTTAAAAACAAACAGAAGCCTGCTATTTCTTTAAACTGGCTTTTACTTAATTTTCTCTATTTTATATAATGGAGCTTGTAGGGGAAACCTGAGATTTCGGTTTATATCTTGTCTGTATTATTTTCTTAACTGTGCCTCTTTCCTCTGATTTGTCACTTCCACTGCTCTAGTGGGAAGAAATTCAATTCCTATTACATCCCTTCCACAGCCACTTTATGGGAATATGGATGTGTTATCTCCCAAGTGGATTCTTATAGCCTTCTGTTTCAGGAATTATAAAACAAGAATAACTGGTCCCTTGCTGCAGGTTGTTTTTATAGCTTCTTCGAGCACACACTCTTCCATTTATACTGATCATATTGATGGATGGCTCATGGGGAAAAAGTCCCATGATTTCACAGTGCACCTGTTAAAGTACAGCATAAAAGGATGGTGGGAGCCAGTCTTCAGAAGAAAGAAAGCTAGGTATGATCTCTGATTTCTAAGAGGAATAGTACTCCAATTCGATGAATGCTTTTGCAAAAGACTCATAATTTAATATGAATGTTTTAAAATCCACACTTTCTAAATATTTCTAAATAAGAAAAGTGCTGGCAGAAAAACATCCATTATAATATCTTCATCCTTTCTTTTATTTTATAGGGGCACTTGCTAAAGGAGTTAGAAGTTATGACAATGCTGGCTTTTATTTACTTCATTTATTTTATATGAACTCTTTGGCTACTGTTTCTCCAAAGCAGCATTAAAGTGTATTTTACTTATATTCAGCTGCTACTGAAGTTCAGCCAATAGTTATAATGTACTAGGACTTACCTTCCCACTATTAATTTAATAGTGTTTGTGCAGACGCCATTCAATGCAAGAGCCAAGGAAACAGCTAAAAAGAAGAGAACATAATCTAGAACCACAACACGTCCATTTTTAGTTTGTAACTGTTAAAAAAGTAAAAAATAGACTTGGAATCAGATTATTTACAAACAAACAAGAACTTCCTGGATCTCTACATACTGTCTTATCTAATGGGGTTATGTGCCTATACCTTCATAGTTTGCTTTAATGAGACATGATATGGCCTCATGATAGACTTCAGGTACGTAAAGTGTTAATGTGAAGCACACAACACTATTAGCAGTACAGCTACCCCTTGCCTAGTTATTAGGAACTGGTCAATGAAATTATGTCACTGGAGCAAGAGATGGCATACAAGCCAGTTAACCAACAGGTGGCTGAGGAAAAAAGAGTAATTTGGACTATCTAAGAACACAAAAAGCTGCCTTATACTGAACCAGGCCATTTGTCCATCAAGGTCTATATTTTCTGCTCAGACTGACAGTAGCTCTCCACATCCCAGGCTAAGGTCTTCCACATCACCTATTATCTGAGACTGTTAAGTGGAGGTGCCAAGGATAGAACCTGGGACCCTGTGCAAGCCAAGCAGATGCACGACCACTGAGCCATAACCCTCTAAGGGAAAACTTCATCCCTTAACAATGGCCTAACTCCAAAAATGAACTATATAAACTATAACCATACATAAACAAGAAGAAAGCAGTGGAAGAACTGATCTATTCCTGCTTTACTTCATTGCCAATCAGGAAGGGATTAAGAAATGAATTGGTAAATTCACTTCACCTTGTGGACATGTCTGCTAAGTATTTTAGTCTATAATTCTAGAGAAGCTTGTATGGTATTTCAACCTGAGTAATGCACAGCTGAGTAAACCAAAATCTACAGGGTTATTCTGTTCATGGATGCCATAAAATATGTTTCCTCTGGGAACGTTTTGTATAATCAGGGTTTTATACCAATTGATATAACATGCTCATAACAAAATAAGGACTCATAAATATTTCATACAACAGCAGGACATGCAAAGCATCTTATGTTTGAGGAGAGTACAAGAGGCCTTTGTGAATGGCACAAGGCAAGATGAACTTTTATTTATTTGTTAAAACATTTATATACCACCTTTCCTTGCATTTTAAGACTTACAATAGCAGATAAAAACATTTTCAGTTAAAAAACTTAAAAATAAAACTGCAAAACCCAAATCTCTCTGCCTCCCATCCTTAAGAGATGCATGCCATTCAAACTGGCACTGCACTGGCAACTGCAATGCCTTCGGAACATCTCCGAAGTGGGGTCCATCTTCACCTCTTCAGGGAGACCAATCCACAGAGAAGAAAACTATGATGGAAAAACCCTGGGTTCTGGTCAATGCCAGAATAGCATTAGGGTGACCAACAGATGGCTGCCTGACAGCTGGTACACAGGGACATATGGAAGAAGTTTGTTCTTAAAATATGCAGGTCCAGGTCATGAAGTACTTTAAATCCTGAATTGAACATAAATAGACTAGCAGCTAATGTAGCCGTTTCAAACTGGACAACATATATTCTTGATGGTTATCCCCCAACAACAGCCAGGCTGCCAAATTTTGGACTAGCTGTAGTTTCTGGGTTGTCTTCAAGGGCAGCTCCACATATATCATATTGTAGGAATCCAACCATGAGGCTACAAAATCATGGATCAGCATGGCCAGATCAGCTGAATCTAGGTAACAAGAGAACTAGCAAATCAAATACAGCTGATAGAAGGCACTCTTGGCCACTATGCCAACCTGGTTTTCAAATATAGTAGGTTTCTCAAAAATAAAATTCTATCACTCAAGACTGCACACAAATGAGTCTAAATTTTTTAGCACCAGAAGACAGTCTCACACTAGTACAGTATCATCAAATCTCATGTTTTGAAGAGTCTACTCAATGTCTATATTTTGAACTCATAGTACCAAGCATTGTTAATCTACAGACATGAAGACTGCATGACTACAATTTTCAGACTTGCATTTCCTACTGCTATATGAAATATTTATGAAACCCTGAATTGTCAAAAGATCCCTATGGAGCTCTTGAACAAGTTACATCAATAGGTATAAAGCCCAATTTATGCAATACTGTTCCAAAAACAATATTTTATGGCATCCATGAACAGAAAACCCCCGTAGACACTGTATTCCACTTTCCTCGGTGTTGGATACCTATAACCACCACAATGTTTTTAAATTATAAAGAAGGGAAGTGTTCTTCAGCAATTTCAATTATCCAAAAAGTCAACGCAACTCCATACAATAGGTTGTTGTAAGACAAGTCCACATTATGATCTTGGAAGTTCTTCCAGGAGGCAGAATTTAGTAGGTCACTAACATAACATAGTACTTTCCACACTTTCAGCAGGGAAATACTGAACAGAACCTTCACAAATATATTACTGTCTCCATGCACTCTTTTGCAAGGCGCATCACATATTTAATGCTAACATCTTTCTTTTAACAGAGCCTCTTGTGGTGCAGAGTGGTAAGGGGCAGAAATGCTGTCTGAAGCTGTCTGTCCATGAGGTTGGGAGTTCAATCCCACCAGCCTGGTCAAGGTTGACTCAGCCTTCCATCCTTTCGAGGTCGGTAAAATGAGTACCCAGCTTGCTGTGGGGGGGGGGGGAGGTGTAAAACGGTAATGACTGGGGAAGGCACTGGCAAGGCCACCCTGTATTTAGTCTGCCATGAAAACGCTGGAGGGCATCACCCCAAGGGTCAGACATGACCTGGTGCTTGCACAGGGGATACCTTTACCTTTTACTCTTTCTTTTAGATGTGGACATGCACAACATTCTACCACTTTTTAAGGATTACAGCGATTGGAAGATCAAATGTCACACTAAATATGTACCAACTCAATGAATGATGAGTCTCATGGAAAGGCTTCAAAGCTCCAGTAAGTGCTATGAAGACAGTGACTGTGAACCAAAGTTGGTATGAAATGAACAGTGAATAACCAACAGCTCCACAGCAAAATCAGAACCTTTTAATTCCCAGTGTTCATGCTTCAAAGGAAACAACTTGGCTCAGTTTCATGTAGTGTATAGTATTATGTTCTAAATTAGTAAAATGAGAAAAACAGTGTTAGTGCATTCCTTTCATGTTCATCTGTCTATCATTTGGTAAAGTAGAGGGTCTGTACAAAGCTGATAGATTAACGAGGGGTGTGTGTGTGGGGGGGGGGAGGAAATCTAGAACAGCCCTTAGCTGCAAATTCACTAACAGTGAAGCCCTCTGCTGAGTTACTCCAATCAAAGCTCACTGCTATGAAAGAGATTAGACTGGGGTAACTGCATAGTATTGTACAATAAATGCTATTTAGCAAACTGACACTGTTGAAAACTCAGCCTCTTCCCCAAAAGAACAAAGCAGATATGACTACAGATCTAGGAATAAGAGAGGAAGTGGCAAGAGGAGAGTAACACAATGCTGTCCACAGCATTATTGATCACAGCCATTAGAGCACTGGTCCTCAATCAATCCATGCATCAAATAACCCACCTGATGATAACCCACTCCAGCTCAACTGCTGAGTGAAACTGCATGAGATGGCAGATCTTGGAATCTCAAATAGGTGTAAGCCACTGAATGGCTTCCTGCCAACTGTGAGTAATGCTGACTGACAACCCCAAGCTGAGCAGGCCCCTGAATGGTTCCACAGGAGACAGGCACATAGGCATTCCCTACCCCCCGCCAATGGATCTGGCCCCACGAGATGATGGACTATGGGCTCCACAGCTGGGTCCACCTAAAAGGGGGCCAGGCAAACCTGAGAGGGAACACCATCCTTCTGGTCTACCCAGGAGGCCTAGCCTGGAGCTCCCAGCAACAACTGTGATTGGGGCTGGAGTCAAAGCTTCAAAAGCCTGCCCAGAATGTCCAGTACACTCAGATGCCCTAGTGATAAGGAAAGGGAATATGCACCTTCAGCTCCCCACGTTCCACCCCCCCCCACCCCACCCCATGCCATAACTCCTCTCCCAGAATCCTGGAGACCTGCTAATACATCCCTTCCTTACAGCTTTGTTGCAAAGATTGCTCAGATAATACATGTGAATGTCTTTGAACACTTGAAAAACTAAGTATGATAATTATGTAGAACATCACGGACTGTCTTCTATGTCCCTAACAATCTGTGAAAGCTCATGCTTATTATTTTGTGGCACTCAGCTGGAAGAGGTTGATATGAACTTCTTTGACTTAAAAAGTTTGGCAATCATTGAAAAATATCAACAGAGAGAATTTTTTCCTACTAACTTGAAAACACATTAACACACTTGTTCTACTCCCCAAGGCAAAAACTCTATTTAGGACACTCCTCTATCTGCATATAAATTTTGCCCACTCCTCGTTCCTTTCCTTGCTTACTACTCACATCAGTACTACTTACTGACTTAAAAGCCATGAAGAGCACAAAATTTCAGGAAGAATAAAAAGCTTCTGCCCTGTAAAGCACAAGAACTGTGTTTCCCTTTTAAACGTAAAAACATTCGGCAGATCTCTTTTCAGGGAAAAAAGATATCCCAACTCATGAAGTAGCATTTTTTCTATGTTTAAAATCAATACAGCTCTCAGCGTACCTAAAAAAGCTTCTTTAATTTCAGTCTTGTCTGTTCGTCGGATGATTTTCACCACAAAAATGACTGCCAGCGGAGTCAGGAATGAAATTGCCTATGAAAGATAATAAAGCATCACTTGTCACCACCATCGCTCCATCAGTCCCATGGAATTAATGATTTCCAGTTAACTTAATGTAGATGATCAGGCTGCACCAACTCTTTTTTGTTACTGAGTTAAAGCAAAGCTACAGGATTAATATCTGAAACTAAAGAGCAAATATACTTTATCAAATAATCATACCCTTGCTTCTGAATTTTAACTAATCAGCGGGAATGATTTTTTAAATATCTGAATTTATGAAATAAAACCTGAGATTGAAAAAATGATTCTTGCAAAGTTAAAAATCATTACTGTAGTATTTTCAAAAACTACCTGTTGTGCCACTTCGTTTATAAATACCATTGCTTTTTTTTTTAAGTATCCTTTCTGAATGGATGTGGATTCTGTATTCATGCATGTGGTTAAGTGTGTGTGCACAAACACACATCGCAAAGAATGACCGTTGCAGTTCAATAACATTCAGCTGTCTTTCACATAAATGTTCACGTTTATTTTCCCCTTTTGCCTTCCGACAACAAGTACTCTTTAACCTCTTCTATATTCAAAAGGGAGTCTAGGGATTAGGAGTGAATGTCGTTCAATATAAAACTGCTATTCATGTGTAAGGTATTTTTCTCCACTGTCCCAAAGGAGAAACTCCTTTAAATTGTGTTGATGATAAATTTTTAATTTATAATAACGGAAACAATGGTATATGCATATTTCTGGAGACCAATAAATACAGATATATTAGAGGTCAATATATTAGAAACTTCTGCTGCTTGGGCCAATTGTCTGGAAAGGCAGCACAAAATGCCCTAAATAAATGCAGTAGAAGCACCTTGACCCTGAATGGCCCAGCCCAGTCCAAGCTCCTCAGATCTCTGATGCTAAGCAGAGCTTGCCCTAGTTACTACTTGGATGTGAAACCACTAAGGAGGTCTGGGAGTGCTAATCAATGGCAAACTGCTTCTGTTTCTTTCTTGCTTTGAAACCCCTACAGGGCTGCCATAAATTGGCTACAACTTGATAACACTTTCCACCACTACCGTACAAGCACTATCCCTTCATGTTCCTAGCCCAACAGACTCAAGAAGCTTATATGTCTCTGTATTAACCTTGGCCAGATAGCACAGAGATCTGCAATGTGAGCTCTGAGAAAAAGGGTCTAGTGTCTTTATAGGGGACATTTCCTCCAATTCTGCTTTCAAAAAAAGATTTTAGTAATCCTATTATGTAACCACACACCAAACTTTGTGAATATTTTCCTGGTATATAGCCAGTTTGGTGTAGTGGTTAGGAGTGTGGACTTCTAATCTGGCGAGCTGAGTTTGATTCTGTGCTCCCCCACATGCAGCCAGCTGGGTGACCTTGGGCTTGCCACAGCACTGATAAAACTGACCGAACATAATATCAGGGCTCTGCCTCACCCTCCTCACAGGGTGTCTGTTGTGGGGAGAGGAAAGGGAAGGTGACTGTAAGCCGCTTTGAGCCTCCTTCGGGTAGAGAAAAGTGGCATATAAGTACGAACTTCTTCTCCTTCTCCTTCTCCTTCTTTTTCATTATTTTGCTTTAATAAAGTTTGAGTCCAGTGGCACCAACCAAGTTCTATTCTAGGTAAAAGTTTTCATGTGCATACACATGTCTTCAGATGTTTTAGATTCTTCAGTAGGCACACAAAAGCTTATACTCAGAATAAAACTTTGTTGGTCTTAAAGGTACCACAGGAACTTTGTTTGATGGCCACTGCTACTTGACTACCATGGAATATGTTTCCAGTGATCTGCTTTCTTTATATAAGCAATGCAGCTTTTCAAACCACATTGGAATCTTTTGTGTCCTGTGAAAAGTATTCATTGTAGTACGAGGAGCTGGAGGTTGAAGGGTAAAACAGCACCCTAAGTCTGGAAATTCTTCCCAGCACCTATGAAAACAAATTTGAACTGACAAAGGGCAATTCAAATAATGAAGATAATGGTATTGGTGGTCTCCATCAAATTTCCGAATTTCACGGTTTTCCCCAAATGCACACCTCTAGCAACCTCCCCTCTATATGTGCTTGGGTCCTAAGTGATTGCAAAATCAGGATTCATTTTGTAGAACTATGTAATATGAACACTAAAGCAGAACAGCAAAACTACAGCAAAACTACTATGTATCACATTCGAAACATCAGAAGAAGAAATTCCATTGTGCTGCATTCAACAGTTTGCAACAACTATGTCAGAGAAGCTTTATTGCATAAATTGCTTGGGATGGGATTGTTTTCATTTCTGATGATAAGCACAGCAAGCCCAAATGCAAGGTTTTTTTTTCTTTTAAGACTGTTTTAACCTTGATAATGAAGAGCTGCAGTGTTTGCTCTTTATTTTTAATAACACATGATGAAAAATGTTGTCCAACTGGTTTCACTTGGCCAATGCCTACAGAGTTATTCTTCTCAATTCCACCCCAAAATGAGGTCACTGTCTGATTTACAGCTCAGAGTTTGGATAAATGGAAATATGTGGAGGTCCATCTGTTGTGAAATATGCTAGTGCTCACAGAGGCCATCAGTCTTATTGCAAGTTTCATTAAGGTAAGGATGATACCACCATTAATCATTTCTACTCATATGTGCCGCTTTAACAGAAAGGATTGTTTCAGATTTGAAATGGGATTTAGAGTAAAAGTGCATATCCAAAACTGAGATTAGCCTTTAGCGGTGCTGGGGTTCAAGTCTCTTATTCACCATGGAAATCTACCTATTTGGTGCTATGACATGAAGAAAGGTCCTAATTCAGAAAACTCCAGAAATTACAATACCTGTACATCAGTGCTTGCTTCAGCCAACATGAAACATGTGGAATTCATATATGTGACTAATAAAGCTGAATGTACTAGGATATCCAACATGAATGATTTCCCCCATTTCAGTATTTTCTGCCAGAAACATCATCTAATAGCAGCATTCACTATAACAATCATGATGACTAGAACTGCCATCCATGACAAAAGGAAAGACACTGAAAAGGTAGACTCTTTAGTCACTATGTACTCCTATGAAGATCAAGGCAGGACTCATACTCCTGCAATCATAAGCAGATATATCCTATTATCAAATTTTTCTCAATGCATTTGCAAATTCACAGAAGAATTCATTATTTGATAATGTTAGTAAATAGGGATGGGCACAAATCAGAAAAGTGCCATTCCCGTCAGTTAGTGTTCATGGTCAAATCAAACTGAACCATGAGGTTTGTTCACAAACCTAAAGTGGTCCATGGTTCATGGCCCTGCAAACCCTGTTGAAAGAGACCATAGTTCCTCCTCAATTGAGTCTGCAAAAAGATTCAAAAGTGACTGCATATGGTAACCAAGAACAACTGAGAAGCAAGGAGTACCTCCCTGCCACTCAACTGTTTTCATGGCTTTCATGGGGGGCCTGGAACCCCTTTCAGCCCCTACTTTCTGCTCTACCCACAAACTCCCATGAACCACTTTAAAAGTTAATGGAAGTAGAGCCATAACAAACTTTGGTTCATGAACCATGCACAGGGCAAAATGCATAACAAATTTTGTTTTGGGGACCAATTTGTGCTTAACCCTACTAGTAAACATGGCTGCTGGAATTAAAAGGATTGTTAATGTCTTAATAGTTCTTCTGTTCATAGCAACAGCAGCTGAACACCACTCTTTGGTAAAGCTCTCCTCCATTTCTAATACAATAGAATATTCAGATGGCTGCACAGTTATTTTTTGGGCAATAAGAAAGCTCAGCACATCCCTGTGAAAATGGAAAGATCATAGAGGAGATGTACTCATTCTACATCTCTTTGAATGAATAAATGGGAAGTGAGATCTCTTGGGGGTTACTAACAGGAAGGCAGTTAAGGGCCGACAAGGAAGACGTAAGCACACAGCATCTTGTTTGGTATGAAACTGGCCACAGCTGGGCCACGATCAGCGGACCGTGAGGAGGCTTGACCCCAGCAACAAGCCCGCGGATGCTGAGCCCTCGGCACGCCATAGTCACTGGGATCAGAACAGCAGGAAAGCAGCCATATATATTGGGGGACCCAACAGGCGTGAGCTTCTGTTTGGTTCCTTCAACTGCCCAGAGATGTAAGCTTGCCCCCCCCCAGCTGGGAAGGCACCATGCTTCAGCATCAATTCTCTTACAGAGGCTTCCCTTCCCCCAGTTGATGAGTTCAGTTCACAAAAGAATCACCCTGGGCCTAAACTGCCAGCTGCGACAACGTATTGCAACAAACATAAGGAACAGAATATGGTACATCTTTGAGAACCCTTCACTCGATACAGTTATATCTGCACAGTGTATATGGATACATGTTTATATGTGGTATTTAGTGGTATATGGATACCACTAAAATTACTTTGTCAACTATGGCACCAAATTAACAACTGTTGACTTAAACTAACCGAACCTAAGGAAGAGGGTGGGTGGCCATTTTTGTTCTCCCACTGGCCGGCTGAGGCAAGTAAGAGGCCAGTTAATGGGTGGGCCACCTTTTTAAAGTCGCCGTTCCACCCATGCACTGCACACGTGGGAACCACCCATGTGACCCACCTATGAGCTACCTGGCCCCATGCACTCCTTCCCTTCCGGCCCCACCTTACACATCAACAACCTGCAGCCGAGCGGTAAGGGCGTGACCACAATTATGTGCAGCAGCTTGACAATAACAGCTAATGCAGAGCTTCTGTGTGCCTGACCTAACTTAGTGCTAGTCAGCTCACAATAGAAGAAACATAGAGGTGGTGCTGCATATCTAATTTCCTTCTTTGTTCTGCTTTTCAGAAGCTGAAATGCATGCACCAACCCAGCACTACTAGCAGGCCAATATCTCCTAGAAGCTGATATAACAATAGTGCTATAAAATCCATTTAGCTATGGTCACCTAACACTAAAGCCAGCCTTGCACCCAACCACTGTAAACAAATAGGAAAACATGATGGAACTGTAGGAGTGCGAACTACACTATGCTCTATATAAGTATATCACATGCCATTACAAATACTACAAGACATCTAAAATATTGTTGTCCGTATGATACAAAATTTCCCCCCCTTCTTTAGTAATAGCTATAAAGAAACCCTAGATCTGCCTTAGATGATTCCAGGTAATGTTTTCTGTTCCTACAGTGCCATCTTACAGGATAGCTTTCATGGGAAAAACTCCCCTTAGACAAAAGTGCATTCATTATTCATCCTGTCTGCCTAAACGCACAGAGTCAGGCAAATACTTTTTTGAAAACACCTGGAGTTCGCTCTCTCATTATTTCAGGAAGCACTACCAGTAGATAAGATTTAATGTGTATGGGAAAATGATTTTCACTTAGGAGCTACTTCATTCCTTGATGATATTCTCAATGGCTTGAGACTAGCTTGGACTACTAATGTGTGCCACCTTGCAATAGACATAGACAGCTGGGTTTTCTTATTTTTGAAGGAGGAAAGGAAACCATATTATTCTCCAGAAGAAATCCGATACCAGTTTTTCATAATAAAGAATGTGAAATGTTCCTTTCTATCTCTACCCTCCAACTGGCCTCCACTTCATATATATTTTTGTACTCAAGTACAATTCCAGAGTGGAATAAAAAAAGTAAGATATGTTCCATATTCATTGTGGTGAATACATAATGGGATGGATCCAGCATCTGATGTTCTGTCAGCAGAACATCAGACTCTTATTCTGTTCCTGAGGAAGGAGTGCAAAAGTCCAGATATCACCCAAACTCCCTCTTCCTTTCTTCTTTCATCCTTCTGCATTTACAGCAAACCATACTTTGGATAATCTTCATCTGCTACCCACAGCTCTGGCATTGGCAACTAGGTCCTCTTCTTCCTGCCGTAAAGCTCTGAATATGATGCCATATGACTTCCTGGAACATGCTTGAAATTCAATGGCCCCTATGCCACCATCTGTAGTAGAGTTTGGAAAGCCTGAAGACTACAGAAACAAAGCAGCCTGTGTGAAGTTCAAATCATCTGTACGTTGACATTTGTTAATACATTTGTTAATACATTTGTTGCATGGGCACTTGGTTTTCTGGCGTGATTGTTCACCATGTTCAGTGTGAAGTTGCCTCCAGTAAAGGGTGATTCAAGATACCACTTGTTTATCCTAATTTGTTGCAAACTGACTTTGCAACAGTTCTGAGACAATTCACGGAATTCATAAAAGAAAGCAAGAAGCCAGATGGCAGTCTAGCGGAATCCCTGTTTGGATCACATATCTACCATCTGTACTAGGAAGAGAACAGGATACTTGTCTAGACAGCTCCTTAGTTGAACTGCCTCAAGTTTTCTTATCCAGTCCTGTCAATCCTTTAGACACCCAGAAAGCAATGATCCCAACTAGTAGGTTGGGAAGGAAAGGGATGGGAAAGGCATGAGATGCAGCTGAAGCTAAGCAGATCTAGATTTGGCCACTACCTTAGTGGGAGACCTCCTGGGAATCCTATGTCAATGGCCTTTAGCTCACAAATGGGGAGAGACAGGATATCAATACATTTAAAAACTGATATTAGGCAAGACATCCTAGGGAGGACTACAGAAACCCAATTTTATTTATAGCCCTTTCAATGAGGCCAAACTCAGGACTTGTAAACCTACTGAAGCAATGGTATACTCAAGCAATTCATAAATAGAAAACTTTAACGAACCAGAACTTGGAACTTAGAGCACGGGTACCTAACCTTATTTTTTAGCATGCAGACACATTTGGAATGCTGACAAAAGGTGGTGGGCACAGCCACAAAATGGCTCCCATCAGAGGCAGAGCCAACTCTAAAAAGCCAGGGAGTGAGGTTAGGCATAACTCTTCAGCATTTCAGACAGAAGCTCTGCTTAATGGGATGTCTTTTAAAATTAATATGTTTAAAAACATTCTCCATCTGGTTGTATTTGTTTTCATTTTGTGGGCATCTTATTCACTTATGCAGGGAGGGGGGTTCTCCTAGGTTTAGATGAGCCTTTCTCTCTCAGGCATTTTCAGCCTGCTCTATTTCTTTTAGCAATGACAGTTGGTGCTGAAAGGCTGGTCAGAGCTTATAGCATATGTGGTACATACAGAAAAAGAAAGATTCTGATCAAATATTGTTAGAAATATAAATGACTTTTGAAGAGTTACCAAAATATATATGACAATGCATTACCAAAGCTCAAAATATATTGCTTAAAATAAACATGAACAAAATATTAAAAACCACAATAAAGACCCACATAGTCTTTAAGAACACAAAGCCCATCAATAAGCAAAATGGTGAAATAAGAATAGTCTTAATGAGCATGTCAATCTAAGGAGAACTGCAAGCAGATCTCCTTTTTTTAGACCCCCCCCTTTCCTCCCTTCACTATAATCTGATGCCAACAGTGTGAAATTCCCTCCCACACATATAGACACACTTAATACACACCACACATATTTATTTATTACTTTGACATATGGCCCGTGTGTAGGATAGTCAGGAGATCCTACAACTGTAGGATTACCTGCCAGTCAGTCAAGAGATGTTCAGAGGTGGCTTGCCATTGCCTGACCCTATGTCATGACCCTAGTTCCCCTATCCCAATACTAACCAAGGCTGATCCTGCTTAGCTTCTGAGATCTGACGAGACTATGTGTGCCACAAAGCATACCCGCCAGCTGGATGGCGGGACTTGGGGGGGAAGGGGGTTGCACCCAACTTCTAACCCACCAGCCGGCTTTCCTCCCGGCACTGGAGAGAAGAGCTTTATTCCTTCCCCTTCAAGACAACCAGCCTGCTTTTATCCTAGGAAGTGCTGTCTGGAATTGAAAGTAATTGGCTAGCTAGGAAGGGAAGAGAAGGGCTTTACCTCTCTCCCTCCTTTAAGCCATCCAATCTCCTTTTATGCTGGGCACTGCAGCTTGGGATAGAAAGAAACTAGATGGCTGGGGGGTGGGGGGAGAGGGGGCTTTGAGGGAGGGTTTACACCTTACATTCAAACCTGCTTTGCTCCCCAGATGGCTGCAGCAGCAGCACAGGAATAAGACAGCAGGGCTGAGCAGGAATGACTGGCCATCTTATTCTCCCTGGTTGCTGCAGTAGCATCGGAGGGAGCAGACTTAGTTGAGAAGAGGGGACTTTTTCTGCCTTCCCCTGCAGTCTAGCCAGCTTACCTTTGTCCTAGGCTGCATCAGCGATGCTAGGGGCAAGAGCCAGTGGGCGGGTACTGGCAGGCACATTTTCCTTCTTCCATTCAGGGTGGTTGGCTTTTTCTGATGCTGGGCTGTCAAGTGCTCACAAGGAGAGCAAGCCTGCTGGCTTGTGCAGAAGTGGGCTTTTCTCCTACCTCCCCCCACCTCTGGTCAAACAGGTGGGAAGGGAGAATAACAGCCAAGGGCTGGGACAGCTGAGTCAGAAATGAAGATCTGTGTGCTATGGCTGCCACAGCCACTGAAACATTGCTTGTTTGTTTGTGTTTCCAAACTGCAGAGCCAATCAGAACTCTCCTGGCCAATATGAAGCCCTGCTGGGCACAAACTGCTCCTGTGTCAGGTCTGCCGACTACATGTTGGGGACCACTGGTTTAGAGAAAGTTAATACTGACTAATGTGCAAATTCCTGTTCATAATGCCACAGCAGCATGTAGATGCAGCTGAGATTCATTCTGCCCCCAACAAACTTATCTCTGTCTTCATACTAGCTAGCATAGAGCCAAGTGAGCCTTACACAGTCTTTCAAACAATCATAAAATCTCTAGTACTTACAAACATGAGGCGTGTAGGTATGTTGTCAGATTCTACCAAAGGATTTTTATAGAGCCAGATCTCTTCTGGCTGAATAACTCTCTGGAATGGATCCAAAAATTCTGTGAAACTAAAACAAAGCAATAAAGAGAACATTGTTTTATCATATACCAAGATAAAGAAATCTCAAAGAGTGTATCATAGGAAAATCCCCACTGTCACAAGTATAGTGCTGGAATTTGAATGCCGTCCCTCCAAGTCAGGGGAAGTCAAACTGTGGCCCTCCAGATGTCCATAGATATCTGGAGGGCTGCAGTTTGATTACCCCTGCTCCAAGGAGAACACCCAAAAGGTTGGTTTGTTTCACTCAACACTTACTACAAATACACATTCATGCAAAGCTGCATTTAAGGTTCATGAGGAGTTCAATAAATCTCCAGGTTTGCTACAAGTCCTGGATTACAAAACTAGATGGTGGGCTCAGGTACTTGGCATGCCACAGGACTGCACATGTTATTTACTTTATTTATATCCTGCCTTTACACCCAACAGGGATCCAAAGCAGCTTACATTATTCTTGTCGCCTTCATTTTATACTCATAAAACCCCTGCCAGGTAAGTTAGGCTGAAAATGTCTGATTGGCCTAAGGTCAACCAACAAGTTTCCATTACAGAATGAAGATTTCAGCTCACGTCTCTCACAACTTTGCCCAACACTTTAGAAGAAGAGTTGGTTTCTATATTCCACTACACAAAGGAATCTCAAAGCATCTTACAATCATCTTCCCTTTCTCCCCACACAGCAGACACCCTGTGAGGTAGGTGGGGCTGAGGGAGCTCTGAGATTATGACTGGCCCCAGGTCGTGTGGAGGGGCTGCATGTGGAGAAGAGGGAATCAAACAAGGTTCTCCAGATTAGAGGCTGCTGTTTTTAACCACACCATACTGGCTCTCTTTTAACTTCTACACTACCCCGGCCGCAACATCTGGTTTGGCAGATCACAAATGGTTTAGACCAATATGATATTTTGCCTGTAATTCAGAGGCAAATGTTGTCACGTGTTGTCTATAAAAACTGGTCAAATTATGGATTAACGCCAAAATTGAAGGAAAGGCAAGGAAATCAACCTGATGAAAAGTGTCTGTTATAGTCATCACAGAAAAACAATTCTGAAGATATTGGCTTAGGCTCAACACACGAGTTCCTGAAGGCAGAATGATTTCTGCATGCAGGGTGTGAAATTGTCCCTGTCCCTACTGGGCACTGGATTCAAATGCCCCCTGAAATGTTGTTCCTTGCTTATGCAAACTAACATTACCAGTTTGAAGAACCCTGCTGTAGGAGTCTGGTAAAATATTAATTAGTTCAAGGCTTGTTTTCTATTAAGGTCAATTATTCTGTGCCTTGAAGAAAGAATATGAGGGATCCTGGGCTCAAGACTTGGAAGTCAGGCCATAACTGTACAATTGTTATGTAACACCCCCCCCCCATTATTTGTAGTTAATTTTGGCTGTGCCACATGCCTGATCTTTCCAGGGTGTTTACTCTGGTTTCCTGATCCACCTGGGCTGCCTAGCCCAGCTCCTGCTCCTGTTCTCCATCTGGCTCCCAGGTCGCTTTCTGGCTCCTTTCTCTGGGGTGTTATCAGTGTTCTTCCAGTGTGGTGTCTAAAGTGCCAAGTGCCCTCAATGGCTTATTGGCACATGGGTGCAAATGCTCTGGTTATCTCTTTGATGATAAAAGCCTAGCCATTATAGGAACGGATTTTGGCACGCAATTTGTGTATGGGGGGGGGAGAGAATGGAAGATTGCCTATATGAACCCTAGTTGTACCTGAGATCCCAGCTTTCAGCAGTGCCTACCTATCATGAAGGTTCCTACCAGTGCTCTCTGTGGACTTGGTGCCTCAGGTTGTTTTTTGAGTCCCTAAGGGTTGCCCTTAGGTCCGAGACAACAACCTTGCCACAAAAAACAAGCAAAACATTATTTTTTCTGTCTCAAAGAGAATAAGATAATAATACCATCAAATCACAGGATAAATTTTCTGAGAGACGGCAGGGGAGAATCTGACATCGGGTGCCATTTTCGTAGCATATTTGCCCATGCATAAAATGCAGTTCCAGCCTCAAATGGGTAATAAAGAGAAATTATGGCTATTCATCAATCTCACAAGGTCTGAATTAACATGTCAGAGTGACATTTTTTATCAAAATGAGAAAGATCAGAATCATGAGAGCCAAGATGCAAAGAAATGTTTAGACATAAGCAAGCAATTCCACTCTTGCACCAGGAATTCTCCAATGACTGAGCTGCAATAACTCTAAAACATATGGTACTCCACTGAGGTCCTTCCAGCCCCAAATTCTACCCACTCCCAGATCCCCAAATTCTCTAACCCAAAGCTAGCAACCCTACTTACAATGTATAGTTCTGTTACTGAAAGCAAAATATTTACTGTGCTTTTTTTGCCCTTTCTGTAGAGTTCTGTGTAGAAACGTGTAGTTACTGCAGTCTACAAACAACTATTTCAAATCTGAGACTCTTACCTTTACCTTTAATACAAGTACCATTAAGCCAGTGCAATAATGTCTGCTGGTTTTTAATAGCTTTTTGTTAGGAACTCTCCCAGAGAACAGGGTTTTCCAAAATGTCATAGAAAGCTAGTCAAATTTTATCAAGATTTTGTTTGAGTGTCTGTATGCTTTATGAACTGCTAAAAAAATACCACCATCAAAATTGAGATTTATATTGGAAAATTAACACCAGATGTGCAATATGTTGTTTGTAATACTTTAATCAGACTTGTCAACAAACAAGTCAGTGTCTTTTCGATAACTGAATGGGAGCATGGAATTCACATGTAGGAAAGCCAAAATATTATTTTGCTGTATGCAGACACCCAACTTAATAATTTAACATTTCAAAGAAAACGGATAGATATTTGTAACATTTAAATATCTGCCTTACAATTGTACTCAAAGTACTTATCTGAACAGACAATTCATCAGAATAAACATTCCAACAAAATAAAATTACAGCAAATAGTCAAATTGTTTATCATTACTTTACAAACATTAATGGGTGAATTTCATTCACTTGACTACATTCATTTTAGTTAGAGCCCCCCCCCCCAAAAAAAAAAAACCACTCTGTCTCTTTATGGTCTCTATCACATCAAATGTAAACCATGATAATTTGTCATTCCTTATGATCCCACCAATTCTTCTTTGGTCTTAAACCTACATTGTATACTAAACCAAAATCATTTATTCCAGTCAAACTCTCAGACAGCCTAAGGAACAGGAGGCAGGATCCACAGAAAGGCAGAGGAAAATCTCAGTGATTGGACAATTTCAAATAAACAAAGTTGGTTTTTACAAATGTCTATATGGTAAATTTTAGCATTTAAACTATTGCTTAGTATACAGCATTCATCTGAAGGGCACAGGATTTAAACTCAAGGAATTACCAGTGGTGTGTGTGTGTGTGTGTGTGTGTGTGTGTGTGTGTGTGGTTACATAAGTATCACCGCACATGCTGGGACATATTATTCGTAACAACAGTTATGAAGGATAACCACTAATCTAACTGGATTTTCACCAGAAAAAACAGATACCCCACAAACTCCTAGAAGTACTCAAAGCACAAATCCAATTACCGTATTTGTCGGCATATAAGACGACTGAGCGTATAAGACGACCCCCCAACGTTTCTACTCAAAATATAGAGTTTGTCACCATTGTACGGCCACAGTACGACCGCAGCGTCTCCGGCCCACCCCTGCATCTCCCTGTGACCGGCACTAGTGCACAAGTGTGCATGTGTGAGCTCTGTGTAGACGAGGGGCAGGCCGGAGCACCGCTGCTTCCCACCGAGCAGAACGGGCCAGTCACGCCCAAACGGCTGGCACCCTTGTCTCACTGCTGATGCTCACTGAAGCCATGCTGATGACCTGCTGCGGCTGCGCTGAATACCACGCAATACTGGATGGTATGTAGAATGAGGTGGGCGGGCATTGGGAGGCCACTATGGGCAGCTATGTCTATCCCAACTGAAGTGCACCCAGTGTATAAGACGACCCCCCCCCCACTTGGAGGCATGTTTTTCAGGGGGGGAAAGTAGTCTTATACGCCAGCAAATACGGTAGTTTTCTTTATCATGACACAGTGTATGTGTTTTTTTCCTGAAGAACTAGCAACATATCACACTTTTTTAGAAAGCAATAATATCACCCAGGACTTCCAGCCATCTCCTTAAGCTGATGACTTCAAAAACTTCCATTTCTGATGGAAAAGAGAATAATGCATACAAACCTCTAACAGATGTAGAGGTTTTTTAAAAAAATAGATGCTCCCACTTCTATGAATGACTACTACAGATTATTATTAGTAGTAATTAAACTTCTACATTGCCTCTCCCCATATGGGCTCTGGCTGGTTCACAACAGTATCAAATGTTTCTTATTTGTGATATTTTGATAAAACTCTGGTAGTGTTATTTTAGGAACTGAAAGTAGGCAGCTGCAATCACAGAGATTGTGGCTATCAAGCAGGAAGAGGGAGAGACAGGAATTCCAGAGAGATTCTGATGGAGCAAGAAGGGCACAGTTGCATCTGGCCTACTTGATGATTTAGGAGGCTTCTCTCAAATGAATGCGAGCTGAAGAGAGTACAAAACTTCTTGCTTTTGTGCTTAGTTTTGTGGAAAGCACTGAACTAGGTTGTCTAGACGCTCCCTAATGAGTACTACAGATGTAATAGTAACCCTAACTGAGGGGGGAAAACAGGATAGACAAGAATAGACTGATGTAAAATGATAAAGCAACAGAAAGAGAATATAAAGTTAGGCAAGAACAGTGCCTTAAATACAAACTTAGCAGGCCTTGGCACCTAATGCAACTTTCATCAGGCATCAAAAGCCTTTGAAAAGTATCACTTCTAACTGAATTTAGCTCCCAGTTTACCAATCTAAAGCCTCAATCCTATGAATGCCAATGAGGCAAAAATTCCACTGAACCCACTGAGATTGACCTTTGAATAAACAGGAACAGGTTCAACCTGTAAGTGATTTAGAGGCATATGCAAGGATTCTCTGACTCTAATACAAAATAATATAAAAGACTTTAAAAATTTTTAGGTTAATTGCAGTTGTAGGCAAAACCTGCAGTTGCTTTTAAATGCAAAATCAGAAATTATCCTTTCCTGACATTCTTCAGTGTTTGAGAATTCAATTCAGAACTATGTTTTTTGAAGTGTCTCAGGTGGCTATGTGCAATATCTTAACTAGAGCTTCATAGAAAACAGGCAATCAAAAGATAATTCCTCAGATACATTTCAAACTCATACATCTTTTGAAGAACAAAAAAGTGAACTCCCATTTTACTTTGCTATACAGATTTTGCAAATATAGCAAGGGCAAAGCCAAGCCTCTGGACAACTGGGGAATTATATGAATGCCATGAAACAGGAACTACCCTGCCACTGAAATGGGAGGAAGAGGTCCTGTAAGGCAGTGGTCCCCAACCTGCGGGCCACGGCCCGGTGCCGGGCCACGAAGGCCATGGCGCCAGGCCGTGGCTCCCTCCCTCCCCCCCCCACAGTAAAAAACTTCCCAGGCCGCAAGCTTGCGGCCCGGGAAGCTTCTTACTGCGGGAGGGTGGGGAGAGAGAATTAGGGCCGGGCCGCGCATTGCGCATGCGCGGCCTGTGGGCGCGGCCCGATGCGCGGGCATGGCCCAAAGGGGTGCGGCCTGCAGGCGCGGCCCAATGCGCGGGCGCAGCCCGATGCCCTGCCGGTCCCCAGCCTCAGAAAGGTTGGGGACCATTGCTGTAAGGAGTCCTGCAGGTTCTCTGCTGATATATTTACTTTTCTTCTCTCCCCCTCCCTTCTCCTCCCTCTTTCCCTCCCCCTCCCTATGAACATTGGGATTGGAACAACTCACAGTCATTTCTCTTGGATTTAATTTCTCCATTTAAAGATCTTGCAATTAACTGGTTCAAGTATTCCAGCAATTTTTCCTTTGACTGGGTCAAATACTTACAATTCATGACCATCAACTGACTAATTGATGATGATGACGTTAGCTATTCAGTCCTGTCCAACTCTTGGCAATCCTATGGGTCAACTGTCACCATGTTTTTTCAATCTTGCACCACTTCTTTTAGTTGTATAATGCTCTGGCCAGTGTCCATTTTGATTGAATCTAACCATTGTGTTGTTTGTCAGCCTGGTTTCCTTTTAGCATTGGCCAATCCTTTCATAATTGCTCTCTCCATTGAGTTGGATCACATGATATGGTCAGAGGAAGTGAGCCAGAATTTCATGATTTTACCTTCCAGTTATATATCAGGCTTTATGCACTCTAGTATTTCCTAGTTTGTGACTTCTGCGGTCGAAGGAATCTGCAGACACCTTCTCCAGCATGAGAGTTTGAACAAATCAACTCTCTCCCTGTCCGATTTCTTCCATGCAACTTTCACAGCCATAAGTGGCTACTGGAAATATGATAGATTGAATTAATCTACATTTGATAATCAGGCTTATGTCCTTGCTTTTTCTACATTTGATAATCAGGCTTATGTCCTTGCTTTTCCATACTCAGTTCAAGCTTATTGCTGAGTGACCCAAAGCAATTTGACGTTTAATTTCCATGTTGCAACCACCACTCTGATCCATTTGTACTTAACTATACCATCATTTGTTTATTTTGCCTGCTAGGAAATGATGTGGCGGTTGAATATAGTAATTTCAGTGGGCGGAGTTCAATAATTCAAGGTCTGATACAGGCTCCAGCCCAAAAATTTTACCAAAAATATATTTAAGGCAACAAATGTCCACTCAAATGATGTTTAAAAAAACCCTAGACTTACCAGCACCATGACATCAGAAGCAAGAGACGCCAGACTAGCTTAAGATAGGAATCAGAGAAACCTATAACCAGCAGCAATCTTAATCTTCTGAGGCTACTGAACAAGATGAAGAAATGGTACTTGAAAACTAACAGTAAGTCCTATGAACCTCATATCAAAAAAGTAATTGCCTCCAAACAGACAAGACCAGAATCTTGAATGAGCATTCATTATGGAACAGCATTGTGGGTTGGACATTCAGAAAGCCACAACTGGGGACTAGATTTCATTCTAGGAGGGGTGGGGTATAAAAAACATTAATAAAAATTAATTGACTCAATTCCAAAGGGCTCTTCCACAGGGCATTAACTCTTCCACAGGGCCAGGACAGTGATTAAGTGATCTTGGGCCCCTCTTTGACACTTGGAAGCGTTTAAATTTAAAGTCCAGCCAGAGAAGAACATCAATTTGGTTGCAGATTGTTATCATTATTAATATGAGTGGTGGATTAGAAATAGAAATAAAAAATAAAAAACATAAAAATAATTTACAAGGAGAAAGCTACAAAGGAAATGAAGAAGAGTGGGTGAAAAAGCATTGTTCCACTCACCTAAGCATATCCAGATTAAACTCCCTTTCCCTGCCTACTTTCTTACTCTGAAAAGTACCGTGGCCATCAAGGGAGTTTACTAATTTACTAATTAGTTTACTAATTTAACAGAATTATTTTTTTGTTATATATTCGCACTGTCATGTAGGGAGTTCTTAGTCTGAGGAAGAGTGCTTGCACTCGAAATCTCACGCCTCGAATAAATCTTTGTTGATCTTAAAGGTGTTACTGGACTCTGATGTTATTGTGCCACTTCTCCTAAGTACTAGATGATCCAGAATGATGGAGAACATGTGTATACTCAGAATATTGTATGGGTGCAAACTGCCCAATGTCAGATGTCCTTCCTAAATTAGAACTGTGTATAATAAAAATCATTCTCAGATAAGATTACGGGTATTTATCAGGACTTATTTCTAATTAGGATGCCTTTAACACAATCACCATAAGTATACTGCTATTAGGGTTTTTTTTGGAATTAATGCCATGACACTGAACAAAGGCTCCTTGATACATATTTAAAACATCTTTTTTTAAAAATCAGCCTTTGTACATATTTAAAACATCTTTTAAAAAAAAATCAGCCTTTGTACAGTAAATGCCAGCTATTAAATTTGTGACACCTGCTTTGACGGAAAGCTGACCAAAAACGTTGGATATGATCATTGGGGGTACTGTCGAGGCAAGATAAGTACAGATGCCTGCGGCTTATCACTGTCATTCTGTTTGCCACAAGGAAGTTGTAAGGATTCTATTACATTTAGTCAAATACTGCTGACCAGATGTGGTACTAAAATAAGCTGATGTTATATTAGCAGAAGGTTACCCAATGGAGGGATTCTGTCTTTAAAGACAGTCACAATACATTAGCCAGAAGTAGACAATAAAATAAGCCGCTTACGGATACAAAAATATTGTCTCTCGAATAGATTTTTAAAATTTCTGCAAGGCCGCTTCCTGCTACTTGACTAAAGCGTTCATGGACAACACATGTAGAACTTTCAGGGAAAATGGAGTCATTGTGCTCATATATATTACGGTGGCTGTCCACACACAGGTGCCAAAGCATAAAATGACATCTGTGCCCAAGTATCTCCTATCCACATGCTCAGTAGTACCTCTGCAAGTTCCCAAGGTGATAGCTTGAGGGTCACCATCTATAATTATATTTATCTCTGTGAACTTTCTACTAAATCTTTTCAGTTTAGAAAAGAAATGATATGATACAAGTTTATAAAATGGTGCATGCAGTGAGAGAAAGTTAATAAAGAGGAATTTTTCTCCTTCTTGTCACCTGAAATTATTAGCAATCGTTAGAGACTCAGCTTTGTGAGAGGCGGTAATGAATGAGGTCATCCCTCCTGTGACTACATGGAGAGGATCCCACTTGAAATCTCAGGGAGAAGCAGACTTAAAAAGTAATCAAACCGGATTTTTATTGGGAAATAAAATTAAAATAGTAATTATCACAATTCAAACTATTAAACTAAACACACACAAGAAAATAATAATAAAAAGAAGAGTTGGTTCTTATATGCCACTTTTCCCTACCCGAAGGAGGCTCAAAGCGGCTTACATTCGCCTTCCCATTCCTCTCCCCACAACAGACACCCTGTGGGGTGGGTGAGGCTGAGAAAGCGCTGATATCACTGCTCGGTCAGAAGAGTTTTATCAGTGCCGTGGCGAGCCCAAAGTCACCCAGCTGGTTGCATGTGGGGGAGTGCAGAATCGAACCTGGCATGCCAGATTAGAAGTCCGCAATCCTAACCACTACACCAAACTGGCTCTCTTGAGATGAGTTGAGATGGTATGAAAGAGGCTTAAATTTCAGGGTCAATAAAAGTTTTGATAGGTATTATCTGACATGTGGGTAGAGAGGTCATACAATCATAGAGTTGGAAGGGACCTCCAAGGTAATCTCATACAACCCCCTTTACAATGCAGGAACTCACAACTACCTGCCCACCCACACTTTCATGCCCAAGTGATACCTCCACCAAAACTCTCCAGAATCCAACCTTGCCTGGAGGAAATTCATGTAGGAAATCAGCTGAGAACAAACTAGTATACTATGCTGGAGGCATATCACGTCCAAAACAACACAAAAAAGGGGACTTTATAGCATGAAATATTGCTATATCTTAGGGCCAGATTTAGGTGATTAGCTTCTAACACAATGTGTTGTCAATGGAAAATAATGGAGTGGAGACTATGCTAATAGAGGAAGCCTCCAGTAAGGACGGGATACGCTGGTGTGAGCTACATTAGCATTCTAGTATGAATGGTGCTGTGGACATTATGGGCCCATCCTACTGATTTGCCAGCAATTAAGGATGGAGAGCCTCTTGTGGCGCAGAGTGATAAGGCAGCAGACATGCAGTCTGAAAGCTCTGCCCATGAGGCTGGGAGTTCAATCCCAGCAGCCGGCTCAAGTTTGACTCAGCCTTCCATCCTTCCGAGGTCAGTAAAATGAGTACCCAGCTTGCTGGGGGGTAAACGGTAATGACTGGGGAAGGCACTGGCAAACCACCCTGTATTGAGTCTGCCATGAAAACGCTAGAGGGCGTCACCCCAAGGGTCAGACATGACCCGGTGCTTGCAGAGGGAATACCTTTACCTTTAAGGATGGAGACAAGCTGTGGGAAGGATGACTTCCTTGGAAAAAGACACAATGAAGGATCATTGTGAGGGATAAATTATGCCATAAATTATGTAGTTAGGAAGGAACTTAGACATAGCTGAGTTTGTTTATGATGTTCCTTCCTCTATTTGATTGGTCTGCCATTTGGTTGCCTTGCCATCTATCCTGTCACCTTCCCCCATTTGTCTTGTGGCGGCTCTACAGTGGACAGCTTGGTATCCTTGGATGAGGATGTCTGTTTATTCTCACAGTACCAGTCTGTGTACTGTGGATTGGGGGAGGGGGGCTGTGATATAAGTCTGATTTTAACTTTGTAAGCTAGTCTTTGGTTTGCTTGCTTGCTTGCAATAAATCAATTTTTGAAAAAAATCAAGGATTTGTTATTGAGGGAATCTACAGAAACCTCCCATACTGAAGGTGTCAGCCAAAAGCCAGATACTGTAGTTTCTTTTGTTCTTGCATTTCTAGGGTAGAAGAAAGGTTGCTGGCTGAGACCTGTTTGTTGTTAATTGAATTACTCTATGATAGCCAGATTTCTTTGGGAACAGCCCAACTACTGACCAAAGCAAGGTTCGATGAACAAGTTCCCTGGTCCAGCCATATTTTGCTAAGGTGCATCAGAAATATATAAGGAAGTCTTGTCAAAGTACTCCTTGGACGCAAGAAGGGGGTATCTTTGGTCCCTAACACTCTCCAACAATACTACAACTCAAGGGCATCCAATAAAACTGATGGATAGTAGGTTCAGGAAATAATATTGTACACAGAGGGTGACTAATATGCAGAATTCATTGCTAGAGCATGTAGCAATCGCTACAGGAATGAACAGCTTTAAAAACTGAATTAGACAGTATCCTCCATGAATATCAGCAGCTACTAACCATTGTGACTAAGGGGAACCTCCACATTCAGAGGCACTAAAACATCTGAATCCCAGAGAGTTATGAGGCAACATCAGGGAAAGTCTCATCCTCTATGGCCTGGAGGTACTGGTTAATCACTGTTTGGCCCAGGATGCTAGACTAGATGGACCATTGATCTGATCGAGCAGGGCTCTTATTTTCTTATGCATTATGGATATGAAGGGAGAAACAACAAAGAGAAGCATGAAACACACTCTTATATTAGGCATTGCCAAATATTTACCACTGATGATGATAGGAGCAGTTCTTGCTTATGCACGCTGAAAATAAGTTCAGCTTATGCACGCTGAAAATATCCAAATCACGGAGTGTCTAGCACAAACACAGTGATGCTTGCATAAATGAACTTCCCCTTCTGCTGCAGCCTACTGTGACCCCCAATCATGCTACTGGGATCACAGAACCTTGGAAACGGCAGGGGGCACAAAGTACTGGTCTGCAGTGGAAAAGACATCCTTGAAACAAACCATTTTCTGTTGATGGAGGTATCAACATGGTCCACCTCTATATACGTAATTGCTAACTGAGCAGAAAAAAATACCCAAAGATACACACATATATTTATTTATTTATTTATTTATTTTATTTATTTATCATACTTATATACCGCCCTCTCCGGAGGCTCATACAAATAATATTATGAAATTCTGCATAATATGTTTATGAACAAAATATTGAGCAGTACTTACTCTCACTGTTGATTATCAACTGATAAATCTAACACAGGGCTTTATTGCCTTTGATTGTCCTTAAAAACAAAGGGCATTTTAATATTCACCAAAAAATGTGTGCAGAGATCATTCAAAAAGTGTTTTTGGAAATGAAAGTCTGGCCACCTTGGGGTTTTTTATTCTTAGTGAAGCCTGTAATTACAGAAAGATTTTAACACAAGCATACATGAAGACTGACAGCAGTGACAGCTACTGCTAACAAATGATGCAGATTGCAATAGGAAGCAGAGTCTAGATAAAAAAAGCTGGTAATAACAGGGTCAAGAAATTGGGAATCCAATCAGAATGAAAAACTGAAAAACTGAATGAAATTCAAACGATACACACGACCAAAACAGTGCCCAGTGCTTGGGCATCAGGATGTAAGTTAAGTAAGCCCATGCTAAGGAATAAAATGTCTTCTGGAGCACAGTTTCAATGTTGCAAACTGAATTGGGAACCACAGATTCAGCCGGGGATTGTTGATGACTGCATTACTAGTGCAGCCCAACAGCCAACAGTACCTTAAAAATAAAAAAGGCCATCATTGTCATCGCCCTGCTTTCTCGACATGCAGAACGTGAATACATGACTATCACTTACTGCATGGTGACTTAACACAGAGACATGCAATCAGGCAAGAGTTAAGAATATGTATCATGGATATATATCACAACAATTTTAGAAAATTTATTTATTAAATTTGTATTACACACTGTCTCAAGTGACTCATGATTATCTCTCCATGTGGTTGCATGTCTATCACAATAAGGTATCATGGGAAACAATTTGCCTCTTTAGTCATATAGCTCTTAGTTACAGTTCAGAAATTCTTAGTGCAGTAGCTCTCTTTAAGTGATTGGTGATTGCACACTTCATTCTCGCTGTACTCAGCCACTGCCCTAAATGCTCATGGTCCTTGGCACCAGAGAAGCATGTCTGCTCTTGACCCAGGTCAGGGCCTTCTTAGTCTGGGTCCCTATCTGGTCGAATGAGCTCCCAGAAGAGGTGAGTGCTCCAACGGAACTGTCTAAATTCCGCAGGGCCTGCAAAACAGAGCTCCTCCACCAGGTCATTGGAGGAGGTTAGGGCTAGGAACAACTGGGGCCCCTCCTCCGGTCAATGATGGAACATCATGCAAACCCTGCCCTGTGGCGGTTGGCTGAAGATGGGGGTGAGTAGATGGGGGTTATATTTTAAGGAGAGTTGATTAGTTTTATTGGAGATTTTATCTGTATTGTGTAAGCTGCCATGAGCCTACAGAAAGTGGTGGGATAGAAATTAAATAATTTACTTTTATTCTTTAATAAAAACAAACTTCCAATTTACACGTGACTGGTTTATTTAGAGTTTCTTAAAGGGATATCCTGGTATACATAGGTGAAGAACCCATAGTTACCCACTTCCTATCAAGTCTCCAATTTAATCTCTATTTTCCCCAATTAAATTCAAGAGTCCTCCAGCTTGGGTAACACTGGAAACTAGCATATGTTATCCCAGCAGCCTTTCCTACTTTTAAAAGGTCAGGAGAGGTAGCTACAACTGCTGAATAAGCTCTCCATATATCACAGGAAAAAATGTACTGGCAAATGGCTGAATAAGCAAGTGACTACATGGTACCTCTGAGCTTGATGGGCATAGATCAACTGTAGGAAGTCATCCGTGCTTTCCCACATTTGATCATGCATTCATCTCATGATTATTAAATGGAAAGCGCTTTCATGCATCATAAATGTGATGGCCTAGACATCTCTTAGGATGGAGGCAACTAAATATACACCTCACCAAATAAGCCAGAATCAATGAAGCAAGCAGGTAAATTAGCGGCTTTAGGATGCTGCAGCAGCAAAAAGGCCCATACAGAATCAAATTCTGGATGACCGCTAAATCAGTGGCCCCCAACCTTTTTATCACTGGGGACCACTCAACGCCGGGGACCACCCACCAGGGACCACTCAATGCCTTTTACTGAGGCCCGGTGGGGGGGGGGGTTACTCCTCTACTCTCTGATCACTATGGTAATGTTTAAACATCCCTTCAAAATAAGATACAGACACACCACAACAATGAACATAAGGAACATTTTATTTTCATGGAAATTTTAACTCATGACAATGACAAATCAATGGGAACCTTGAGCTTGTTTCTCTGCAACGAGATCGTCCCATCTGGGAGTGATGGAAGACAATGACACCCAAAGTGTATTGTAAAGGGCTGGGGAGGGATGAAGTAAAGGGCCGGGGGGAGGGTAGAAGGCATCCTTCGGGGCCCACCTCCAATTAGTCGAAGGACCACATGTGGTCCGTGGCCCACGGGTTGGGGAACGCTACGCTAAATGACAGCTTCTAAGATTCTTTTCTGATAGTACATTTTTCCTTTTAAGCTTGTCAGCAAGCTTAGTCATGGCCCCTCCCTCCTTTTCCAATACAAATTTTGGGTAATGGAAAGTGCCATGAAGTTACAGCTGACATATGATGACCACACAGCTCAAAATTGGCTGTTTTACAGGTACCCGAGTACCTGTTAAGACTACTTTCTATCAAGTTCTTGGTCCCTGAGAAGTTGCATACAACAAATCTTCCTGCTTTTATAGGCACATGGACAAATGCTTTAATGCTTGTATTGATGGAAGGTTTTGATGACTGAACAGCAGAACCTGACCACCCAAGTCAGCAGCACATCATTATGTATTTTCTCCATTTCACTCATTGGACTAATTTTTGGAGATGTTTTCAGTGGTCATGTTACCCCAAAAGGTAGCCCCATAATAGAAGAGTGCCTCACTCAGAGCCACTCTCACACAACCAGTCCATAATTGGCTCTGCACACATTGTTGCACACAGACACTGGCCTGGCAGAGACTGACTATGGAGTCAGAAGGACCCAGTTAGCAAGCCTAGGAAAGCCGGATCCGACCTCCATCTCATTTGGACTTGACTAGAAACAAAAAATCTCTTCTCTTTCTGCCTCTTCCTTCTTGAAACTTCCCCAGCTGACTTAGCAAAAATGTGTACATTGTTAACACTTAAGATGGGAAAGCATCTCTACCAGGCAGGATACTTGGAATGTCAATAGGAAAGGAATATCCCATCAGGAACTAACCAGAAGCTCTTTTGTCTCTGTCTCCTTATCTCAAACTGTCTATTGGCAGCATCTGCCTTGCTTTAACTATTTATATTATGTTCTCCCAGAACCCATCCTGGTTAGACAAAATGCACCATTAAGTTGATTTTAGCAGAGATCTGATAATGTCTTCAGGGTATGCTTAGCCAAGGTATTGTTTGACCTAACATTACTCTAACCTTCCCACTCAAGTTACCTCATGCAGCACCACCTCACAAGCTGGTCTGTGGGCTGGCCCAGGAATTTGTCAGAACCAGGGCTCTGGTGTGTGTGTGTGTGTGCTGTGATCTCTCTACACCTGGAGTCACTTTTCACATCCATTGTTGTCAACCCTGTCGCTTTGCTTTCTTGGACTCATCCTGCCTCAGGACAGGTGCAGTATATTTTCCATTTCTCTATTTAGCTAACCTTTTCCCCTATAGAACTTACTGTGTTTTTCTCTGTGTCTTTTTAATAAAATATAAAATCGTTTTGGAACTGCTTATTTCAGGGTTTCTTCAAGAGAATTAGGCTCCTTTATACACCCAGGAAAAGATCTCAGTTGACCCCCCCCCCACACACACACACACAAATTAAAAGCATTTGGGGTAACAGTTACTTGCTTTGGGGATGTTTGTGTGGGGGGAGTAAGAGATTACATTTCCAAGCAGTTCTTATATTTGAAATATTTATGCATTGTCTGTGTTAAAACATATATAAAAGGGCTTACAACATACTTTTAAGCATAGATCAATAAAAAATTCTACTATGGTTGATACCAGAAAGTCTAATTCCCATTCAATAATGCAATAAGGTGCATTTACATGCTTTCATAAACATATGTGCAACTTCACAGCTGTGGGGATGAGAAAATTCTTGGAAAATTGATGAGGGCTTTTCTAGCTACCACACAGAAAGCACGTAATTAACAAGCTCATTCAAATCAAGCCAGAGAGTTTACCCATCACTAACATAGTTCATGGGCGAACAAACAAAGTCATTCATTTAGCACTGCTCAAATCACATATCCTATCCCAGTGGAAGAATAAAGCCCAAATAATCTTATAAAGGGGCAACAAATGCAACATATGGCAAGAAAAAAAAAGTCCAAAGTCTGAGTCATGCAGAAACCTGGAGCATACTAAAACACAATTCAAGGGCAATCCCAATTTTTAAAATGGAAAGTAGATTTCCCAGTTTTTTGAGAAATGCTTTTGAGGTATAAAATTTCTTCTACATGGATGTTTCCTGCTGCCCATCTCATGAGTTCCCCCATAGGATCTATGCTAAGCCTGGGGCAAAAAATGTACGGAACATGGCCCAAAAGAGACAAAGTTTCCCAGGATGTATATACACAACCCCCCTTACTAACCAAACACAATTTTGGCAGGATTATGGGGGGGGGGATAAAAAACCATGTGGGACACATGAAGATGGTGAAATAAGGACACAGAACACAAGTAGCAGTGCCTCAAGCATGCTGTTTTCAACACTCCAACTATCATCCGCCTCCACCATTGGAGAGAGTCCAGATGGCAGCCTGCTACAATTGGAGGAGCATATGGGCCACCACCAGGGACTGAAGCATGTCAATAAGGATTTTTACAACTCTCAGACTGTGGGCAAACAAAACTAACAATCTTTATGTTAATTTTAATTCATTTTAATTATATACAATGGAGGGACTGCTTTAGCAATCTTTCAATCTTATGCCAGCGGTCCGCAACCTTTTTCTGGTTGCGGATTGCTGCCAAGGGGTGGGGGAGAGGGCAGCCCGCGCAAACGAGTATGTGCGGACCTGCCATGCATGTGCGTTTGCACCCAGTGGAGAGCAAACATGCATGTGCAGCGGCTCTGCACATGTGCGCATGCACGAAACTGCCGTGTGTATGCACCCCCGTTGTGCACAAATGCACATGCGTGGCAGGTCCGCACATGCATGTTTGCACTGCCGGCGTGCCAGCAGCCATGCTTCCCTCTCCCCCCCCCCCCCCCCGCAGCAAGAAGCTTGCTGGGCCACAAGCTAATCAGCCGCTTCGGAAGCCGATTTGCTCACGGCCAAGGCTCTCGCGGCCCACTGCCTTATGCAACAAGCTAATGTTCTACACAGGACAAGCACTGCACAAGTCAGCTGCCGCCACACACTTTCCTTGCAACAAGACACAGCTTGTAGTAGTGATGGGAACTGAGAAACTGATTCATCTTTAAACATGGCCCAGCATGTCATGGGGGAACAGGAGTTCAGAGCAATGGTTATGACTCAGTTCAGGTTCTAGAAATACCTCCAGAGAGTATCAGAACCAGAAGGACCGGGAAATTACATTGTTACAGAGTTGAAAATGCTTGGCAATAGAATGACAACATGAACATATGTTTTCTCCCATAGGACCCTAAAGCATTGCAATTAGACATCCACATGACTGCCTCAGGCAAATTTTAAAAATGTCTCAGAAATCTTAAGCACAGATGCAGCAGCCAAACAGTCAATAGAGAAGGAAAATAGAAATACAGTGTAGTTGCTGAATCTTCATTCTCTGGCTCATTTCATGCTTTGGAGAAGTCTTGGACTCATAAGCACCACGTTATTCTGCACAGCTTTCTTCTGTTTCCTGTCTGACACTAATCAGAGTTTGCCATGATGTTCAAATTGTTAGATATTACATTTTACACTTTATTCAAACTTAATAGCCATAGGCCATGCACCAAGCAGTATTTAGGAACAACAAAACAACAAAGCTGCATTTAATAACATCAACTGGGCAAGTTTAGATGCAACTACTTAAAAATAATCTTAATTTATGAATATCTGAAGTGTTAAAATATTTTACAAGCCATTTTACAAGCCATTTTACAAGGAATTTCTCCCTAGCTGCAACATAGGCTGATCCTGCACAAATTGTGCAAGGTGTTGGACTAGATGGACTGTATGGCCCCTGCAATTCTATTCTATATTTTGGATAGTAGAAAATGACATGTGATAATGAATTGATCACTGACAAAGGGACAGTCACAAAAGTGCTGGAGGTATCCAAAGTTAATAGCCCTTCATCTGAACAACGCATTAAAGCACATGATCACATATGACTGTGTCAGTTTGGAGACCATCAGCTGAGCACATAAAGTGGAGAACTTTTCTTTCCAGCATCTGTAAATAAAAGTTCCCAGACCTCTTTAAGAAGTTTCTGAAAGTAATGTTCTTTTCTTCTCTTTTAAGAAGTTCATAGGCATCGACAAAGACCAGCAGCTCTCACAGGATGCTAATCACGTGAAAACAGGCAGGTCTTTGGCATTAAGAAATCTAATTTTGAAATTGATAATGGATTTCCATATCAAGGTTGAAATATGTGGAATATGTCTTGAGCTGTACAACTGAAGATTACATTGATGCAGGTTAAACAAGGATATCTGAAGTATGTAAGAAACCATTTGCTACAGTTTTCTCAAAAAAAATTCTGGCAACATTACTTCTCTATCAACATCAGTTGCATCAAGAGATATGCTGTATTTATTTTCTTAAACAGTACCAGAAATTGTGCTGCCAAAATCACTACATTATTTACAAGTTTTTTCCAGTGAAAATTAACAAAAATTTGGCTAAACCTAGGCTCACAACAATGCAATCCAAAACCAGTTGACTCTACCCAGAAGTAAATTCTATTTTATTTAACAGGCCTTAAACCAAGGAAAATGTTCTTGGGATTGTGACCTTACAGTGCTTGTTTCGGAACATTTTCCTGGTATTATTTCTGATTGAATTAATCTGAGTACTTCTGTTTAGGCTTGTTCATTTAATCACTGAGGTTTAAAATCATAGCAGAAGATATACCTGGCACTATATCAACAGAACAGAGGAATGGCTTAAATACACTGTTGAATTTATAGACCAGAGATATTAAGCATCTCAATATTCACTATGATGCTAAAAGTAAAATAATATAACCTAAAAGAATGCAAAGAATAGTTTTGTTACTTTCATGTACTTGCTTATGTAGTGACTGCAAACAGGAGGAAGAGAAAACTAATCACCACTTGCTAGATTTCATGAGTTGGCAACTAGTGACTCCTGATCAGGCCCACTTAGTGTAACCCAACCCCCCCCCCATAAGATGATGAGTTCTATCACTTATTACAGGGCCTGACATTTGGAGAGAAGGAACAACTGGGAAAACAGAACAACAGGTCGAAAACCTTTATCCTCTCCAATCCCCATATGGCTGCTTCTTTGTGGTCTTTTTCACAGTTATTTGCTGGCATGGTCTCACTACATTGATTTCTGGATGTGACCCTGATTTTGCACATGGCAATCTACATTCATGGGTTTCTCCATCCAGGAGTGAGTCAGTCACTCAGTCAGCTGCTGCTGTTTATTGAGCTTGTTTCTCACTGCTTTCCAAAGACTCATGGCAGCCTACAACATAAAAACCACATAAAATCCCCACATAAAACTTATTATACCCAGGGCTCTAAGCCCCCTGTAGCCTCAGAAGATTGGCGGCCTAAAAAAAACCCTCCTCTGAGGTGGGGATGCAGATTGGAGCTTTTGCACTTCCATTGGGAGAGTAGGCGTACCTGGCTCCTAATTTGCTTTCCTTACCTTAAAAAAAAAACTGAGTATTCACAATAGCATAATGGCATAACCCCCCCCCCACACACACACACACACTTGTTCTTGTGTCTTGCTCTCATCACCAGCCTCCCTCTCCCTCCCTTCCCCCCTCTGCCATGGGGAAAGTGCCCAGGCGCTCCCCTTTTCCATATGCTGTATGGCTCATCTCCCCCAGCCTTATCAGAAGCAATGCAAATCAAAAGACAGCTTGGGAAGGCAAGCATGCTGCACTATCAATTTCTTTCCCCCCCCCATTTAGTGCATGTTATTATTTTTAATTTTTTAAAAAAACAGTCATTACACCTTAGGATGCTCCTACCTTGTAAAACAAATTTTTTTGTACTTGGGGAAAGCTGCAGGAGGCTGCTGGATGAAATTAACAAGGTAGCCTCCCGCCTGAAACTGATCATGGCTCCATTACCCATCATGAAATCGATGAGTGTTCTGTTAAATGTCCAATCTTGCTGGAGGGGGAGACAGGTCATGCTTGTGCTACTTCAGAACTGCGTTTTAACACAATCCTGTTAAAAAAAATTTAAATACAGCAGGGAATGGAGGAGGGCAGGCAGAGACACAGCATTGGTCGGATCTCAAATGTCATCATTTTGAGGCAGGAAACAGTGGAAGAAGCCAAGGCAAATTTTGAGCTTCTACTTTAGGTTACTGCAAATTCCCTCCCAGGGTCAGGAGGGAACTTGCATTTTCTCGGGATTCACAAAATGCACAGCAAACAGAGTGCATTCGGCACTGCGCCTGAATCAGAAGATTTTAGTGTGATAGTAATGAAATTCCATGGAGCTTTATGGGTGCAGCCGCAAAGTTTTTAATCACTGCAGAAAAGCATTTTAATATCTGAAGTTTGATATACTGTCAACATGCACTTTATTATACAAAGCTTACCTTCACATTAAGCTTTTTAACTCTCTCTTGGACTTTTTTAAAAACCACTTCTGGAGTTAAAATGAACTTCTAGCATCACTGTTCTTTATGAAATAAATCCCAAGCAGACTGATTCATACCTTTGGAATGAAAAGCATCTTTGCATTTCTGGTATACAAAGGGCATGAATAGGTTCATTGAAATACACCAAGGTAAGGCAATATACATGTTTCACTCTTGATGCTTTTTGAGGAGGGGGGATATTCCACCTTTTAGGTTGTAATGATGGCAGAATTAGAGCCAGTTTTAGAAGTGTTTCAGTTTCAAAGCCAAGGCTGAGCACATTTCACATTCAGTGTCTCAATGCCTGGCAGTGACTGCAAACTTTTTAGCCAAGTCTCTCCGTGAACTTTCCTACCGCACAGCTTTCCTTTCTGTGGAAGTAAACCCACTTAAATTCAAGCACTTTGATTCACTTCATTGTGTCTTCTTACTGAATCAGTATCACTTTTGACAGGACAACACAATACTATCCTTTAACACACTATCCACCACAGGGATGATACTGATTATGGTTCAGATGCAGCATTTTCAAGCATGCTTCTGAATGAATCAGGGAAATTATTCCTTCCTCTGAAGTTATTAAGACAAACAAGTCTCCCTCCAGACTTAAAACAGGCACACCTGCGCAGCCCAATTCGATGAATAATGCCTAAGAACCAAATCCCATTGAATTCATTGACACCTGAATCCCCCCAGTAATAATTATTTTATTTTTTTAACTTGCACTTTCCTAATCATCTCATGGAGGGTAACATCATATGTTAAAAACAGTCAATATGAAGCTTACATATATAAAAACATTAATCAATTTTAAAATTGTCTTAAAAGCTACTTCTTCAAATTTAAAAATTATTTTTATGGGGGTTAGACACTGCTGGATGGATTGCATTTGGTCGATGGGTTATCAAGCAGGGAGGTCAGCATCTATTTTGTATTATTTCCTGGCCTCAACCCTAGACTTGGAGGAAGAGCTCTGTCTTACAGGCTCTCCAGAACTGTCTAAGGTCCCGGAGAGCCTTGATCTCACTATGGCCCATTATGCACGGCCGCCAAAATGGCGATTTCAGGTCACATGGAAAATGCGGAGGTGGAAGACGCGAAGCACACCGGTTATGCATGGGACGGGGCACGACGGCGGCAAAACCCAGAGTAACCAATTATGCACGCGGCGATCCCGGCGCCGCTTCTGGTTGCACCCCGGTCACCCGGAAGCTGCGCTTTCTTCCGCGTTTCGCTGACGCGCCTTTTTTGGCGGCATGCACCGAAGCTGCAGCCGGTTGCAGCCGGCACCGTGCGTTATCGGTGATTTTAGTCGCCGCCATTCTACCCAGAATGTGCGTTATTCCCTCAGTGCATAATGGGTCTATGCCAGGCTTTCTCAACCAGTGTTTTGTGAAACCTGGGGGTTTCTTGCGGCCCTAGAAGGGTTCCCTGAATGGGTGGGAGTTATATGTGTGTGTGTGTATAATTTGTTAAACTATTGGGTGATATAGCCATATATGGTTATGTCAACCCACACACCTCTCTTCCCAAAATGGCTAGTGATGGCCTAGAGGGGGTGGGAAGGGGAGGGCAGGTGGGCTATGCTTCCCAGCCATATTCTGCATGATCACTAAGTTCTGGGGTTTCTCTAATGTTTCATGGGTTTTGTTCCAGCAGGGACCAATATAATCATAAATGTAATTAATAAACTCTGCGATTACATGAAAGTTGTCTGAGCAGGCCAAAGTCAGTTTTCCAGAAAGCAAGATACAGCAACAGCAGGTCAGTGTCCAGAGTAAACATGCTGAAGCCATGCTGAGGAGGACCTCTATCATTATTGTATATAATCGGGGCCCTATGTCATGCCTTGCAATAGCTGCCTCACATCTCCTCCAGTGAGGTTTCTTCTTCCTCTACGACTATGTTCAGCGCTGAGGTGGGCTGACCTGCACTGAGATAGTAAATCTCCTCTACACCTGTGCCAGCATTGCACTTGTGGATCTGGGGAACCTGGAGGGCAGTGGCTGACCCTGAACTTTTAGCTCTGGGCTGGGGAGTGAAAAAACATAACTCATTGTCCCCAATCTGTGATTCCTCATCTGGTTGCTCATCTGCAGCGGGCTCAAGCAAGGAATCCAACCATTCTTCATCAGAGAAGTCAGAACTGCCTATGGGGCCTGACTGTTCCATGACACCATCCCCATCCCTAGCCCCCCCTTCCGGGCAACTGATAGGGCTGGAGTAAGCTTCTGCATGTATGCTTGATGGAATTGGTCAGGAGCGTGGAAGTTCTTGGAAGGTTCACAATAGTGATTTTTGGGTCAGCATAAGACTAGTCTAGTTTACAATTTTGTTTAGTTATTAGGAATTGCAAGACTGACATATTTAAAACAAGAAACTGCAAAATAGATACTGTGAACAAGCAACCAGCACCAGGAAACTAACTCAGAGCTAATAATTGTTTATCTACTAGGGGGAAAGAGATCATTGATATTATTTTGAAACAAAATTAATTATGATTGTATTGCAAGTAAAGCACACTCACTCAAAAGTACTCTTCATATGCAATCATCATTACAAAGGAAATCAGTTGTAACTAAAATTCAATCAGTGGCCCCAAAAGGAAAATTCTTGTACTTAGTATACAGCTGTATAGCACACTGTATGTAATGACTGCAATATCCAGATATTCAAGTAGAAAGGATGTCATTCACTAAACACATAAAATCACAGTGCCTAATTCAAATTGTACGGCCTATTCCACAGTCCTTTCTTAACAAACCCCTCTGGAATCCATTTCACTGTTTTGGGTTATTGGATGTGTCATTATTTCTGTGAAAGAAAGAACACCATCTATTGGAAGACACATTATAAATACCACAAAATTATCTACAACTGCAAACTATAATGGTGGTAGCTGAGTGCTTCCACACCCAATCACCCACCCCCAACACCACAAACAGGGAGAATATTTGATCACCAAAGCTTAGACTTGCCTTTCATCATAAGCGCAGAGTTTTCAGGTGTGTAATTATGAGGCACAGTGGACGGAGTCTAGAGGACTGGACACGTCACAGTGACCTTTATCTACTAATTGGAATAATTTTTCCTTGCTATTCTTCAGAGAAAAATTGCATTTGGGAAGCTCTCTTCCAGATGAAAGATCACAGCTTCACTTTTCCCTTCCTACTTTCATCAGGATCTGGACAGTCTCTCTACTACCGATCAAGGTGCTCAGGAGACATTATTGTGAAAGGCTGTTCTGGCTCTTCAAGGCATTATATTGAAAAAAAGTCATATCTGAGGCATTTTGCAAAAATACAAGACAGCTTCAAACAGAGAAATTCCGCTGCATTGCCACTCAAGGCAAGAATAAGATGTGTATGAAAAAAATGTTATTTTAGGATGCTTGAAATTCTGCAGAAAGATTCCCACCTCAACTTTCACTCCCTTTGCTCAATATGCTCTATTCTGTGCTTCTGCTCAACCTATTGTTTGAATATTTAATAGAAATATTAGTTGTATTAATAGATGCAGTGGATCCAAATATGTATTAATAGATGCAATGGAGTTCCACTTTGCAGGATCTGTGACAGCTCTGATAGAGCTTGGGTTTCAACTGGCAATTTGTTCTACCAGGCTGGAGACAGGGCTGAAAAGGCACTGGCTCTGGTCAAGACCAATCACACTTCTTTGGGGCTGGGGTCAACCAGTAGATTGGAATTAGTAGAACACAACACTCTTCGGGGACATATGTTCCTGACAATGTAAGGCCTTAAAAGATTAAGATCAATACCTTACCCTTGAACCAGAATTCAACCAGTAACCAGTGCAGCTGCTGGATGGCCAGTTGAATATGCACCTTCCATGGTGTCCTCATTAGGACCCAGGGTCTTTAATTCTGGACAAGCTGTAGTTTCCAGATTAAGGTCAAGATAGGACCATGTAGAGCAAGTAACAGAAAGCTAGCCTGGATATCACTGTTGCATGGATCATGGTGGCTAGGTGTTTTGGGGCCAGACAGGGTGCTAGTAGCTTCACGTGGTATAGACAGAAAAATACCTGGTGAGTTACCCTAGTGATCTGTACCTCCACAGAAAGGGAGGCATCAAAGATCATGCCCAAGTTCCAGACAGTGGGCACTGCTTCCAGCTTCAGTCCATCCAGACAGGAAGAGATGCGCTTCCTCTTCTGGTCATTTCCTTCTCAGCCAGAAGACCTCATTTACAAAATGGGGCAAAAATAAAATATTTTTTTCATCTGGATAAGGTTTGAATTAGATGCAAACAAATCATGAAACAAATTATTATATACAATACCAAAAGATTTTGCTTTCAATCAAAATGTGGAACAATCCTTATTAATAACAGCCAATATCACTTCAATCAATAGTAAGCTCTAGACATCCAGCCAAAGTCAAGAAATAACATTTTTTAATAATCAAGATTGTACAAAATGGGACTGTAGAAAAGTCAATCATAACAACAGCCCTCTTGCTAGTGGTATATTCCAAATTTTCTGTCAGATGATTAGCCCTTGTGTTTCTTAAAATCTCTGTAGGCTATGAGATATAAAACCAAATCTTTCTCAAGCATCTTTGTTTGATAAATATGCTGTTCATACTTCCACACAAAACAAAGCTCTTCAATCAGTATCAGCTACCACTCAGTGTAAATGGGAAGATTAAAAATCACATCAGCCACTGTCAGAAAACTCTGAAACATTGACAGAAATGGTTATTGTGAACCATACTTAATCCTTCCTGTTCAAAAACTATACCCCAAAAATCAAATATCAAATAATTATACCCTCAGAATGGAACAGTGTTATTTAGCATCTAGACAGCTTTCCACATGGATTCATTCATCCAGGTTACCATCATACAAAGCAAGCTATTGTTATGGTCAGATCTTCAGATATTTGTCTTCTAAATCCTATTCATTTCTTTAGTATCAGTCAGCCTACATAACTTCTAGTCCATCTTTACTCTTATTCAAAGTCCCGATTTCCACACACTCTTCATCATTTTATATAATGCTACTCTCAGCATAGTTCAGACAGAAAGGAAGATATAAAAATAAATCTACTAAAATTATTACAGGCAAATTCTTTTCAAGTACTATCCTGTCTTAATCCCTATCTATTTAAGTGAAGGATCAGAAGTGAGCTCCCACTTCCTCTTCAGTCTTTTTCTATTGAAGGTCAAGGGATAGGAATTGGTCCGCAGATTACATCTTTTCTGATAAATTAAGACAAGGTGGAGATCAGGCATAAACCCTAATTTTGGAGAGAACCTAACAGAATCACCTCAACTTTTTCCTTCCAGTTGGAGTGAAGAAAGGGCATTTGCAAGAGCCCCATTTTCTCTCCTATTTCTGCCTAAAGTCAAACAAATATTTTTTTTTAATTAAACAAACATATTTTTAAACTCTATACTGAGCTTGGAAATATTTCATTTGGCTTTAAACTATCCCTGGAGAGATGAATCTAGGTCACATATTGCATCTCCTTGGGTTTGAATCATACCTGAAGAGATATCTCTGGGTCACATATTCTGTCCCCTAAGTGCATACATCTCAGTTTGCCCGCCACTTGAACCATCATCATGCTACTCAAACACGTAACTTAGCATAAGTACTACCAAGATAATGTCTTTCTAAGCGAGAAAACCCTCAAGGAAGAGACAACCTTCAGCTTTTGATCTTTCTAGATGCCTAAGATTCTCAGCTGCTTGATTTTAATTAGGCTATTAATTACTAGTTCATCAAGTGTAAATGATACCATCTCAAACAATTGCTTGTAGTTTTATTACCCCAAGGGTTTTTACTGGTGCAGTTCAAGACTCAAATGTATGAACTCAAATACATATTTGAACCACATGGCTCTGTGGTAGATTTTGACTAAGAAAATGTTTTGCTAGTCCCAATCACCCACCTGGATTTAGACTTAAGCACACAAAATGATGCTATTGCTTGAGGGGAAGGGACTCACTTTGTGTCCATGAATGTGTCCAGCGCTTATCTACACACCACCCAACAGCAACAGCAGTCATCATCTATTTGTGAGAGCAGGAGGGGAAAGTACTAAATCGAAGCATTTGCTTCTGACCTAGAAAAGCATTTCAGCACTACCACACTGGACAGTGCCCATTCTTTGTTAGGCTACATGGAGAAGAGATCTTTTCTAAACTGGAACTAGGAAACAGCTGCACTGCCAGCATCTCTTAACTGCAACACCATTAATAGAACACACAGCAAAATACTTACATGTGCAGTTTTCCAGTCTTCCTAATTTTGACATACTGGGTGGAAAGTAGGAGTGTGTCAAAAAGACAGTTGGAGCCTGTTCCTCCATTATTAAAACAACATCTTGAATCTGACTTGTTAATATCAAAGCTGGCCAGCAAAACTATCACTTCAAGTTACTTTAATGAAAAATACACTTCTTTGTATAATTCTCCACACCATATAACTGGGATAAAATTCTCACGTGTCATACCCTGCCCTAGCGATTCCCCTGTCTAAATCATAGGCAGACAGCAGAGGCATTTTGTTCCATATTAAAATTCTCACAAAGCTGGCACAAGAGATATGAATTGTAGAGAGATTTGTATCTTATTTTGCCACACCATGGTGGGAACAATGGTTTTCTACCAAAATGGTGTTCAAAGATAAGGGGGAATTACCCCCTGACACATACTTCACTGCACTCCATTTATTCTACCATTTATCTCTTAACTCACCTGATTTTCCACACATACTCCAGTTTTGCTTCAAAATAAACAAATACACATATACTCAGACACATACTTTACATACGAATGGGTTCATCCCATAGCTGCAGTGCTTTTAAATACAATAAAGATATCAGCAATATCTCTGTTTCCCAATCAGTGATTCTTTCTGAGATGATCTGAATCTTCATTACCACTAATTTCTCTCACATATCTTAAATGTGCACATATGCCTGCCTGCTCATGGAGGGAGCCATAGGCTCTGCCAGTCTTCCTCCACCAATCATCCCTTTTTGCCTCCCCCACCCCTCAAAATTGCCAGAGAACAAAACTGCTTGTAGAACTTGTATGTATTAAGAAAAAGCAAGTTCCACCATATAGAAAAAGTAAGTTCCATGAAATGCAAAGTGATTGTTTAATGAACAGCAGAATGTAGAGATTCAGTGCACAGAAGCTTCAAGTGAAATGATCCTGCACGGCAGGAAGATTGGCTAAAAGTTCTGGCCATATGATGTCCCTGTCAGACAAATACCTGCTGAGTCACTCTTTGCCCTCATTACCCCTCGTTCTACCCAGGCAAATAAAACCAGAAGCACAAGGAGGTTTCTAGCTGCTCTCAAATGTTGGAAATAAGTCAGCTGAGAGCTGGATCATTTACTATATTTACAAATGGCTGTAGTACATGTCAGATTTTAATTACTATATTTCCACTTGCATATCCGCAGTAAAAAGCCATTTGTAAAAACGGAAAGCCAGGATATAAATATTTTAAACTAATGGATAGCTGACTTCTCCACTTATCACTTATGGTATTTATTACTTGCTACAGTTTGAGCAACAGATAAGATTTTTCTTTCTCATGTAAGATAAAGGTATCCCCTGTGCAAGCACCGAGTCATGTTTGACCCTTGGGGTGACGTACTCTAGCGTTTTCATGGCAGACTCAATACGGGGTGGTTTGCCAGTGCCTTCCCCAGTCATTACCGTTTACCTCCCAGCAGCAAGCTGGGTACTCATTTTACCAACCTCGGAAGGATGGAAGGCTGAGTCAACCTTGAGCCGGCTGCTGGAATCGAACTCCCAACCCCATGAGCAGAGCTTTCAGGCTGCATGTCTGCTGCCTTACCGCTCCGCGCTTCAAGAGGCTCTTTCTCATGTAGCTTACTGTAAAAGTATCAGAATCTGGAAGAGCATTGTGAACAACAGAGATATTAATTACCCATAGCTTTCCAGCATGCATCCATAGCTTGTGGACACAAGAAATGACAAGGGCTCACATCACCAATGAAACTCCAATTAACATCGTCGAAAGCTAAGAATAATGACCTCCAGCCTGCCTAGTAAATGAGATGGGGTTTTATCCAGATCACATACTTGCCATATTAGACCTCTTGTCCAGGGACCATTTGAGGTCTATGGGTACATTTTTCAGGTGATGCACCAGATCTACAGAAAACAATCAAGGAAAAGACACCGAAAATGTACCCTGGGCATTTCAGCTATAGATGCTGTAAGCTTCAGAACAGAAAACTTAAGAGAATCAACTTGCTTTTTTATTGCACCAGCAATTGTGATCCAGGAAATGCACAGCCACTACCAGGACAGTGGTATGGATCCAGACTCAGATGGCAAAAACTGTTTTGAGATTGTAAGTCTTACAGTTAGAGAATATGCAGGTAGGTGTGTAACTTTTGCCATACAGAAAGTCATTAAAAAGTGTCAGCAGCTCTGAGATATTTAAAGAATATGGGAAGTCACAAGAGGTCACAAACTTTCAAACAGTTTGATAAACATAAGGCCATTGACGTTCTGCAAAGTCTAAGTAACTGTTTTCTATATCTCCTGGCAATAGGGAATGGTGGCATAGTCAGCTATTGTTCCAAGTAACAGAGATGGAGCTCTAACCCATACATTTCCACAACAATATCCACAGCATTACAATCTATTTTGATCCCCCAAGAAATAGCAATCGAAAATGGTAGCTCACAATATATAGTTCACTACCTTGGAGGCTTCCTAGAAAACCACACCATGGCAACTAATTCTTCATGGATATCACAATGCCACTAAGCAACATTCTCTGATGCTGATAATAGGACATTGATTCTTCTCTGAAACTTCTGAAAATAGTGTTTTAAACTCTCCTGCTTACTCCTGGCCTATTCCCTTTCATTTGAATGGCAGATCTTTCTTTCCCACAGTCACCACCACTTCATAGTATGGCAGGACAAAGAATATCCATACTGTCTTCAGCAGTAAAAGGCATTGATTAGAGCACCCAGCACAGTCCACTTCAAGCATTACTTTCTATAATACAACTATGCTAGACGAGACTTTCCACTACAGTTTCAGGAACCCTGGCTGTGTGACTGTAGACAACCTAAAGGAGATAGCTATAAGTTGTATTGTTGAACAAGAATAGCATGTGCATTATAGATCCAACTGGCCTTGCATGTTTTAGCACTTTTGAGACAGAGGCTTCAATATTACCAATCATACTAAGCCAACTCTCATCATTGGGGCTGGGGGTGTCATGTTCCAGTGGTTCAAATCCTATCTCGGGGGGGGAGGGTCTATCTGAGATAATGGTGCTGGAGGATTCCTACTCTGCCTCATGACTGTTCATCTGGGGGGTTCCGCAAAGTTCAATCTTACCCCCCACCACCACCCCTATGCTATTATGTGAAACTACTGAAAGAGAATATCAAGAGATTTGGGCTGCAATGTCATGGAAAAAAATCATAGAGTTGAAAAGAGCCTTACATGCCAATCCCCTGCACAATGCAGGATCAACCTAAAGCATCCATGATAACTATCTGAAGTTATCAGATAGTTCACCACCTCCTTCAGCAACTGATTCCAATGCCGAACTACTCATTGACTGTGAACATTTTTCCTGTATCGTTTTAGATGTATTTTAAAGCGATCATTTCATGTCCTATCCTTTGCTGCCAACAGGAACTTTCCTCTGCCCTCCTCTAAGTGACAACCTTCCAAATACTTAAAGACAACAATCCCTTCTCAACCTCCTCTTCTCCAGGCTGAACATTCCCAAGTCCCTCAGCCTTTCCTCATCTCAGAATAGACTGAATCTCTCTCAGCACAAAGCTAGAATATCAGCTCCCTCTCAGCTGTTGCTAGCAAGTCACAGCACATGGAGCAGCCTGTCACTCTAGCTCTCTCTGCCTAGTGAAGATTCTTAACCCTTCACTTACTGCTGGTCTTACTTCACCACTTGGAACTTGTCTTTCAAAGTGCTGTCTGTCACATGCATCAATCAAAGAAAAACATTTCATGGGTACATGAGAGAGGGACTATTCAGTGGCAGCCTCCTCCCCAGGAAGGTATGCCCTCAGTTTCGATCATTAATTGTTAGTTGAAGATAAGTTTAGTATCATGTTTGGTTAATGTTCTAATATATATTATGTTATGTGTTTTGTTATGTCACCGTGAGCTCAATATGGAAGAAACACAGCTAATAAATGTCTTAAATGAATAAAACTGCTCTATATGGTGGTGGTTGTTTTTTGTTCGTTTCAAGCAGCTTGTTGTTAAAAGGGGTCATGGTTAAACAGCAGTAGTGGAGAAAGTAACTCTCTTAAAGACACAACTCACAACAACTTCTGAGAAATGTCCACTACTTATTTTGCAAATGTGCGTTCTTCACCTGTACTGTAAGGTCCTGTTATTAAATGACCTGGTCACATCAGGTCTAGCTCACACTAGATAACCACATTACTGAAATAATAGATTTGAAGTGCTTGGAATAATCGGTAAAAGAAGTGATAAATTGGTCGGTAGATTCCCATCTTACATGAGAAAGCAGGCTGAGGCTTGCTAAAGGCAAGCTGTTTATGGCAAAAGGAATTCCTTGTCCAAAGCTCTGTCACTAGGCTGCTTGAGCTAACTGCCTCTTCTTCAAACACACACACCTAACACAGCCCAAGGAGATCTCTAGTGTTAAGAGATTTATAAGAGAAGGCAACCTGAATGCACACATCCAAGTGACTAGTTCCCATGGTGGTTAGCAACACAACTGACCAGCTGCCAACCAATGTTCCTTCTATTCCCCCCCCCTGAGTGGAGCAGTTCACATTCTGAGGAGAATATAACTGCTTTAATTTTAAAATGAGCAATACCCTGCACAGCTCCAGATTGCTGCTGAGCAGGGCTTCCTGTGTTAGTGAGGGGCCGCTCAAGCGCAAAGCTTAGTGGGAGCCCTGCTGCCAGCATGAATTCCATTGAAAACACTTCTGACAAGCACAGCTCTGCGAGTTGACGCCTATTATCACAAATCAAACAACCAGGCTTTCACATAATACACTGCAATTATCATTAAAATCATATTACCTAACTACGTACCTGCTGGTGTGTTATTTTTGTAATAAGGGCACCCAAGCATGAATTGTGGTGCTGTTTTCTACTTTCTGGCTTCCAAGAAAGTGATACAGGACAACATTTATGGAGAAATTCACTAATTGCCCTAACATGAAGATGTCACATTTATCAAGCATGATTTATTTCTCTCTTATGAGACTTTTGGCAATAAGTGGAAGGAGGAATACAGCTAGCAAACTATCCATCAGCAAGGATATGCATCATTTTTATTAGAGGCTATTGGAAAGGAATGACACATACATCCCAATCAGCACTCTGTGTTATGTTGTTTTCCCTCCCAAGTTCCACCTACAGATAAACCTCAACCTTAAATTCCACTCAGAACAAACTGTCCCAATAAAGGTTGCTTTCACCTTTTCTATGGGTGTATTCTTCACATGGCTCATAACTTTTTAAATCTGGATATCTTTCAGAAGCAGATTTTACTTTGTTTCTTTCCTTTTTGAGGTGAATGTACTGGCAAGTTATGGAGGGTTTTTAAATTAGGTAAAGGTAAAGCACCTGTGCAAGCACCGGGTCATGCCTGACCCTTGGGGTGACGCCCTCTAGCGTTTTCATGGCAGACTCAATACGGGGTGGTTTGCCAGTGCCTTCCCCAGTCATTACCGTTTACCCCCCAGCAAGCAAGCTGGGTACTCATTTCACCGACCTCGGAAGGATGGAAGGCTGAGTCAACCTTGAGCCGGCTGCTGGGATTGAACTCCCAGCATCATGGGCAGAAAGCTTCAGAGAGCATTTCTGCTGCCTTACCACCCTGCGCCACAAGAGGCTCTTTAAATTACCTATTCACAAATACAGAAGGGAAGATGGCAGCCTGATCTCATCAGATCCTGGAAGCTAAGTCAGATCAGCCCCGGTTAGTACTTGATGGAAGACCTTGGATAGGAGATGAACACAATGGCAAACCACCTCTGCTTCTCACTTGCCTGGAAAGCCCCTAGCTGGGGTCGACATGTCAGCTGTGGTTTGATGGCAATTTACCAAAGTACACACATTCACAACTCCACACTGGTAGAGAGAACACTCAGATGCAAACTTGTGTCATTTCCTGAAAAGCTAGCAGCATGCACCAGGATCACAACCCTCTCGCTCACCCCCCTCCCCTGAGTTTTGGGTGAGTGGAACATTGGATCATATGGTAATCTGTTTCAGTTTCAAATGTGTACTGTGCTTGAATAACATTGTTTTAGTAAGCTGTTTTGGGCCACCTTAGATGGGAGCAAAGGCAAGATTTAGATATAATAAAGAAGCCATCAACAACTGCAGAAGCATCTTCTAGCTATCAGAATCCACTGAACCAGTTTCTTCAGTTATGTCTAAAAGCATCAACAGACCACCAGTCCACTGGATTTTAAAAGATGTAAATCTGTTTAAGATTGCACTGTAATTGACCTACATTTTAAAAATGTAATTTCTCCACTAGATACTAAAGGATAGTATTTTTGCTATATGACATGTTAACAAGGTTACACTTCTTGAATCCAGAACAAGCGAAAATAATCACCACTCCTGGCTTGAATGTCAGAAATAAATAAAAAACTAAAATCACACCTGATCAGTGGCCACCTGAGTACTTCCTGATTAAATGTTTTTACTTTAATGGAACAAAATCCTTATTCTTGAGTTGATCACCTCCACCTGAATGTAAACAAAGGCCATGCTCCTTTGTTGCTCATACTATGCTTTTCTACAGGCTTCAGAAGTCATCCTGTTGGGGCATTTGGAGGCTGAATCAGGGATGTGCCTTGAACTGGTCTTACTGAACTATTACTTATAAATCCAACTCAAAGAGTTGCTGTTGGAGATTAGTTACCTCCAGAGTGGGAGTTATCTTTTAGGGTTCCACAGATTGCAATCTCTACCTCATATTAGTCAATGTCTGTGGAAGGCCTTTAAGAGAAATAATTGGTAGCTTTGGCTTTGGATGCCATCAATATGTCAGTTCAATATCCCTTTACCCAAATCTCCTGACAGTGAGGTAATAGAGCTTGAACTATTTCCTGACTGCTGTGCTTAAATGGCTGAAAGTGAACAAACTGAAACTGAACCCAGACAAGACAGAAAGTATTCTGGTTGGGAAGTCTGGGGTTTTAAGTGATGTTGTGTTTTCCACTTTTGATGAAGTTCAGCTCACCCTTGGGAACTCTGTTTAAAACCTACAATGTTATACTGGACCCAGTGTTACTGCTGGAGAAGTGAGTTAATGCAGCTGCAAAGAATGTTTTTTCCTAACTTCATTTAGCCAGGAAAATGATCCCCTACCTTTAATTCAGCCAATTTGGACATCTGGATCCATGCCAGTGTAATTTAAGATTAGACTACAGTAGAACACTCTCTACATAGTCTCTCCCCAAAGCTCTGAGACTTCAGTGGGTGCAGAATTCCACAAATCCGTTATTATCAAGCTAGGCAGAATACACATATCACAGCCATTATATGTAGCTACTCCATTGGATGCCTATGAGTTACCAAGCTCAATTAAAGACACTGCCTTTCACGTACAAGGCCCTCCCTGGCTTTGGAGCCTCATATGTGCAAAATCCTCTAACTGAATTCCATTGCAGCAATTCTGCTTATCTGAGCAGGGCTTTCCACAAGTGCTACCCTGCAGGTAGGCAAGATCAAGAACTCCTCATGCCTTCTCTGTACTGGCCTCAACATTAAGGAATTATCTATCTTTGGAGGTCAGGAAGGCTCCCACACTCCTAGCATTTCAAAACTACATAAAACAAACTGTTCATCAGGGTGAAGTGGTAAAGGAAATAGGGCTCCATCACAACAACTGTTGCTCATTTCTACAATTCCCAGTCTCATTACATTGCTTATTAACTATATCCTTCTGATTGCGTTGATTGCCATTGGGTAATCTACTCTGAGCTTCAAGAACGAAGCTGGACTATAAACATTGTGAATAACAATAAATTAATGACTTTGTCAATCTCCATCCTTCAGTAGTAATTCCAGTATCACCCTTCAAGATTAACTGGCATCTAATTCCTAACAGGCAACACAACAATAATACATTGTTCTCAAAACCAATACTATTTCACAATCAAGTTAAACTAAAGTACATTATTATTTAAGCTATTTTTTATTCCAATGGAAGCACACACAGAGGAGCATGTCAACTCAACTGAGTTGCAGACTAGAGACTCTGGTGACATGTGCCTCAAAAACGATTTTTTTTCCTCTTACATCCCAGTCCTGAACGCCTTTGCTCCTGTTCAGCAAGGGAGATTAATACCTATATGCATCAGATAGTGAGTCTGCTCTTGTCCCCATGGATACAAGTTATACTGATGGATCCGAAAGTTCTGTTTATTTAAAAATCCTAGACAAATTACAAGAATCTTATTAGATAACTTTTTTTTAAAAAGTGTCTTGTTGGAGACTATGTAGAGAGTGTTCTACTGTAGTCTAATCTTTAATTTAAGATTAGACTACAGTAGAACACTCTCTACATAGTTTCTGGCATAGATCCAGATGGCCAAATTGGCTGAATTAAAGGTAGGGGGGGTTTTCCTGGCTAAATGAAGTTAGGAAAAAAACATTCTTTGCAGCTGCATTAACTCACTTCTCCAGCAGTAACACTGGGTCCAGTATAACATTGTAGGTTCCCAAGGGTGAGCTGAACCTCATTGAAAGTACGTGAACATCTTTGAGTTGGATCCTACTAGCTTTTCTGCTAGTACAAGCAGAGGAGGGGCTCGCTTTGGCCTCTGAAACAAGCATTCCCAAAAGTCAGGGTCCGTGGTCATCACATATCCAGCTTGCAACAACATACCATACTATCTGGAACACAGATTTAAAAAAAAAGACTTGAATTGGTATCACACACAGAAATTCAGCATCCAGCAGTTTAAAAGCTGCAGAAACACTTAGTAAAAAGTTGATCTTTACAATAAACTTTTCTTGTTTGCACCTCTATAGAATGAAGGCCAACATTAAAAGACTGCTAAAGTAAAAGAGAATATCCACATCCAGCTTTTTTACCATTACTACACTTTGCACAAGACAGCCATAGGTCCTTCACAATTCTTTTAAGCAAATTAAGATAGAAGATAAATGTTTGAACTGCAATGCTATCTTCTATGGTTAATATCTTCTGTGGTTAATAAAATTCACACTGAGGGGGATTTTAAAGTGCTCCTATCTTCTTTTTGCCTTGTGTAAGACTCTTCAGATATTCAGCCCTCATTGTACATTTCATCAGGAGAGGGGATCCTGATTTTCAGATACCGGCTATACTGAGGTACAACTTTAAGACTGTGAAATGACAGATGAGTGAGTTCAATACAGAAAATACCTACTACATTTTTCACTACAAAAAAAGTGGTTTCCCTTTTCCAAAGGGAAAGAGGAAGATGCATGTGCAGAAAGCGCTTAAAATTGAGACATGTGGCACCATTCTTAACCAATATAACCCTGTTCATGGCAATTCCTTGTTCAGCCTCAGACTTAAGAAACTGTCCCTTTAACCAAAGTATATCCTGCACCATTTTAAGGTCATGTTATATAACATATACCAGAAGGGGGACCAAAGCACAACTGGTTCCCAGTCATGCTACATGGTGTTTTAAGGTAAGACACTGCAGTTCTGTCTTTCTGAGTATTTACTATTTTCTAGCTACAGTTTGTACTGCCAGAACCAAACGCTGTGTGAAAATTACCCACCACAAGCATAAGAGGCCCTTTGCAATTATGGACTGCAACCCCATCATAACAAGATCAGCCAATTAAAAGTCAGCAGTGGTGCAGGCAAACTGGAAAGGCATTTTTTTCCCCCTCAGAACGCAGTCATTTTTCTCTCCTTTGTCAGCTTTCAGCAAAAAAGCAGGAGGAAACTATTCAGCAGAATTTCAACACAGCCAGGAAGGAAAGAAAGGAAAACCCAAGTTCCACTGCAGCACCTGTGTTCTCCGCTCAGTTATCCTGAATGCCGTTTAGAAAGTCCTACTAAGCACAGTCAACCCTTTAAGGATTGCCCCAAAATGAAGAGAGGAGAGCCAGGAACAAAGCAGGCTCAAAGATGCTGCCAGCCCTCAAAATTAAGAAGTTACAACATGGCAGAGGACGGGAAAGTTGGCTGATGGTGCAAGTGGATGGGGAGAAGAGATGCCCCTGCTAAAGGGAGCTCAACAGAGATGGACACAAAGCTTGGGAACTAGAAAACATTTTCCTCTCCTCCACCAGTTCCATCTGCTGGTGGTGCAACCAAGATTTTTCATCCTCACTACCCACCGGACTCCCTCATGCTTATTCTAAACGGGAGATAAAACAGTTTCTGAAGAGTTGAGAATTTTTTTTCTTCTCCTATCCAAGTGGACAAAATTGCCAAATCTAGCATTCAGGTAAATATTGTTGGTCCAACGAGATTCAGATTAATGCCTGAAACCTCTCCTCGGAATAAATGTGCCCACGACAACCCCTTGTTGTTGTTCTACTGCTAGCTCAGAAACAAGAGACGGTATCATTGACACGGGGGTTTCCCAAGCATGTGCAGAGCGCTTTTCTCTACCAAACGACCAAAAGCTGCCCTGGTACCTTGGACGTTAAGGAGAAAGGCTGCCCAAAGGCAAGACGTCTAGGAATGCGTCCGAATTTCTTTTTGGAAGTTACCCGCAGTCCTGTGTGCCACAAGTCGTCTATCCCACCCCTTCCAGCGGCAGCAACTCTTCGTGGGGCCTGGCAGTGCATAACCTCCCACCCGGGGTTCACTACGTGTGAAAGGGAGCGCAGCGTGTATGCCGAAGAGGAGAAGGAGAAAGTTGCCCCAGTACTTACACGAAGACACCGAAGAGGAGGACTCGTACCCCGACCTCGATAGCTAGATCCCGCATGGTTTGGTCCAGGGGAAACCGAAGAGGAGGAGGGTCGAACCACGCGGCTGGCTGGCTGGCTTCACAGCCCAGTTCTTAATCCCATGGAAGAAACCCCGGATCAGCCCCAGCGCCCTCCCTCCTCCTGCCCAAGTGCCGCGAGGCGCCGAGAACTCCCGGGCCCTCCGAGTCCATGCCCAGCCGCGGGGTGCTTCAGAGTCAGAGCGACGCTGCTTCGGCTGCTGGGGAGGGGGGAGAGCCGGCCAGGGCACAGAGACGCCGCGCAGTCCCAACTGCGCTAGAGCTGCCGATCCAACACCGCTCGTCCACCCACTCAGAGCGGCGGCGGCGGCGGCGGCGGCTGTTACTCCTCCTCGGCGCCCTCCGCCTTCTGGAGCGCCCTGGACTGAGGGGATCCTGAGGGATTGCCGCGCCCCTCCCGGTCGACGAACTATCTGTTGCCGGGCCAGAAAGCCTCGCCCGCCCCAGGCTGTGACGGTTCTGGGCTTCCTTGCGGGTCCCTCCTTTCCAGAAGCACGCCGGAGAGCTTTCTCGGAAGTCTAGTGCGTCGTCGTCGTCCCCTACACACACAAATACATTACAAAAAAAAAAAAAAAAACAGTGCTCGTTCTGTTTTTGAGACTGCAGCGTTGCGGGTTGTGGAGTAAGGGTTTTCCCTCCCTCCCCGGTAGGATTCCAGCCACAACAAAGAGCGGAGATTCAACAGGTGAAGCTTTCCTCTGCATAAAGAGGGAGTGTTTAGAGAAGCTGCTCCTGCTGAATTGCTGCTTCGACTGGAACAGAAGAGGGGGGGGAAACCCTAAATAAGACACAAGTGTCCTTTAAAAGGAGTACTATGATCCCCTAAGAAATCTCAAATAACACCCTCTTCGGGGAACGTCCCCACAGCAACTTTCATCTTCCTGCCAAGCCCTGCTGGTTAACAAAATAAGCACAGGTTTTGGGGCGTGGGGGGGGGGGGCATCATGGGGGCATCAAGTTTATATTTAGTATAATTGTGGGGTGTAGCCTGGAAGAAAGCTGAATTTTTAATCTCTTATTTCCCATGCAGCACTTACTGGGTCTTGATGTGAGTTAAGCAATGGAAGGACTGAGGGACATCATAGTTGGGCTGCGCTGAGGGCATCGGTTGGCCTTAATCCAGCCCTGGTTTCAGAATCCCCCACACACCACCAAGGAAGTACCATGCTGTGTGAGTTCAGAATGTTTCTGCCTGTTCAGAAGGGGCAGTCCAGGCTGACCCTCACATCCCTCACTCAGCTTCATTGCTGGTGAGATGGAGAGTCTGCATGGCCTTTTCATTGGTACTGTCCTAGTGAAAGACTCACTCACACTCAACTGGAGTCTCATTTTAAAGCGCCTTTATCTCTGGTCTGGGTCTCACCAGAAGCCTCTGAATGTGTATTGATCTTGCAGAAATTTATCTGCAGCTGTGACCACAAAAAAAAGTGCTAAGACTCATTGAAGAAATCCCCAAATGAACAACATAGCTCTGGATCAGATGTGAATCAGAAGATCAGGCTGAACAGCCAAGCAATTAAAGAAAACTCAATATAATGGCTGCCCTGAAATCAGATACATTTCTCCCAACAGCCCCCTTAAGTCTCCTATTAGGCACATAAAAGAGAACAGTTTGTTAAAGGATCCACACGGCTTCTGCAGAGTTGAGAGTGCATGCTTTTTAAGGGCAGTTTTGACATAGGAGCTATTCATGAAATGCAGGTGTCTGTGCAGCACATTGTTCTGTGCTCAGTACTTGACCATGTGGAGTCTTACATTCCCTCTATGGACGCTGTTTTATCTGGTTTCCATGTAACTGGCATAACAAGTAGACTAGATCCTTTTAAAGCATATTTTGAGTACATTATACTCTATAGAATAATTTACATGACTGGTCAGGATGTTTGAGCATTTATACAACTGAAGGTCATTGCTTTGAACTTCTAGCAAGGAACATCAAACAATGGAAAATGTGTCTAAGTGAAGCTGCCTTATACTGAGACAGACCGTCAAGGACTGTCTCTGATGGGGAGTGACTGTCAAGGCCCAGGATAGAGGTGGTTCACCTCATCTACCAATTGATTTGCCCTGTCCTGCATAGCCCAGGCTAGCCCAATCTTGTCAGATCTTGGAAGCTCAGAAGAGACAGTCCTGGTTCATATTTGGATGGGAAGCCTCCAAGAAACACCAGGGTTGTGATGCAGACAGCAGGGGATGACAACTCACCTCTGAATGCCTTGAAGATCACCATAAGTCAGTGTTGACTTGGCAGCACACACATCACCTGTTTCAGTGGTAAATGCCAGGGACCTTGTGCATGCCAAACAGAGAGCCTGCCACTGAGCCACAGTCCTTTCCCAATATTACAAAGCCGTAATGTGTTGTACTGTTGTAGATTTTAATAAGAACATAAATTACAGAACATGACAGAATGATGTCAATATTACTGTTTCTACAGAAACAATGTGGAATTTGCAGTAAAAAAATCTGCATGAGTGAGCTGACTGCCATAAACAAGATATATGACTATGTGAACATGCTATGCTGATTGAAATACCTAAATCCTGCATCCCATCACTAAACACTTTTGATTCTAATATATTAAAATAAAATACTTTGGCAGAGGGGAAGAAGAAGAGTTGGTTCTTATATGCTGTTTTTCTCTACCCAAAGAAGTCTCAAAGTGGCTTTCATTCACCTTCCCGTTCCTCTCCCCACAACAGACACCCTGTGAGGTAGGTGAGGCTGAGAGAGCCATGATATTACTACTCAATTAGAACAGCTTTATCAGTGCCCATCCCGGCATATACAGCTTAGGATAGTTTTTTGTTGTTGTTATGTGCGAAGTCGTGTCCGACCCATCGCGACCCCATGGACAATGATCCTCAAGGCCTTCCTGTCCTCTACCATTCCCTGGAGTCCTTTTAAGTTTGCACCTACTGCTTCAGTGACTCCATCCATCCACCTCATTCTCTGTCGTCCCCTTCTTCTTTTGCCCTCGATCACTCCCAGCATTAGGCTCTTTTCCAGGGAGTCCTTCCTTCTCATGAGGTGGCCAAAGTATTTGAGTTTTCATCTTCAGGATCTGGCCTTCTAAAGAGCAGTCAGGGCTGATCTCCTCTAGGACTGACCGGTTTGTTCGCCTTGCAGTCCAAGGGACTCGCAAGAGTCTTCTCCAGCACCAGAGTTCAAAAGCCTCAATTCTTTGATGCTCGGCCTTCCTTATGGTCCAACTTTCACAGCTATACATTGCAACTGGGAACACCATAGCCTTGACTAAACGCACCTTTGTTGGCAGGGTGATGTCTCTGCTTTTTAGGATGCTGTCTAGATTTGCCATAGCTTTCCTCCCTAGGAGCAAGCGTCTTTTAATTTCTTTGCTGCAGTCCCCATCTGCAGTGATCTTGGAGCCCAGGGATAGTTTACAACAGATCAATAAAACAACAATAAAAACAACACGAAAATCTACTAAACAATAAAATCAGCTGATGGTGTATATTATTCTTAGGTGTTGTAGAGGTGGTTCTAATTAAATCTGGATCTATTTTTCAGATGATTTCCAGTGGTGGGTATTGCAGCACTGCAGGCAAGGGGGGGCGGGTGCTCCCATGGCAGGCAGCTCCCTCAGCAGCAGGCCAACAGGCAGAGGTATGGGTGTTGCTGCCACCGCCGGCACTCGACACCACTGGCTTCCAGCTCCATGGGCTTCCAGGGGCAGGGGCTTCCAGAGTGGACGTCGGCACCGACAGCAGGCTGAGGGGGCAACCAGTCCCAGCACCACTGGCTTCCGCCTCTGCTAGCTGGTGTGACAGCAGGCAGATGGGGGCAGTGGCTCCCTCTGTGGGCAGCTCCATGGGAAGCATGAGGGTGGGTCTCACAGGTGGCAGCTGGCACCAGCACTAGCTCATGGGGGGAGGGGCTTTTTGCGGTGGTGAGTACTGCTGCATGCCCCATGGGTTTCGGCCAGCAGTGCTCAAGTGGGCTGGGCTGGCAGTGCAGGAGATGGCCTTTCCGTCGGGGGCTAGGTGGTTTGTGGCCACCAGGCTCCCCAAGTTGCATGCAGCTGTCTGGTGACGGTGGGTCCTCTAGGGGGCTGGCCCAATCAAGGAGTGCCCAACTTTGCTGGGCACACCTGGATTGTCCCGCAGGCCAGACAGGGGCAGACATGCCCTACCCTGGAAGCTGTTTCCCTTTTATATATATAGCCAATAGTTAAGATGAGGAGTAGGATGTACTCTGAGAAGTATAACCATTGTTGAGGAATATTATTTGTTATACAGCCCCTTTTCTGTTTTGTATTCCTTTTATAATTTTATGTTTTCTTTTTTTTAAAATGTAGAATATGATCATTGTGCTTGGGTGAACTTCCTGATTCACAGCTCACAGTGTGATCTTATCATACTTCCTTGGGACTAACTTCCATCCAACTTAGTTAATTTACATCTAAGCAAAATATGCAAAGAAACACATTTTCTCTCTCTCGGATCTGGGGAATCTCCTGGTTTTACAGCTCATCACCAGACAATAGAAATCAGTTCGCCTGTAGAGAATTCAGGTCTTTTCTTTAGAAGCAATAGCCACTCTGTCACTCTGATTTAACTCACTGTATGCCTCCACAGATATTGTTAAGCTTTCTTTCCAAAGTTAGCCTCATAATGTAAATAACTTTACATCATTAAACAAATCCCATGGGTTCCTATGGCTAGGGTGCATGAGAAACAGACTTTGTGAAAATACGTGTAAAGTTTATTACAACAAATTTCTGAATATCCATTTATTAATAAGCAACACAGGGCCCTAAAAGCAAACAGTTCAGAAAATAAGTAATACTAGCTTAACTATCTAATACATTCAGGAATTATATTAGATGGCAGACTTACAATCATGAAATCTGCTCAAGCATTCCTATGGTACTATCAGCTTGCAAACCAACAGATCATAGGTGTAGACCTTTAGTCCACCAGAATCCAAACTAGTTTATCTTATTTTAGTCCAATTATATTTTTTGATCCAACTGGATCAGATGATGATGATAAACCAATCAGGATATGGTCCTGGCTAGAACTCTCTGGAAAATTACCTCACTAGTCCTGATTCTTCCCTTCTCACCTGTGGCTCAAAAGTTCTCAGGAAGAGCCAATTAGCCCCTTCAATACTTTGACCTTCAAGGTGATCAGAGGTTTGCAGGGTGAGAGGCTCAATTAGTAACACCTGTAAGACCAACATGTTAGTTACAACACACATTAACCCTTGAGAGGGGGAATCACAAAGAGGTTCTTAAAGAATTTATCTGTTAATTCTGATGCTGAAGGGGAGAAATACTGACCATATTCTTTAGGTAAATTACTTTAAAAGCTCTGAGTATTCCTAAATATATGAGATTTGATATACAGGAGCAAAAATGCATTTTAATATTGCCAGGAGCTGCTTCCTTAATATGAATTCATTATAATACTTGCTATTCTGACTAAATAAAACAGGTGCTGTTTCCTTTATGAGATAGCCATCATAATAAATTCATTAAAATGAAGGAAAGATTATTCTGGTATCATTATTGGCTCACCAATGTCTGATCCAAAAACATTTATTGCTCCTGGTTATTTATGAAGCATAAAGCTTGGAGATTGATTTTCCGTACCAGGTAGAGCTTACTGTGCCATCAGCTTGTTAAACTTGTTTGGGTTTTTCAGCTGAGCACATCTGACCCAAGGAAGGTGAACAGGAAAAAATTAAGAGCTATACTATACACTGGAAAGTGTCAAAATTACTGTGCTATGATCTTTATAATGCACTTGTCTTCACAGGATCACACAATGCATGGTTGTTTTCTTACATGTCTACAGTGGTTTATGAGTAATTTTTTTAAATCTAAAAATCTCAAAGAGTAACAACAATACAATATACCAACTATGATAAAGAGCACAAAAGAGCATTGTCACCAATAAAATGCAGCAAAGTCCAAGCAAAATATAAAGAAAAATCCAATGAAAGCATTTGGTCTGGTCTGTTTTAAGACTTAATAAATAAGATTACACAGAAATAGTCTGATGAAGACCTGCTTGAAACAGGGTTGAGCTCACAATCTGTAGTCTGTTGTGTATATTAACTCTTTGAATATTGAGGATGATAGCATTTGAGAACTGTGGGTTTAAAGCTTTTGAGATCAGAGGAGGAACTGCTTTGAACCTGTGCTGCTACTCTGCTTCATGTCTTCAACAACATGTCACCAGTGTATTTTGCAACTTAGGGACTTCTCATGTCACACTGTTCCACATGGCTGTGTAACCTGAAGCAACCACAGGAGGACAGTCATTTCTCTCTCCCACTTTTCACACATGCATGGTCTAGCTTTGAATTCCCTAAAGATGCTGAAAATGGCAAGTTGACATAACTCCCTGCAGAACCAATTGACATGAGATAAAGCAGCAAAAAAGGCCTCTAGTGTTCAAATGCAGGCAGGAAGTAGCAACAAAGGAGTAATAACTCAAATTCTCCATGGTTTATGTCACTAAGGGATATACACCATTAACTTTGGAAATGTAGAGAATTTCCAGGGGAGGGAGTTCTCTTGAACGAATGTAATACCAAAGCCCCCTTTCCCACTTACCAGGTATGTTTATGTATCCATTAAGTTAATTTGGCAACAAACAAATGGCTTTGTTCTTTCCAGTTATCTTCAATTTAAAGTTCCAGATTATCTTTACAGTTATGTTAAATCCATGGATTCAGAGACAGGACATTGGGGGTCATTTCACTTCTCTATTGTGAGCACATGATGGTACAAGAGGCAAAAACTAAACCAGAAACCCGCTTCTACACTCAAAGTTATATACAATACAGCACAATAGGTCTTCCCACCAGTGTGCGCATTAGTCAGGTTCTGTTTAAATTGATTAAGTATGGTAGTCAGGATTTAGCCATGCATTGGCTGATTGCACTGCAGGATTGCAATCCTGCCTCAGACCTGAAGCTCAGTCCTTGGCAGGTCTACAGACGCAACACCTACATTGTAGGCGTTAATTCAGCTCACTATAGGACAACTGTGATATTCTAGAAAAGGCTGGATCAGACCAGCAAGCCACCTATTGGGTAAACGATACAGAGGATGTATGGATGGGCACAGACATAGGCAAAAGGGGATTAGACTGGAGGATAGCTATTAGCCATGTGACTAAAGGGAACCATCAGATTCAGAGGCAGTAAATCTCAGGAGGCAACATCAGAGGAAGACCTCATCCCTGTTGTTGGCCCTCCAGGGGAACTGGTTAGCCACTGTGAAAGACAGGATGTTTGACCAGATGGGACACAGGTCTGATTCAGCAAGGCTCTCCTTATTTTATTAAGGCCCTTCAAAACACTCTAACTTTCCTAAGAAAAAATAATGGGATTAGTGATGGGCAACCTTATCTTCATTCAAACTATAATTGGAATAGCATATTTCACTTTATTTTTTAAAAAACCCTTGCCCTTTATCAAACATTCTAAACTTAGTTTTTTTGAACATGTGTATTCTCATTAAGACAGCAGCATCCAAAGAGCTCCTAGTTAACACCACAATCCAAAATAGGAAACATCACTAAATGCCTGACTGTGCAATCAACTTGGGCCCATTCCAGTTGAAAGCCTTTCTATTCCAGTTACTTGGTCAGAAGGCTGTTACTTCTTTGTAGCTGGCATATTTCAGTTTTGGAAAATGGAACCCCCAGATAGTATTTTCAAACTTTGACATTAGATTAGTTTTTTATACCCTGCTTTTCTGTACCCTAAGCAGTCTCAAAATGGCTTACAATTACATTCTTTTCCTCTCTTCATAACAGAGGTAGGTGGGGCTGAGATAGTTCTGAGGGAACTGTGTGTCAGGACTCGCCCGTGGCCATGGGTGGGAGTCCTGCCAGTAGCCCCATGCCCTGTATAAGAACGCCACCTCGCTGAGCACACCCCCAGTCCTCCCAGAAGATGAACTCTCTACTTACGGCTGGGAGGGAGCGTCCTGGTGAAGAATTGCAATGCAGGGAGGGAATGATTGAGACAATTTAGTGCCTCTCTTGCCTGAAGATAGCGGGGGCTATCTTCGGCACCTTTGGCTCTGACAGAGTGGAGCACGCTGGGTGAAAGACACAGAGGAAAGGGATATTTGTAACTTCTGATTGGTTAAGGAGGGGAGGAGAAGAGGTGAACGGAAATGGTTAAAAGGGGTGATGGGAGAAGGGAAAAGGTCCTTTTTTGTAATGCAGTGAGATTAAAGGAAAAAGAAAGACAACATGAGTGGTTTGGCTGTGAGTCATTGATGCTGGATGGAGCCAAGGCAAGACTGAATGACTTTCACTTCCCCTCTGCCTCTAAAGAAGAAAAGGGTGTGGCTGGAGGAGATAACGTGTTCCAGAAGGTCCAGGGAGTCTTGCCAATCAGTAAGAGCCCGACACTGTGTTTGGTCCAAGGTCACCCAGGAGGCTTCACGTGGATGAGTGAATCAAACCCACTTCTCCAAATTAGACTCTGCCATTCTTAATCACTATACCATGCTGACTCTCCACAACACTGCTTGATTACACATCATTGCACAGTGCTCAAAACAATTGTCTCAAAATACACACACATATGACAGCATTACAAGTCACATTTCTGAAAGTAAGCTTCAGCTCTCCATGACACTACTTGAAATGCTTTAGATCAGAGACAGAAAAGGCACGTGTGCACCACAGGCGGTGACAGCTGTGGTACAACCTCCAACTCACACAACAACGATTGTCTGCACACGATCTAACAAAGGAGATGAGAGATGTATGTTGTCCCTCCGAACCCAAAACAAACACACCAGGCCGTCCTTATTTTTGAAATGTTTACCTGACAGTCCTGAGAACAGTCTGCCTTCTGTAGAGTCATCTTTATTCATAATTCCATTCGCACAGGAGGCTTTGATGAGCAAACAGAATAGGAAATGTCTAGTCTCTTCACCACATTTATTTACACCTACTCACAGTGCTGGCACTTTGTTTGACAAAACTGAATCCAACTTGAAAGTCTCCTTTCCTAGTTATAGTCCATGTTCCCGAACACCATTCAAATGCTAATTGTCGCAAGAGTATAGTAAGATGAACCAAGGCACCAATCTTAGATCTAGAACTAGAGCCCTCAAGATCACTAATGCTACGATATCTGAACTATCGCTCTAGTCAAGTGCATGGCCCATTCATGTATCTGAGGCTTATGATGATTTTTAAAGAATGAGTGGTCTTCTATGGCCTATTCATTGGCTGAGAGCCAAGAATTATCTCTGAGGTAGAATAGGATGTCTGTGCCCTACGCGAGAAACACAGGAACTGCCGAAGTCACCATAGGAAAGATCTGTAAAAAAGTCAATGAAAACATTCAAAGAGAAGAACTCAAAGGACTGGCAGACTTCAATCACTTGGAGGTAATCATCGACATCTTAATTACTTTATGCAATTTGCCTAACCCTCTAAAAGAAATGAATGGATTACTTTGGGGTTATTGTATAGCCAGCTGTAATTGTCTGATGGCTGTGTCTAATTGGATAGTTATTCTGTTCATTAAAGTATCAATGTTGCTTTAGCCTTGCTCATTTAAAGAAATTATGTCAGCTAAACATGCTCGAAAATTTATTCAGCTTTGGAATGTATGTACTTGGGGCCACCCTGTGGCCAAAAAACACTACTGCAGTGTGTATAGTTAACTGGTGGGGCATACCAATGGGTTTACAAATAACCAAAGAGGCAAGGGATATGGAGAATTCCCATAATGATTTTAATTTCTTGACATGCCCAGCTAAAGTTCCTCACAAAAAACCTCAACAGTTGGGTTTCTTTTAAAATTTGCACTAATCCACAGATCCTGGTAATCACAATCGAGTAACAATTACCTACTGGGAGAGAAAGGGTGGGGAGGGGTCTAGATTTGTCTCAGCCATCTTTTCTAAATATGCCTGGGGTTGTTAGAAATTCATGATCACACAGGTGCCCAGCAGGCTGCTATGTCAACTGATCCTAGATTTCCAGCTTAAAGAAGGAAGACATGAAAGCTGATAGGCTGGTCAATAGCTCCACCAACTTTTGATCAGTATGACAATCACCTTTGGACTGCACTGCTGGGTTTGACCCCTGGCCTGGCTTCAAACTGGATTTACTCTGACTAGCTCCTCCTGACCTATTTCCATTCTAGGACTTTTAGCCCATATTCTGAGGCTTAGGCATCAGTGATCCTATGAGGTGCTTAAGATCCATTTTTATTATTGTCTGTTAGTGCTTCTTTTGATTTTTATATGTAGGCAGCTGTGGGTGTGTTAGATGTAGGTTTTTATTGATTTTACTAGATTAGCACATTTTTTTGGCCTTGTGTTGGGCTATTTTATGACACTGATTCATGTGACCTCTTTGGAGACCTCTTTGCCCTTTCTGGTGATTCTTTGGTACTATTTATTGGGAAACTGAGGTGTCCTTACTGTTTGTTTGTTTTTTACAGAATGTGCCCAATTCCTGATTTCACTTATGATTCATACTGGAGCAGAAAATATTACTTGTGGTTTAATGTGAAATAGGAAACTATTTTGTTGTTTTTGTTGAACTGGTCAGATGACTATATTCTCAGGCTCACTTCTTTCCACAATTACCCAACAGTGGAAAACAAGTATCCAAAAATGTTTTCTTAGAAACCACTGTAATAGCATTAAGGTAATATGTGCTATAACTACTACTAAAACCAGCTCACAGTGACATTTTAAATGCTGGTTTACTATATAAGATAGCTGCCAGCTTAGCTTCTATTTGTAAGAAAGTTTCACACTGGTATGGAGACAGATGGGGCCGGCAGTAAATAGTAGGGTGTGAGCCATGGATCACTGGCTTTGACAGTTTTATTTCTAATATATGGATAGATTCAAATGAGTAGCTGTGTTGGTCTGAAGTAGTACTGGACTCTGATTTTATTTCTAATATGTCTTTGTGAACTACAAATAGGTTCGAGGGGTTTGATTGGCTGGTTTGGCAGAGAGTTATCATGTTGGATGCTGTTGACACAGTTTACTAATGTAACAAGATTAACTTTTGCTTATATATTCCTACTGTTATGATGGTCAGTTCTTAGTCTGACAAAGAGTGCTTGCACTCGAAAGCTCACGCCTTGAATAAATGTTGGTCTAATGTGCTACTGGACTGGATTTTATTGTGCTACTTTTAAAGAAATTTAAAGAAATTATGTCAGCTAAACATGCTCGAAAATTTATTCAGCTTTGGAATGTATGTACTTGGCTACAGACCAACATGGCTACTCATTTGAATCTAATACTAAAGTGGTGATCAATATGGCTGATAATTATGTGCCATCAACTTGCAACCAACTTTTGGCAAATCCAACAAGAGGCTCTGAAGGCAAATGAGAAGCAATGCTGGTTTCCTATTGCCTTTCTATGCAGAAACTTCCTTGGTGGTCTCCCATTCAAGTACCAAACTTGCTTAGCTTCTGAGATCTGGCTGTACTATGCTGCCTTTCACTGCTGAACTGTCCTGAACAGTCTCCTATCCAAGGGCTGATTCTGCTCAGCTTCCCATTTCTGATGAGACTATGCCATGCTGCCTTTTCACTTGGCTGATATCAATATAATATTTATGTGTGAGATTGCTAAAGAGTTTTACTTGATACAAAGATCTGAGAAGACAAGATATGTATTTTCATAAATCATGTGTATATTGCTACTATATACCTACATTTAGAGGAACTGTTTTTATACCCTACTGTATACTACCCAAAGGAGTCTCAGAGCAGTTTACAATCACCTACCTATCTCCCCACAACAGACACCCTGTGAGGTAAGTGAGGCTGAGAGATCTCTGAGTGAACTGTGATTTACCCAAGGTCACCCAACAGGTTTCATGTGGAGGAGTGGAGAATCAAACCTGGTTCTCCAGATTTGAGTCTGGTGTTCTTAGCCACTACACCAAGCTGACTCTCTGGGTTTTATTTAGATATACATAGCTCCAGAAAGAAGCTATCCATTTAGTTTATAAGGTAGTTTTGCCGTAGGGAGAAATAACATTAAAATGTAAACATCAAAATTCAGAGAATGTCTGCATAAAAGGGTCATCAAGGGGTGACACTCTAGTTTTTGGACAAAACTCTATGGTTAGAAGCTAAATTTACCATAGAGTTTTTGCCCAAAAGGCAGAGTATCAACCCCAACATGACTGAAATGGCAACATCACTTCAGGTGATGTCAGCAAGTTGTGGTGCTCCTTCCCACTCCTGGATAGTGCCCCCATCCCTCACCAACCGTTGGGAGGGACCCAGCAACCCTAGCCAAATCTGCCATCAAGTCCCCCACCACACACACACATACGACCCTGTGGCCACAACAAAAAAAAGCTCCAGGTAAGTCAGGGAGCATGGCTTTTTACAGTCCGTAGAAATGTGGCTATTGATTGCAAATATCAAAGTAGCCATCTCTGTTCTCCTTGCCATTCCTCTGAACAGATGGGCAATAAAGATGCCAGTTATTGGTGGCTATTGTCCTTCTTAAAGAGAAATAAAATATCTCTTTTGCTTGTCTCACATGAAATAATTCCTGATGGGTTCAATTCTAAAAGGAGAAATGTTGTGACATTTGTATATGTGTTCCCCAATGACTGAATTGACAACTACAGAAATTTCCACAACTCTTTCTTGGTATTGCCAGGTTAGGTAAAGGTAAAGTTATCCCCTGTGCAAGCACCGGGTCATGTCTGACCCTTGGAGTGATGCCCTCTAGCGTTTTCATGGCAGACTCAATACGGGGTGGTTTGCCAGTGCCTTCCCCAGTCATTACCGTTTACCCCCCAACAAGCAAGCTGGGTACTCATTTTACCGACCTCGGAAGGATGGAAGGCTGAGTCAGCCTTGAGCCGGCTGCTGGGACTGAACTCCCAGCCTCATGGGCAAAGCTTTCAGATGGCTGTCTTACCACTCTGCGCCACAAGAGGCTCTTGTGCCAGGTTAAGAATAGATCAAATTGTAGTGGACAAGAATGGATGAATAGTAGATGGATGAGAAAACATATTTCATAATGGGAAGCACTGCAAGCTGTTCAAAGAGTTTCGCAAACAGGAAAATGAACAGCAATGGGTTTTAGAATGGCTCTGCTAATATTCTAAGACTGAAAACAAGATCTGTGCCTTTGCTTACAACACAGTAATATATGTGATTTGTAAATATGCAAAGCAACATTATTTTTACTAACCTTCCCCATCTCAAAAATGCATAGCTGAAATAAAAGTACCCTGTATTGCTTTAAAACATATTGCTTTCTACTCCAGAATCATCTACAACTCTAATTAGTTGGCTGTACAATAGATTTTGCAGACATCCCACAGAATATATTTAATGGGGTGTTTGCTAATCTAAAGAATTCCTTGAACGAGCAAAACAAGACACCTCTGTGAATTGACTGCTTTGCATTGTTCTTCCAATGTCAGCCACTTCTACCAATCAGTAGTAATAAAAGTGCCTGGAAAGGTTATTTGGCAGCTATCTCACTCTGGGTCCAGAGTCACAGAGTGTTGGTTTTCTTTTTAAATCTTGCTAATGCCTAGAGCAAATACTTTGGAAGAGAGAAAAAATTATAGTTATGTACACTTATTATCATGGAAGTTTAGGCCTTAGATCTTGCATTAGAAGAAAAAAGCTGTTTAAAGATAAGAGTAAACATAGGATAGTATGCACAGTATTAATTTAGTCCTACAAATATACAGCCCCTTTACTCTGGGTCTGGAGGGCGATGCATGCCAAACTAATTTTATTTTATTTTTCTTTCAAGACTTTTAAGATTGTATACTTGTGATAGTATCTGAAGAGAATTTATTTATTTATTTTCTTTCTTTTATCCTGCCTTTAGCGGTCCCCAACCTTTCTCAGGTCAGGGACCACCTCCGGAGTGAGGGAAGAGCCGACGGCCTGGGTGTTGCGAAAATGCGCATGCGCAATTGCCGCACATGTGTGTTTTCGCCACCAGGGACACTAACACGCGTGCGCGACAACAGCGCGCATGCGCGTTTGCATCACCGCCATGCTGCTGGCTGCGCCTGCCTCTTCCCTTCCTTCTTGCTGCCGCCGGGGGAAGGCAGGCGTGGCTGGCGGCGGCCCAATACCGTGGCCTTTGTGGCCCGCCACCGGGCCGCAGACCAGGGGTTGATGACCCCTAATCCACAACCTTCACTCAGCTCGTAGTACTTGAGAATAATAGAGTTTTCTGGGGTGCTACCAACTTTTTACTACATGGTTCTTTGGCTCATGCCTCAGCTCAGGCACCTGTTTAAATAGGTCAAGTACCTGTGGAAGAGCTAAGAGCTCCAATGAGCCAGCAGATTGCACCCCTGTAAGGGGCCATGTGACAAAAAGCTTGTGATATCCAGGGCCTAATGTCTGTCCCGTCCCTAGGCTTCAAGCTACAGAGAGCTAAAGAGGATTGGGAAATCCTACTTCTGTATCTGGAAAGAAGCTGTGTCTGGGCCACCATTTTTATACAGGAGGGAAGGTAGGAATATGCCTTTCTGTTTTCTGTCATACCAAGTGAGAGCTGGTTATCTTGTGGTTTTGTATTGTCCAGAGCCAGATGGGAACTGGTATTTGGACTTTTGTATTTAAGTTTGGTTGTCTGCCTTTTCTCATCTGCTGGCTGGGGATGTTTCTAAGGTCAGAATGGAGGGGGGGATTGATGTCACAATCAATAACAAGGTAAGAAGAAATACAGTGATAGGAGAAAAACAAGTCAGGTGAAAAAGGACAGCATACATTTATAACATAACAATAATAATAAAATTGTATTTATAGCCCACCCTTTCCCAGAGGACTCAGGGTGGGTAACAACAATAAAATAATATGGATGGAAAAAACAGAACCTACCAACTATGTCAGATTGGATAGACAAAATTGGTGAGTTGTGTAAGATGGCAAAACTAACCAGCTTGGTTACTCAAAGGCCACCTGAAGAATTCAAAGACAATTGGCATTCTTATATGGAATATATTAATAGGTGGCTTGCCTTGAAATGTACTAGATAAGGGGAATTAATTAAGGACAGAAGGTGGTGTTGGACGTGGAATGTTGTTAAGAAGTATACTTATACTTTATCTTTCTGTAACTGCTTCTTTTATTTTTGGGAAACATAATAAAATGATAATTTAAAAAACCGATAGTGGAAGAATTGATATGAATCTAGGTTTCAGATTCTGGTGCAAATTTGACTGGTGTTTTGAACAGGGAGGTCAAGATTTCAACACCATTTTAGACCTCAACCATAGACCTTTCCTGGAACAACCATGTTTTGCAGGCCCTGCAAAACTGTCCAGGGTCTCACCTAGCCCTGATATTACCAATAGTGGTTATTGGTATTGTTTGTTTATGTGTTTGGGGAAATATTTTAATTATTTAAATGTGTTAATATTTTATGTGCCATGCATTGGGGACCATGATTGGGTAAAAAGGCATCCTAAAAATGTAATAACAATGATGATGATAAATTGATGATAAACTACAAGCAATAAATCACAATATTCATAGGACATTGACAATGCATCACTGATTACCTCCTGGAAATGATATTTATCATCTCTGCTCACCAAGAAAAATTAAATGAAGGGGTGTCCTGAAAGTTAAACAAACAGAAATTCATGGGAACACAAACTAGACAGGATCATGGACAATGAGAAAACAAAGATTCTATGGGACGTACTATTACAACAGATAAACATGTGGTTACAAGCATGTAGACTATTCATCAAGTCATACTTAAGCAGCAAGGGATATCTGACACTCCTGAAAGAAAATTCTTATGGGTTAATGTGTTTTGAAATTGTCTTTGATATACTCTTGCCTCTTGATGTTCAGGCACTCATTTAAAATCAATTGACCGCCAAAGCCATGCCTTTAGAGCACACTATGCCTGTTCATCTCAGAGGGCTTTGGTATTCCACCTCCAGAATCTCTTCCCCCCCCCCCCCTCACCTATCTGTAGTCTTCTCAAATCCTGATAAGTGTTCATTCTGGCTAGAATCTTAAGGAATTTTGCAGGGTAGTTTCCTGCATTTACCTCATTCAGAATGAATCTGCTCTTGCCCCTTAGATAAGATGAACATCATAGCACATATTCTTCAGCAAGGCCCTAATCTTAGGCGACATTATATGATAGCATGTTTGCAAGTTCATTCAGATGCATATTCTTATAACTTAATTACCTTATTACTTTCTGGCAGGAATCCAAAAGACCTCTAGTTGTTGCAAACAATTTCTGCTCTTTTTGATGATTGGGTGATAAGTAATTAACAGCAACTATTCACTGCTCAAAACTGATGCATCTTAGAGCTTTTGTCCCATAAAGGAAAGAACATGCCAAGACCCATGTATAAAGTGAGAGCGTTTGTGGGAGAAGAAGGTGCCTATTGTGCCAGTTGTCACTGGAGCCTTTGGGGCAGTGCCTAGAAGTCTCAAGAAACACCTGGACATTCTGAGCATTGAGAAAATAACACATTGAGCAAATAACACTGTATTGCAGGAATATGGAACATTTGTTCAGGAAAATGGATTCAGCTCCAAGTAGTCAAATTGCTTCACTCCCATACACTTCTTATTCTTGAAATTAGAGCTTACGTTGTTGTTTTGTGTTTAAAAAAGAAAAAAGTTAGGCATGAAAATTGTGTGTTAAAGTACCACTTGTTTTGGAAAAGTGCTATCCTACCATTGTAGTCAAAGGAGCTTTTCATCACCCTCTCTTCCACCAACGGAAGAGCCACCTAAGAGGAAGGAAGGCTTCCAACTCTGCTCAATGGAATGTTACAATTGGGGGTGGGATGTTTTTGACTCCATCCCAGTGAGTGGGAAAGAATCACACTCCAGTTTCCATTGCTTCCATTTTCCATTCCATTTTCATGTACTGTAAAAATGATTTTTCTTATTACAACAACATGGGATTCACGATTATAGGTGAGCAAACTAACGGGTATGTTTTATTAAACCAATTTCTGCTGGTGAGCAGGTAGAGATCTGTAAAGATCTGAAACTCAAGAGGATTTACTATAATAAATTGTTTTGATAAGAAGGCAAGAGGATTTACTATCCTTTTCTCTGTTCTTTCCAAACAAAACCACCATTACTGGTCTATCTCCGCTGAAGTAATTGTCTTGCACTTGTCAGATGTACCCACTGATGTAATGGAGACTTGGGTCAGCTCTGTGTTCCTAAAGTGTCTCTCCAGTGAAAGAAATGGAAATGTATCTTCAGATTATTTAAGAAAATAATGCCTTCTGTTTGAGTGGAGGCACTGGAGCAGTATATCCATCCAGCTCTCTGCCACCTTAATTCAAAGACACATCAGACAGAACCATTAATTCCTTCCTCATGTCGTCCCTTGGGAATGGACCACTGTGCTCCCTGTCTATGCCAGCGTTCTCTTTCCCCTCCTTTTTAGTATTTTACTTGCTTTCCTTTAGTCTTTATGCTGTTGCAATTAAATTGTAACTGAATAGCAAATTCTAAAAGGCAGAATTAGACTCTGTGTGAGTATTCATGCAAGCATGCACTGATTGTTAATTTCCAGCAATCTGTGATTACCCCAGTGAAGCTTCCTTGTTAAGCAAATGAGCTGGGAGAGATCCAGATTCCAAGGTAAAATTAGCCTGAGGTTCCAAGTTCATTATATTTACTAATGAATCTGACCAGGAAGTCCCAGTTATGCTGCCTTGCCTGAAGCTCCCCCCCCCACCTGAAGTAAACATCAGACATGAGTCAATAAACAGCTTCCCAAATCTAGAGGAAAGAATAATTGACATGTATTTGAAGAGCTTGGCTATCTCTAACAGCATGATGCAATATGTACAGTGTAAGATGAAAAACAGGACTTGTCATATGCATGGTACCAGTGAAAATATAATTTGGTCTTCAGAGTTCAAGTCTTGAGAAGACTTCAGAATTCCAACTTTGCCATGCAGCTCTCTAAATTAGCGGTCCTCAACCCTAAAAAGGAGTGGGGAAAAGCCGGTGGCCCGTGCACCGCGCATGCGCATTAGCGCCCCCTGGTGGTGAAAACATGCATGTGTGGAGCTGCTGCACATGCACGTTTTCATTACCAGAGGGCGCTAACGCGCATATGCAGCAGCTCCACGCATGCGTGTTTGTGTCTGCCAGCGTGCTGGCGGCCGCGCCTTCCTCTCCCCCCCTCTCGCAGCAAAAAGCTAGCTGGGCCGCGAGCGAAGCGGCCTGGTGAGCTTCTCGCTGCGGGGGGGGGGAGAGGCAGGCGTGGCATCCCATTACCGAGGCCTTTGTGGACCGGTAGTGGGCCGCCGACCGGAGGTTGACGACCCCCACTCTAAATGACCTTGGGATAGTAACCATGTCTAAGTCTAACCTACTACCTAAGAATGCTATTAGGATACATCGGGAGGAGGACTGTGACTTGGAGCCAAAAGTGCCATCTCATTGACAGAAGATGACCTCTGATGAAACTGTTGTCTGCAAAGGATAGGGGTGCCAGTCCCCAGGTGGGACTTGGGGATCCCCCAGTTTTACAGTTCATCTCCAGGTTACAGAGACCAGTTCCCCTGGAGAAAATGGCTGGTTTGGAGGGTGGACTCCATAGCATTAGATTTCATTGAGGTCCCGTCCTTCCTCAAATCTCACCCACTTCCAGCTCCACTCCCAAAGTCTCTGGGTATTTCCCAACCCAAAGCTGACAACTCTAGCAGAAGAGAAGAGAGAAATTTCTGTCTGTTCCTCCTCCCACTGCAGATTCCCAGTTTGTTGCTCCCACTGAACTACAGGATCACAACTTGGGGGAGTTTGGGAAGTTGCCTGCCTGTAGCACAACTCCATACATAAGATTCAAGTCTATTTCTGCTGCCTTAAGCTCCTTCAAGGAATGATGGGATAAAAGTAAAAAATAAACTACTGGTCTGAGACTGTCCCATCATAGTATAGTACTAATAATAAATCCATGCTAACAACTGAAGTGGGATCTCAGGCAGCATCCATGTCATGAACTGGGCCATTGCCACCACTTGCTTTGTGTCCTTTATCACAGGAAGAGAAGATGGGGCATCCAGAAATAAAGCCCAGAAATAAAGTGGGTAGGAATTCACTGGGCGCAAGGTAGGGGCTTGGGCAGGAACAGAGAGGCTTCTTTCTGAACCCAACAGGGGCAAGAGACTTAAGGAGCTGGGCAGCGTTTCTCCCCATCAGGAGAAACACTGCCCAGCTCCCTGTCCTTGGCACAACCCCTGCAGGCACAGCAAGGCTTCTCTCTGCACCCCGTGGTAGCAAGGGACTTAAGAAGGCAGCCACTGCCTCTCCCCATCAGGAGAGACACTGCCTGGTCCCCTGGCCCCAGTGCCGCCATGCAGGACACAGAGAGTCTTCTGTCTGCACTGAGGATGCAAGTCCTCAGTCTATGAATCTCTACCTTCACTCTTGCCTTCTACAAATGTTGGTTTGTTACTATGAGTATGTATGTCTCCTCACCCCTGTTTGGGGAGCAGTGTGATATGCTTGACTTTTTAAAGTAATTCAAGAGACAGGCCCTTTTAATGACTCTAATACACAAGGAACTGCATTTCATTGATTCAGTTTGCTGCTATCACCCAGAGGGCAAAACCTTAAAAGAGGTCCCAATGATAAAGTCTAGAGCAGGGGTGTCCAAACCGTGGCTCTCCAGATTTCCATGGACTACAATTACCATGATCCTCTGCCAGTAGTCCATGGACATCTGGAGAGCCACAATATGGGCACCCTGCACTAGAGATAAGTTTGGCTAAGGAAAACTCTGTTGTAATCGCTTATAAATTAACTTCTCTAGTGAGATCTTGTGTAGATCTAAATTACACACCTCCAAACCCTAAAAAGCAGTGACTTTAGGAGGGTGTAACTCTGCTCAGGGCTGTGTTGATTGACTACTGTCATGCTTTATTTTACTTGCATCCATCACTACATGGTGAAAAGAAACATTAAACACACCCTTAGGATCTGTTCTTGCTCTTAAATAATGAAAACAGTTGGAATTCTACACCATCCAGGCCAGAAGCCCAGGCTAATGATCACTGGAATTACATGACATGAAAGCAATTTGAAACAGTCCGTGTAGGGTGATGGGAAGCCAGTTTGGGTTTGATAATAGCAATTAAAATCTCAAGCGGATATTAAATATATTCTTGATTTTTTTCCCAAAGAAAAAATTATGTAATTAGCATTCAATACACTTAGGCTAGGCAATAAATCACATGTTGATTGCTTCGTCCATCTCTCCCAGCTCCAGCCAAGCTTTTGCAGCAATGGCCCTTAGCTGACAGTGTCTTCCAGGCCAGCACTTGCAAGGTGTGATTGGAACACGGAGACAATATATAGCATTTGGCTCTGTATCTTGCTGTTCTTGAAACATGCACATAAAAAGTTGATAGGACCTGAAGAGAAAGCAGGCTGTATCCAGAGTTTAATCATGACACCATCGAATGTCTTGTTGTATCTTTCAGTCCCCTTAGGCTGCTAGATTTGATATACATTCATTTAAAAAAGGACTACAGCTCACTGCAGTTTTTTCAGAGTACCATTGTTGCTTAGTCAGAACCTCTTGGGAATTAAATGAACCCCTCTCATCTCTATATCAATCTGTTTTAGACTTCAGGGTCACCTTGTTTTGTTTTGTTTTTTTAAATCAAAAGATAGTTATAGCAATTTGCATTAGTAAATGCAGTAGCATTTCCCAGAGTTTAATCATCTCTATTTGAAGATGATTCATAGCCACCATGTGTTTAAGCAAAAACCAGCTCCATTATTTAAAGAAGCAAGAATCCCCCATTTGGCCTTTAGGGGTGATTCAATATTCATGTTTTGGGACTACAAAAAATGTTTGTTTGGCACTTTGGATAATTGGGGGCTTAGTAACTTAAACATGTGCTTGCCTGGCTGTAACAGCCACACAACCTCAGCTCATCTCCTCATAATAGGCCAAGCGAATGCCTAGTGACACTCCAAGATCATACATTGTCCTCCCCGAGGAATACAAAAATAAGCCATCATAAAGTCTCATTTATAATAATAACAATATAAAAGGAGGGGACAAAAGAAGTGTGTAGGATATGAAATGTAAAGGTAAAGGTATCCCCTGTGTAAGCACCAAGTCATGTCTGACACTTTCTAGCGTTTTCATGGCAGACTCAATACGGGGTGGTTTGCCATTCCCTTTCCCAGTGAAATGTAACTCATGCAATTGTATAAACACTGGAACTGTCTTAAGAATTAATTCAGACAGACATTGACTAGTTGCAGGACTTCCAGAAAATGGACATTTCATATTTCATTCAAGTAAACTCTTGCAGGAAAAACTTCTGTGGCACTTTTTCATCAGCAGCTTTAAAAGCATTCTGCAAGCTTCATATCATTAACAGTACTGTTGTAAATCTATTGAAGTCAATGCACCTAGAAAGGTATAATTCTATATAGGATCACACTGTAGATCCCATTAGTCCCAGCTGAACAGTTTGTGGAGCTGTCAAATATAACAACTGACTTTTTTCAGTAACGCTCATTGGAATGTGGGGTTTCAGCTAGATAGAAGCCACATCAGAATTCAAGAAGAGAAATTTTACCAGATTCTGTAGGAGAGCTGTTTAGTTCTGGCATTTTGCCCAAAGAATGCCAAATTATCCAGAAATGTCTTGTTCAAATTACAATCAGCAAGTAATTTGGTAATATCAACCCTGAAGGGTTGTTGTTAAAGCGATTAAGCAGCTAAATTGCACCATGTGCTTACTAGGGACACCAAAAGGTCATTACTGAGATTACAAGGAATCTTAGCCATGTGCTTGAGATTTTCCATTCCATTTGGCTAGGGGATCTCTTTGTTTAAGATGGGTCACTGCTCACTTCCTCTTGTTCAAGAAGAGAAGTATCCTGGCTAGTGAGGAGAAAGGACCCTCCATTGTTAAGAGCTCTCTCCATCTGCTAATGCATGGGCATGCAGTCCTGCTTGCAGTCTAGCCATAGAGGCCTGCAATGTGTTGCTTTTGTAAATGACATTTAAGCTTTTGTGCACTCTTTCAGTAAAGAGAATGAGGCAGATGAATATGATACATATTCACATATAATCTTTCTAGCAGTAAAGATTATTCCTTTTAAACCTCAAAGTGCTGTGCCTAAACCACAAAAGGTAGCCTATAACTGAAAATGCTGTCTTAATCAGCAGGTCTGTTTTTCTGGGGGGACCTAGGGCTCAGTGTAGTTCAGAAGTCCCAACACTTTTAAACCCTTGGAAAGTACAAATCAATGTTCAGAAGAAGAATATACTACATTAATTTTGACTGATTTATTTTCTTATTTTTTCTGAGCCATATACTGTAAACATAAGATTATGTCAAAATAGAACCAATTGTTAGTCATTCAAGCCTTCCTACAACTTTTCTGAAAGCAAACAGCAGTGCTATATTTCAAATAGCTTCAGATTAGGGGGGGAAACTCATAACAAGCTTAGCAGCAGGATAAGTCTTTCACTGTTGACAGAACTCTAGTGAATGCTATAAGGAGCAATATTTATTGTAAAAGTCAACTGCACCATCATATTCAAGTGTCCAAGAGTATATCCAGACATGAAAACAGCACAAATTACTGTGCGTTTCCAATGCATTTTGTAGTGTTATTTATTTATCTCATATGTAGCATAGCCAGGAGACCAGAGGATTGTCTGGCAGCTATGCAAGGCCATTCGGCACGACTTTAATATAGCACTAGTCTTGCATTTTATTTTCGCCACTAAAACTACGTTCCGCATGACATCGTGAGCAATCTGCGACACTCCTGCAACACTAGCACCAAAATAGCTTTGTTGTAGTGGGAAAAGTGTATTCACCCTCAGAAAATCGCTACACTCTTGCCAACAACCTGCAACACTTGCGAAAAAGACATGTGCGTTCTCAATGTAGTGGTTGCAACGAAGTCCCTCCCCCTGGCTCTCTCCTCCGAACTTCTGGCCAAGCGATCGCCATTTTTTTTCCCTTGGAGCGGAGAAAGCAAGGAACCAGTGAGGCTTCATTCACCCAGCAAGGATTCTCCGGCTACAGTCCCTCCACAGAAGTGCTTTAAAGCTCCCCTAATTCCCCAAGCACAACACAGCCCCCTGTTCGCCAATTCCCTTTAATTTCGGCCCAAAATCACGCCTGTACGGGGGGGGGGATTTTTTTTCCACTCGGGGGAGCATGGTAATGATGAATTGCCAGCTCACACACCAGCTAGATGGGTCTCTACGTTGCGAAGAATCAAGGCATATTCATTGCAACGTGTGTGTGTGTGTTTTTTTAAACCTGTGCTTAAAGGGAAAGGGGTTTTTCGGGAGCATGATAACAACTGCCCATTGGCTGTTCTGTTTGATTGATGGCCAGTGGCGGGAACAAGCACAGAAAAAAATCGCTTCCTTTCTAGCAATTCCTGCGAGACCGGAAACCTGTGGGGAACAAATGAAACGCTACTGGATTCCACTACAAATGAAGGTATGCGGAACGCCGAGATTTCGCTATTTAAAATAGCGTTTCGGCTTTGTGAAAGCAATTGGCAACATTGGTCCTTGTGCGGAATGGCCCTTAGAGTTGGTTTGCCATTTCCTGTCTCCACATCATGGCCCCTAGTGTTTCTTGGAGGAACTCCATCCAAATTCTTGAAGGTCTCCTATCCAAATACTAGGCAGAGTTGACCCTGCTTACCTTCTGTGGTCTGATGACCCCTGCCTGGGCTATCCAGGTCAAGGCATTTTGTAGTGCATAAAATTAAGTAGTTATTTTATTCATCTTAATAAAAATCAAGTGAGATAAGTTATTATTACTTCCATTTTATATGGGGGATATAGGACTGTTGGGACAGAACTGCTCAAGGACACCCAGTAAGTCACTAAATAAATTTGGAATGGAAGTCTTGTTTCCTAGAATATCCAGATTATCCATCAGACCAAAATGGTTCCTTATATAGAACATGAGAAACGTTCTGAAGACTGAAGAGTTGCTCTGATTCTTTTGAATCTAATCCAAGTCTCCTTTCAAAAGTCAATTTATAACAAGCAGCATGAACATTTTTGATATCTGCAAGTTCGGGCATGAGTAGTAGAGCATTCCTATGACCAAGAGCTACCTGCTTTACAGATATGCTATGATACTGGGAATGAAAAATCAAAATGTCTCAGAACATGTTCTTTATCTACTTGGAGCTAAAATCAGTTCCAAACACTGGTTCTTAGTAGAAGCAAACACTTAAAAATCCACCAAGTTTTAAACATTGGGTTTTAAGTTTTGAGCAGTGGGTTTTCTTTGAAGAGATAATTTAATTCAGTCTATGACAAGTATCAAAGAAATTCAAAATATGAGCAACCCAATTTAAGAAGAACACAGACATGCATTTAAATAATGCATGCTTCAGGGGGGCCTAAGATAGCCATTTTGGAGCTACAGTTTTGGAATTTGTCTGGTCTCCTATGGGTTTTCCAGTTTAGCTCATGTCTTTCTCAAAAGAAGAGTCTTTTCTCAACAACTGCTTTTCAGAGCACAAGTTCTGTAGCCATTGTTTATGGGTGCTATCATGTTAGGTGCATTTTGTCATGTTATGACATGGATTAAAAAGCAGTGACGACCAAAAAAGGGAGAGAACAGTAAGGGCAAAGAAAGGAGAAGGAAAACAATGCTGAATAGCACTCAAACAGTGCTTAGGAATCACATTCAGGCAAAATAAAAAAGAAGGCATTTCTGATATTACTGTAAATGTTAAGATGCTGAGGCATTAATAGAAACATTTAACACAAAGAGCTCAGTTAACTAATTAAATTTTGATTCTTTCAACCTAGTCTGTTGGAAAATGTTGCCTCCCTTTATGCTAAGCAGAATTTTTTATGTCTCTTTTTTTCAAAAAGAAATAAGAAACCAATTGTTACACATTTCTCTCTAGGTGAAGTTTTTTCTAAACTATTTCTTTACCCATACTATTATACACAGATAATGTGATTCTATTATCCTGAACACCTATAGGGGTGCAGAGAATGTTGAAGAGTACAACAGCATATTGTGAAGAGGATCAATTAATAAAGGAAGGCACTAGCTCATTGATGGGCAGAAGTGCAAGCACCAAAGAAGAGGAAGCCAGATGCACGGGTGTCTGGAAAGGAGGTGGGAAAAGAGGAAGGCCGTTAAATAGCACCACGTGCACTGGCCTGGCATCTTTCGCTCAAGGCTCCAGTGACAGATGGTTATTCCCACCCATCCTCCCTATACTTCTGGTTTGCTAGATGGTTAAATGTTGTAACTGGACTTTACTGTTTTGCTATTGTCACAGCTGGTGGGATGGCATAAGGGGAGTCAGGTTTCTGGTGGGAGATCTGGCCTGCATCCCGGACTCCCAGGATGGGGGCCTTCTAAGAAGTGGTAGGAAGTGAGTGGGGCCAGACCCTTTGGGGCAGGTCAAGGACGCTATTTACCGGGTGGACCAATGTAGCTGTGCACCCCCTGAGATACCTTGGGCAGGACATTTCCCCAAAAAGGGGGATCCTAATGTTGGGAGATGGGAAGGAACTCCTTTGAGGGCCATTAGGATCTAGGTAGAGGGGAGGGGAGTGGTGTGCTGACCACTCCAGCAGAACTTTTCGCTATGCCGGGATCAACAGTTCTAAGTGTAATAAAAGCTGTGGCCGGGTTATGCCAAAAAACACACAAAGGCATTTGAATAATCTTTGGAGCCATAATGCACAGCTGCCTGTCAATTAATCTTGATAAAACTGAAGTGATGACATTCGGCAGGCGCCCAAAATGCTGGATCTGGAGTATAAATGGTAATAGGATCCCAGGCAGCAAACTGTAATTCCCTGACTGACAGCACTGAGAGGTCAGTGCATTCCATCCTAAAATTCTACGGATCTAAAAGGGACTTCTATGTTTCTGAGGCCTTAAAGCTGTATCAAACTAAGATAACTAGCTCAACTTCTCTATGGCATCTAATTTCGCCTACTTACCTCTTGCATAACCTCATTAGAGAAGATACAGTCCAAATTCCTTCGAAACATTCTACATGTCCCTTCTTGTGTATCTAATGCTATGATCCGACTTGAGACAGGCTGTATGCAAATTGAGGCTAGGATTTTTCTTCTTTCCTTTTATCAATGGCTTAAAGTATATCAGAATCCAAAAGGACTATTCCTGCTGATTGCCCAAGACTCTTATCAACCTAAATGGATTGATGCAGTTTGGAATCAACTAAAAAAAAGAAAAGAAAAGGTTTTTCACCCAGCGATCTCCTGAACAAGCCAAAGTATGGTCAAACAGAGAGTGGCTGGCATAGAAGAGAGTGGCTGACACAGCAAGAGCTAAGTAAGCCACCCTGTTTTAGAGCCCAGGTGGAAAGGAGGCACATTATATCACCTGCCCCATACCTATCATTTATTGAACACCATCCAAATAGAATAGCTTTAACATTGGGTAGGTGTGAAGCCCTACCCACAGCCATTGTTGAGGGCAAGTATAAGAAAATCCCTTATTCTGAAAGATGATGTCCATGTACAGAATCTACAGGGTATGTCCTCCTTCACTGTCCCTACAATAAAGATCCAAGGGCTAATCTGCCACTCCTGGGTAAACTCCATGACTGCTCAGAAGAGACTTGCTTAGAAAAATTATTAAATGGTGAAAACATGTCTTTTTCAAACCAAGTGGCCAAATTCTGGGCTTATTTGTGCAGAGCCCGAAATACGCTGGATACGCGTATTTACGCTGGATACACTCCTTCCTCCAGAACCGGTCCCAGAGGGTTGCTGTGGGGGAGGAGTTCTTGCGGCCCTATAGACTCCCTTGTGTGGTCCCTCAGAGCATGGTCCTTTCTTCCACATTGTTTAACATCTTCATGCGCCCTCTGGCCCACCTGGTATGGAGTTTTGGGCTGGGTTGCCATCAGTATGCCTATGACACCCAGCTCTATCTCTTAATGGACGGCCGCCTGGACTCTCCACTGGAACCATTTGCCAGATGTTTGGAAGCAGTGTCTGAATGGTTCGAGCAGTCGCCTGAAACTCAACCCCTCTAAGATGGAGGTCCTGTGGCTGGGAGGTATGGGGTGAGAACAGGCAGCACGCCTACCCACCAATTTATTATTATTATTATTATTATTATTATTATTATTATTATTATTATTATTATTATTATTATTGTTGTTGTTGTTGTTGTTGTTGTTGTTGTTGTTGTTGTTATTGTTGTTATTGTTGTTATTGTTGTCATTATTGTCATTATTGTCATTATTATCATTATTATCATTATTATCATTATCATTATTATTATTATTATTATATTTATTTGTTTATTTCCCGACACTCCCTGTAGGCTCGTGGTGGGTAACAATAGTCTTTGTCCCCATTAAAATACCCATTAAAAGACTTTAAAACTCAACATGGTGGAAAAAACACCTAGTATTACCATCCCCTGCTATTAGAGTGGCAGGGAGGATGGGGAGAAGAAATAACTTATTAGACCCAAGCGGGGGGGAGATGTTGGCTCACATTCGCTGACCCCGGCCTCAACCAAAAACCTGGCGGAAGAGCTCCGTCTTGCAGGCCCTGCGGAAAGCTGGTAGATGCCGCAGGGTCCGCAGCTCACCCGGGAGCTCATTCCATCAGGTAGGGGACAGGACCGAAAACTTACTATCATGCCCCAAGCTAGGAATTTGGGTGTGACCATTGATGCCTCCCTGACTATGGAGGCACATGTCAAGAGAGTAGTGAGTCAGGAGGCATTTTTCCACCTTCACCAAGTCCGGCTACTAGCGCCCTACCTGTTCCTTGACCACTTGGCCACAGTGATCGATGCAACAGTTACCTCCAGAATAGATTACTGTAACTCGCTTTACACAGGCCTACCCTTGTCCCTGACCCAGAAACTTCAGTTAGTGCAAAATGCAGCTGCTAGGGTCCTCACTGGTACACCTTGGAGGCCCCACGTCCAGCCTGTGCTGAGGCTGCCAATTGCTGCCCAGATCCGTTTCAAGGTTTTGGTTTTAACCTTTAAGGTCATATGTGGGTTGGGACCCACATACCTGAGGGACCACCTATCACCCCATAGGGCCTTACACTCTGCAGGTGAGAACCTATTGATCATTCCCAGCTCTACGGAAGCACGCCTAGCCTCGACCAGGGCCAGAACTTTTTTGGTCCTGGCCCCTACCTGGTGGAATGAGCTTCCAGGTGAGCTGCGGGCCCTGCAGGATTTGCCAGCTTTCCACAGGGCCTGTAAAACGGAGCTCTTCCACCAGGTCTATGGTTGCTGGGGTCAGTGAATCAGGGACATGCCCCCCCTCCAATGAGTTAGGAAGTGTACATCGATACCTTCTATTATCTCTGTTATTCGGTAGGGGGGAGGGTTGGGGACTTTTTGCCATCATGTTGGTATTTTTTTTAAGTCTTATGATGGGGATTTTAATGGGGTTGAGGCTACTGTGACCCGCCTCGAGCCTATAGGGAGAGGTGGGAAATAAATATAATAATAATAATAATAATATAATTGATAGTAATAGCAGCTAGGGCATGTTATTTTTTATTTTATTTATTTATTATTCGATTTATGGGCTCACGGCGGTTTACATCATAAAACATTAAAACACAATAAACCCCCCCCAATAAAATCTAATGATGTCTAATGTTTGTTTCATGTTCTTTTATGTGATTTATTTTATTCAGATGGTTTTCTATTGGTTTTATCTTTTTTATCTTAACTATTTTTATTTTATAAACTCATTGCAATGTAGCATTACAGGGACCCACAATTGTGATGGGATATTTTAATAACTTAATTATGCACATTTCAGTTACACTTCTAGACGGAATTCTTCGTGAATATTTTCATTCACATTTTCATTGACATCAGAGTCCAGACAACTTACAGCCTCACAACTGCTGTAGACCTCATAACTCTAGGAATATATGGAAAGATAAGTATAATTTAAATGATAAATCCTTGATAGTTTAAAACGTGTATATGCTCTTGACATTCAGCCAAAGATAGACAGTTTTCTCAAGCAGAAAATGTTTGAAAGAGAAGTAATTCAGAGTGAAAATAAAAGTGCCACCTTGATAAACATGGTGCAATTTCTCTAAACATACTAGATTTGCTTGTGCAAAGCAAAGGTACTCCCTTCACCCAGATACTTTTGGTGAGTCTGCATTCTCTCTCACCTGCTACATACATGCTGTTTACTTCTGCATGACAGGCAATATTCTACATGGTAGATTGCAATGACCTTCCCCAAGGGCTAAAGATTTCTGCAAAGACACATTCTACCTATAATTAAATTAATGATTAATTAATGCACACTGATATGTTGCGTTAATGTTATATAATAAAAGATTACTATGCTGGAACTTGAACTGTTGACAGTTGAAAATCTATGAGGGTTGTTAAACAGCCATCTTCTGCAAGTTTATCCACTCAAGAATGGCTAATTGTTCAAAACTATTGGATTTGTAGCAGCAAGAGAAAGAAGAAAGGAAAAGCCAAATGTTGGCCACCTTTTATAGATTTATGTAAACAACAGCTCAGCCTGAATCTTCATAATTAAGACAGTTTTTTTTTTTCATTTAAACCACTATAGACTTTTTGACCTCTTTTAGAGGTATGCTCAGCACTCTTATTTGGAGATGTTTCCTCTGTTTCAGTAATACTTACTAAACTTGACTAAAAATAAAAGGGCAAAAAATAGCAAGGATCAAATTCTCACCTGGGGATTATGTGAAAACATCAAACGGTCCTCCCTAATGCCATGAGAGAGACGGGTTGGAGGGAGCAAGCCAGGGCCCCTCCCTGCCAAGCCTCTCTGCCTTGGGGCTGCTGCCATAATAAACAAAAGAGCAAGGAAAAGTCAGAGGTGGCTGAGGGACACTTGGAGCTGATGCAGCAGAGCAATTCCCACCCATCCCCACCAGATGCCTCTGACAGAGTCCAGCAGCTTTATTTATTTATTTGTTTGTTTGTTTGTTTGTTTGTTTGTTTATTTATCAGTTTGTTTGTTTATTCATTCATTCATTTGTTTATTTATTTATTGGATTTAATCTCGCCTTTCCCCGGAGGCCCGAGGCGAGTTACAAGCATATAAACCCCCCCACTAAAACCATACAATAAAACATAAAACAATAAAACATGGCTCTGTGGGGGCCATAGGGCGACAGGCGGTCCCTCAGATGTGTTGGGCCCAGACCGCATAAGGCCTTAAAAGTCAGAACCAAAGCCTTGAACCGGATCCAGAAAATTACCTACAACTAGTGCAGCTGCCTCAGCACAGGCTGGATATGGGCCCTCCTAGATGTACCTGTGAGGACCCTAGCACCAGTTGAAGCTTCCAGATCAGGTGCAAGGGCAGGCCAGCATAGAGCGAGTTACAGAAATCTAGACTGGAGGTGACTGCCGCATGGATCACTGTGGCCAGGTGTTCGGCTGACAGGTAGGGCACTATCAGCTGAGCTTGGAGCAGATGGGTAAAAGCCTGGCATTCTCTCTTGTGCTATAGGAATGCAGCAAAGAGGCCTTGGGTCAATGGGGAAAAACTTCTGATGGAATTGTGGCATGTGGCAGCAGGCGGCCCATGGTCACCACAGCTTCAAGAAGGTAGGGAGGGATAGGGAATGGTGGCTCACCTCACTTGCCACCTCCAGCTCTTACATGTTTTGTGGCCTCTTTTCTCCCTGAGGAGACACAGCCCAAGACACATCCTACTCTTAGAGGCTTCTTGCCTCTCCGATGCCTGAGAAGATATCGAAGACTACAACTACTTCTTGCTGTCAGAAGGTTCATGGCCTCTCCCCTGGCAAAGACAGTGGCCACCTACTGGAGGTGAGGTAATTCTGGCATGCTCCCAAAGCTTGCAAGATTTGACCCTCACTTCCTTCTGTAAAAAGGGGAAAGTAATATTTGTAAAGTCTCTCAGGACAGAGCTTCTTCATAGGCTGATAGTCACAGGATTGCTGGTGAAAATCATGCCCAGTTTGGAAATCAAGTTAACTTTGACATAATTCTACCCTTACTGCATAACTGATTGGAAAGAGCTTTTGACAGGGAGGACATTCTTAAATTCAATAGCATACCTAACCTATTTGGCTGTTGGGCAGGCAGGCTGGTGAAGCTTGCTGACATGGATTAGGGACAGGGCTTGGTGGTGTGGGGAGGGACTTGGTGACATGGGGATAGCTTCTTATGATATGACCAATCATCATCCCAGACCGATTCCGTATGAGGAAACAGCCCGCGGACAGTTGCTGGTGGGTTTTAGAGCTTCCTCCACATGATGTCATCTGCATTCTGAGGCTGTCAAGGGGATGGCTCGGGTTTTGGCCACCCAAATCCACCAAAACTGGATTTGCCACTTGTTATCCCTGTTCACATCAGGGAGTAACCAGGGGGCAAGCCTGTGTGAAGGAAGAAATGCGCAACAGTCCCTCCAGCATTTTCCCACTCTCGCAACCACCCTCCCCTCTCCATTTCCTGCTCTGAGATTTTTTTTTTAATGCTTACAACCGTGCATTTGCAAGCAGGAGGCAGTGTGAGTTTTGCACCTCCATGTAGAATTGGTCCTAGTGATGGTTGGGGTAATTTTATATGCTTGTTTCACAGATAAGATCTGAACCAGAGATAACTCTGGGATCACACTTTATATTCGTAGCCATTTCAGTACACATCTTCTCATTTTTACAGGTAGACAAAATGCTTTTAAAGGAGCTTCAGCTTGTCTGCTCTAAAAAGGAATGACCAGCCTAGACATAATCCCTCGGAAGCTACACCAGCCTGGAAACATCTTTAAGAAAAGAGCCAAAGCTCCAGCCCTGCATAACGAATCAGAACCAACTCTTTCCAAATGCAGGGATTTCATGAAGTAGCTAATACCAAATGACAGGACATTCTTCATGCTTTCAAGTCTTGTTAAAAACTCAGTTCTGTAGTAACATTAGATGCAGTCAATCAGCATAGCAATCTCCCTGCCAATTGGAACCCACCATCTGGAAACAATTTAAAAAAGGAAAGCGACCCATTAATCTTAAGGCTTAAGGTTATCCTTTTATAAAATCTAGAAAAAAATGTTGGCTGTATCTTGGAAAGCATTTCTGCTAGGAACAGAGAAAGCCAAATTTTCAGTGGAAAGAAGCATCCATCCATTGAGCCGCACACAATTGGTTTTTTTTTTAAATTTTGGTGATAAAATTCAATAAATTGGGTTGCTCATGAAATAGGGTTTCACCCAAAATGGGTTAGGATATAAACGGTTTATAATATTTGTCGAGTTCCAGTCCTTTCTCTTTCTCTCTACTATCTGGTACAGCTGTCCTGCATTCACCTCCTCTCATTGGAAAATTAAGACTAACTAAAATATGCTGAAAAATCTAAAATGAAATGTACAGTTGGCAAATTGTTCAGTGTAAAGTTTCTTCAGATACTACCTTGACCAGGGATATTCAGCTCTGCCTTTTTCTTTTCATGTCTCCTTTGTGAGCTGGACCCAACCATTGTTTGTAAAGATAGACTCGCCAACCCCAGACTGGAAAAACCTGTAGATTTGGGGGCAGAGTCTGGGGAGGGCAGAATTTGGAGAGGGGAAGGAGCATAGGATGGTAGTGATGCCACAGAGTTTGTCCTGCAAAGCTGACATGTTCTCGGGGTTGAGTTTTCCAGGGCCCCCAGCCACTGGTCAAAAATGGGGGGGGGGAGGCAGGGTTGCCAGATCCAGGTTGGAAAAATCCTAGAGATTTGGAGGTGGAGCTTGAAAAGCATCATAGTGCGGTACGATGCCATAGAGTCCATCATTTGAAGCATCCCTTCGGAGTCTTAAAATCAGAATTCTGAAAGAACTTCAAGCCCAATCTGGAGGTTAGCAACATTAGATAAAGGTACTAAGGATGATAGAGTTAAACAAGAGTTAATATTTGGAGGTGAAGCCACCTGCCTCCTGGTGGTAGCTGGGTAAAAGCTGTGTTGCTGTTGTTAAAATGGCTGTTGGGGTTGTTGCTGTTAGGGTCTCTAGGCCCAAGTTATATTATGCATATATATACCTGTTGAGTTCCTTCACAAGTTGCTGAAATCTATCCTTTGGAGAACCTGAAAGATCTTCTTAAATTGTCATTATAACAGGAAAAAGCATACTAAGGACTGGAGAAAGAAAGATAGTGGCTTATAGCTTTGATTCCCAAAAAATTACACTGTTTTATTTGCTATATTTTGAGCCATGTCCTGGCCTTGTGCATTATGCACAGTTCTATGTCTTTTAGGGAGCAAAGGCAAGTCTTAGCAAACATTCTGGCCTCACAGAGCAGTGTTCAAATTTTAGGAAGAAAGTTAAAGGTCCCTTAACAAAATTGCTAGGCCCTATCTCCTGAACTCTACCAACATGTTCCTTATACCTCTTCAAAGGGAGGAGTGATTACAAAAAGCAGGATGTTCTTAACTATCAGTAGTTATTAACCATGGTGACCAGAGGAAGTCTTCACATCCAAAGGCTGTAAACCTCTGAAAACCAGCACTAGGAGCAAATATCAGGGACATGTATGTCCTATGTCCAGGGCAACAGGTTGACCACTGTGTGAAACAAGATGATGAACTAGACGGACTACTGGTCTGATCCACCAGCGCTCTTCTTATATTTATTGTTGTCACAGAGCCCAGAGAGGGACAGGGAGATTTCATGAAGTAGTTAAAAGTGGGAGAAACAGACCATTAATCCCTACCAGTTATAGCAGGCAAGAGATCCTGGAAATTACAAATAGACATATCACACTCCTTCAGACTATTGTGTCCTCACAAACGCACTGTAGTTGCATAAAACAAGATCATATTATTGATTTGTGGGCTATATATTATCCAAGTTAACAATAATTCAAGGAACAGAATGTTAGAATTGGGAGGTAAAACTGCCAGTGAAAATGTTACTGAGAAATGCCCAAAGGCAAGACAAGGAGAGATCAAAAAGAATCAAAGGAATGTCAAGCTAATAAAACACAGTTGCTTGAAAAGAAACGTCTCTAAAGTCAAGTGAATTTGCAAACTACCATTTCTGATAAGAGGCCACCTGACTGAACAACAACTTGGTTCCAAGTTCAAGATCCTCCAGGAGGTTTGATGCTGCCCTGGCATGGTGCTGCAGTTGTCAGAGTTCCAAAGCACTCTAATGGATGTGAACAATTAAAGAATGAAATGGAGAGAGAGGTTTGAAACCACAGAGGTTCAAGCCTTAAAGAAAATATATTGGAGCAGTCTCTGTGAGACTGCACTGTGTTACTAGAAGCAGGAGATGGGATATATAGGCTTATAAACTGAAAGGAGCAATCAAAAACAATGTGGCAAATATCTTAAAAGTCGGACACAGCATGGCAGCTCAGAAGATTTTCTTTTCATTCAAGAATCAATGTCTCATAATCCTGTACAGGATTATAACCCTACCAATAAAGTGCACCTGTACCATCACAGAGATTCTTTTTTTTAAAGGAGCCAAGGGGTCCAGAAGGAGGTTCAAGATGTAGGCAACAGATCAAAATAACGATGTAATCAGAATCAGACTTCAAGGTGGAAATCAGGATCATCATCATCCTTCCATGGGATGCTAACTTGCCATAATGGTGGGGTTTATGCTACTGACAACATAGATGCTGGCAGGGCCTCCCATGGTCGATAGGCTTCTGCTAAGGAATTAGACTCAGCCCCATTCAATATGGTAAGAAAATCAAATTCAATGTCTATATCAGCTCAGTCATCACACAGGTTAACAAAGATTCTTGGATCTCTGGTGAAAAATAGGCTACATGACAGAGGCTCTTCTGTTGGGCATAAGAAGAGCCCTGCTGGATCAGACCAGTAGTCTAGAATCCTGACTCACAGTGGCCAACCAGTTCCTCTGGAAAGTCAGCAACAGAGCACAGAGACTGAGTCCTTCCCTTGATATCGCCTCCTGACAGCAGGATTCAGATTAGTACCTTTGAATGTGGAGGATCCCGATAATTGCCATTAATGGACATCCTCCATGAATCTAATCCCCTTTAAAAGCAGTTTATTGCTGCGACCATCACTATATTCTCTAGCAGCAAATTCCACATTTAATTTCTCTCTGTGTAAAGTAGTATTTCCTTTTGTCAGTCCTGAATCTACTGCCCATCAGCTTCTTTGGATGTCCACAATTTCTAGTATATTAGGACAGGAAGAAATTGACCAGAATTGTACATAGTACATCGTGACCAGAATTGTACACAGTATTCCAAAAGAGGCTACATCATAGATCTATACAGGGGCATTACAATATTGGCCATTTTTTCTCAATCTCTGTCCTGAGCCTTCGGGGGAGGGTGGTATATAAATATAAATAAATAAATAATAAAAAATAATACTCTCTAACTCCCTTTTGTTACTCTGCAGGACACTGGATTGATACTTTCATTGAGCTATCCATTATGATCCCAAGATCTTGTATTGTTAGATAATGATGAAGATGATGGTGAAGATTATCCCTACAAGGGCTTTTCCTCTCTCACTTTCAACCAGTTCAGACCCCACCAGCCTATACTTGCAGTTGGGACTTTTTGTCCCAAAGTGTAACCAGGGCAAAGCCCTGATGTGCTACTGGAAGCAGGATCTTCTATAAATAAGTTGACCAGATTTTAACATTGGTCAAGCAGGACACCATTGACTGGGGGGGGGGTCTTGATTTAAAATTTGGTCTATATGGAGCAGCAAAAAGTTTCCATAGAATGCATAGAACACGAAAAAGTATTGTAATTTTCAACATAAGTACAATTTTGCCAGGTACCCCCAGATGTCCCTCCAAAAGTGAGACAATCTGGTTACCTTATCTATAAAGCAACAGGGAAGTAACCAGATCAGCTACTGGAAAACCAGCAACATCAAAAAAAAATGCTGACAACAAAACAAAATCGTCATGCAGTGTTCTTTTGAATCAAGGCCTGAACAGCATAGATATTTGATATGAATATTTGAAATGTAAAAAGAAAAGTGTTCAGATACTACCATAACTGAACAGCAACAATATCAGTTTTTATCATATGAAACAGCTTTTTCACAGCAACACAGCTAGATGAAATAAAGAACAACCATCATTCAAAGAAGAACATGAAGAACGAGAAATAAATGAAACCAACCAAGAAACAGGCCATAGAAATGAAGCTGCTTTTGAAAGTCCAATAATTATGAATGAGATATTGGCAATACATTTATCTGCTCCCTTCTGTACAAGAAGAATTGAAGGAAAAACATAAGAGCATATTACCAGTAAAGAAGACAGAAAAACATTACCTGTGCTCAGAACAACATTGAATAAAGAACTCCCAATACTCAATTAAAAATATCAATGCAGCAATTGAAACAATTCCTACAGCAAACATAACTGAAAACTGATGTACAGCAAAGGTGTTGTAATAATAAGAGACCTGGAAATGGATATTAAGAAAAAGGCAGTTAAAGATTTTAAGGTGAAACTAAACTGGCAAATGAGATTGGAAGAAAAAAATCATCAAATGCAGTTTAAACTTCAGCCCTTGAAAAGAAGGGAAAGACAGGAAATTTAAGCATAAAGGAAGAAAAGCAAATCTCAGGAAGAAATATCACTTAAATATAAAAACAATAGCCCAAGAAATCAAACGAAGAATTGTTGCAATATCTAAGAAGATCAACAGTACAGTTGGATCCGGCAAACTTCCAATTACAGACTAGCTAAAAACAGTTCTACAAATCACTAGAAGGAGATGAAAAAGTAGAAGTAAAAACAGACAAAGAAAAGACAAAAATTTTCTGGAAAGAATTTTGTGAAGATTTAAAAGAATATAAGAAAAGCCACCCAGTTCACAGATGTGGAAAACAAGCTAAAAGGAAAGCCAATGGAGAATCTTACAATAACTCTAGAAAGTCTGCAAAAACAGTTGAAGAAATTGAAAAACTAGATGGTGATTGGAAGAGGTGAAGTCCATGGCTATTGGCTTACAAAGTTTACAAATATTTCTCCATAGTTGGTACAACAGCTTCATTATGTGCTATATTCCAAAACAGTAGAAGAACAATCAGTCTTAGTTTATTAATGCAGTACTAGACCAGAAAACAGATTACTGTACAGATGCAGTAAGCATACAAAAATTAAAATGAGAAAGTATTCCATACCATGAAAGTTAATAACATTAAAATACAATGCAGATAGTAATTAACACTATCTTTGCTCCAGATTCACCCAAGTCTTCCTGTATGTTTGTACTGTGTGTTTCAGGTAACGTTCAATAATGAAATATTTGTTCTGCAGATCCCCACTGCATATTTGTTTTTAGTAGCTGTTTGATTTTGAAGAACAAAGAGAAAGAAGCAGTACCAAGCAATTTCAGCCCCTTTACCTACCTCCAAAAAAATTCTAAAATACTAATAAGAATTGTATCCAATTCCATACAGGAATATCTACAAATCAATTCAATTTTAGCACATGAACAAAAAGTAATTTTCCAAAAATCCTAACGCATTAAAGCTCAGTTACTGATTGATAAAATGGTGTTACAAAATTGTAAAATACAAGAAGCCAACATGAATGTTGCTTAGATTGATTACATTTGATTCATTCCATCAAGCATGAATCCTGAAAACACTAAAAATGATAGGCATTAACAAAACTAGGTAAAGGTAAAGGTATCCCCTGTGCAAGCACCGGGTCATGTCTGACCCTTGGGGTGATGCCCTCTAGCGTTTTCTTGGCAGACTCAATACAGGGTGGTTTGCCAGTGCCTTCCCCAGTCATTACCGTTTACCCCCCAGCAAGCTGGGTACACATTTTACCGACCTCGGAAGGATGGAAGGCTGAGTCAACCTTGAGCCGGCTGCTGGGATCGGACTCCCAGCCTCATGGGCAGAGCCTCCAGACTGCTGCCTTACCACTCTGCGCCACAAGAGGCTCCTTTAACAAAACTATAGTACTGTTTATCAAAACTGTCATCATGGAACACCAGGCTGATAGAAAATGGAGAAGAAACTGGAACAGTTAATACCAAATGAGGAATTTTCCAAGAGCCTATCACCATTTTTCATTGTCATTGACCTAATACATCTGACAATTAGGCTCTGCGCTAGTGTGCGGGCGCCAACTGGCACACCAGCACCGGCACCCCCACTCCCCCGCATGACATGGTGCTGGCTGCTTTGGGCTGGAACAGCCACTTTGGCAGCTGAAGCGCACAACCCTACTCACAGTCATTAACAGCATTAGCATAGGATACTGGCATGCAAAGACAGGCCCAAAGATTTCTCATCGAATATGGATTACTTGAAAAACTATGAAAAATCATCATCAGAGACTGAGTTTTTACTGAATAGAATTTGAATTTTCAGCAAAGATTCAGCAACAGAATTAGGCTTTGACAAAAGTGTAGCTTTAGTGCAGAACAGAGGAAAGATCATTGAACATGAAGAAATCAAGATGCGAAAAAACAACAACTGGGTAAAGAAAATCTTTGAATTTAAAAATTGAAAATGTCAAACATATCCTTGTTAAGAAAAATACAACCGTGGAGTACTACCAAAGTGTTAAAAAGATGTTGCAAACAAAATTAAATGGGGGGAACATGGTAAAGGTAATTAATACATGGGCAAACTCAGGTCTGAGATACACAGCTGGTATTATTGATTGGAAACAAACAAAATGAGAACAATAGATCACAAAACTCACAAAATAGGAACAATGTATTACTCAGCACACCCTAGAAGTGATGTTGATTGTCTTTACTTGCCAAGGAAAATAAGTGAAAGGGGGCTCTTGAAGCTAAGCAATCAGTTTAAGAAGAAAAATGAGCACTGAATGACTACATCAGGGAAAGTAAAGAGAAGCATCGAGTTGACATATACGGCAGACATATTTAAGATTACAAAAACCAAAAAAAGATTACAAAATATTTGCAGTGAAAACTCACTTTCAAAAGCACTTGCATGGGCAATAAGAATAAAGTTGATAGTGAAAATACCTGGAAGTAGCTTCAAAATGGGCATTTGAAAAAAGAAATGGAAGGACTCATTCTAGCTGCAAAAGAACAGGCACTCAAAACGAAAAGTATGAAAGTCAAGATTCAGAAGACCAATGTTGACTTTACAAGACAAAGGATCAAATAATAGAACATATAATCAGTTTCTGCAGTAAAATTGCTCCAAATGATTATAAAGAACATCACAATAGAGTTGCAGCTATGTTACACTGGAATCTTTGCAAGAAGTATGGTAATCAGTCAGTAATTTATGGGACTAGACTAATTTATGGGACCATCAGTCAGTAATTTATGGGACTAGAAACCAGACAAGATCATGGAGAATGATGAAACAAAGATTATTTGGAACTTCCTATTATAAACAGGTAGACATCTGAAACAACTTCCCTGGTATCACAATTGTAGGAAAAAAATGAGAGATAGTGTTTGGATCATTGACATTGCAACCTGAGGAAACGGCAGAATAAAAAAGAAAGAACAAGAGAACATCACTGATTGCCAAAACCTGTTAATAGAATTAAAGCATCTCTGGAAGAAGAAGGTGACCATCATGCCAGTTGTCATTGGATCCTATGGAGCAGTGCCTAGAAGTTTAAAGAAACACCTGGACACTCTGAATATTGAGCACCAGCTTGGCTACAGAAGACAGTATCTCTTGCAATAGCAAGAAGCCTGTGAAAATACATCTGCCATTCCCAGGAACTTGGTTGGATCTCAAGTTGCAGAAGACTATCTACCAGTCAAATATCTGAATGTGACAATTCAACATCATCATCATACCTCAATGTGCATGAGCACTGCTCTTTTATCAAAGAAGGGGGGATTACGTGTGGGGATAGCTGCAGCAGGAGTAACTAAGTGGGAATGATTGTGAGGCAGTAGACTGACCCAGCCTGGGCTGATACTCAGCTTTCTTCCTTTTGTGGTCAGGAATCATCAGGAATCAACTTCCCATCAGGAAGCATTCACTGGAGATCTGCAGTGACACAAAAACTCTGCAGTAGCAGCACCACAGATAGCCAAGACACAGGAGGCAGAGTGTAAGAGACTTTCAGAAGGCTTCAGGAAACAGTGAAAGACTCTAATCACCTCTTTGGTTTTAACTGTAAGTCATATTGTCTACGTCTGAGATTTGTATATGTACGTCCTGCTTTGATTCCACATCCCTCTTTGATGATTTAAACCCTACTTCTATTTTAAGCTCTAACTTGTGTTTGGTTATTGGTGATTGGCAGATCTGGGAGTTGTGTATGAATGTTTGTATTTTTCTTAAGTACCTTTGGGTAGGACACATTTCTATTCTTGGCCTGCATAAATAAAGTCTGTCTCTTCACAAGATGACAGAAAATGCTGTCTTTTAAGTTTAGGTGACACCCTTTCTTCCAACCTGCTCCCATAGGAATAAAATTGCTACTCTGATAACTATGGAATATTACCTTGTGAAGGGACCACAGTGTGTTAGGTCTCCTGAGCTAACCCAGGTATGCTTTCCAAGGCATGCCCAATGTGAGTCAGTGTCAAATATCTATCACCTTAGTATCACACATTCCAGTTCCATCTAAAGAGGGGAAAGCATTAGACCGCTGTATCCAGAATCTGGAATTTTAATCCTATCACTCCATTGGGTTTAGACTAGAGTAAGTCACATGGGATTCGACTGCAAACAACCTGACTGACCCATTAAATAAAAAAGGAGCATTTATGTTACATGTTCTCCATGGAACACATAGCAGAATCTGCCTTCTATCCTGCTGTTTCCCAGATTCTATATAGTTGGAGGGAGTCAGAAAGGGCAGACATGATTGCCAAACAAAGAAACCTAGTTTGACTTCCTCAGTGTTTCCCCCTCAGTAATAATCACTGAAGTTTGTGTTGAGCAGTTTTGAGCCTCCACTGTATAGTCACTTATTCTACAGCCTTGGTTGTCACAACCTTACAGCTATTCTGGTGCTGGTATCAAAATGGAGGGGGGTGTTTCCAATTCCTGATGTTATACTGTTATGCTATTTCTAGCATTAGGGAATAGTCCCAATTATCTTTAAACCGCTCCTGCGGAGTGGTCTAAATAAAATGGTAAGGTCTATGTGGGAGGAGAAAGGGCGGGCCCTGTCCGGGATAACAACTCGGAGAGCACAATCAGCCAATGGGGAGCCACGTAAAGCGTGGCTTCCCATTGGCTGGTTGGCCCGGCCTCGCCTGGGCCACCCAGGGAGTAGCCACAGCAGGCGAAGAGCCTTCGCCCCTGGTTAGTACCCGTCGCCCGACTGGGGGGTAGGGGAATGCCTTCCATGCGGCCAAAGGAGCAGGGTCTGAAGGCTGCGATCCTGGGGAGGAGAAAGGTTGGGGGGGAAACCTTCAGCGCTGCGAAAGGAGCAGGCCCGGCGCGTCTCTGACATGCCGGACCTGCTCCTTTCCTGCCACTGATGGCTGCGATCATGGGGGGGGAGGGGGAGCCCTTCAGCGCCATGAAAGGAGCAGGCCCGACACGTCAGAGACACACCGGCCCTGCTCCTTTCCCGGCCCTGAATGCTGCAATCGCGGGGGCGAGGGGGTGGGGGGTTGATTCGTCACGGGGGGGCCTGCGGCCAATGCTTTCCCCCTTCTGCCTCCCCCCTACCCCTCTGCACAACCCTCTTCCTCCTTCCTTCCTTCCTTCCTTCCTTCCTTCCTTCCTCCTTCATTCCTCCTTTCTTTCTTACTTTCTTCCTCTCTCCTGTCTCCCTCTATCACTTAGCCTCTTCCTCTAACTCTTCCTTCCTCTCTTTCTTTCTATCCCACCCCGCTAGCACCCGCTGTATTCTGCCTACAGCAGGCTTAATTTCTAGTGTGGTATAACAGTGATAACCGGCTTAAATGGAAAGAAAAACAATGGTGGTACATTTCCCTAAGATGAACAACTGACTGAGACAGTTTCCACACAGAGGACGTACCCAGCTGTTATGATTCAATGTCCCCTGGTGTTTTGCTTTGGGATGGTTCTCTTGATCATTTCCCAGGTGGGGAAATGGGGGACCCCTTGCCTCCTTCCCACCTGTTTGCCCACAGATTTATGTCCTCATGTGATAGCCAAGGGACAGGAAGTGAAAATTTCTCACCTTTTTTTCACTTGTCAATTATGGGGTGAAAATTCCTAATCATCTTCCACCACCATTTTGTCACATCTGAGCGCCCCTCCTCCAAGTCTGAATTTTTATAATTACCACAATTGCATTCTAATGCAAAACTGCAACAACATAAACAAGGGGATGCAAAACGGTGAGCTGTGTTATCACACCACTTTACACACAAACACACACACACAGACTGTACATGATCTCACTAAATTGTGACTTAGTCATTGTTTTAATGGGGTTTTAATGGGGAATTTTAATGATTAATATATTGTATTGTATTAAAATGTTGTGAACCGCCGCGAGCCGGTTTCCGAGAGCGGCGGTCATACAAATCAAATAAATAATAATAATAATAATAAAACCAAGTATGATGTTGAATCCTAAGGCAAAAAGAGATAGAAGGAAAGGTACTAATCAAACACGGTGGCAATTGGGGGGGATGTCTATTTCATGCTATTGGAATTGTGTTGTAACACTGTTGGCCATGGTTTTGTTTTGTTTTTAAGACCGGGGTAGGTTACGAGGGTAGAGGATGAAAGTGATGCTTGGGGGGAGGATGAGAGCAATGGCTGGGAAGGCCTGATGGAAGGTGGCCCAAGTTTTCCCACCTCCACATGCCCCAGCCGCAACATACACTCTATTGGATCTGATGTCAAAAAATGGAACACCAATTTCTGAGCATTCCCTTGACATAGGCCAACTGAGGAGACAAGTTGAGACAGCCTTGGAACCATCCCTGAAGGAGCCTGATACACAGATGCAAACAATTGGAAATCAGAGCCTAATCGGTCAGGCAGAAACAGATACAAGCTAGGGGAAGGTTTGGGGCTTTTTGCTTCTGCTGTGGGCCTTCTAGAATATAGAACAAAGCATTGGCCTTCATGAGCTACTGGTTTGATGCAGCAAGACTGATATTCTTGTGTACTCAAGGAAAAGGTTCTTATATATAGACACACCAACAATGATGACCAATTTATTGGGGGGTAGAAGTATCATATTAGTACTTGTTAATTCACTAAGTCAAGCACAACCAATCACCCATGTCCTGCCAGTATGCTGAACGCCTCTTCCCCAAATTTTGTAATCCTAGAGGAAGCTGCAAAGTAAGGTTTATCAGTCATATAAGATGGCAGTGGTAGGCCACTCTTTATGACTGATTCATTGAGTTCAGCCTGATAAGAGTTGCCAGTCTCCAGTCAGTGACTGGAGATTTCCTAGAATTAAAACTGATATTTAGTTTACAGAGATTGCCTGGCAGTGTGGTAAGTGGCCAATAAAGATGCAACACCTTTCCTTGGCGTCAAAGGGGCCACAACTTTATTAACTAACCCATAACCTAGGGTTGGCCTGGCACGAGGTGAGGAGTGATCCCCATGCAGCCGTCTGGCTGCTAACCTAGGCTCAAGAGGCGCCCTGGGTCCTCCTTCTTCCCAGCCGGGAAGAAGGCTCCCATGCCTTTTGAATGCCCTCCCCTGGGAGGAGGCCGGTTAATGGTTGTCGGGCGTCCACCGCATACAACCATCCCTACCTCCTGGCCCCGAGCCCATGACCTTCCCAGCCAGGCAAGGCCACACTCGGTGTTAGCCGGTCTCTTATTGAGACCCCCAACCCCAGGTATTTTTCAACCAAAGCTGCAACCCTATCAGTGATTGATATTTTAGTGCCAGGGTGGCCAAATTGTAGTTCTTTGAACTGGTAGGCCACAGTTTGGTAACCCCTATTGTAGTGTATATCAAAATATTTTACTTGAACTGTGCCACTGGTGAGTGAATATACAGAAATTCCCCCAGTGGCAGTTCTCTCACAGCAGGTTTTTGATGCCACATTGTTCATCATGATCATTACAAGTTGCTCATAACTGTACTCAGTAAACAAATTCCTTGCAACAAGCTTCCTGCAAAACGGAGATAGTCCAAATACCTCAGTACTATTTTCATAGAAAGGTGATCAAATGCAATACATAAATTCAGACTAATGTTTAATCTCCCAATACAAATACACAATTAATCTAAAACCTATCACATCTGTTACAAAAATTCCAAGCATAGTCTTTGAAACAAATATTAAGTCATCAATCTGAAATTCACTCTCTCTTAGTGGTCTAATAAAAATACCCCATCCCATTCCAAGCCCTGCCTTCATCAGCAGTTATTGTACAGTCCAGAGAGCAATTCATCGTCTTCAATGTATATTAATGAAGAATCATCCCTATATTCTTATCCTCAGAAAGAGCATATAATAAAATGTGACTCCAATCAAAAGCTTCAAAACTTCTAGAGCATCTTCTCATTTTTAAAATATTTTGTCCTTTAAAATTTTAATACATACAGAACACAACTACAATTACAATGAATCAATCAAAAAAGTAAATATAGCATAAATATATAATTTTCTTGCTACATAGAAAAAGTCCAGCATGTGTGCTGCACAATACACAAAATACAAAAGATCAGACTCTGTTTTGCATCCAATGTCACTTGAAGGTGAAGTAATTAGAGCTGTTTATATCTACTTCCTTCTTTCCTCCAGAATTCCAACTAACATCAAAAGTTGCTTCTTATTATATACCGTCTACTACCTCTGCTTAGGAGGGCACTGTCAATTTAACAATTCTAGTTATTTTTGAAAGTTTGCCAAGTTGTCTGATCTTTGCAGAGCATATTTCAGGTCTTGAAACCTTACTGGAAACCTGTTCTGATAACAATTTTTTTAAATTATTTTATTTATGTATGTTATTTATAGTCTCCTTTCTCACTGAGACTCAAGGCAGATTACGGTACACAGAGTGAACTCATACAATCAACAGGAAGGGGCATTCAGTAAACAATGAAATAATATTTGGATTGTAGAACCAACCAGAAATCTAAACAGACACACAACTGAAGCAAAACATAAGAGTTAACATGACACATTAAATGAGGTAAAATAATAAGGCAGCAGACATACACCCTCTTATATATATCCAGATGGTAAGCGGCAGAAATACTGTCTGAAGCTGTCTGTCCATGGGGTTGGGAGTTCGATTCCAGCAGCCGGCTCAAGGTTGACTCAACCTTCCATCCTTCCGAGGTCGGTAAAATGAGTACCCAGCTTGCTGGGGGGTAAAACGGTAATGACTAGGGAAGGCACTGGCAAAACCACCCTGTATTGAGTCTGCCATGAAAACGGTAGGCCAAAAATCCATGACAACTGCTGTATAAGGCATTTACCCTCAGCTGATGAATGACATGTAAGAACAAAACAAAACTGAGATTTAGGATGAGTAGCCAGCTCTGCTGATGAAACAAATTCTGGCAGTCTTCTGTGTACTCAGAGTCCACAGCTTAGCAGCACAACTCTTGAGCTCCTGGTTTCCTAGATACCTCTACCCCCATATGTGAATAAGGCCTGCTCACATGCTGTTACCACCGTGGGCCAGCCTGCAATATCCACTGCTACAGCTACTAGTGTAGTTGGGCATGTGAGATATGTCTCATGGGGGGAGGATGAGCCCAGGCAAAAACCTTTACCCTCCCCTTCTTACCCATCCTTCCCTTCTCCCCCCCCCCCCATGGGAAAGAAAATTCATATCTGTGATCAAACAGTCAAACAAAACAAATACATTTTAATGTATTAAGAATGAGGGAATCCATACCCCTTAATGTTAGTACTGCCTATTTATGAGGGAATAAAGAAGGAAACGAAGATTTTCCATTTTCAAGATCACATGTATCTATAAGGGATGGCAGGAATTAGATTTCTTACCTCTCACAGGCAGAGGAGGGATTGTCAGCCAAGTGAAAATACTGTGGCTGCTGAAAGGAGCGGATACTAATAAGTAACTTGGGGGAGGAGGAATCTGTGCTGCTTGTCTGGAATGTCTAGAAAATCAAGAAGGCTTCTTTGAAAGAAGCAAATGGAGACCCAAACGTAAAGAGAAAGACAACACAGTGGAACAAGTGAGCTAAGATAACATTTACTGCATCTGAATAGTAAACATTAGCCTGTAGAAGTCTTTATAGATACTATTGAAAATATAGCTCATATTTCAGGAAGTCAGCTTCTCAACAGATACTGATTTACTGGAGGCTGCATTCCATCTGGTTAATATTTTCCCATTGAAGAAGTTTTATTAAATCCACATACTTTGCCATGAAAGTGCTAGAACCTAGTACCATATAAAGTCATAATACAGAATGTCTCTGTGCATGTGTGGATTGTTTTTCCATTACTTGTGAATTCCATTGCAAACAGGGTATGGATATGCAAACAAGCATCAGCATTCCTTGTCCTAGAAAGGGTGCTCTAATACATCTCTTATTGCTTCTTTGCATCCAGGCAGAAAAAAGCAAGAAGACTGTTGAAATGAGAACCAGTAAGATGTAGTGATTCAGAGTGATAGACTTTAATCTGGGGAACCAGGTTTTATTCGCCACTCCTGCTGGATGACCTGGAACCAATCGCAGTTCTCTTAGAACTAGGGTTGCAAGCCCCCCCCCCCCCCCGTGGAGGCAGGAGGCACTTCCAGGCCCTCCCCTGCTACTGATCAGCTGGCCAGTGGTGGACTTACCAGGAGAAAGAGGGAAGCTCAGGTGATGTCACTTCAAGCACACACAGGATGTGACATCATCAGGCTAGCAACATCTGGGGGATGCTCTGGTATTTAGGTAAAAACTCTATAGCAGAAGCCATTTTTGCCATACAGTTTTTTTTCTCAAATACCAAAGCATTGCTATGACATCACAGTGTGAAGACATCATTTCCGGTTCACGATGGAAATGACATATCCACATCACTGGACCTCCCTCTTGCTTCTGGCAAGTCCCAATCAGTTGCCAGAAGAAACCTGATAACTCTACTTAGAACTCTCTCAGCTCCACCTGCCTCTCAAGGTGCTTGTTGTGGAGAGGGGAGGGGAAGGAGATTATAAACTGGTTTAGGAGTTCTTAAAGTAGAGAAAATCAAAGTATAAAAAGACTGCTGGTTTGTGGACTGTTTTTATGCTGAAGGCGCAGCAGAAGTGAAACTTGCTCTGCTTCCAAGCCCAATCAGACCCCAGAGAGAAAGGCAAGAGACAGAGTGCTTATGCTTTTGACCTTGCAATGCCTCTGGCCAGTTCCTAGGGATGGCCATTCATACTTTGAGAACCAACAGTTTATACCAGAAAGTGGCCAGAAACGCTGTGCAGTGAAGTGTGTTTACTTGTAAATTGCACTACATTTTATAAGGAAGGCAGTGGTATGGCTCTAGAGGGATTCATGCTGTTTTTACAAGATGTCTTCATAGTTGCTAGGCAACAGATGTATCAGGTTACTCTGGCTAGGAGAGCTGATATTTTTTCATTGTTTATGACTGGTCCTACAGTGCAGAAAGCTGAGTTTTTCTAAGAGCACTTAAGCATTGGCAGGTTCCTCCATTGTGAAGAATGCCCATTTATGCAACGATTTTCAAAAATAAGTCCTTGCCAATTTAAACTGCTCAATGGCTAATTATGCCAAAAATTTAATTTTTAATGTTTTTTAATCTGTCTCCTGGTGTTTTGATATGCCAGGGAAAGGATAATCATTTTTGTTCCATTTTCTGTCTGCCATGCAGCTAAATTGCTTTACACTTCATTCTGGTGCCATAGGATACATAGAGTCAAATAACCATACAGGCAGGGAAGGTACAATGGGGAAAAGAAAGGGAATGAAACTGTCGTGTTTTTCTGTCAGTGCAGGTCTGCTCCCAGAAGACAGTGAGGGAGCAGCGTCTGCTACCATCACTACTCCACTGATGTAACATGAGATCCAACCCACTGTCTTCCGTGGAATCCAGGCAGCAAGGTTCTTGGAAGTCAAAGAGAACATCTTATCTGTTAATGGTCCATGATCCTTAAAGGTAAGCTGTGCCATACCAGGGGCAGAATTGTCTTCAAATTCCTAATTTTGGCCTGTGAATTTCTCCCAGTCTGTTACTAGGACATTTATATTTGATTCTTCAAGTAGCTGACATTTCAAAGCATACCACCACAACCATTAATATATCTTCTTCAAATATGTGATTCACTAACATAAACAAGAATAGTTTTCCCATTCATTAATAGAAGAATTTGTATTGACCCTTTAAGGACTTGAACTCCTGTTATAGCAGTGTTCCATTCACAATTAACAATACAAATGAAGCAAAACAATACTAAAATAAAATTTCAGAGAAACAGAATGTCGTAGATTATGTAGGCTCATTCCCGTCTTGTGCCAGCTCTCCATGAGAGGTTGATTATTAAAGCTGTGGCCCTTTAAAAGCTAAACTTGAGTCACATCTTCTTTCTGCCTAACTGCCCTCCTACCTGTCAATGAAAACAAAATAGTGACAAGTGATCTAAATTTCACAGTCATGTTGATTTTTTTAATGTCACAGGAATTCAAGTAATTTAGCCTAGTATTTCACATTTGAAACTTTTCTTCTGTATTTCTTTCAACTCTAAAGATGTTTTATTTTCTTTTTTTTAAATCTTTTATAGTATCTGGTTGTCTGGAGGAGACATTGCAAATGGTTATCTATTTACTTATGAGTTGGAGAGAAAAAAGGGATAGAAGCACATTAGAATAGACACAATTGCAGTTTGCTAAAATGGCTTAATTTAACATGAAAGAACATGATAACATACAGGCTCTTTAGAGAGGTGGTTGGAACCTATAAAAGGAGGTAGATTAAAGGAAGGGTAAAAGACAAAATAGGAAGGGACCAAATGTTAGGAAGGGAAAGCTGGCTGGCTTGTCAAGATATGTGAATTATAGTCAAGAGATAAAGAGAAATCATTGAAGTTTTCTTTAATCTCCAGGTTCCCTGTCCAAGCCTCATCAGATTGGCAGGAGCATTTGACATCCTTTGTGAAATCTCTTTGTCTTGGGAGACAAATAGCTATACAATAGCAGATGCCATCCCATCTTAACTGTCTCTTCCTTTTTGCTGTATCAATAGAAGGCCAAATGGGATACAGCAGATGGAATTCCAGCCAGGTTTAATTCTTCCAGATCACTGTTGTGAGCATACAACTGGAGTTTGCAAGACAATTTTCTGAGATACTTTTCATACCAATATTTCAAGGATCCAAATATATAAGAAATTCTGGTTACAGGAGCATATGCTTTTGTACAGTTAGACAAATACATACTGATGTTATTCATATGTACATGTTTGATATATATGATTTATTAATGTAGCCGTTAAGAATGTGAGCAGAAAAGTGTGTGTATGTTTATTTAAATTAAGTTCAATTTAATGTTCAATGCACTTACCTCAAGTAAGTACTCATAGGATTGCAACTTGGTAGCCCAATCCTCTCTGTGTTCCCTTGGAAGACAGTATTATGGAATTCAATCAAATAAGCATGTGTACAGGTGAGCCTAACTTGTACCTGAAAGTTCTGAATAACTGAGTCTTTCATAGCCTTTTTTGTACTGGTCAAAAAGACTGTAAATACAGTTGTTTTGCCCTTCTTTGAAAATGCAACTAGGAGTAAATTAGAATTAGTGTGAAAAAACAACAACTAAATATTGTAAAATTTTGTAGTAGAGAATCATTTCCTGGCTCTTGTCCTTGCCAACTATGGGCAGCTAGGTTAAGGTGACCAGATTTTAACATCGATAAAGCGGCACACCATTGACTGGGGGGGGCGGGGTTCTTGATTAAAAATTTGGTTTATATGGAGCAACAAAAAATTTAATAGAAAGCATAGAATGCAAAAATAGTATTGTAATGTATATATATTTAATTTCAACATAAGTACAATTGGCCAGGTACCCCTAGATGTCCCTCCAAAAGTGGGACAATCTGGTCACCTCAAGCTAGGCCTAGTAATAAAAAGCTTTAGTTATTTATTTACAAAATTTCTATCCCACCTTTCTACCCTCACAAGGGCCATGATGATGTCTAAGCATTTAAAATATACATGACAAACTCACATGTTAACCCCCATTAAAGGACAGTTGAAAGCCTCATTGTCTTGTGGAAAATTTCTATCATATCTCTCTCTTCAAACAGAGCATGATGCTCCATGGGTTTGAAGTGATCCAAGTGCCTTTTGCAGTCCATTCAACAGCTGCTTAAGCTAGCTTTGTCTCTGAGCCATGGTGCAGGGTTTTGTTTTGGGGGTTTTGCACAGATGTATCACCACTTGAGTTTTGAGCCAGGATGGGGTTATTCAAATTCTTGTTGCTTCTGGCCATCTGGATTTCTGCTTGTGCAATTCCTGAAGATGTACAGGAAGTGCTTTAGGAGAATGAAGTTGGAGGGGGAATTAAGAGGTAATATGATGCCAGGGAATTCATCAAAAGAGTTGCCACTTCCTCTATGGAACTAATCAGTGTAAAAATATCTGTGATCATACAAGAGTATAAGAAGGATGGTCTAATAAATAACCAGAGAGAAATAGACCTATCCAACGCAAACAGAGAGAAACAGGAAAAAAGGTCACTTTTCTTTCTTTTATAAATATACTTATTGTATTGCCATTGTATAGGTGTGTTTCTCTCTGTTTGGTTTAAAAATATCTGTGAGCCTGATCCAGCCTTTGAAGACCCATTCATTCATATGTTTAACTCCCCACTGAAATAAAAACTTTTGTTGGATTGGTCCCCCAGGTTATCTTGATATTGTTTTTTTTTTCATGCTGCCCTATTGCTGAAATATCTCATTTGCATTATTTTCAGGAAGAAAGTAATTTGTATGAAGTATGTGCAATATATATAATACAGTTGAAATGAATGTTCAGGCTTTCAAACACTGATCTAGTTATGGTTATTTTTTAAAATCTGAAATGAATTATTGATTAAACATTATTTTATTTGAAAAACACCACAGGCATAAAAATGATATGGTTTAATGGAAGCTCTTAAGAAAGCCTGTGGTGACAAATTCTGCATTAAAATAAATGTCATAGTTTAGGACAGACCAAGCCAAGGTCTAAGTGGCTAAGTGTAGCCCAGGGGTCCATATGAAGCATACATCGTCTCCAATGCCAAGAACTCCCTCTACAATGAATGTAGTGCTTATTTCTGAATAATGGAGTAGCCTTTTAATTTATCATTTAAAACGTATCATTCATTCTCTCTCATTTTCATGTCAAAATCCCATTCCTTGAAAAGATTGCTTTTTGTATTTCTAACCAGGGGGAAGCTTTTGCAAAATCCATTGTCCGAGAGTTTTGTTAGTGTAATTAGGGTATTTATTTCCTGCCCATGTTTGTGTGCTTTCCTTCCAAATCTTATTTGTTGATACTGAATTGTAATATGACATGAAACTTGTAAGAATTTTCTTGCTTTCAGCTTGTGAAGGTGGAATTAATTGCAGCAAGTAATTAGTGTAATTAGTGCAATTCCACCATAGAAGGGAAATTAATTACAGTAATATATTTTGCCATTGATTGCTTGAATTAATTGCAAAACGAACAATAGCTCTTTAACCAAATTAATGTGGAAAAGCTGAGAATTATCATCTCAAGGAAGGAATTATGGTCAGTATACAAACATCAGTAATACAGCATTGACAACAGCTCAAATTTTTACAATACCTGAGCACTGTAAAGAATAGGAACATTCTTACATTACCACTGAGGAAATGCTAATCTGCACTGACAATTAACTTGCCTTCATGTGATAAAGAAAGTTTGAGTCCAGTGGCACCATGAAGACCAATTACATTTTATTCAAAGTTTTTGCATGCAAGCACACTTCTTCAGATACAATGAAACAGAATTCCCTCAACCATAACTTATGGGGGACGCTGTTGCCAAGAATGGCTAGTCAAAGTCAAGATGAATAAATAACTGGGTAATTATAGCCGCAATTGGATTACGATATTTAAGACCTGTAAATGGCTGTAAATTAGTATATAAATACAAGAGTTAATGAACAGGTGAGAGAGTGAAGTTTGAGTCCAATGGCACTTCCAAGGCCAACAAAATTAATTCCTGGGTATAAGCAGTAACTGAGAGACTAGCATGTGTAGATGCACACTCCTATAGTTACATTTAAACAGACTGCCTTACAAAGAGGGCTAATTAGATTCAAGATGTATAAGGGACTGAGCAATAAATACAGTATTGATAGGAATAACACATTTGGTAAGACATGTAAATAGCAGCAAATAGGCATACAGATAACATAGGAAGGTGAGAGTGAAGTTTGAGTCTAGTGGCCCTTTTATGACCAACAAAGTTTAATTTCTGGGTACAAGTGAGAATTGAGTGATTTAGTATATGTAGTGAAATAAGATGCCATATCTGTGTTTAATTGATCTGTGCCCAGAAGGGGGGAGACTGCCCACAAACGATTGGGAGTCCTGGGAGGGAATAACATCTCGATTGCGTGGGGGAGGGAGAGGGACACAGGCGGACGCTGCTCACACCAGAGGGGGGAAGGGATACCAAACAAACAAACGTCAAGAAAATTGAGTGGGAAGCAAATTAGGTGGGGGGAGGGAGAGGATCCTAAACGGCGAAAACCCCACCCAAGAAGGGGGAAGGGACATTAAACAACTGTCAGAAATTGAGCGGGAACAAATAGGGCGGGAAGATAATCAAGCGGAGGGGGGGAACTGCAAACAGAAAACAGAGGGGGGAAGGAAGAGGAGAGGACAGAGAGAGCAAAAAAGAAGACGCCAGCCAAACCACCAGCAACGGCGAAAGAATTAGGCAGGAATATTGTGTTATGCACAGAAAAGAGGGGAGGGGGGAAAGACAGGGAAAAAAGGGGGGAGAGGGGAGGGGAAAGAAGGGAAAAGGAAGGGAAGAGGGGAAGAAGGACCAAAAAAGGAGGGGAGGGGGGAAGAAGGAGAAAACGAGGAAAGAGGGGGGAAAGAAGAGAAAAACAAGGGGGGAGGGGGAAAAAGAAAGAGGGAAGAGAGAGATAGGAGAGAAATAAGAAGAGTTCCCTTACCAACCCACTACCAACCCACACCGAACAGACTCCAAATCAAATTAACTTCTACTCCCACCCCACCCATCTACCCAACCAAACCAAATTAATCAACACCCCACCCAGCCAAAACAACAAATTGCCACCAACAGATCTACCCAAACCAATACAATCAACTAATCCTGATTGATTTCGCACTAAATTAACACCTGCCCATCCACCCACCATATACAATCAACTACTATCAATTAATCTACACCAACCCAATACCGAACCCCCCCCAAAAAAAACCTAACCCCACCCAACAATCTAAACTCTACCCCAACCCCTCCCAAAACAATTAAACTCCAAAAATCAAGTTACTTAAACCCAGCCGAAGTAATTAATCCAACCAACCCATCAACTTACCCTCCACTCACCAAACAACCCAAACTGCCAACCCAATCCACAACTTCCAATCACAATCCAACATGAAATAACACTCAGGCCACTCATACATCACACACCCCTGGACTGGGCAACCCTGAGGTGCCACAACAGGCGATCGGGACCACCCCTCCAGGCACCCACAACAACACACACCCTACACCCAGCACATAACTACACACAAGTGGAACTGGAAAGCCCTGAGAGGCTGTAATTAGTGATCAGGGCCAACCTCCCACAGATACACGAACTCACACACACAAAGACAGAACCGGGGTTCAACAATCAACCCCAGCCAAACCATAGAACTAAGAATTGAACCAACAGTGTCCATAGAGCTCATAATGCCTAACAAAACTGAGGAAGGAGAAAAAGCAGGGGCCTTGATAGGGTCAGGGATCCCAATAATAAGGGGCAAAGGCAGGGACAGCGGATGGCGGAGATACATCAAACTAAGGGGGCCTAAAACCAACCATACTCGAGCCCCCTCCAGACTCCGCCCCATCCCTCGTGACACTAGGGTGGAGGCAAAGGTAAACAACCCGCCTCTGACACTGGTGCTGTGCAACGCCAGGTCAATAAACAACAAAACCTCTACGTTGCAAAACTACTTTGCAGAGCAAAGAGCGGACCTGGCGTGCGTGACAGAAACCTGGACCAGGGAGGGGGAAACAGTTGCCCTCAAAGATCTAGCCCCTGCTGGGTTTTCTGTCCTCCACCAGTCCCGGACAGCGGGGCGGGGAGGAGGGGTGGCAATCCTAACCCGAGAGGCTTTCTCCTTTAGAACCCTTCCTGCGCCGTCAATACCAGGCATTGAATGTGTTGGCCTCGGATGGGGATCAACCGAGAGCGTGGCCATCTGGCTAGTATACCGCGCGCCCACTGCACCGCCAGATGCCCTGCCTGCCCTACTAGAGGCGGTGGCGGCCTGGACGCTACAATTCTCCAGTCTATTAGTCCTGGGGGACTTTAACGTCCATGCTGAGCTGCTGTCCTCTAGAACTGGACAGGACCTGGTGTCATCCATGGCAACACTAGGGCTCTCGCAATTTGTTGTTGGCCCCACCCATCAAGCAGGTCACACCCTGGATCTAATTTTCGGCGCAGTTTTGGATGTGGATCTGGTCACAACAACAGCCGTGCCATGGTCAGACCACTATGCTCTAAAGGCTCGGCTAAGGCTCCCACCACCTCCTCAGTTGGGCGCCGAGCAAATTTTAGCTCGCCCGCGGAGACTTATGGATCCAATAGGATTCCTGAATGCTCTGCGGGAACCAATGCCTCCCGGCACTTCTCTCAATGGCCTGGTCAATGACTGGCATAACAGACTGCTGACTGCCATTGATGAGATAGCTCCCCGACGCCCTCTCCGGCCCCGTCTCAAGCGATCCCCCTGGTACACCGAGGAGCTTCGCGACAAGAAACGGGAACTGAGACGGCTAGAGCGAGTTTGGAGGAAGACTCGTGACGAAGCCTCGAGAACATCTTATAGAATGCAGATGAAAGCCTATGAGATGGCGGTGAAGTCAGTAAAACGCAATTTTTACTCGGCTACCATCGCATCCGCAGACTCACGCCCAGCTCAATTGTTTAAGGTAGTTCGATCCCTCACTGCCCTGATTGAAGGGCAACAAAACAGTAGCCAATTGGACATCAGTTGTGAGGCATTTGCGAGTCATTTTGCGGACAAAATCTCGACACTCCACCACGACCTCCCTCCAACATTAGATACAAAAAGCGAACTAGAGGCCCCTTGGCCGTCTTTGGAGAAAACTATGAGTAACTTCAGACGACTCACGCTGACCGAAGTGGACAGGATTCTAGCGACAACAAGACCAACTACATGCCCACTAGATCCTTGCCCATCCTGGCTCCTAAAAACAGCTGGCATAAAGATAAAGGGCCCCCTCCGGGAGATAATCAACCTATCTCTCACAACAGGAGAATTCCCGGAGGGTTTGAAAGAGGCTGTGGTACGTCCACTGTTGAAAAAAACATCTCTAAACCCACAAGAGCCTAACAACTACAGGCCCGTTTCGCACTTAGTGTTTCTGGGCAAGATGATAGAAAGGGCAGTCGCAAACCAACTGACGGAATACCTGGAAGAAGCTTCGGTCCTAGACCCATCCCAGTCAGGCTTCCGGCCTGGCCATGGGGTAGAGACAGCACTAGTCGCCCTGACGGACGACCTCCGTCGCCAGTTGGATCGAGGCGGGTCGGCACTGCTGATATTATTAGACCTCTCAGCAGCGTTCGACACAGTTGATCATGAGCTTTTAGCTCGCCGCCTCATCGATGCTGGAATACAAGGGACAGCCCTTCAATGGCTGATCTCCTTCCTCCAGGATCGTGGACAGAGGGTTGCAATAGGAGAGAAAACATCAGACCGCCAGCAACTTACTTGTGGAGTCCCACAAGGAGCGGTCCTCTCCCCTATCCTATTCAACATCTTCATGCGCCCTCTCGCACAACTGGTACGGAAGTTTGGGCTGGGTTGCCATCAATATGCAGATGACACCCAGCTCTTCCTCCTGATGGATGGCCGCCCTGACTCTCCCCCAGAAGCATTAGCCAGCTGCCTGGAAGCAGTGACGAGATGGCTCAAGCAGAGTCGCCTGAAGCTCAATCCTTCAAAGACGGAGGTCCTGTGGCTAGGTAGGAAGGGCCCATGCGAGGAAGCACGCCTGCCCACCCTGGATGGCGTGCAGCTCTCTACGGCTCACTCCGCCAGGAACCTAGGCGTGATTCTGGACACCTCCTTGACAATGGAGGCCCAGATCACAAAGGTAGCGCGGCTGGCATTCTACCATCTCCGCCAAGCCAAACTACTAGCGCCCTACCTGGCCCCGGAACACCTAGCCACAGTGATCCATGCGACGGTCACCTCTAGACTGGACTTTTGTAACTCGCTCTACGCAGGCCTGCCCTTAGCCCTGACCCGGAAACTACAACTAGTTCAAAATGCAGCAGCCAGGATCCTCACAGCAACACCGTGGAGGTCTCATATCCGGCCTATTCTCCATCAGCTGCAATGGTTACCAGTTGAATTCCGGATCAGACTAAAGGTTCTGGTAATTACCTTCAAGGCCATACGCGGTCAGGGCCCAGTGTACCTGAGGGACCGCCTCCCCGCCTATGCCCCCAAAAGAGCTCTGCGCTCTACTGCCTCCAATCAGCTAAGGATCCCTGGCCCTAAAGAAGTCCGCCTGGTCTCGACCAGGGCCAGAGCATTCTCTGTTCTGGCCCCCACCTGGTGGAATGAGCTCCCAGAGGAGATCAGGGCCCTGACGGAGCTTAAACAGTTCCGCAGGGCCTGCAAAAAGGAGCTCCTCCACCAGGCATTTGGCCGAGACCAGACGTAATCAATCAGCGACCAAGGGCCCCTGCTCCCCCCCCCTCAGAATCCCATCAATAAGCCCTGGACCTGTTTGTATTACTATATTGTTTACTGTTATACTGTGTTGTTATTTGGTTACAATTATTAGTTATCAGTTACACATGTTCTACAGACTGTTTTATGTATTGTTTTCTGTTATAATGTAAACCGCCCTGAGCCTCCGGGGAGGGCGGTATAGAAGTATGATAAATAAATAAATAAATAAAATAAACTCTTGTATTTGTATGCTGATTTACTGCCATTCACAGGTCTTAACAACTGATTTAATCCAATCTCTGCTATAATCACCCAGTTGCTTATGCATCTTTAACTATCTTTTCCTAGCAACTAATCCCCCAGCAGACTTTTTCAACAAGGGGTTTGTGAAACCTGGGTTTTCCTGACAGCCCTGAATGAGTTTCCTGAAGGGGTAGGAGTTAATTTCCTGAAGGGGTAGGAGAGGGCTCTCTCCTCTTACCTGCTGCTGGCTCCAGGCCCTGAGGTATGTCTGAGAACAAAGAAGCTAGAGTCCACAGATGGAGGGCAGGAGCTGCAGGGGCAGGGCCAACTGGACAGCTGGACATGTTCCCCCCCCCCGGCTGTTTCACAAATATATAAAGGAACAACAATGGATAAGGAGATAGATATGTATGTATGTATGTATGTATGTATGTATGTATGTGTGTATGTGTATGTGTATGTGTATGTGTATGTGTATATGTATATATAAAATTTGTTAAGCATTTATCAGTTGATATGACCTTATATGATTACTAGTGGCAAAGCCCATTGCATTCAGGAATACAATGGGTGCTAGATGGGGAGGGATGGACCTGGAAAGGCTGCAAGCTGCAGGCCCCAATCAGGGAACCAGCAGGGTCAGCTCTCACATCACAGGGATCTGCAGCCTCCAAGCCTTAGAGGGAAGTGGAAGGAGGAGGGGGTGGTCAGAACTGGGGGATGGAAGGTGACTGACTAGCCGCTGGCCAGACAGGCAAGCCAGTTGGAGGAGGAGGCACTCAGGGGTGGGACAGCTGCCCTGAGTGGGTGTTAAGCACTGAGTATCACAAGCCATGAGACCAGCTCCTGCTCCAAGCCCTTACCAGAAATATTAAGTAGAACAGATGTCAGCTTCCCCCCCACCGATGTTCAATGATGGGCCTGGAGGAGGTGGGAAGGGAAGGGTCCCCAAGTGAGTGTGTATACAGCTATGCTTCCCAACCATATTCTGCATGATTGTACCACTTCTAGGGTTCCTTGAAGCCTGAAGAATGTGTCAGGGGGTTCTCAATGGGAAAAAAGTTGAGAAATGTTGATGAAATGGTTGGCCTTAAAGGCCTTAAACTGTACTCAAATTTTGTTCTGATTCTTCAGGCCAACACAACTACCCACCTGAACAATATGCTAAATTTTATCCTCCCTCCCTTTCTTATTTCAGTATCTTACATTCCCTCTTTTTGCCTGGACAAGTTTTCCATTTTTTTCTGTCCTGCAAGTTATTTGCTGAGCTAAAGGGAGTTTTAAGCCCTGAGTAAAGATAACTTCCCACCCCTAGCCATCCAGTCAAATTCCAGGATGTTGAGCTGGGATGTGGGGACAGCCAGTAGGACAGTCTCAGTAGACCACTTCAAGGGGACGTTTGGGGGGTGGGGGGGTGGGCTGGATAGGATTACTTCATATATTTTACAGGATGGCTATGGATCCTAGCCCTCAGTAGAGACATTAGGCAATTCTCAAAATGACCACCTTATATGTCTACCATTTAACAGAAGTTTTAAAAAGTCAGATTTTTTACCTTGAACTGCAGCACTTCTATTTTCTACCTTATGAGACATTCAGACCTCTATTTTACAGCAGAATTAGTGGACATTGAAAACTAGTCTGGCTTGTAACAAGGTTGCCTCCAGGGAACAATTACTGTTTGGACTCCTTTGGACTAGGACTGATTTACTAGAATTTAATTGTTTGTCCCTAGGGAATGAATTCCCCTCCAACTCAGTAGGCGGTTCTTCAGTATTGAAAAATTAAGTTGGTTTCACAGCAGCTTCTCTTCAGTTTAGATTGTCAATTGATTTCTTCATGTTAGACTCCCCTAAGCATTTTCAGTCCATTTTCTCTCATACTCTTCTTCCAACGCATTCATTTTCTCGCCATACTAGGGTAAGTTTAGCAGTAAAAATGTATTTTCTTTAGAAAAGGGAAGATCATTAGAAATAGTTTTGTTGAGCCTTTGGTTAATTACCCTTGACCTCATTTATACCAGCATTCTCGTTAATCCAGTGGGCTTTCCCTTTGTGTATCCTCTACAAGTTTCTCAGCTCACAAAAAGTTCTCTTTTGACTTCTGCTTTTGTTGAGATACATTTGTTCACATGTCTAGGTGGGTGACTTCTGTTCATGCACAGTAGGGTTGCTAGTAGGGTTGCAACTTCCAGGTAGTTGCTGGAGATCTTCTCCAATGATAGCTGATCTCCATGCAACAGAGAGCAGTTCATCTGGAGAAAATGGCCTCTTGGAAGGTAGACTCTGTGGCAATATACCCCATTGAAGTCCCTTCCTTCTCCAACCCTGTCCTCCTCATGCTCCACCCCAAAATCTCCAAGTATTTCTCAGCCCAGACCTGGTAACTCTATTGCTAGCAATTTGGTTGGTCCTTCTTAAAATATTTCTTTTTGTCCCTCCAGTGTTTTCAACTTAACCTAACATTCTATGCTTTCTTGAAAAGATCATTCCCATCGATTTCATTTTGCACTTCTACCTTTAGAGACTGATTTGATCACAACTCTTTTCTGTCAGAGACAATGCATCCATGGATTTAATATTTATAAGTGAAGAAAAGCATGCATTTCCAAGAGGCTCACTAAATAATACAGATTTGTGTGTGCTTTCATCAATCTGCAATCTACTTCTGACATCAGCAAGGTACTGGTGACCTTGAGAGATGTCCTTTTACTACCCATCCATTCCAATCAGTTTTAATTCAATAAGCCCAGACAGAAGCCCCTAACATGGATGGCCATGCAGTTAATCACTGAAACAAATTTCAAACGCAAAAGTTAGCCTAGTCGATCGAACAAGACAATAGCTATCAATCACAGTCCAATGATATTTTATATGAATAGTAAAATAAGGAAGAAAAGGAATTTGCAATATTGGTCTTTGAGTCGAGCAATACTATGTGCAATTAAAAAAAATAAAAGTAGTTATATTCTCCAACAAACCCCTTCACAAGGGAAATACTTGGTCATGTAGACTGGTACTACCATCATATTTCAATGATTGGGAACAAATTACATGCTCTGCCGCAGGTTTCAGTCATGGTTATATTATACCTGAATTGGTGTTTTTTTTGCTATTTTTGTTATTAAGTCTTAGGGCCACAGCATACTGCTGCAATCAAGATCAGGTGTGACAAAATGTAGCCTGTGCTAATTAAGTCAGTGGAGATGCCCACATAAGAAGGGAGAAGTGGCATGCTTCCGACTGCTGAGTGGTGATCAAAGTTACACAAGTGCCAGACTATACTTAAGTGCCCATTCCACATTCCTCTAAAATTATCTGAAGATATAATTATGTCAAAGGGCTATCCAAGGCGGTGATACCCAAATGTGATCTGTCTGTTACATTCTCCAGTTCAGGATTAATGAGGTTGTTAGCCAGGAACTAAAATGTAGCCTTCAGAAGTTACAGTTCTGGTGATCAGTTAACTATAGAAGGACAAGGTTTGCAGTGATTATGTTTGCCTATCTATATTCTTCATACTTTCCACGCAAAACAGGAGGGATTATCATGCATTTTGTTTTATTTTGTACTTCAGGAGCCTCTGAACCCACACAATCCATTTTAGCTCATTAGCCTCTGACCATAGTATTTCTAAGAGCCTCTTGTGGCGCAGAGTGGTAAGGCAGCCGTCTGAAAGCTTTGCCCATGAGGCTGGGAGTTCGATCCCAGCAGCCGGCTCAAGGTCGACTCAGCCTTCCATCCTTCCGAGGTCGGTAAAATGAGTACCCAGCTTGCTGGGGGGTAAACGGTAATGACTGGGGAAGGCACTGGCAAACCACCCCGTATTGAGTCTGCCATGAAAACGCTAGAGGGCGTCACCCCAAGGGTCAGACATGACTCGGTGCTTGCACAGGGGAAACCTTTACCTTTATAGCATTTCTGCTTCAAGCCCTAGCCTGGCATTCTCCTGACAGCTGATATATTTTCAGAAAACTATTTTCCACATGGAGTGTGAAAGCCACCTCAAGGTCATGTGAATGGGCCTGAATGGGCCCCTGCTGCAATATTTTTACTCCTAAAATGGAGATACATAGTAGTTTTAGGCATTGAACGTTAAAGCCACTCAAGTGGCATGTAAAGGTAAAGGTAAAGGTATCCCCTGTGCAAGCACCGAGTCATGTCTGACCCTTGGGGTGACGCCCTCCAGCGTTTTCATGGCAGACTCAATACGGGGTGGTTTGCCAGTGCCTTCCCCAGTCATGACTGTTTACCCCCCAGCAAGCTGGGTACTCATTTTACCGACCTCGGAAGGATGGAAGGCTGAGTCGACCTTGAGCCGGCTGCTGGGATCGAACTCCCAGCCTCATGGGCAAAGCTTTCAGACGGCTGCCTTACCACTCTGTGCCACAAGAGGCTCTTGCCAAGTGGCATGAGGAAATCCCAAATCTAAGTTTTCTTTGGCAGTTTTTTAATGATCTGGTTAAAAGAATCCTCAAATTGTATTGACCACATTTTTTGAACCATCTTCAATGAAAATTATATTTGAAGTGAAATCCAACATTCTGCCTTACCATTTAACAGGCCATGGAATTTTTGCCCTTTGTTATATCTACTAACTACAAACTCCAATAACAGGACTAATCAATGGGGGGTAAATCTTGAGGAATTAGCCTCTCAGGAAGCTGACACCAGACACGATTAATAGCACTGTTTAAGAAAATTCATAAATGTATCAGTTATTCTGACTGACACGTCACTCTGAAACACATTAGCTGTAACTGAACAAATTAAATTATTAATAGGTTTATAGTGGGAAATCTACAAGTAAACTGGATCTTATATTTTCAGAGGCCTATCTATCACATTAAACTGAGTAACTTTCTCACATATGCTGAAAGATCCATGATTTGTAGCTTTTGTGCTTTTCATTCTTATAAATGGTGGGATGTTAACAGCCATATGTTACTGAAAACAGAGAGAGAGAGAGAGAGAGAACTTTTATATTATAAACCAAACCAAGACTCAGGAAGCTTTCAGACTATCAAATTTTTGTTCAATCAGTTTAATTAGGGATGAGCATGAACTGCTTCATGAGCCTAAATTCAGTGCAAACTTGGCCTAGTTTATAGCCCCCAAATGGATGTTTAGGGAAAGTCCAGTTTGATTCAGCTGTTTAGGCCATTTAAACATCTCAACTGAACCGGTTGGGTCTGCCCACCAGCTGTTAGGTCTAAATGGCTGCAAGTTATTTCACCCATCCATTTTGTTCTCCCCTGCTTCCAAGCAGATGAAAATGAAACAGATGGGTAAATGGGTCACAGCCATTTCAGCCTAACGATTATGTTTACATCCCCCCCTACTTTTAGGTCGAAATGGCAGTGAGCCATTTCATCTGCCTATTTTACTTCCACACCACCACCACCACTTCTAAGCAGGGGGGGGGGGGGGAATGACAAGGTGAAATGGCTCACAGCCACTTCAGCCTAACATCTTGGCAGGTCCACCCATCAACTGTTTTGAAGTGAGGCCTCCAGAACTGCACATAGTACTCCAGGTGGGGTCTAGCCAATGCAGTATATAGTGGGATTATGACATCTTTGCAATTTTAATTTGATGCCTCTGTTGACACAGCCCAAAATTGCATCCACCTTCTTTACTGCCGCATCACACTGTCTGCTCATATTTAGCTTACAGTCCACAAGTACCTCAAGATCATGTTCACACACACTGCTCCCCAGAACTGTATCTCCCATCCAGGGCTGATGTCAGCCAAGGATTTAAGTGTTTCAAGGTCTCTGTTTATCACCATTCACCAAGCAAAGGTCTGTTTGCAGCTATTCAAAACAGGAAGTGGAGACTGCATCAAATGTTCTCTAAACAGCAATTAAACCACTTAATCTACAATATGCTCTGACTTGGACCTTTGCAGTATCCCTCTTCCAAGCTGTTTTATCCCTTTCATTATCAGAAACTTGTTTCTTTCTTTTCATTTTATGGCATTGAATCTTCACAAAGATTCACTGAGAGTTCTTGTTAGTTTTCATGTGTAATTGCTATTTTCAGCTGAAGCTGTCCATGATCCCTGAACTCAGGCATTTATTAATGTATTTACTTTATATTCGAACAAGTTCAAATATTCTCAAAAGAGATTATACATCATCAGAAAATGAAAATGAAACCCAATAAAAATGTAATCCAGCAACACCTCAGTCAGCCTATGTTTCCTCTGGCTAACTTCCCTTCCCTTCTGAATTATCACATTTCAAGGCCTTCTCTCCTGTTGCCTTTACATCTAGTACATATAGTGCAAGAGAGCAAATCTAATCTTATTCTAGTGCAATATTAATCATATTCTAGGGGAAAACTCTGAAGCCTGTGCAGTGTAAGGAAAGTGCATACACAAGTAGGAAACATGTTGCACTTTGATGTTCTAAGTCTTCATACAAATGATGTACTATTATTTCTAACAATAGTTATAATATTAGATACGAATGTGCGAATTTATAAAACCATATAGTTATTCTCTTGCTAAATCCCATTTCATTGTTTTGTGGGATGTTGTACCTAAAACAAGGGGGAAGTATAAAAATAGCATGTTCAGCCTTTTGCCATGCAGTTCTTTTCCAATTCAAGTCACTCTCCCTAAAACTTGAGTTGCCATGCCCCTGACGCCAGCTGTTGCCCCTCCACCTGGCAGACAGGGAGGGAAAATGGCATGAAAAATGAGATGATGCCAGAAGCATCCCAGCATGCTGACATTGCTCACCATAAATACAGAAGTCAGCATGTCAGTAGCAATGCCAGGAATGTCTGGTATTTGAGCAACATCAGAGCATCCCTGGCATCACCAGTAGCACTGCCACATCATCAACCTGTGTCTCCCCTACTTCCAATTAGTCCTCCTACATGAGTTGCCAGGGAGAACGTGGCAACCCAAACGTTTCAGATAAAAGAAACAGGACCCCTCCCCCATAGTTTCTCTATACCTTGTGAATGAAAAAGTGGAAAATTGTCCAGGTGGTAAGAAACTTCAGTCCACATTCCCTTCAGTGGCTCAGATGAAGCCTAACCAGGCTGTCTTGGGTTTTGAAGGCGAAGGAACAATTACAGAGTTTTCTGAAAGTTGTCTTTTGAACCTGAGGCTTGACCCATTTGTTTGTCTCTTGAACTGTGTTAAAAATGGTATCAACTGTATTAGTTAAAAAACTAATGCCTGGCACTGAAGAGGACAAGCAAAATCTTCTAGAATGGGGGTTATAGATATGTGAAATGGCTAAATTGGTTAAGCCACAACTGCAAGAAAACTTATTTTAATAAATTGCCATTAGGGGAAACTTTAATATATAGTGGTAGGATATTCAGTAGAAGATAATGAATTAGAACCTGTTGAACATAAGCAAAGACATGTTTTTTGGTCATTCCATGGCTGCCTCTAACTCTTCAAGTTGTTCGGGGGAGGGGGAAATCCACAGGAGCAGTAGGGGGTTTTGGTGTGCAGTTGGAAGGGAGTAATAAAACCATACTTAACAGGCAGCAATCAGTTTTGACAGACTCAAAGCCAATATCTTGGATTAATCTAGTAGCTTCTCCACAAAAAGAAAAATCCAATTTTAATTTCTAAATAATACTAAATACTGATAGATTTTCTTTTGCCTTGTTTGTATGTGAACAGACGGATGGACGGACATGGTTGTGTGTTAATATATAAATAATGGAAGAAAATGAAAAAGAAGTGTGGGAAAATAAGCACTAGCTACTGAGACAGAAAAGAACAAAATGAATTTAAATGTGACAAAGCATACGGGTTTAAAGACAGCCTAAGTTTGTTCTCAAGTTGTTTTTCTGTCCTCTTAACTACAAAATAAACTACACAGCAGGAGCAACACAGAAAGCTTTGCTTGGTTCCTGTTGCTCTCTTAGAGCCAATTATTTTCCCCATTTTCCTTTGCTTTATAACAACGTGCTTGCGTTTTTATTATCAAGTTGCACATGTCTCTGCTGCTTTGAGGAAAAGAATTTTAATAATCTCTTACTCTCAACCACTAAGTTTCAATTCTCTAGTGAAATTCAATGTAATGTAATTCCTTTTGTAGGGGCCACACTGAAAGGCAAGCACTGACCTTCATTAGCCTCTCCTTTAATTATTTTCCTAATTCACTATGTTTTTTTTTTAAGCAAACAGTAACTCACTAAGCCATTATTTGAAAGCTTATCTAAGTCTCATGATCTGGAGTACACACTCAAACATACAGAGCATGGTATATACAGGGCTATTCTGAAGTACTCTCCTCTCTTAGTTTCCATCTGAAGTTCATTGTCAGACAAAATAGAATATTGAGGAATTTATCCAGCAGTGTAGTATATACAGTGTCAAGATTCACTGGCTACATATTATTCTGCTGCTTCTGAATATAATAACCTAGAATGATTCAATCGCTTCTATAATGATGACTGACTTCATTTGGCCTTGCCAAGACTATTGCCGGCATTTCCCACCTTGCTGTTCTCTCCATGACACAACTGTGGTTTGCAAGAATTTTAAGCAGTTGGACTCATAGGGGACCAATAACTGGGACCCTTATGCCACATTTCATGGGCTGTCCATCTGCCTGGGAGCCAGAAGCAGTGGCTTGGCTACTGTTCTGTTTTTACTTTACTATCACAGGAAGTCAAAAGCATTTGGAAAGAAGAGCAAGAGGGAGTTTCTGACACATTTCCCAGACAAAATGCAGTGTTTGTTATGATGGTCCAAATGATGAGTTCATGCCTTAACAGATGAAGCAGCTGTAGTGATTTGACTTGTTAATGTCCTAGTACTGACAAATATTTAAAATGTATTTTGTTTCATTACTTGGCTATGTCATTCATTTCTGCCATTGCATACATACACCCACATGAAGACACCAGACAATTATGTGGGCTAAACTAAGTCTTTATTAATCATTAAAGCTGATCTACAAATAATTACATTACATTTCATTAGTGTTTTCCCTAAAATTTCTCTAAAAGACCTCTCCAAAAATTCACCTGCATTTGAGCAGAGTCCAGTGTTACCAAAAGAGCCTCTTGTGGCGCAGAGTGGTAAGGCAGCCATCTGAAAGCTTTGCCCACGAGGCTGGGAGTTCAATCTCAGCAGCCGGCTCAAGGTTGACTCAGCCTTCCATCCTTCCGAGGTGGATAAAATGAGTACCCAGCTTGCTGGGGGATAAACGGTAATGACTGGGGAAGGCACTGGCAAATCACCCCGTATTGAGTCTGCCATGAAAACGCTAGGGGGCGTCACCCCAAGGGTCAGACATGACTCGGTGCTTGCACAGGGGATACCTTTACCTTTTCCTTTAGTGTTACCAATCTGGAATCTCCAGATTGTATCTGGAGATAGTAGAGTCATTGGCTGAAAATTGATGTATTGAAGTGTAGCCCCCACATCTAACTGAGGTCCCTCCCCTCCCCAAACCCTGCATTTCCTAACATCCACCTATCACATTGCTCAAAAGACCAGAAACCCATAGATCCTCCCTTATTCAAGTTTCAGAACTGTAATTTTAGCTCCATGAAACTTCTCTTTCTTAGTCTAATGTTCAATTTGAGCCATAAAGCAATCTATTTTTCTTAGCTGAAGCTTTTCCAACACTCCATAAACCAGTAGCACCTTCTGATGCCATCAAGGCCGATTCTGCACAGTGGTGGCCATGCTGGGCTACTGCCACTCCCAGCAAGCTGGTTCATGGTGGGTTACAACATTAAAAACCCCATAATAAAATATAACCATCCTCTACTAAAACCATACTAAGTGCTGCAGAGAAATATGATCCACAGCTTTCTATGTCCCCATGGAGGGCACATAGCACCCCCCACTGAAATGTGTCCCCCCAGAAAACACGGCAGTGGCAGACAGGTTCCACTTGTTATCTTGCAAGAAGGTGGGATTGCGTGGAATGCTCAGTCTGCCCTGTGGCACTGTGAAGCATGACCAAGCTGACTGGGGCATTGTTTGCCTCCTCCTGGCCTCCAAAGGCCTCTTCCCAGCCACACAGGCCTGCCGCAGGATAGGCCCCATTGGCCCCTGCAGCAAGCTAAGAAAATGCAGAGTCTCCCGTGTTCCCTTAGCCTGGGGCAAATGCGGGCCTGACCCACAGCAGGCCCGGAAGGGGGCCAGCCCAGCAGTTGCGTCATGTGGAAGTGGGGATTAGCCTCGCTTCTATATGAGCACCCTCTTGGCCTTTTCTGCCCATGTGGAATCAGCCCAAAAGAGTTAATCCTAGATGAGGAAAATAAAAAGTCTACTGAGGCCTTTTCTGTACCTCAGTATAGTTGCTGTTTCCTGGTGAGTTAAATCCCCAGCCGATGCTCCAAATTTGTAGCACCCCTTCCACAAAAGGGCATGTATTCCGATATTACCTTATTTCCAGAAAGCAGAAATATGAGGCATTCCTATTTCTTCAGCTATATTAACAACGCTGCTGTTTAGGGCCAAGTTCAAATCCACAGATAATTCGCAGCTTGGTTTGATCCGACGCCGCTATTGCTGCGGTGGGTGGGGTGGGCGGGAAAAATGCAGGGAGGGAGAGGCTGAACACGCACGCTCCTGTTAGCGGCACAGCACTCTTTGATTGGCCAAAGAGGGGAGTGCAGGCGCAGGAGAGAGCCTCATGCTAGGGCTCTCCCTCTTTGGCTGGGATGCGTCGAGATCCCCCCTCCCTCTCTTTTCTTTGTGTCTCCCAGTTGGGGTGGGCCTGTGGTTTGGGGGCCCTGGTCGGGTGCAGAAGAGGTTTGTGCCTCCTATGGCAGTCAGGGTGGGACACTTCCCGGGTAGTTAGGGGCAATGGCTGGGGAACCTGTATTCCCACATGGGAATTAAGCGGGAGGGGTTCAAGCTGTTGCCAGGAAATAAGGCAGTTGGCTGACTGCTCCAGCTCCCAATCCTCTGCCATGTCAACCCTCGTTGGGTTGTGGTTAATAAAGTTGTGGCCTTTCATGCCAACAAGTTTGAGTGTATTTATTCATCCCGGAACTCCCACGCTGGAAGGCAATTGCTAAATCCTTCATAATATCCAGCTCTGAAGCCAAAATGAAAGGCATGGTTAATAGTAGAATCCTATACAGTTCAGTTTTTACCTTCAAGCCATTACAATCTCATAATCATATGCAAAACTCAAACAGGATCTACATCTCCTTTCACTGATGTAACTGAAATGGGGCTCAGCAGTTGCTGAGCTATGGAATTCATTGTGGCCTTAGGGCACTTTCAACACAAATTATCCCTTTTCTCCTAACACTATCCCAGTAAAATAAGCTAAGCTGAGAAATAGACAGGCCCAAGTTTTGTTGAAATAAGTAATGTCTGGTGTACAAATAAGAAGAGAAGGGTACCCTGCAGGAAGCAGGAAGACTATAAGATAGGATAGTGAGGTCAGGACCTTCTCTCCTATTAAGTGTCATTCCTTGTCTGTCTCCAGACTGCTACGCTTAGGGGCAGTAAGCTACTTCTTCTCAGAAGCCACAGTTCAGTCTCTCTCTCTCACCTAGAGATACAGTTAGAAATCTATCTTTGTCTCTACTCTGCCCTGTCAAGTATGGTAATTCCTGAACATGTATCTACTCTTTAATCAGGCTGTGGATCTCCCTGTGTTATTCAGTCTGCCAACAAGATTACCTATGAACTTCATGGGATTTAGTCCGCCACTCTCTGCACTACACCATTCTGTCAGTGTAAGCCTACTCACAGGATTGTTTGAAAATAAAATATAGCCCCATATATTCTAATTTGGTAGTGCTGTCAGAACCCTGGATCGTGAGCTCTGCTTTGGATCTAAAGCGTACATCAGCAACTAAAGGAATCCTTTAGTTTAACATCATTAGGCCTACAATCTAGAGTGTAAAATCGTCTGACTGCATTCCTGTGCCATTCTTCATTTCGCCATATGTATGTGTGAATGAGCAATTGGAAATGGATATGAAGAGCAACAAGATCACCCCCTTATCATACACAGCATGGGTAGTCTTCTCTATGGGACTGAAAACCACTGATAAATTATAAGTTATCACCAGGCTAAACTGTAAAACAGAAAACATTGAATTAATTGTTTCTGGTTGTTGATTAAAGGTGCAAGGAACTAAGAACTCTCCAGGTAAGGTTGAAAATACCAAGAAACTAGCAGAGTCTTGTGACAATGGCACAAAGAAAAAAAGCAGGAAGAAGTATCTCATAGATGAGATACCAAGGAGCATGGAACTGTAATATTACCACCAGTCGTTTTGCGCCAACTGTTGCTGTGCCACCTTCATTATCCCACCTGTCCATTTCAACTACCAATGATCAGCAGGTGTTAGGTTCACTCCTCAAAACTCCCATCAGGAGCTGTCCTGACATGCTTTGATCAACTGACTTTCTTTTGAAAGACTGCAGCTGGGTATTTCCCCCCTCAACACCAGTGGATTAAGAAGCCTAGTGAAATGCAGCTAGAATTTATTAAAATAAAGAAGAGAAAAGAGATTTCATAATGTCCCATTTACATTTTGCTATTTGTGTCATGTAGTTAGGGACCAAACAAATGGAAATATGTTTTTATTTTAAATAAACAAAATCATTAAGAACTTGTGGGTAACTGAGGAAACTCAACAGCATCTGTTCTGTTTATCATGCATTCAAGATGTCTGAATAATGCACAGTTCAACGAGAGCCCAGAGCAGTCTTGAGCAGTGAAGAATAAGAAAGGTGCCAGGAGACTGATTTTAGCAACGGATTAACCACACTGACAAGTGAATAGGACAACAGGAAGGCATACAAAACCCCTACATCCCTTCCAACTCTTGACTCAAAGCAGGCAGCTCTAAGGAGTAGTTCCATTGATTTGTAAGGTCATACAAGCCAGAAAGAGAAAGATATGTTTCTCTGTTTCCTGCATAGCAAACATAGGTACTTGACCATGTTATCCGTTGCCATTATACATGGAGCAGTCATTGTCAACCATAAGTAGTTTCCATATCCATTAGGGTTAATTAAGATAAATGTTGGCTGTTTGGTTTTGTCAGGAACAATGTGGGTCTCATAGCATTTTCAAACTCTGTAAAATCTTGTGCAGGGAAATTCAACATGTTGATTGAATCAGTTTTATTTTGGCTTTGTGGGGTGCCAAGAGGCACAAGAATGAGAAAAGGGAAGAAATTACAAGGAAATGGCAGAACAATCCAAAGCAGGTCTATATAGAACTAAGTGCCATGTTCTTAAATTGCAGCCAGACAGAAACAAAGGTAATAGAAACAATTTACAGAATGAGGCAGTCAAGGGAAAAAGAAATAAGATAATTTCTTTTTCTGTACCCCTTGTGCGTCTTCTCTGTCATTAAAGTCCTTTTACCACTCCTCATTCCCTTAAAATAAGGGTAACTTAAGTTCTGGCAGGAAAGCTTTGAGACAACAAAGGGTAAGTGAGAACATTAACTCCTTCCCATTGAACATTAAACTGCTTCCCATTGAATATTTTCCATCAAAAGAAAGATTCCAGCATTCTTCCAGGATATTGGCTGTAATTTTTGTCATAAGGGGAAGCAAAGACTCACCATAGCCTTTTACAGGGCTGCAAACCTTATAAAAGCATATGCCAAACATTATATGCTAGCAGTTTCCAAATATTCTACAGAAAAGATCCACCAATAAAACTCTCATTTTGTCTGGAACAAATTCTACAATCTTCATTTGAAGCACATTATACCTTCATACCTAGCTAGACATACCCCACTGGCCCCTAGCATAAGGCGACCAGATTTTAACATTGGTAAACCGGGACACCATTGAGTGGGGAGTTCTTGATTAAAAATTTGGTCTATATGGAGCAGCAAAAAGTTTCACAGAACACATAGAACGTAAAAATATTATTGTAATATATATATTTTATTTTCAACATAAGTACAATTTGCCAGGTACCCCCAGATGTCCCTCCAAAAGTGGGACAATCTGGTCAACTTACCCTAGCAACTGTTGTCAGTGTCAGCTTGGTGACTTGACTGCATGTCGGCTGAGTCATTAACGATTGATCCATCATCAAAGATCTACTGAAGTTTAGCATTAGTGCTTTAAATTGCAACGTTTCTGAAGATCCCCAAACTTGCAAAATATACAAATACTAGTTCATACAAAACATTAAAATAATCCAAATATCCACATGGGTTGCTTAAAAAGTGATTCTGAAATACAACAAGATTTCTCAAAGTACCGTCATCTACTCTTTTTTGGTAATTTAGAAATGACATATGTTGACCACTGCTTATATCCATGACGAATGAGTTCCAAAAGGTATTAGGTTCGATCCTACATAAGTTAATATTCACTAGCATCCTTTTCCCTAAACAGTCCCCTTTCTTCCCTAAAAACATTCTACTGCTGTTCAGGAGATTATTGTGCAGAAAATACTATAGGGTGAGAAAGGAGAGTTGTGAGGAAGAATGATTGAAGGATCGACCTCTCTCACTCAGCACTACCAGAATAAAGCGCAGACTCATGCTTGCTGTGCTAGTGCAATGGGTATAATTTTGATTGATTTCCCTTCCATATTGCAAACCCTGTGCCGTTAAATGTTTTAGAATCATAGAATCATAGAATCATAGAGTTGGAAGGGGCCATACAGGCCATCTAGTCCAACCTTCTGCTCAATGCAGGATCAGCCCAAAGCATCCTAAAGCATCCCTGCATCACTTAAAGCATCCCTGTTTTGTTCACGGGGTCCCCCATGAGGAACTGTTAGGTAAGTCTGGGAAAGAACTGCTTGTTCAGTTCTTTCATTTGAACATGATAGGATACAGCACATTGTCAACTGAATGCAGGCCAATGATATAACATTGTTCATGAGGGCATTTATATAAAGGCAATAGGCTATATTATAAAGCAATGGTTCAAGAATGTGATTTAATATTTTTATCTTCCTATGGAATTACTCTTTTTGATACTATTAATATATCAATGTATCTGATTCTCAACATGGCCAAATCTGTGGATATTTAAATCCAGAAATTGGAGCTCCAAGCAGACAAGACAGATCTTTCTACAAGCCTGAGAAATGGTCCAGGTTTGCAGAAAAATCAGAAATAGACTAGGGATTAAAACCCTACAAAATAATAAAAGTAGTGCCTATGGCATTAAGAAATGCATGGAATCTCAGAGGCCTTGCTAAGCAACCATAACAGTATTGCCAGCTTTCAATTCAGTGAAAGGGAGCGGGAAGAGACAGAATCCTCTCTAGGACTATTTTAGGTATGCCCAGCCACAACTACTGAGAAATTTGCTACTATGCAACTTGCATGACATATCCATGACCACTGCTTGCTACTGTTCAACAGCAGTCATCCCACAAAAGCCAGTGCTGTATGGTGGTTAGAGCTTCAGACTAGAATCTGAGATATTCAGGTTTGAATCATCACTCTTTCATGGAAGTTCACTGGTAACCTTGGGCCAATTGCATATTCTCAGCCTAATATACCTAATAGAGTTGTTGTGAGGATAAACTTACTGCAGCCACTATTGATGAAGCAGTGAGGAGGGGCAGCAAGGGACAGCACTCCAAGCGTGAGTGCCCAGCAGGGGTCTGGGCATGTGCGGCACTAATACACCATGTCAGGAGGGAGGCGGGATAGAGTGTGGCACTATAAAAGGTGCCACATGCCAGAGAGCAGCCTTTTACCCCCTGATACCCTAACATGCAGCTACCCACCCTCCCACCCTATATATTTTTTGGAGTTGGTATATGTTATAAAAGTGTTGTGGTTAGGAGATGGTTGTCTATTACATTGTCACAGCTGGCTGAGGACAAGGGAAAGGAGCCTAAACAAGATGGGGGAGAGAAAGAGGTAATGATTAGGTCTCACCTGATTGGTGGGGCCTCAGGATGAGGCAGAAATTTTGAGTAAGGCCAACCCAGATGGGTAGGCCCAAATACTCAAAGAAGGTAGACTGGAGTGGGCTGTGGGAGGTCTACACCTCCTGAGGCATTCCAGGATACCTGATTTGGTATACTCATTGGGAAAGGGTTTTCATGGCTCAGCTGGGGTCTGGGACAGAGGCCCAGGGTGCTGTTTGAATAAGGTGACCAGATTTTAACATTGGTAAAGCGGGACACCATTGACCAGGGGGTTCTTGATTAACAATTTGGTCTATATGGAGCAACGAAAAGTTTCATAGAACGCATAGAATGCAAAAATAGTATTGTATATATATTAATTTCAACATAAGTACAATTTGTCAGGTACCCCCAGATGTCCCTCCAAAAGTGGGACAATCTGGACACCTTATGTTTGAGTAACAAGAGGGTCGGATTACCCTAGGTGGAAGGTTTAAGCTCCTAATCCCCAAAGATAGGATGGCAAGGAGAGCTCTCCCTGTCATTCTGGCTTTCCCTGTCATCTGTTTATATACATCTGTAAACTTGCAAACAAATAAAAGAGAAGCAGGATTACATCCATTAACCCTACCAGCTACCAGCATTTTGTTCCTTTAGCACACAGCCTATACACGTATAATCCAGTACATTTATTGTATTTTTGTTTAATTTGGTGTTACCCACCCTAATCTGACCAGGGAAGTGCAGGATATAAAAAATAAATTATATTAGTAGTAGTAGTAGTAGTAGTACATATGTGCATGTAGGCTTTGTGCTGTCACTAGAATACATATGCATAAACAGGAGTGGGACTAGCAGTGTATCAGTTGTACACAGTTATGTTTTCTGCATAGCAGTAAAGGAAATACTTGAAAGTATCAATTGCAGGGGAGTACCCTAAACTAGTATCTGGGTGTACTGGACAGCATATTCAAACAATCACCATCAATACTTCTTCAGTACTTTGGGCTGATCAATAGATGTCATGATGAATTGAACTCATTGTGACAACTGAACCATCTTTTCTTGCCCCTGCACAAACCATATTTTCTTGCCCCTTTTCTTGCCCCTCCAAAAATACATTTTTGGATTCCTATTTATTATGATAGAAAGAAGAGGACCAGACCCCAGTCAAGAAATTGTGTAAATGCTGACCAGAGACAAGTACATTTAAACAAGTCCATCTGAGCATAACAAATTTTCCTTTCCTTTTCTTTCCACCATCATATTTATTAATGTTCTTGTCCAGTATTACTCCATTGAATCTCAGTTATATTAACATCATTATAGTTAGATCTAGATCAAATCCCCTCCTTTTGCAGAAAATCTTTTGATTTTATGGCATAATGTCTTGGAAGTCCATATGAATTAGCAGTCTTTAAAGGTAATATACATCATACTGGTCTATGCTCCCCAGTCCACTTGCACAAGAGAAAAATTGCAATTTGGTACAATAATCACATCGACATTGTGCCATTTACCATGCATTTCTCAACGGTGTCCCAATTCTCAAATAGGACTTTATGGCATTGCAAAAAGCTACTGGAGGAAGTAGAAGTCAGGAAAGATTTATTTATATACTTGAATAATTTATAACCTGCCTTTCTTCATAAAGCGGCTTTAATCATCACTTCTTCCAGTTAATTCTTATAACAACTCTGAAGAGAATGGTTAAGCTGCGAGTGTGTGAGACTAGCCTGTTAGTGGCCAGATCTCTCCGCACTAGCAACTTTGACAGCTTCCTATCCAACAATCCAGGAAACGTCAAGAAATATTAACATCTCTAGCTCTACAGCAATCATAATTATAGTCTGTTATACTTTCATTGTCATACACATGAAATCAAATCAGTGCATTGTTACATGGGGGTTATCACACCAGTTATATCCTGAAGATACAGGGAAATTCTACACAGTAAAAAAAAAAAAAACAGTGCAATGGTGTAATGCTAAAATAAAGCATGCCTCCAGGAACCCAAACAGTTCCGCAGGGCCTCCAAAAGGGAGCTCCTCCACCAGGCATTTGGTTGAGGTTGACCCGGACCATCGCTTCCAATTGGCCCTCAGATCCCCCCTCCTATTATGACTGCCACTAATCTGTCTAACGCACTGGGTCCCAGTAAGAGTTGAGTTGAGGCTCCTTTGCAGTTCTATCACATTATTATTGCTGTTATCATGTTGGGGTTATTGTTGCTGTACTGTTAGTCACATGTGTTACCTCATGTTATCTGTATCTGTTTCCTGTTCCCTGTAAACCACCTCGAACCTTCAGGGGAGGGCGGTATATAAATGAATGAATGAATGAATGAATGAATGAATGAATGAATGAATGAATGAATGAATGAATGAATGAAATTCCTCACCTGCTGGCTCCTCTGCTGCCATTTCGCGCTTACTGCCATTTCACATACCTGCTTTCTCCCTCTTTTAAAGGGACTGTGATGCGAGCTAATTTTTAAAATGAGACTTATGTATTTAAATGCGTACGCATCTATTCATAGATGCATAGATGCATACGGCTCCTTTTACTGCAAGCCCTCTTGCAATCTGGATCCTTGAAGCTATATAAAAAAAATTTTTGGCAATTTGTTTATTTTGTTTTTTTGGTGGGGAAGAGACATGCTTTATAGGCAAACTGGTGAGGAAAAGTTTGTTTTGTGCTCTGCCTGGGGGATTGTGCACCTATTCATTGCTCCAGGCGTGTCTTTTGCTAGTGGCTTGCTGGCTGCTCTCCTCCTGCACGTGCTACATGGCAAGGAGAATCCAGTTTATGTGATTCCCCTGCGAGTGCTTTAAAATGGAGGCTGCAGCTGCCGATTTGCTGCTGTAATGCTGTATGTTCACAACATCATGCAAAACACCAAAAATATGGCTTTTACAAAAGGAAAAAAATTCATTTTTTTAATTGGGTGTGGAATGGCTCACCATTTTCCCCTAAAAGTAAAGCACCTAGAAGCTGTCTTTGTATATGTGTTCTCTGCGAACCCTGGATACACCACCTACTTGTGCATAGGTTCCTTTCTCCTTTCCATTAAATGCAGGCCATTTTGCTGAATCTGTGGATGACTTCCCTTCCCAAAGCTATTGCTTCCCAAAATTATTCCCATTCAACCTAGCTTTTCCTGGGATATTTTCTCTGTGTGTGGTTATATCCTTTGTGTACTTGTACTGCTCTGAGTTCTCCTTTAATAGAATGACTTCCAGTTTACTCTGGACTGGTTGATTCAGAGTTTCTTAAAAGAATAACTTGGTATACATAGGTGAAGATCTCGTTATTATCTGCCTCTCATTATGTATCCAGTTAATTTACTAATTCCTCCACCTAAATTCAGGAGACCTCACATTGGGACCCCAAGGTCATCCAGCAAGCTTCCACGACATAATGTGGATTCAAACCTGGATGTCTGAGATTCTAGTCCAACATTCCAACAGTTACACAGCATACAGCAATGAATGCTTTGAGTTTGCCTACACTACTGGATCCCACAACAGCAGCAACAACAATAGCAGAAAAATTATATAGTAAAAATCAAAGTGTTCCAGATGTTTTCAATCTTCTAACAAAAACGCTCTGTGTTGCAGATGAGAATTCACACAAACGGTTGCTTGTTTAATTACACACTATACAAGTCCAGCTTTCATGCCTTCAAATGCATACCAAGTTCTGTCAACAGTTTCTAGTTACAATGTTCTTTAATGCCCTCCCCAGCAAAGGGTAAGGGGCAGGGTTGCTGGAAGCCCATGGAAAGGAGGCAGTAGGCACAGGCATTCCCAGTAAGGGTAATATAGGAGGAAGCTATATAAGGCACCATCCTCCAGTTCTTTGGCCTAGCTCTGGTCTCATATATCTATTTGGTACAGATCAGTTCCAGGCTAACAAGCTATTCAAATATTTTGGATCTTTATAAACTATATTCCTTCAGTCAGTTGTAGGTAGGATAAGGGGCAGGACAAGTATATTGGGAGGTTCATCTATTACTCCTTTATTACTTTTCATTCTGAAAATGGCAAAAATAACCTCACACCTTTGACAGTTAATATTTGCTCTGTAAAACGGATTTCCAATTTGTCCAGACCCAATGAGACATTTAAACAAAAACAAAAACAAAAAAAAGAGGAGATAAGATAAGTGATTTTGTAGGGTGGGTTTTTTAAAAAATTCAAATCCTAAGTGAAATAGTATAAAATTAATTCTCATTTCTTTTCATTATTTCTGAAATGAAACGTATCTGGCAGCCTGCTTAATGTCGTAACAGAGCCTATAAGTGAGAACACTGGGAATATTTTTATCACAAGCATGACCGTAATGTGTATAAAACTTAGTGATGTGTGAATCTGAGCTAGAGAAATTGTTTTATCTACAGAGTTGTCAATAGTGGAAAAAGATTAAAATAATAGACAAATATTACAACCCCCCTCCCCTCATCTGATCATACAACATCCTCAACTGTCTTGCTTGAGGTATGAAATGATAAATATGAGCATTTTCAAGTCAATAAGACAATTTGTTTGCTCCCAAATCCAAAAAAGGAGGAAGATTAATCATATTGTTATCTGTAGGGTATGGGTAATGGAGCCTGATAGGAAAGCTTCCATGAAATACATTTCAGCAAGTGTTGACAGAATATCTTGATTTACTATTGTGAATGAAGCAACACGGCCAGTGATACAGTGCCCGCACATCAGTGAATCAGAAAATAGCTCAGCTGTTTATGCCTTTGCCTCAAAAATTCTAATCTTTTGCAAAATCACATGCTGCCAACTGACTTTATGATTGCCATGATGAAAGTTAGTTACCTGATTGGTTCTTTTGAATTGATTGTCTTTCCTTTTAATTTCAATATTTTTCCAATAATGCCCTGTGGCTCATATTGAAAACAAACCTGAACAAACAAGTTAGGAATATGAATTTTTCAGCTGGGCATCATTATTGCAGAAGAATAAATCTTCAATGAATATTTGAAAGTGTAGCCAAAGCCACTCAAAAGTTTGCGACTTCATTTTTAGTTGTTTTTTTTGGGGGGGGGGATGAATGGCCCCAGATTTTTAGTACCCTTTGTTGTTGGTTGTTGGCCACTAAGTCAATTAACCCTTGCCTGACAGCAATGAGCATCCTGGCCCCAAAGGAGTAAACCATAGAAAGCTCCTCCAAATTTTCTGATGGTTTACTGATATGGGAGATTGTTATGAGGGTCAGTTTTCTTTGCTGTTGGACCATTTGAATATATTATCAGTTTCTGTTGTATTATCAATTGTTGTATTAACAATTCTTTTCTGTGGTATTAACACTGGCTTTCATATATTTGTTCAATTTATATTTCATTTTAATGTTATATTTCAAATTGCCAGCTGCCTTCAAAATCTGAAGAAAAAAAAGGGGGGAAGGCAAGATTATGTAAAATGAAATATTTAAAATAAAATAAAATTCTTGCTCATGTCCATGGGTCTGGTCAAAGCTTTTATCTAGTAGCACAGACAAATTTATATATAAAAATCAAACACTAAAAAAAATCCAATCCAAACATGAATCCCAGTGCTTTAAAATCTTAAAGCATACATATCTCCATGGTTAAAATTGTAATGCAAGCATACTCAATCCCTCAGTAGATTTTTGTAGCCATACAAAAACCATAGGTAGGATCCAAAGCAGCACAGCATTTCTATAGGCACATCAACAAATTCCATTCACCAAGAGAGCCAGTTTGGCATAGTGGTTAGGAGTATGGTCTTCCCACTTCCACATGAGGCAGTCATATGGTAGAGCCCTTTATGAGCCTGCCACACATTGGGCCCTCAGTTGCCCTTGACTAAGGGAACATGGAAGAATTCGCATTCCCATAGCCTGCTGTGGGGTCCAACAGGGCCTGTCCTGTGGCAGGTCTGTGTGAACAGATAAGAGCTGGGCCTTCCATGTCCGGCTCCTCCATACTGTATGGTGGCCCAGAGGGGGCAAAAAATGCCCCAGTCAGCTTTGCAGTGTTTTACCATGGCACAGGGCAGACCGGAGCATTTCTTTTTATTTTTCAGGAAGGTAGGATTGCATTCCACACAATCCCACCATTCTGCAAAATTTAAAATAACACATCCCCCTGTGTAGCAGAACCATTCCACCATCACTGTGTTTCCCAGGGGGACACATTTCAGCACTGGAGCAGATCCCTATGGGGACACAGAAAGCTGTGGAACATAAAGTTCTATAGCACCATACCAGCAGTTTGGCTGCCACTGTGCAGAATGGGCTTGTGTGAAATAAGCATGTCTTAACCCATGTAACTCCAGGCAGTGATGAAAATGGGACCATGGTACAGAAAGTTCAACTTTGAGACACAAATGCCCAAAAACCTGGAAAATTTACCTGTGAAGATGCTTGTGTCAGCAAAAAAATGGGGGCAGATGTGGGTTAAATTTAAGCAAACACCCCAGAAGTCAGTCAAGCCAGGATCTCAGGAGCTAGCACTGGTCACTTGGGTAGAGACCATGCACTCTGAGTACATCATCTAATGTGATATACTTTGGCATGTGGGTTTTGACATGTGGGTTTTGGCACCTGTGTGACACAGAATGTTGGGCTGAATGGGCCATTGGTCTAATTCAGCATGGCTTCTCTTATGTTTTTATGTGGTGTAGGGCTTTTCTAACCTCAGCTTAGAGCATGGATCAAGGGGGGGGGCTTTCTTCTTATAATCAATATAAACAACTATAAAGACAAACACATTCCTTCACAAGTACGCTGAAAGAAACACCCCAGATTAGAAACTTGGACTTCTAGGGACAATCAATAATACTTTCTAGGTCCAGAGCAATTTCCAAATTTTTAGCAGTGCATTTCCCAGATCTCTTGAAGAAAGGCACATTCCATCTTTCTTTCTAAAGAATACAGCTACATGGAAATTGGAGTACAGGAAGATAATTAAAGCCCTTGATTTAAACCATTTAAAGTGGATTTAGCCAACATGAAATCTGGCAGCTTTATTGCCAAGACACAGAATGGTTACAAGTAATATATATTTATTGAACCAAACTGAGTTACAAGAAATAAACTTCAGAACACAGTTATAAAGATGTCAGTTCTACAGGAGCTGATTAGGTACATACACCCTTCTAAATAACCGGGTTGGGGCTTTTTAAAACACTTTTAATGACTTTCCTTCCACTTGTAATAACTCTACTTTCATGGTTCTTACAATGGAACACAAAAGTCTTATGATTTCCCAATAATTGGGGTGTTTTTATTAGAAGACTACCTTCAAAGCATGTTCCTAAGAATGAGCCTTGAAAGGGTCCCCTCCCCTGGCCCCCGGCCAGGCAGCTTAAGGTGGCTTTGGGCTGCAGCTTGCAGCCAGATCAAGTGGGGCAGGCAGGGGCTGGCCAGCTTGTTAGCAGGCCCGGGACAGAGCTCTTTAGCAGGCAGTTAGCAGGCCAGGAGGCCATTGTTAGCAAGCCCTGCTTAGCAGGCCAGGAGGCCCTCATTAGCAGACTCTGCTTAGCAGGCCAAGAGGCCCTTGTTAGCAGGCCCTCCACCAGGACCCTTTGCCCAGGGCCCTCTCCTTTTTCCTGCTGCTGGCTCCAGGCACTGAGGCACGTCTGAGAGCAAAGAGGCTAGAGTCTAGGGACGGAGGATGGGAGCTGCAGGGGCTGCAGGGGCAGGGCCAGTCAGAGTGCAGTCAGACACGTTCCACTCCCCAAGCTGTTTCACAAATATATAGAGGAATCATGGATAAGGATCTGTTTAACATAATCTTTTCAAAACTGTGATCTAGTACAACTAAATGCTGTAATGAGTAGCTAAGCATAGGATCTTTCCAGACATCCTCTTTACTGCCTAATACACAAGCATCTTATTAAACTGGATTTAAGATTGCAAATTCCTATTTCACCCTCTCGCTGGTATAAATTGATCTGGCTCTGGATGAGGCTTTGAACTGTCCATCTGTATAATTTGAAAAGCAGATATTTATATTCCAATTTAGTTTAGTTCTTTTGGGGGGGGGTAGGTGTCCAAAACAAACAAACAAAACCCCTTCAGCAGGATGTAGACCAAAAGATACCCTTCAGCATGATGTAGGGAAAAAAAATATAAAGATCACTTTTCCTGACTCTTCCCCTATAATGGTGTGATAAATCTAAGTGGTAATTTCCGATTTGTAAACAACATAGGAACATTATCTGAATGAGTGCCCTTTATAGGCTTGTGTAGTAATGCTTTAGTAATTGTTAATTACTGTTAATGTTAGAAATTGTTAATTAAAGAAAAGAATGCTGCTCGCCATTAAAAATGCATGGCACTTCCAACAGCATATTGGCTGCTAAATTTTCTGCTATAAGATAACAGAAAAGCCATTAGAGTATTTGCTGCCTAGATGCTTTGGCAAAGGTGCTCAAATGGATTAAGCATAATAAATATCCCAAACAACAGGAAGGAAATAGAATAGGGAGTTGCATGCTAGGACTGGTGGCTGTGACAGTCTCCCCTCCCCCCCAATAAATTGTATATTCATGTTTAAAATAACTAAGAACACCATCATAAATCCTGCCCCTGAGCATCTTATGATAGTTACTAAGCTCCAAGCTAGCATCTTTGTAAGAACTCTAGCCCTGATATAGATATCGGTGACTTCAAGGATATGCAAGGAAAGAGTAATTCATTCTGACACAACTTTTCATTGCCTTTATCCTAGTGCACTGTGATGGGCTGTCAAGGGTTAATGCCGAGGTTGAGCTGAACAATAAAAATAATGTAAAACTTGTTAATTATTTATTATAGTGCACTATAATAAATAATTAACAAGTTTTACATTATTTTTATTGTTCAGCTCAACTTTTGAGTTCCTACCTGTTAAGGTTGGATTTTGTTCCTTTTTTGGTTTAGCAAGGGTTAATGCCGAACAGACCTTGAGAACCTGTAAGTGACAAGTTGTTTGAATGCAATTATGTTGAGAGAGGCAGTTGGGAACTGAAAGTTAAAGAGACAGTGGAGCACTGATTGTGGACTGGGAAAGAGAGTGAACAGATCAAGGAAAATACCCATTTAAGCAAAAAGGAAAATAGCTTCTAGTAAAGATAAGTGTTCCCTGCCCACTTAAGAAGTGAAGAGAAGTGATCCCTGGTCTTTGTATAAATAATTTGGGGAACATGGTTGCATGTTCCTGCCTTCTAAACTTTGTGTCAGAGAAACTTGGAAACTTATGTCTGAGGGTTTAAGCAGAAATTGAAAATGAAGCCTCTCTCCTCAAAGTTTTAAAAATCTTGTTAAATAGCAGAAACATTTTGGGCAACAAATTATTTGGTGCTTTTGTAAATACAACGTTACCTCAGTTTTATTACCTATTCACTTCATACATCCTATGTAGTCCAACTTTCCCAACTATGCAAAATAACAGGGAGTATTATGGCATTAATTATCTTGAGCTATTTGATTTCTATATTGGCCATCCGGCAATGGTTACATATATAAATGTCTGTTTCCAAGAGCCATTCCGCACAAATTAAATATAGCCAAAGTCTTACCTTTTGTAAACACTATTAATTCAAAGTTCAGCATGATGTCGCAAACAAACCGCAAAACTTCCACTGAACACCAGCAACAATCTAAACTTTATAGCGGTTAGAGGGAAATATAGAAAAGTGGATTCCCTCTGAAAAAAATGCTACACTTCTGAGCAAAAGCCGCAACACATCAGCAAAAGACATGTGCATTCTCAAAATAGCGGTAGAAAGAATGTTCCTCCCTCACTCTTGCCCCGAGCTTCCAGAGACACGATCGCCATTTTTTCCCCTTAGACCGACGAAAGCAACGAATAAGCGAGGTTTCACCGGCTGAAGTCCCTCCACAGAAGTGCTTCACAGTAAAACAAATCTCCTTTCTGCAAGTGTCTTTAAAGTTTCTGAGAACAATACAGCCACCTGTTCGACACTGCCCCTAATTTTGGCCACAAATTGCACCCATTGGGGGGAGGGAGGTTTTTTACTTGGAGAGCGTGGAAATGATTAAGTGCCAGCTCCTACACAAGCAAAAAAGGTCTTTCTGAGACAATGATTGAACAAATATTCGTTGCGACTGGTGTGTTTGGGTTTTTAAAAAACAGTTTTTAAAGGGAAAGGGGCTTTTCGGGAACATAAACACAACAGTTCATTGGCTGTTCTGTTTGATTGACGGCCGGAGGCGGGAAGAAGCATGGAAAAATATTGCTTCCTTGGTTGCGATTCCAACAAGACCGGGAACCTGTGGGGAATGAATAGACCGCTACTGGGACTTCAATATTCCACTTGAATTGAAGGTATGCGGAATGACAAAATTCCACTATTAAATATAGAGTTTCTGCATACTGCAAACATTTAGCAACATTGGTCCTTCTGCGGAAAGGCCCTAAATATGTCTTTGCAATGAACAAAATGCTGTCTTCAAAAAATGCTGTTATTTTCCTGTTTCATTTCATATTCATAGTCCAAATATTCCTACAGTGTTCAATTCTGCTTTGTTTCCTACTTTCGGATTCCAGTCACTCATGATTATCAGGTGTCTGATCCATTTCTTCATGATACTTGCATAAAACCTTTGAGTTTCTTCCTCTACAGCATCTGTAGTTGGGGTGAATCTGAATGATGGTTATATTGATAGGCTCAGACTATCCATTAAGTCTGACTGATATTCTCCAATCATGCTCTGCACTATAGTTCCTACCTGCTTGTGTTACATCTAGGGATGGGCACGAACCAGCTCATTAATTAAAATTTGTGGCAAAATTTTGACTAGTTTGTGGTTAGAGAGCTCAAGGGTATGGTGGATCAACTGGCATGAACTTTCCACGAACTTTCAAACAGTTCATGGCAGCTCATGCCCATTTGTGAATGGCTACGTTTCTAGACCATCTTCTAGACCTATATGTTTACCCAATGAGGATAAGGAACTTGGAGGGCATGTAGGGGAGTATCCAAGGAATGCCCCCAGTGCCCCAGTTTGCACATGATCTATTCTATACATTCCTGAACCTTCACCTGTCATTTTGCCAGAAAGCACTTTTTGGGAGCACCATTTATTGGGGCATCATAAGTCAAACCCAGTAAATCTAGTCCTCATACTTATTCATTGTATATGATGTGAAAACCCTCACTAGTGCTTTGGATAATTTCTGAGGCTATCTGGAAGTTCCTTCTATTTGTTTTTCCACTGTGTTATGCTTTTCATTGTAATCCTGCCTGCCCTGGCTGTGGTGGGATTCCTATGGTATCTTATCTTGGGTTCCATCTGAGTGTGACATTAGAAGAATACTTCCAAGTGTGTGAGGTATGGATTCTAAAATTGTTGCTGATGATGATCAAACCAATACTTTTTTACACAAACAAACTTCTGCTTGCTTAACTAGGCTACTAAGTAAAATAAACCACCTAGCAAGCAATGTGCACAGAAGTTCTGTTTATATGTATCTTACAGTGCCATCCAAAGCAGAGTTACACCCTGGCAAGCCCATTGCCATCAATGACAGCCCTGTTATGCATTCCCTACAGGTCACTGGTGAAGTCCAATGTCCAGCTATGAGTCCAACTGTAAAGAAACAGAAGGTATTTCTCTCATTCTCAATATACTTATTTATTATTTAATACTTCGTTACCCGTTCTTTTTATAGCAGAAATATGTGATGTAAATTACTGGGGGTTCTGAATAATATGCAATATGCTCTGAGGAAGTGTTAGAGAATGCAGATCTGCCATCTGCCGAGCAACTTAGGTCATGCCAGAGTGCAAGGCAGCCAAAAGTTCCCCAACCAGCAATTCTTTAAAAGAACAGAAATGATTCCTTTAAGCAGAAGCATTTCAATACTGGCATTCTGTTACATCTCACAGGTTTTCTACAAACCAGAGCAACATCTCATAGGACTGCGTCTTGTTCAACATTATAGCCCAGGTCACTCCATTGCCTGAAATGGTATCATGAGAAGCATGTGTGAAATATCCTTTCACAAGGAGAACATCAATATGTTGTGAGAGTTCAGAAACCATTCTATATTCACATAATATCTTTCATAATTCTACACATTTGGTGGTTTTGGGCATAGGACTGATCCTGGGACTGCACTCATTTTCACAGAGAAGTTAGGAATTATTGAACAGGTCAATCTACACATTAGGCTCCTTCTTTTCAAGTGCAGATTGCCAAAAATATACATGTTGTACAGTACGATTTGCCATGTTGGTCCTCTGTATCATGTGGAAAGCCTTCAAGGCAATGATAGCTGTAGCAATTTTCTCCATGGCACCAGGGGATCTCCTTGATGATCAGCATTAAACTATGTGGAAAGGTACCACATGCAAACTGTTTATAGCATTGTTCCCCATGGCAACTGTCAAGTGTTGATGTTTATACAGTTCTATGAATTGTAGCACACATTGTTTGTCTCACTTGCATAACCTCTCCTAATTCAGTCATGTTTCTTTTTCTCCTGGAACATTTTTCTTCTTTCAGACTACATCTTTGGCTTCCCTTACTATTTTTTTAGAATCCACCTCCTTTACAAATCCTTCTCTAGATTACTTTAGCTCCATCTTGCCTCGTCTTTTGTACTACTCATTAGAACTGTTCATATTTACACCTAGAAGCACATAACTGCCTGAATATGGGAAAGACATATTGATGGCTTTTGCAGTGGTGGGATCATGGCTGTGGAATGCCTTTTCTCTTGATGTTACTCTCTTTGACCAATTATGTATGGGGCAGAAAGGCCAGGCTGGTGGCAATGGGGTAGTGGGGCTAATCCACACATGCGCACAGAATCATAGAATCATAGAGTTGGAAGGGATCTCATGGGTCATCTAGTCCAACCCCCTGCACTATGTAGGACACTCACAACCCTATCGCTCATCCACCCTAACCTGCCACCCCCTTAAGCCTTCACAGAATCAGCCTCTCCATCAGATGGCTATCCAGCCTCTGTTTTAAAATTTCCAGTGTCACTGCCATCCCAGCCCCCTCCCATGCATAATCAGTCTTTAAGACACCAGGTCAAAATATTTCTTTTTTTTTACCCCGGCTTTTAATTAATGGGTTGATTTTTAACATGTGAAATTCATTTTTAAACTGCTTTATTATTTATAAATTATGCATAAATACATGTATACTTTTTATTCTCTGGCTTGGTTTTTAATGCAAGGTTTTAACTAATAATTTATTATATTTCGTGTTTTTATTATGTTTTATCTTGTAAGCCATATTGGACAGGTTCCCATTTCTAAATAAATAAGTAGGGATAGAAAGATAGCTGGATGCCATACAATGCAATCACAACACTTTCCTGGAAGTAAGCTCCACTGAATCATCTTAAGTAGCATTCTGAATACATTTGCCTAATTAGGATTACACCAATATCCTTTATGGCTTTCTGTAAAACACCTAAAACATACCTGGGACTAAGTAAGGAGCTACAGGTGGCATTCTAGTAGGAAGGGTGTTAGTAGCAGTAATATGCCAATAGACGACAAGATTTATGGGTGAAAAAAAGTTAAGCCAGATGATGGATAAAACATTTATATTTTTATGAGCCAAGAGAAATGAATAAATGAAGAAAAATAAAAAAAATGGTACCAAGGCAGTTTACAAATGGCTTGGGGAATATAATTGAATGCTCAATACCAACTCTTTCATCACTTTGAACAAGCAGCAGGCAATAAACATTCTGCCCTGCAGAGTATTCTAACCCTGTTACTACCTAGGCTTTCAGGCTTCTTGCTTGGTTATTTGTCTGTCTGTTTGAACAGAGTGATTCACCTGCTGCAAAATTAAAGGGGGAAAAGTGGAATTGTTCCCTTCCATCTTCTTCTAGTTAAATTTTTCAGAAATTGTGGGGTTTTCTTGGTAGGCCTGCCTCATTATTTGCCTATAATTAGATTTAAAGTGACAAATACTTTTGTTCTGAGAGTGGTCATTTTATGTACCATTCCCCCCCACTGGTATCCATCAAAGCTGACTTAGCTAGAGGGTAGCATTGCACAGGAACTGATATCAACACACCAGCAATATCTGAGCAATGCTCTGGTATTTGGGCAAATACCCAGTTTTACCATAAAATTTTGCCCAAATACCAGAGTGTCACCTGGATGTCACAGCATGACAATGCCACTTTCTATGCAATGCTGGAGATGAGGTCTGGGCCTCTCACTTTTCCTGGTAAGTCCCCCCCACTCATTCCCCATCAGTTGCCAGGAGAAATGGGGCAACCCTATTTCTATAGTTCAGCTACCATTGAAAAACCTGATAGTGATTGAAGCAGTCATCATGTCTGCTGTAGTATACTTTAAGCAGAAAGAAATTCCAAGCGGGCAATGGCAAAAAGCTTTATTCAGAACAAGTTCCTAGGTATAAAAACCTCATTTTTGTATTTTACTTCCTCAATAAACTGTAACAAAATCAAAGTATATCATGTCTTCATGCAGACCTTATATAACATGAAAATATAAATTTTATGTAACTAAAATAGTTTTCTACCTTTTTTCTGAATTGGATGAAGTTAGAAATGTAGTTAGTATATACTTGGATCATAGAGAAACTGATAGACCTGCACATTTTTTATTGGACCTTTTAGATATTGTAAAAAATTCAATTTAGTAATGAACTATATTTACAAACACATGGTGTATCCATGGGTGCTGCCCTTTCTCCTAACCTGGCTATATTATTTATGTATGAATTTGAGTTGAAATGGTTACGACATCACATAAATAATCCTTATTTTAATAATATTGTGTTCTTCACACGCTTTTTGGATGAAAGAAACATTTGAAAGAGAACCTCTCTGTGGGCCAGTTTTTGAGACATCGTAGAATTAACAGCTCTAAAGCAGATTTTGAGAAAGCAGCAGATAAACTTGCTGCCTCTTTAACAGAAAGACACTATCCACCCCAGACAATTAATAGAGCAAAAGCCAGGGTGAGCTCTATTACTAGAGAATCATTATCTTAACACCGCCCGTGGCGCCACAGGCGCCACGGACTAAATAAAATGGTAAGGCGTTCTGAGGCGGGATGTGTCCGTGATGAGGAAGGGTCCGGATTGGACCCTTCCTCTGGACAGACAATCGGAGGGAGCAATCGGCAGGCGCGCAGTGCCTGCCGATTGCTCCCTCCGATTCCCAGCCCCGAGCAACTGCGAGCCGCGCACAGCGCGGCTCGCAGTTGCTTTTTTGTCGCCGCCCGCAAGGGAGCCCCCGGCAGCCGCGCGCAGCGCGGCTGCCGGGGGCTCCCTACAACACAAACCTATGAAGAGCAACTGAAAGAAAAAAGAAAACCAGCCAAAAAAACCCGACAAGCCGCATCAGAAGCCGCCGAGGAGCACCCCTCCTCCGACTCGTGCGCACAGCGCGCCTTCCGGGGCCTCCCTGCCCTCCTGGCTGCAGAAGAAAACAAACCTCTGAGTAGCCACGGAGAGAAAAAAAACAGCCAAAAAACCCCGACGAGCCGCATCAGAAGCCGCCGAGGAGCGCGCCTTCCCGGGCCTCCCTGCCCTCCTGGCTGAAGAAGAAAAGAAAACTTCGAGGAGCAACCGAAAGGGGAAAAAAAGCAGCCGAAAAGCCCCCAAGAGACGCATGAGAAGCCGCCGAGGAGCGCCCCTCCTCCAACGCGTGCGCACAGCGCGCCTTCCGGGGCCTCCCTGCCCTCCTGGCTGCAGAAGAAAAGAAACCTCTGAGTAGCCACGGAGAGGGAAAAAAAACAGCCAAAAAGCCTCTACGAGCCGCGACAGAAGCCGCCGAGGAGCACCCCTCCTCTGACCCGTGCGCACAGCGCGCCTTCCGAGGACTCCCTGCACTCCTGGCTGCAGAAGAAAAGAAACCTCTGAGTAGCCATGGAGAGGAAAAAAAACAGCCAAAAAGCCCCTCCGAGCCGCGACAGAAGCCACCGAGGAGCGCTCCTCCTCCGACCCGTGCGCACAGCGTGCCTTCCGGGGCCTCCCTCCTGGCTGAAGAAGAAAAGTAAACTTCGAGGAGCAACCGAAAGGAAAAAAAACAGCCGAAAAGCCCCGATGAGCCGCATGAGAAGCCGCCGAGGAGCGCCCCTCCTCCAACGCGTGCGCACAGTGCGCCTGCCGGGCCCTCCCTGCCCTCCTGCTTGCAGAACAAAAAAACCTTTGAGGAGCCACCCAAAGAAAGAAAAAAAAACAGCCGACAAGCGCTGCCGAGCCGCGTCAGCAGCCGCCGAGGAGCACCCGTGAAGAGCCGCGGAGGCGCCACCAGCCTCCTCTTACAGGTAGCTTCAGTCCCTCGCCTGCGCCTCGCTCTGTCCCCGTCTGCTAGAGCCCATTGTCTTCTTTATACAATGGGCTTTTTTTACTAGTTATCTTATAGAGCGGGAAACTACTAACTTGATGGTGGTATGTGTGCTAGAACATTAAGTATATTCTCACCAGATTAAAAATGTGTTTTTGAAATATTGGCACCTTATCTCACATATTAAGGGATGTGAACAAAAACCAATCTTTGCATGGAAGAGAAGGAGAAACATCAAAGAAATTATTTGTAGAAAACAGTTTAGATTTAATGATCGAGGTTTGCTAGTAGGTAGTTATAAATGTGGCTCATGTCAAGCCTGTAAATTTATGGAAGAGGTGAAAAACAATAATATTTGTGTAAATGATTTTGAAATAAAGCTGAATAGATTTATAAACTGCAATACATCCCAGGTCATCTACTTTCTTCCTCTATCAACTCTCTTGGATGTGGATTATTTTGGAAAATGTTTTAAACAACAGGAAATCCCAGTGAAAAATACAGGTTCTAGCAGCTTATGAAACCCTCTTGTTTAGAATAATTTGGGCTGAACATGGAATTCTGAGCCAGCTGAAAGATACAGCGGAGTGCTAATGCAGAAGTTGTTATTTGTCATTCTCTGGCCTTCTCCTCATGGCATATAAACACAGAGACTCTTGGCAGGCTATGCAGTGATTGTCATTGAGCCAAAAGGAGGCACACCAGAAGAACACAACTTTGACCTCCCAGCTCTGCAGTCTGAAAGAACTAATAAGCGAAATGCCATCTGCTGATCACATTGGCCCTACCTCTAAGGCATAATTTCTAATTATCTAGAGTGCTCAATGCTAAGGTTTTACGATATCTTAATGTACCTAGAGAACATGCTAAACATTTGGAATGTATAAGTTTGGAGAAAGCCTATATTTCAGTTTGCTTCAGCGGTATCATGCTGTGTTATGACACAGTACAAAATAGGATTGAGCATTTCACTCCTTTCTCAACAGATGACACAAGTAGCATTTCAGTTCTTATCACATGATAAGATTTCTAAATCTGTTTCTAAGAATAGCCTATAAGAAGCCGCAGAATCTGCTGAAATATCTCCTTGGGCAAAATGATTAAACAAAGTAATGCTATACGTGGCAATCCTACCATAGATTTTTCCACATCTTTTAAATGGTTTCCATAGTGCATCCTTAAATGAGGCAGCGCCTCCTTTCCTTGAATGAAGACCATTCTTTCTTTATTTATTTATTAACACCAGGCCCTCCCAGTGGAAATCATGTTATTGTCTTGTAATTCTTTTCATCTCAATGCACATCTCCATGTTAACAGCATGATATACATACAGTGTTATCGGCACATGTGAAACTTACACATTAAGATCCTTGTGTTTTCTTCTGGTTTTGTCAACAGGGAAGATTGCAGAGCTTCAGTTTCCTTCCAGCACAAGATTTATGTACACAAAATTGTGCTGACAGGATTACTCATGAGTGACAGAGTGAAATGGAGCCATGAGTGGGTAAAGTGGTCATCCCAAATGAGTGTAAATAAATCCAATATTCAGAGAAAGATGATGTCCTTCTTGATTTATGCCTCCACCTCCTTCGAAAACTCTGCTGAGTATTTTGAATTATTTTCTTTTATCAGGGAGGATCTGCTGCTAAGGAGACAGCTAGTCTGATCAATGAAGTAGAGAATGGGCTGTATTATCAGCAGGAACTTTAACAATTCTTTTACATCTTATTGAGTTTATATAATGCATTTCCTGCATGATCAACGCACTTCACATAACTCTCCTTACAATCCACTGAACACTGGTCAGTATTGTCATTTCTACATTGCCAAAATTAGATGTAATTCCTTGCCAAGTTTGTCAATGAGCTGAGATTTAATCTGGGAGTTTCCAGATCAAATTCTCAACCATGAGGCTATAACTACGAGATGTGACTGACTGCAGTGACAGATTCACATTGGGATAAATGCAGTGGAAGAATTTCCATAAGGAGCTGGTAGAATGGTTCTTGTCACTCCCCCAAGCAGCATCCTATTTGACTCCAAATTCCTCTCCAAGGATCAGGAAAGCCTCACAAGAAAACTGCAATGCAGTAATATAGTCCCTTTATGCTCTTACTAGAAATTAAGCCCATTTTAAATTTGAATAAATGGGCGCTAGGCTCGTGTCCCCAGGGAAGGTTTCGCAGGGCGAAGGCTTCCCGGGGGCTGGGACGCTGGTCCCGGAGCCGGGAGAAGGCCGTGGCCCCCCCCCACCCACCCGGCAGCATCCCGAGGCTGTTACTGGGGCTGGGAGAAGGCCCCCACCTACCGCGGGGCCCCCCCAGCGGTAAGGGACCTGGGGCAGGAAAGGAGCAGGGACGCCGTGACTTTGAGGAGAACCCGGGCTAGAGGACTTACCATGTTGGCTGGCTGGTCTGTTTGTGTGGCAAGTCCCCGGCCGGGCCAGGCAAGGCCAGGCCAAGCCGCCAATGGGGAGCCGCGCTTTGCGGCTTGGCCCTGGATGGACACTCAGAGGGCCCAATCAGGAGCCGCTTCGTGGCTCTTGATTGGGCCCTTCAAGTTTTTATCCCGGACAGGGCCCACCCTAACTCCTCCCCAATAGCTCTTACCCTTTTATTTAATCTGCTCCGCAGGAGTGGTTAAAGATAATTAGCCCTTTCACTTCCTACCCATGTGTAACTATAATAAAAGGCTAATGAGCTTTTGGGCCTCACAATGCCCTTCTGGGTCTCACAATTTAAAGGCCAATGAATGCTCTTGCCTTTGGCCTCACAATTTAAGGGTCAATGAATGGCCACTCCCTGGGAGCTTGCTCACCAGGCACCTCCCTGTTCCATCAATAAAAGGTAAAGGTAAAGGTATCCCCTGTGCAAGCACCGAGTCATGTCTGACCCTTGGGATGATGCCCTCTAGCATTTTCATGGCAGACTCAATATGGGGTGGTTTGCCAGTGCCTTCCCCAGTCATTACCGTTTACCCCCCAGCAAGCTGGGTACTCATTTTACCGACCTCGGAAGGATGGAAGGCTGAGTCAACCTTGAGCCAGCTGCTGGATTGAACTACCAGCCTCATGGGCAGAGCTTTCAGACTGCATGTCTGCTGCTTTACCACTCTGCACCACAAGAGGCTCTAGTTCCATCAGTGGCCTAAGGCAAAGTGAGCAAAGACTCCAAAGCCCCCCCCCCCACCCTCCAAACACCTTCTGCTGCAACTGTCTCCAGAAATTCTGCGTTACCCCACACTCCAGCCCTACCCTGCAATGCTCCTCTGTCTAATACCCCTCCCCACCACTTGCTTTTACCACCCCCACACTCTAGTGCCTGTTGTATTCCTAGATACAACAGGTTTTGCCTCTAGTCTTTTATAAAAAGCCTATATTCAAAATGACTAGGCAGTCAGAATTTAACACAAATAAAGATGGGTTACTTCCACAAATATGATGAATTATGCTTGCTTTTTGGTAACTCCGTAAAACAGACTAACAGCCCCATCTTAAATATCATTTCCCTGAAATTCATTGACCCCCCCCCCCACCATCCTGCATATTTTTACTTGGAAGTTTGTCTCATTGACTTCAGCACATTATTATGCGTAAGAAAATCCAGAGGATTATCACATAGATATAGTAGTACTATGCAAATGTATTGGGAACAGATTCTATTTAATTAAGTGGGACCAACTTCTGAGTAGGCAAGTTACATTCAAGCAGTTACTTCCTAATAAATATTTACAAAAGTATAGCTCTGACGTAACTTTAAAAGAGATTCATACTTCTTATTCATTCTCACAACTATATTAAAAGGCAAAACAAGTAAGAGACTGAAAGGTAGAAAACCTTGGCTAAAGAAGTCACTCTATGAATGCAAGGTCAAGGCAATATCTAATGCCTGTCTCTAGATTGCCATTCAAAATGAGGCTAGGTTGTACTTAATGGTTAAATTCAAATGTATTTAATACAGTACTGAGGCTAGATAAAACAGATGGCAATATAAAAAACATTACTTAAATGGTTAATGATGGACAATCCATGAATTCTATAAGATTTCTTATCAGACTGGGACATTCTTTGTGTAATCATTATTTATCATCAAAACGTTAAAACGTATAAAAAACGACTGCTTAATATTATCATCCAAGCAGGCTTGGGGAAAAAATATTTTCAGACCAGCCTACTGAGACCTACCACAGGACCTCCCAATAAAGTTTCCCTCAGGGATCCCCTTCACATACCCCATACTCAATACAATCATATGTAAGCAAATCACATGACATGCCTGGCTTCACAGGTTCAACCCCTGCATGATCAGGGCTTTCTCATTTGTCCCACCTTCACCACAGCAGTCTTGAGATCAGAATGCTTTCATCCATTTATCTAATTTCAATCTACAGCAGAAATTAGTAGTTTTAAAAAAGCAATCCAGCAGAACACAAACTTGTTGATATTCTGGGCTGGAAGAACTGTTTTAAGATCTTATAATTCATGTACATTTGCAGCTGGTCATACATTCAGTTTAACAATGAGCTGCTGAAGATGACACAAGGTTTTCTTGTCTTAGGCTGAAAACTTGCTATGACCTTGGCTAACCTTTTTGTTATTAACTGAGAACTGAAGCATCATTTAATCATGAATTCTATAATGAAAATAGTCCAAAAAGCTCTGAAGTAATTAATTATTTACCACCTTAAACCATTTCACTGTGGATGAAAGAAACAGGTTTAGAAATTTATAGCTATGTATGTTTCTCCATGGTCCACTCTTCAAAGGCAAAGAGTGATTTAAAAGCCATTTTTCTTACCATCCCCTTTTTATTATGCTGAATAAGTTGCTCAATTAACTATTTGTTGGCAAAGATATAAAAATCTGAAGTAAAATGTTGTTACTCTCTAAAGGCTTTACCATGTCAATATAGGTCCACCTTTCATATGTACTTAGGTACCTATTGATAATATTTAAATTCACAGCTATGGTGACTTTCCTCCTACAGACAGAAAAAAATAAGTACATATACAGAAGGTTGCAGCAGAAACTAATTGTGTGGTTTTACAGGGTAAAAGCAGGAGAGAACTGAAACAGGCATTAAGCAAACAAAAAACACAAAAAACAGTGGAAATCATTACAGACACTTGGGAACAATATTTTAGAAATGAAAAGGCAGAAATCCCACACCTTCCGAAGAGCCTCTGGCACACATGGAACAGGCCAAAACAAGAGTACCACGCAAAAAGTGGGATAAATTACAGACACTTGAGAACAATATTTTAGAAATGAAAAAGTGGAATTCTCACCTCTTTATCAATCCTTCCAGGCCAAAATGCCTTTTGAACACCACAGAACCAGCATTAAGCAAACAAGAGTACCACAAAAACAGAGGCATGCATTAGAGAAATTTGAGAATAATATTTTAGAAATGAAAAAGTAGAACTCTCACTCCTTTATTAACCCATTCCAGGCCAAAAGGTTACTGGAACACACCAGAACAGGCATTGAACAAGCAAGAGTACCACAAAAAATAGGGGAATGCATTACAGATACTGAAGGACAATATTTTAAAAATTAAAAAGAGGAATTCCCACACCTTTATTAAACCTTTTGAAGCCAAAATACCCCTGGAACAAGCTGGAACAGGCATTAAACAAATAATTGTACATCAAAAAGCAGTGGAACATATATAAGGCATACGAAAATAATGTTTTGGAATTCCAAATGTAGAAAAATTGTGCACATTAACCTGTTTGGGACAAAAATAACTCCAAAACACCCCCAGAACAGGCTGGAATTAGCATTAAACAAACCATAGTACCTCAGAAAACAGTGGGATGCATTCAAGGCACTCCAGAACAATATTTTGGAAATCAAAATACAGAAATAGTATGCACATATTAACTCTTTTCAGGCCAAAATACTTCCAGAATGGAGAGGAGGAAAGATTCCACAGTTAAGTGGCCACATTCCAAACTGAGCAGAGGTTTCCAGAGAGTTGCTGAATAGTTGTTGCTCATGGGTTCAGGAGTGGACAGAACAAACCCTAGGCCAACTAGGCTTCAAATTCACAATAGATCACTTCAATGGTTGTGCAGATGAAAGTCATAGGATATATACTCATTTCCATCTACTCCTACATTCCAGTCATGGAAATAATTCCACCAAGTTTCTGCAATGTCTACTGAATCCTATCTGTCTGCATAAGAAGCTTCTCTTCCTTTTTATTGCCCATGCTTTGGGCATTAGTATATAGGCACCTAAAGCCTCTTACCCTTGTTTCGGTTTTACCTGTCCTTCCCGGAAGGGCCATCACTATTTGCTCTCCTACATTAGAATCCCTATGTTGGACATCTCATTTCCCTTGTGGCTTCAGTTTAAAGATCTCCATTTTAAAGCTCTGACTTCAATTCTTTCCTTTTTTCCCTCTTTCTACAGGATGCCTACCTTCTATGCTGTGATAGTCCATTCTTCGCCATAAACCGCAACTCACAATCTTCTAATCCAAAAGCACCTTCTACCTCTCTCATATTCTTACTTTGACATGTATTTGGATGAATCAACACAGACTGAACCTTACCACTTCTACATTCACAAGACCTACACTTATACATCACTACTTCACCCCATGTACTCCTTTAATATGCTTTTCTAAAGCCCTAAGTTTGCCAAAATGTCCTTTACATATCAGGTATGCTGGAGATACCTCAGGAAACTCCACTACCCATCCATCATCACAATTATCCTTCACTAAAATTTCCCCCCTTTCCTCTCAAACACCTCAGTTGACTCAATCTCCCTTTCTATCCTAACAACCTTTCCCAGCTTAACATTCCTATGTACACTCATCTCCCCAATCTCCTCAGGTGCCTTATCCCTGTTCTTATCCAGCTCAACCTCATCTCTATCAATGTCACATCTGATAGCTGTGTCATATCCAGTTTCATTTTCAGGCTCAGAGTTTATCAGGACCTCTCTAGCTTCACTAGATATCTCAACAACTCCAGTAAGCACCCGAATTCCAACTGAATGTTTACTCTCAGTCACGTTGTACCTTGTTGTCCAGTTCACACATGCATTCAGCCTTTTAGGTCCTAACTATTCCCGTTAAGTGTTTTGTTTCCTGTTCTTTGATAACTTGGTCTATTGATTAAAACAAAAAAAAACCCCAATTCTGGCACGTTGCCCCATTCTCTGGAGGGCAAGAACTGTGTGTGGCCTGAGATCACCTGTGGTGGCATGTAGAGAGCTGGGGGAATGGCATGTCACCTCACATCTGACTCCTGCCTGCTGCCTGCAGCCAGGGCAGAATGTGCATGAAACAAGAGTGCTACAACAAAAACCAACCAACCAACCAAACAAAAACAGTGGCATGCATTCCAGAGGCATTTTGGCCCAGGACAGGTTAATAAAGATGTGAGAGTTACACTTCATTTCTTGAGTGTCTGTAATGTTCTTGAGTGTCTGTAATGCATTTTGCTTTTCTTTCTTTCTTTCTTTCTTTCTTTCTTTCTTTCTTTCTTTCTTTCTTTCTTTCTTTCTTTCTTTCTTTCTTTCTTTCTTTTTGTGGTTCTCTCGTTTGGTTGTTTGGTAGACCAACATTATGTCCATTCCAAGGTTTTCTGGAGGCATAAAGGGATGAGTTACACTTCTTCATTCCTAAATTATTATGCTTGAATATCCTTAATTTACCCCACTGTTTTTTTTCAGTACTCTTGTTTGTTTAATTATTCCAGCCTTTTCCAGGGTGTCCCGGAGGCTTTTTGGCCTGGTAAGGGTTAATAAAGGTATGGGATTTCCACCTTTTCATTTCTAAAATATTGTTCTTGAGTGTCCATAATGCATCACACTTTTTAAAAGTTGTTTGTTTAATGCCCATTCCAAGCCATTCCGGCTTTTACCTTGTCTCATTTTACAGGAATTATTTTTTCCATTTATTCACACATTTATTTGCAATAAGTTCTCACGGGTTAAGACAGCAAAACAATCCCAAAATATCTTACTATATATAACCAACTTGCTTTCCTTGCATATTCCCATACCATGTGTTACTGCCTAGTTTGAACACCACTGAAGCATTCCAAGAAGGTATCTCATAGTTTCCTTATAATAAGACAAGTTGACACCTAATCTGGTCCTCTGTGATGCGATGTGAATAGCAATATTTAGAAGAGGCACCTGTGGCCTTGCTGAGCTTTAAAATGCATCAGGCACAGATAAGGGCTTTTCTATCATCTTGGCATGAAGCTCAAACAATGTTCCATTTGGAACATGCTGACAGACATAATTTATTCTTTTAGCATTTTGGAGAAAAGGGTCAGTGAACAGTTAGCATTCTATTAAGGAGTGCACCCCTGCTGCCAAATATCCTGAATTCAGGATATGAAATTGCACATTCCAGATGCCACTCCAGAAAGAATGAGAAAAAGAACATCAGGAAATGGTATAAAGAAGCTTGTTTCCACGATACTGTCTTTTTATATCAACATGCCAGGCTAAAAATATGGCTTCGTTTATACAGCAGTGTACACATTTTCTCAATAATACAACAACCCTACAAAGTAGACCAGTATTATGCCCACAGTAGAGCTAAGGGAATGAGGCTGAGAATGAGAAGCATACCTGAGGCTACCTACTGGGTCTGTGACTGAGAACGGATTTGATCAGAGAAATACCCAGGTCATTATATGGTTTGCCTTAGCACCAGAGATCAACTCAGTGTTTTATCTGAGCAAAACAGCTGTGAATGAAATTTAAAAATCAGAAAATATCATAATGAAATTTTGCATGACATTTTAAATAATATAATCCCTTGGCCCCTTGGCTTTTTTTTCATATGCCACCTTTACCAAAATTAAATCTTCCTTCAAATGATTTCTGAAGGCATTTGCACTTATTCCCCCTGGATATTCCAAGTATGAATAATGACCTTCCATTGCCTGCTTCTCTCTTGTGAAGACTGGTATTAAAGACACTAAATCCAGTGAAGAGAAGATTATTGTTCTAAGAGAATGTAAGGAATACATAGATACGATTGTGTTCCCCTGAGGCATACAGCAGAACTCAGAGGCCACATGGGGGAGATCAACAACATAAGAAACAGAAACTGCCACTATTGATTGGTTTCAGTTAATGCTCTGAGAATGCTTTTAAAAACGGGATTAGAAGCAAAGGCAATTAATAGGTCTTGCAGCAGACAGGGCTTAGGCACTCCAGGCAAAGAGACTGCAGACCTAGGGTAGCAATAGGAGAAGTTGACTCACAGGAGGGCATTTTAGGCTGGAATAAGACACAACAGGCCAATGTTGGGTATAAACAAGGCCACAGCTTTATTACTTCCCAATGAGAGGGTTGGCACAGCATGGGAAAGGGAGCCTGACCTGGCAGTCAGCAGACTGCATCAAAGCCCATGGAGTCCAGAGGCGCCCTGGGGATCCGCACCATTCCCAGCCAGCAGAGCAGATCCCCTTGCCTACTGAAGTCCTCCCAATGAAAAGCAACCTGTGTGGGGGAGCCAATGGACACCCACCTCCTTTGGCTGCCCCCAGGCTGCCTAGCAATGAACCTCTGGCCTCCCAGCAAGGTAAGCTACACTCACTCATTTGCATGCCACCTCTTATGAAGGCCTCACGTTGAAGGGAATACGATCGCATGCTGACCTCCCTGCCAACGGGTTCCATCCCATGCAAACCCGCAGCTGTGACAAAATATTAAGTATGAAACATCAACCTCAAACACTAGAACAAGGCTGTTTCCACATCAGCATAGGTTGAGTGGGAGGGCAGCTGCTCTGCAGTATCCTGGGTGGTCTGGACCTGTGCACATGGTGCCTTTATAGGTACTGTGGGTCCACACTACCCACTTTGACACTGTGCACATGTGTGTGCAAGGCTCACAACATGAAAGGGCTACTGGGATGGCTGCATCTGCCTTCAGCCAACCCTCTTCAGCATCAACCGGTGGACAAGGTGAGTCTTGGCCGTGCATTATGCACACAGACCAGAGGCATAGTCTCTGTATCACTACATGTCCATGAGAAAGAAAACAGTGTTGATTGTACAATGGTCCATTAAACACTGAGCTGCCAACTGCAGCTGGAAAAATACCTGGAAATATGAAGGTTGTGCTTCGGGAGAGTGGAGTTTGGGGAGGGAAGGAACCTCAGCAGAGATGTGATTCTATAGAATCCATCCTATCAAGCTGCCGTTCCCTCAACTGGTTTCTGTAACTCCAGGCCACTACCAGGGAGGGAGGGGGTTGATAACCTTAATAAGCAGCTTCCAATGGTTCAGGAGCTAATCTAGAACAAAAGACTTGGAAATCTCTTCACAGCAGAGCATCTGGAAGTTTACTGATCATAGCACCCATTTGTCAAGTTGTATTTTATCAGCAGGACAGTAAGCAATGTTCCACAGTAATACCAACGACCAAGTGGGCCTTTGAGGTTTGTACAGGGAGCTCTTGAAGGTTCTGTGGTTTCCACCTTTAGTTTGGATGTTCCCACATATTGGGCTGTACCTCCTAAGGGATATAGAATATCCACTGAGCCAGTAGTTACCAATCCTTTGTATGGATAAACATTGAAATGGGTTCTGTACTTTCTGATGGAGCTGCTTCATGGAGCTTTGCCATGGCAATAGGCATCATGGGTGTTGGATCAGTACTAGCAAAGGTTAGAGTGGTTGACAGTAGACTGAACTCTGTTTTTTTTAAATGCCTCCCTCTTGCAGAGAGGTGGGTTACACTGCCATGGTGATGCACTGACCCAGTGAGGTGATATTGTGCCAGGAGATCTAGGAGAGGAACCCCTGAAAGAATGTGTCCCAGTGCTCAGTGTTTATGCATAACCATAGCTGTCCCTGTCACCTTCCTACTCCAGGACACCATTATGGATTTTATGGGGTGTACCTCCAGTCATGATTGAAAAGCTTATTAGCTGCTTTCTAACCTATGGCTATAGGTCCAACATACAATTAAGACTAGAAATATAGCCATATAATTTCTGACTTTGAGGTATGTAGGTTCTCCAAACTCTTTATTTTGGCTGCAATATATCTTCAGATCTACTTTCAGGTCTGTTTGCCCCTTGTGAGTAATAACTCTAACTGCAGTTCTTTATCTCCCTCTTACTTGTTAGAGGGCATGCACCAGTACACCACCTAAGTAACACGTTTAACTCCTAATGGCTAAAAAGAAGTGAGAAAAATTACATTGTCCTCCTTGATTATTACAGAGCACAGAGCAGACTCATACATCAGCCCTTCCCCCTTTGTATCTTCCCATTTTCTAGACTTTTATGTGAGCTTTGTTGGGTAGATTCAAGGAGAAATTTCTCTAAGAATGTAATGGCAAAGGGACATTTAAATAAATATATAAGTTTAATAATAAATTTAAAAAATAAGATTGGGGCTGTTTGATGTTTCACAGACCTCCCTCCACTTCCTTTTCTTTGGATCCCCCCGACCTATTCATTAGTTATGCCATCTTCAATCTAGATAGCTGGTGGAGGCAGCTAAGAGGGTAAGGAGGGGGAATCAGATTTTAACTATGTTAGTATTGTATGCTACTGTAACATTTTATTGTGTATATGTTTTACTGATGTGACGTTTTATATATAGAAGTTTTATATATAGAAGTTAAATAAAACATTTGAATAAGAACAAACTTTTGAAACACTGACAGAGAAGGGGCCACCAAACTATCATTCTATATGGCTGCATAACTTGCCCCTAAGATGAGAACATGTTTGTTCTGTGTCTTGTAGGATACATATTGCATAATAGATGCATTTGCTCATGTGGTATACTGAATTATTTTATAATATGTAATATGGAATTATTTTATAACTAGTATCAAAGCCTATTTTAAAAATGGGCTTTGAAAGGGGCGGCAGGCAGGAGGGCATGAGAGGGTGGCCCGCAAAGTGGGCTAAAGGGAGTGGGAAGCAGCGGCAGCGGCAACAGGGCTTTGCAGTCTGCATGGAGGCTGCAAACACCCCCCCCCCCCGCTCTCTCCCAGCAGGAACATACCTGCAGGCTGCAAAGCCCTGTTGCTACCTCTCTCCTCGTGGGCAACTATGGAGGCCACAGGGACAAGGCTTCTAGCAGGCAAGGAGAGAGGGTGGGAGCTGTAGGGGGAGGGCCAATCAGGGTAGACCTGGACGGACAGTCTCTCCCAGAAGGCTGTTTCCCAAATATATAAGGGAGTGAAATAGTGTTAAGGGTGCCATAATTCAAATGCTCTTTTTATTGTTCAGGTGTTTTAATGTTTTTTTATGTCCACTGCCTTGGGGACATTGATCATGTGGAAAGGTAGCATAAAAATGTTTTAAATAAATAAATGTAACTTTTTATATCAAAGGCCAGTTCAGTTTTTTTCTATGGGTGTGAGTGATTAATTCAAATGCCACTATTAATTTTTGTATTGCCCACAAAGGAGATATGCAACACAGGAAAATGATATGCCATAACAGGTGTAATAGGTGATCGATAATTCCTGGTTTAGATGTATATGAAAACATAATTTTAGAAAATGACTTGTTTTTTGTTTTTAGAGAAGAGCAGAGAAGACATATTTTCAAGCAACTCCTCCATGCCAGGTTGTGGATTTAGCAAGAAATAGTAAATTACACTGAAGTTTTCGGTAGAACAAAGTTTGAGTCTAGTGCCACTTGTAAGACCAGCAGTTTTATACAAGATAGAAGATTCAGGTGGGTAGCTGTGTTGGTCTGAAGTAGCAGAACAAAATTTGTGTACGTGCACACTTGAACACAAAAGCTCACACCATGAATAAAATATCGTTGGTGCCATTGGTCTCGAATTTAGTTTTATTCAAGGTATAAGCTTTAATGTGTATGTGCACTACGTTAAATACCAGGCCAAAATTTAATATTCAATGAAACCCCAAAAGGCATTCAGTAATTAACCAGCTCCCTACACATTATGCAAATGTGACCTGTCAGCTGATGTTTTTTTTTAATTTTTCATGCATATTTTTCAAATTCAAAAAATTATTTGTGTTCGGTATCACATAAGCTGAATCTGATCCTTCTCTGGCCCAGAAACAGGGCATTATTTTTCATCAGGAAGTTGGAAACCCTGGCCTTGAGGTCTGATTGCCTCATCTAGACATAGATAAAAAGCTTAAGGAATTGTTGTGTGATATGGCACACACCTTTGACTGTGAGGAACCAAGAGAAGTTACACTAACAGCTACCAGGCTTAGAGAAGGACCATATGTGACACATGATGATAAAGAAATAACACCTCGATTACTAGGTCATGTATGTATTATGTGTGGGGAGCTGGTTGATTAATTCAAGTTTCTTTGAATATTAAATTCTGGTCTGGTATTTAACATAGTGTCTTGCCTTCTTATTTACTGGATGTTATGTATCATATTAAGAGGAGAGGTGAGCAGAAGTTTATAAAATAGTGAACTGTAAGGAATGAGTGAATCAACAATTGTTCTCTGTCTCTCAGAAAAGTAGACCTGGAGGATTATGCCGGGAACTTACTGGCAATGGTATGTACACTCCACCTGGTATGTACACTCCACTTTTGATGGACAGTAAAAAGGCTTTAATCCCATCTGAGAACCTTGAGTGGCAGGGGATTCAAATGGAATTCTTCAGGAGAGAGTCAGGAGTGGCAGTTGAGGGTTGACCGATAACAGTGAGAGAATGAAGGAGTGGGAAGTGTCTTTCTATCACATAACTAATTTTTAAGGGAAAATTGAAGTCATGACCACTTTTTATCTATGTTGGTACAATCATGGATTTATGATGCATCCAGCACTGGCAATGAGCATTGGCTCACTCTCATCCCACAAAATGACAGCAGTGTAGGAAGATATGAATAGTGGTCTGACTGCAATGATCAATGAAGAGTCTGAGCCAAATGAGGCTTAGAGGGTCTGGCAGAGTTGCTTGTCCTCAGCTGTCAGGAACTCATTAGGGCAGTGGCCCACCAGGAAATTTCCATGTGAGCTGAACGGCCAACCTGCCCCTGTTTAGAAGGGTATAAGCTTGCCTGGGATATCTCTGTACGAGATTGGTGGGGCTTGTCTAATGTTGGGTGAATGAATAGGTAAAGTGATATTTGAACTGGGAACTTCCTGACTTCATAGTTTTAACCATTAAACTACCCTGGCTATGTAGTACAGTTTAAGCATGTTATTAGAAGAATGTAAGGCATTATGTCATAGACTGAGTTTGGATGGGATTGAAGCATTTATTTTCCACTAAGGCAGGAAAAAGACAGGTGGTAATTTGAACATGCACTTTCCAGCAAATGTGTATTCAGACCACTTCTAACATTCTTCAGGAGCTTATGTCTGTTTTGACCTTCACTCACTTTCTCTTTTGCTCTCTTGTGCTGGAATTTCATTTGCAACCCAAACTGGCACTGTGTTTATTTCAGGTCTTAAAGGGGTGAAGTGAAAAATCTAATTAGACATCACATTAGAAAACACCAGGAATGTTCCTTAATTAACATGCTGGTTCCAATAAAACCTTTAATTTAAGAAGTAGGGCAACAGTAATTTGTCATCCTTTGACTAATGACATCAAATCTGCCAGTTATTTATTGAATGGAATATTGTGTCTATGATAGATGAGAGGAAATTGATAATTTGCACCAGTAGTAATTAAAGTCTCTTAAAATTGTATTAGTACATATGCAACTTTTAGAGAATAAGTGCTACAGTTAAATCATTATCTGTGTATAAAATGAAAACCCAAAAAAGTGAGACAATATAAAACAACAGGAAAGAAAGTGAGAAGGAAAAACTCTATTGTCTGAACTTAGAATCTCTCTCTGAGGCAAGTCCACCATAACCATTTATTATTCCTGATTTATAGATGGAACTTGAGCAAAAGTACTTCCTAAAAAGGGGTACTCTGATAAAGTTATGAACACTCTTGTTTCTGCTAGAAAGAAGTCCACAAACAGCATCTATGAATATACATGGAAAGTGTTTCAAAGATGGTGTAGCAGAAAATGTATCTGCGTCTCCGGGAGTGGGGAGAGTTCTTTCATTTCTGCAGGATGGTCTTGGCCAGGGTCTTAGACTTTCAGCCTTGAGGAGATGAGTTGCAGCCATATCTAGAGTCATCCTATTTTTACAAAAGAAATGTCTTTCTAGGCATCCACATGTTTACAGTTTCTGTGAGGTGCATCCCTGCTTTCTCCTCCAGTACAAAATAGATTCCCGACATGTTGATTAAACATCGTTCTCAATGCCTTAATAAAAGCACCATTTGAACCAATAATGGACATTTCCATCAAGGACCTGAGGCTCAAGACCTTATTCTAAGTAGCAGTAACTTCAGCAAGAAGAATCTCCAGTCCTAAATTCTGTGTTTTCCATAAGGATAAGGTCACTCTGAGATTAGACTCTTCCTTTATCTCAAAGATTAACTCTTCCTTCCATAGGAATCAGGAAATTGACTTTCCCACCTTCTGCCCAAACCCCAAACATAGGCTGGAAAAAATTTGGCATATTCTCGATGTACAAAGAGCCCATAAGGGTTTTCTTATAAGAACTGCAGACTTTTGTAAATCCTATGCCTGAAGGAGTGCATAGATCAAACCTATAAAGCTGTTGGTATCCAGGTTCCTGACAATATAATAGCACATTCTATTCACAGTGGAGCCACCACAACAGCATTGGGAAATCTAGCTTCTGTGGAGCAAATATGTGAAGCACTGGCCTAGTCTTCTGTCTCCACATTTATTAGGCACTACAAGGTCGATATGTACAGTTCTGCAGATGTGGGTTTTGGCAGGCTTGTCCTGCAGCAAGTCATCAAAGACTAAGCAACTACCCACCCTTGAAGACACTGCTCAGGGAGATCCCAAGATGTCTTCTGCCTCTGGGGGAGAATGACCAGTAGTTTTACCTGTGAGCGGTCCTTCACCCCAAAGGTATAGGAAGACATCTTCATCCCTTCCTAGAAGTTGTTCAGTGTTGTAATTTTAAACAATTTCTGCTAGCTCCAGCGTTATTCCAGTTCAAATCTGTTCTCCAGACATCCTAGTGTTCCTTCCAAATTGCATTATTATATGTAACTGAATAATTTTTTGCAGAGTTCTTTCTCTTGACTAAGTTCTTACAGTGTTCAGTGTTTGGGTTAGAGGACATTACATTGTGTCCTGGTGCTGGAAGTATCAAACTGGGTTACATGGCATACCCTCTACTGGCAACAGGGGCAGGGGGAAGTCTTCTGCCTCCCTGAAGCTGAGGATGGAAACAACCCCAAGATGTCTTCCTATACCTCTGAGGAGAAGAACCCTCACAGTTAAGACTAAGGGTGTTTGTATTATTTGTTTTGGGAACTTTCTTATTCTGAAAGAAAGTAGCACTTGAAAAAGTTCAGCACGAGGGTAGATATTTCTATATTTTAGGTGGATAGAAGCTACAATGGCTTGGTTGACTAGTTCAGCTATTCTTAACCCTTTTTTTGGCCATGGCCTTTTTAGGAGCTCTTCTCATGCTCTAGGGTCCTCTGTGATAAGCTGGCCATTTGAGCAATGAACCTAAGCTAAGAGTGAACTCACTATACTCAATATACCTTGCTTTATATATATGCAAGCCATATTTCTAGAATATTCAGCCTAGAAAAGCATGTAAGTTCTTTTTTTCTTGAATGCATTAATACAAGCATGCACAAAAATGCATCCATTATTTCTTTTTATTTCCCTGGATAAAGGTAAAACTTTCATTAATGAAAAGGTATTTCATTGGCTCAATTCCCAGGGCCCCCCATAAATCCTTTGGGCTCTCCTCGCATTTTTCAGTCTGTGGCCCCCTTCAAATGTACCAGGACCCCCCAGGGGACCATGTGACCCCTATTGAGAATGCTTGGACTAGCCCTATAAGCAGGAATGCCACATCTGGCTCACTGCTCTGCATTTCCACCTTGTGGATCTGCTATTTCTTCCTTAGAACATAGCTGGCTGCCCTTAAGCAGGCCTTTGAATGAGCAGCCTACCTTTCATTTACCATGGATACCTTGAATGCCTTGCAGGGCAATCCAGTATCTATTTCCTGAATCATCAAAATCGCTAAACTTGAGACAAGCAAAGGTAGACCAGATGTCCATGGAAATGGAAGCATTGACAGAATAAATAAGAAAGACATACTAAAGAACACGAAGCAGTAGCAGCTATGGACATGGGGCTGCCTTCCAGGTTGCTGCCTTGATATCTGCCTTGCCTCAAGGAGATTTATGTTAATAGAATGTCTCCTCTCAGTCTCTATTTCTGATTTGCACTTTATTATCATTCAAATTAATGCATTGATTCTGTGGCCTGAATTAATGCTAACTAAACTTTGCTATTTTCTTTCCTCAGAAATAAATCTCTAGTCTTGTCTCTCCAGTAGAAAGTGATTAAGGATGTTAGGAACATGAATCCCTTTAGAGACAGAAAATAGATACTATACTCACAGTAAATTAGTCGGTGATGCAGTGTGTGTATAATGGGGACACAACTTTTACCATGGTGAATGGCAATGCTTAGTGCATTGGACAGTGTTGACAACAACCCCATTGCTACTTTGCTTACTAATCCATTCTGCAGAAACCAGTAACTTTACACATTAAGAGTATTTATTGCTCACAATAAAATACACTAATGGTATTCAATGTATCTAGATACTAAAGTACAGCTCTTGTCTTCTGAGGGCAGGCTATTAAACTCAATTAAAATAAGATGCACCATATCAAGAAGATCAGAAAAGGCTTTTACACAATTAACACTTGAATAATTAAGACAATACCTCCCCAAAAGGCATAAATAAAAACTATGAAGATGTTGATGATTACTGATCAAGAAAATCTGGTTCTTGTTGCAAAATCCCAAAATAAACCCTCTTATATAAATCAAGAGTGGTAAGTGGCAGAAATGCTGTCTGAAGCTGTCTGTCCATGAGATTGGGAGTTCGATCCCAGCAGCCAGCTCAAGGTTGACTCAGCCTTCCATCCTTCCGAGGTCGGTAAAATGAGTACCCAGCTTGCTGGGGGGTAAAATGGTAATGACTGCGGAAGGCACTGGCAAGGCCACCCTGTATTGAGTCTGCCATGAAAATGCTGGAGGGCGTCACTCCAAGGGTCAGACATGTCTCGGTGCTTGCACAGGGGATACCTTTACCTTTTATATAAATCCATCCTCACTGCAGCACATGAATCCATGACGTTGACAGTACTGAGTCAGATCATTGAACTATCAGTGCTGTCTACTCTGTCTGCTCTGACTAGTATCAGCTCTCCTATGTCCAACTGGACATGCTGAGGACTCAACTCAAGACCCAATGCAATTTGCCATAATTCAAAAGTGTTGGAGAAACCAGCAACCTGCCCTCATGTAACCCCTATACCCACACTCAGCAAGTGCCATGACAAGGGATCTGATAGCCACAGAAGTAGGAGAAGTGCATGTGTCACTGCTAAGGATGATGGTCAGGAGACCATTGTGGATGGCTTCCAACCCCAGCTGGGGAAAAAGCCCATTCACCCTATCCAGCCACCCTTACATTACAGCAAAGGGCAGGTCCAAACAACACTGAGGTTGGTAGTTGGGGGAATATCAGGCCACGCCCAGGAAGTGCATTGCTAATGGCAAGGTAGTCGGGGGAAGGAAGGTCAGGATAACTCCAGGAGGTACACAGCCAATGGGGGAGGGGCCAGACAGACAGACAGACAGGACACCAAAGAAGGAAATCACAGTTATCAATGGGAAAAGAAATCTTTAAGAATTATTCAGAAAGAAGATGGTAAATATATACACACATACATTACCTTTATTGGCATAAAGTGGTAAATATATTATAGGAGAGCTTGCTAAAGACATGTTTCGAGTGTACAGATAGATTTCTTCACTCTCGCCCCTAACTTCTTTAATAAATGCTCAATTTAAACAAGGGAAAATAAAATAATGGCAAAATGTTAAGATGGAAGGAAAGACTATACCTTGGCTAATTTATTATCAGATAGTCTCAGAATTGAAAGAACAACTTGAGAAAGAAGGTAGTTATCTGAGAGAAAAAAATGTTTATGAAAACCTGATTATTGGTGATATAAAGCAGGGGTAGTCAACCTGTGGTCCTCCAGATGTTCATGGACCACAATTCCCATGAGCCCCCAACAGCAAGTGCTGGCAGGGGCTCATGGGAATTGTAGTCCATGGACATCTGGAGGACCACAGGTTGACTACCCCTGATATAAAGCATTTGTTAGGTAAAATCTACAACTTGTTATTGCAATCTGATTCCAAAATAGACCAAATCAAAGACTGTATAATAAAATGGGCTCAAAATATTGAAGACAGCATAAGCTTAGATCAGCCTTTCTCAACGTTTTTTATCATTAAGAAACCCCTGAAACATTCTTCAGACTTCAAGAAACCCCAGAAGTGGCACAATCATGCAGAATATGGTTAGCAAGCATAGCTGTGTATATGCCCACCCACGGCCCTTCCCCTTCCCATCCGCTCTAGGTCTATCATTGGCCATTGGGGGACAGTTGACATGACCATATATGGTCATATCATCCAACAAATGATAAACAAATTTCTTCTATGTATAAAAATTAAATTAACTCCCACCCATTCAGGAAACCCTTCCAGGGCCATCAAGAAACCCCAGGATAACACAAAACCCTGGTTGAGAAAGCCTGGCTTAGATCAATGGGTGGGATTGTGGGTTAATTAGTTGAAATTTATTGGTATAAAATGTTTTTAGATGGTATATTGTCCTTCAAGTTATTGCAAGCATTAATAAGAGTTACAATGATAAATCCTGGAAATGTCAAAATATAAATGCATCATTTTATTATATGTGGCATCAGAAAGCTATGAAATATTGGGTTAGGATCCATGATGAGATGCAAAAGATAGTGAAAGTTATATTTGTGCTGGATCCAAAATGTATGTTATTAAATATGGCACTGAATAATGTTAAAATGTATCATGAACTTGTAAAATGCATGGTAACAGTTGCTAGTATCCTTTATTGAGATGGGGAAAAGAATCAACACCAGGTATTACAGATTGGTTAAATAAACTGATGGAAAATGGGACAATGGCGAAAATTACATGTCTGATACACAGCAAATTAATATAGGAATTTAGAAGAATATGGAGGCTAATATTAGACCATATTGGACAGTAGAACCTAAGCTGAAAAGAAAAAAGCAATCTTCAGATTGTATATGTTAACTATGAGGTTAACACAGTTTCTGGTCTGTCACTTTTATAGATGATATAAAAGAACTGGATATGTAAGCTCTATTAATATGTTGTTTTTCTTCTAAATAGTAGTTGCAGTATACAACTATAAACAGTATTCCTTTTTCTTTTCTGTATCTTTCTAAATAAATAAAATATATGTTAAAAAAGGCAGGAACACTGGCCATCAGAAGGAATCAGGGGTGTAGCTACCAGGGGAGAAAGGGAAATAAAAGGAGGTTCCAGTCATCAGGCCAGCAAAAAAGTAAAGTTACTGATCCAGGATGCAGGTTGGGGAGTTGAGTAGCCAGGGAGAGGAGGATTTTGAAGGAACCAAGTCCCTCCTTTCCCATTTTGACACCCAGCAAACCTCCCAATGATGGTAGAAAGCAACACCCCCCTAGAGGGCTCAGCCAGGGCATGACACGATAACTACATTACCAAAACAGACTTTATGATTTTCATTGACCTTGCATAAACAATAGACAATACTCTGCCCTGCTTAAAATTCTTCCAAAGAAACCTCTTCTTCTCTCGTGTTGGGGGAAAAATCCTATAGTGCTTCTAAAATGTATAGGTGGGTTTAAAAACTTGTGGCCAGCTAATTTCTCTGTTATACAACTGTATCGATTCTCTCCTGATTATGAGGTATTTGGGGGAAAATAGCTTCCTCTGTACAGGTGCTTATCTATTCTTACTATTATTATTTCTTCTGTTGACTATGTCATTCTAAGAATATTTTTAAGGATTAAGCCCCATTGAGAATATCCAATAAAATTTAGTAACACTAACTCTATTACAATTGTTGGGGAATTCCAATGACTACCAGAAAATGGGTTCAGTTTTCTAAAAATGTGGATCTTTATAAGGCATTGACTATGGAGAGAAGACAGAACTTGATACAGCAGGATAGGCTATATTACACATATGTAAATTAATCTGGAATGAAATCCAGCTGTATCACAGGCATTGGAACAAATCATTTTAGAATTATCACCGCTCCTATTTTTTATTACTGTCATTCCCAACAGTTTTGAAATATGAACTATTTAGGAATCTGATCTTTTGTTCAATTTTCATTAAAAATGATATAAAATTTTCTCTTCACCTGGGTTTTCTTCATTCAGATTATTAGCAAGTAAGGCAAGATGCCAAAGGCTGGGCTTTCTAGATCAAAGCAAAGCAGTTCACAATAAAGCTCCTCTAGGTAAAAAGTACCATAACAGGAAATGGTTAACATAAACAATTGAAATATGATTTGTTGAAGGCTACTGGCAATCAAACAAATCAGTTTTGCAGGTATTTACAGTCTTTGCGAGTATTTTTAAATAGCAGTAAAAAGAAACTCCTTTTTCGTTGTTTGAGAAACCATATGTATGCAATTTGGATGCATAAATTATCATTTTTGACCACACACATGTGGAAGTTTTAATCTCAGATTCCTCTCCATTCTTTCATTTCTTGTACATTTATTGCAACCAAGTAACAAGGTGTGATATACAGGTTATGAATTAAATTGAGATCTGTCCAGGTGGGAAAGTAAGATGTCCTTCACTTTGATTTAGTTAAAGCTTCTGACTTTGGAAACACCACATGCATATCAATCATTCACTTTGAAGGCATTCTCTCTTCCCAAGCTCATTTTTAAAAATAAAGTGACAAAAAGACAGCAATAAGCCTCAGGAGGGCCTCTTTCACATGAGTGATGTGGAATCAGCGGCAAATGTTTCAGTAAGGCACAGAATTTGAACCCTGTATGGATTTTTATTAGTATTGTACCATCTTCGATATTTACTTTTAACAAGAAAATTGTACATGCTACACTGTTTCCACTGTTCTTTTCCTTAAAAAGATTATTTTCAGTAGTTTCTTTTTGCTACTTCAATCCAGCTTTCAGTCCTATTTTCTGAACCAAAAACAGTGTTTATTCTTGGAGAATTTTCGGAAGTAGGTCTATTGAATTTGGCGAGTCCTAGGAAAATATTCTTAGGACTGCACTGATAGTCACATATTGTAATCCCAGGACCCATCAATATGCTTCCAAAGATCTTGTGAACCAAGTGATAGAAAAGGTTCTGCTTCTGGCTCCCTGGCAGTAGCTATTGGCCACAACTCCAGCATTGGCATCCAATAGGTCCCAGGGACTGATTAGGAGCATTGGGACTTCCAGACAGACCTGGAAGCTGGAGGTCCTACTTGGATCCAATCATCTGGAATTTATTGATGCACTGCCAAGGGGCTGGCCTCATTAATCATCTCTGGCTCCCCCCCCCCTTGGTTTTATAATTTTCAGTATTATGCATTATTTGGAAGGGGGATTAAGCCACAATGGATCTTGGGTCATTCAGCAATATACCCAGTTAGGGAGCTGTTACCCAGTTTTAGATCTCAGATGGCAAAGGAACCATGCACTGGCTTTGTCCAGTGGGACTTGCCATGACATGTAGTTGCCTCAGTAGATGGGCTGGGGTGATGGTTGGTTGACCAGTCAACAGGCAGGTCACATGATGCTGGATTAAGATGACCAGATTGTCCCACTTTTGGAGGGACATCTGGGGGTACCTGACAAATTGTACTTATGTTGAAATTAAACTATATATATTACAATACTATTTTTGTGTTCTATGCATTCTATGAAACTTTTTGTTGCTCTATATAGACCAAATGTATAATCAAGAACTCCCCCTGGTCAATGGTGTCCCGTTTTACCAATGTTAAAATCTGGTCACCTTATGATGGATCCATGCCATATGCTGGACCAAATGTTCCTTTGATTCTACTCAGTAAAACTTGTAACCTGTTTTTCCTCCAGCAATGTGTCTGTTCATTTATTCTCCCCTTGCTCCCTGTCTTGGCCCATGGACTGCAATCAGGTATGGAGCTAACAACATGTAATGGACAGGAAGGTAGGTCACTACGGGGGGAAAATGTGAAAATATTTCCATGAAGATAAATTCAATTTGTTATCATTTCAAAGACCCATTATGCATGGGGGTTTTAGCGCACATTCGGGGTGGAATGGCGGCGACTAAAATCACCGATAACGCACGGAGCTGGCTGCAACTGGCCGCAGCTTCGGTGCATGCCGCCGAAAAAGCCGCATCAGTGAAACGTGGAAGAAAGCGCAACTTCCGGGTGACCGGGGCGCAACCAGAAGCGGCGCCCGGATCGCCGCGTGCATAATCGGTTACTCTGGGTTTTGCCGCCATCGCGCCCCGCCCCGTACATAACCGGTATGCGTCACGTCTTCCCCCTCCGCGTTTTCCATGTGACCCGAAATCGCCATTTCGGCGGCCGTGCATAATGGGCCAAAGTGATCATCCTACTCCCATTGACCACCCCTTTTCTCCACTGCTCATGCTGCTGTCACTCTTGATATCTGCCACTCCTCTTCATGCGTTGTTACCACCACCATTACACCAGGCTACTATCACATGAATGGGCATTATGGAATATTAAAAGTATGTGCAAAAAATTGATGATTATGCTATATGTGTCCCGTGCTCTGCAGGCAGGCCTGGTCAGATATTCTTTGGAATAGCACCTTCAGGCCTGGAGAGATGGAAACTTAGCCAGGAGGTGGAATCAGGGAGCTGGAGCATGTGGCTTGCACCAAATAAAATAATAGAATAAAATTATAGAACTGTCAGGATCCTTTGTGCAAGAGAATTCCATCCAAACTGGACAGAAACATAATCTTTCCTACAAGAAATGTGCTGTGAATGTAATTGATGATATAAAACAAGTCTCCCCTATCCTGCATTGGTTTTTCCTACCTAAATGAAAAACTTTACCTTTGTCCCCATTAAATTTCATTTTATTTAGTTTAGACCACTTCTTGAGCCTATCAAGAATATACTGTATTCTGATTCTGTCTTCTATTGTGTTTGCGACCCCTCCCAGTATCATTTGCAAATTTAATGTACCCCTTCTAATCCCTCATCCAAATCATTTATAAATATGTTGAACAACACAGGCCCCAGGACATATCCCTGGGGCACTCCACTTGTCATTCTTCTCCATTTACAAGGACTCTTTGGGTACGATATGTCAACCAGTTATCAATCCACCTGACAGGATTTGGATCCATACCACATTTTACCAACTTGTCAACAAGATTATCATGTGGAACCTTATCAAAAGCTTTACTGAAATCCAGATAAACTATGTCCACAGCATTCCCCTGATCCAGCAAGGTAGTCACTTTCTCAAAAAAAGAGATAAGGTTGGTCTGACATGACTTGTTCTTGCGAAACCCATGCTGAGTCTTAGAAATCACAGCTCTCAGTTCCAGCTGCTCAAGGACCAAGTGTTTGATTATTTGTTCCAAAATTTTGCCATCTATAGATGTCAAGCTGTTGATAATGTCAAGCTGTTGATAATAAGCTGTTGATGTCAAGGGTTGATAATTACCCAGATCCTCCTTTTTCCCCTTCTTGAAGATGGGATCAACATTTGCCCGCCTCCCATCATCTGGCACCTCACCCGTTCTCCAAGAAGTGTCAAAAATAATGGACAGAGGTTCAGAGATGACATCTGAAAGTTCTTTTAGTACCCTTGGATGCAGTTCATCCGGCCCAGAAGACTTTGTTTCATTTAAAGAAACTAGGTGTTTGTGGACTCCCCCTACAATTATTGGTTATTTGTTTATACTCATACTATTGGTTATTTGTTTATACTCATAATAAGGCCTTCCTTCCATTTCCTAATTGACTCTTTTTTATTCCTCAAATCTTTTGACAACTGCTTATGGAGTCAACTTGGCTTCCTTAGGCTCCTTCCATCTTTTCTTCTCAAGGGAACTGTTTGTGATTGAGCCTTCAGTATTTCACTTTTAAGAAACTCCCAGTCCTCTTGGACTCCCATCTCTTTAAGTCTTTCTGACCACAGACTCTACACAACATATCTTTAAGTCTGTGAAAATCAGCTTTTCTAAAGTCCAGTCTAAACGTACAAATTGAAATCCTTCCCTCTGTTTGAAATGTGAAAGGCTTGATCCTTCATGGGAAGCGTACAGTGCCTTTACATTCCATCTAAGTTGGACAGAAAACAACAAAAAAAGTCACAGCATAGAGATGTATTTCCAATTGAAACAACAGAAATTAAATTCGCTTATACATTTTGATTCCCATTAATTTTCCTTTCAAAAATGTTCAGCTAATATTTTTCATTCATTTTGAAGGGAATTTACATCCCTAAAAGATCTCAAACACAGTCTGGAGATATGCTACCTCTAAATGCTTAGAACCTGAATATTTCATGTGGACTTTTGAAAGCTGGAAATATTCTTCCATGTTTAATCAAGCGTGGGGGGGGGGGTGAACATTAAAGATCAGGTGCCTGGCCAAAATCAGCCCTATAGGGCTTACTCAGGGCTCCAGCAAGCAAACAAGAGTCACATTTCTCCACATTATTGCTGACTCGTTGAGCCATGTTCCCAATACTTTATCAAGTATTAGAGAAGGAACAAATTCAACAATAAACTTCTATCCCCTAAGGCCCAAAACAATAGTGTTAGAAACCTGCTTAGTTGCAGAAGATTTGCTATAATTATAGACAGCAAGTCTATTATAGTTATGCAGATCAAACTAGGAGATGGACAAAAAGAGAAAAATTAATGGTACTATTTAAATTTAAAATGAGAAAAATATTAAAACCATTCACATTTCAGTGTTTACTATCACTCTGGTATTATTTGGGAAGTAATTGTAACCGAGTCATTGATTTTGTGTTTTCAAAAGTTATGCTCAATGAGCATAGCTTTGTATTATGTGTGCTCTATTAATATTCCCTTTAGCAAGGGAGTGATTATCTCTTCAAATTATAAAGCAGAAGTTGCATAATAAAATTTCAACTTCTATATCTGTCAGAGCCCATTCACAGCATCCTGTAATAGTCTAGTGCAACCAAAAATATTACTTCACATGTAGATGGAAGCAAGAATACCCAAAATATCTAAACAAGTGCTGTATTCCCAAGAAAGCCTTGGGCTTCTCAATTAGCAGTCCATCCAAACTAGTAAAAAGCAGGGATGCTGCAGACTTTACACATAATGTGTTCCAAAATGAAACACTATGCCCTTCGGTAAAGGTCCCCATAAGCTTATATTGTGATGGCATGTAATTTAAAACAGGCAACATATGGAGGGATTTTTTGGCTATGCCTTTAATGCCTTCCACTGTTGGACCATGTGTGTAACTTATTGGTAAAGAGCAGATAAGTGATCCACCCTAATGTTATCGTCTATGCAACCCTTTCTTTTCTACTATATAGGAGACTACCCATTACTTATTTTTATGTTTCCTTACAACCAAGTTACAGTACATGTATGTGGTCATTCCTATTTGCACTCACAGTTCTTGGCCTTTGGGGACCTAGGTCTTTATATATACATATTGCAAAGTGGTGTGATATTGCAACAAAAATAATGGAGCAGGTTTTAAAGGGGGTGATCTGCAATCATCTGAAGGACAATTTGTTGACTCAAGGAAGTCAACACGGATTGGTCTCCAATAGGGCTTGCCAGATCAATCTGGTTTCCTTCTTTGACTGAGAAGTTTACTAGATCATAGAAATTCAGGTCATGTTGTTTCCCTGGATTTCAGTAAGGCTTTTGACAAAGTTCCCCATGATGTTCTGACGGTATACTGGAGGACTGCAGACTGGATTTTTGGATGCTTAGGTGGATAGCAAATTGGTTAGAAAACCGTATCCAATAAGTAGTGGATGATCCAGGTCCCGAGGACCAAGCCCTATGAGGAAAGGCTGAGGGACCTTGGAATGTTTCTACTGGAGAACAGGAGGTTGAGAGGGCACATGATTGCTGCCTTTTAGTGTTTGAAAGATTGTCAGTTAGAGGAGGGCATGGAGTGGTGCCTGTTGGCAACAGAGGTTAGGACCCACAGGAATGGCTTTAAACTGCAAATAGAATGGAAGAAGAAGAAGAAGAAGCAGAAGCAGAAGAAGAAGAAGAAGAAGAAGAAGAAGAAGAAGGAGTTGGTTCTTATATGCTGCTTTTCTCTACCCAAAAGAGTCTCAAAGCGGCTTACAGTCACCTTCCCTTTCCTCTCCCGATAACAGACACCCTGTGAGGTGGGTGAGGCTGAGAGAGCCCTGATATTACTGCTCGGTCAGAACAGCTTTATCAGGGCTGTGGTGAGCCCAAAGTCACCCAGCTGGCTGCATGTGGGGGAGTGCAGAATCAAACCCAACATGCCAGATTAGAAGTCCGCACTCCTAACCACTACACCAAACTAGCTATATATCAGGAAAAAAATTCACAAAGTAGTTCAGTAGTGGAATTGGCTGCCTAAGGAGGTTATGGCAGTCTTTGAGCGGCAGCAGGACAGATACTTATCATGAATGCATTAGGCTGATCCTGCATTAAGCAGGGGGATGGATTAGATGGCTAATATGGCCCCTTCCAACTCTATGATTGTACGATTCTATGATTCTAAGTTCCTATCTTGTACCGGGAGTATCCTGTGATGGTTCTGGAAGTCAGATCATCTTATTTGCTAGCTTTGGGATTCAAGAAACTTATCTCCTTAGCTAATATTTCTTCGGGGCAACAGCTAACTGTTTATTGGAGATGGTCTTGGTATTGTGATGATCTAAAACATAATGACAATATGTGACGAGATATGTTGGTACTCAGATTAGTTTTTGCCCTTACAATTAATTTGTGGAGACCAGTTTGCTATGTGTAATAGCTCTTATAATAATTCTGTAATATTTGACCTCTATTGTCACAAAAACTGTCCATTGTTTTGTGACTGAAATCCAGAATGATTTCAAAAAATCAAGATAGTTTGCTTTGGAGATGAACTTTGCTGCAAAAAGATTCCTCATTTTTACATTGTAACTAGTTTTAGCTGATCACTGATCTGTTTGTGAGATACAGAGTCTGAACCATACTGTTCCTTTTCCTGGCATTTTGGACTTCTTGTGGTCTGAAAGTGAGGTGCCCATTCACTGCTTCTTTTGCTATGTTCTTGGGTGGTCTGAGGATCTAGGTCAAAAAGGGATGGAGTAACATTTGGGCAAAACAAACAGCTGCAGTCGATAATACTGTCACAGTGAAAGTAAAACCTGACGTGAAACTTTGATATCGGGTGGCCGAGCCTTCATAAATGGGATGGAAGGAACAGTTATTTCCTGATGTGGCTTCTAAAAGCAGAACTCTTTACATCATTCTTGTTCATTGCCAGATCTGCTATTCTTCATCTTCTAGTTATGACATAGGACCATAAGACACAATGCCGTCCTAGAGTTGGGTAACCTTTTACAGCAACAGTTTTGCCCATGGGATGAGACACAAGCAGGTAAAGGCAATGGTTCTTTTGGACCCTGAGCATGTAAGTCTATGATACTGTAAAACCAGACAGAATATTACAGTGCTTTCTTTACCAAGCATTCATGAACCACTCATAGAACTGGCCTTGCTTTGCAAAATATTTGTGGCATATAATAATAATGTGAATTGTACTAGATGCCATTTTGTGGGTGAACTCTGGCCTCCACTATGTGAAGGACTTGTGACTGAAATTTTATCCAGGGCAAATTTAGCTATGAGAACCTCAGGCACAAAAAAAAATTTTTTTGAAGAGGACACATGCAACCTAACACACAAAAAAAATGCTTGTTCTGAAAATCTTATTTGCACTTTTCTCCTGTTAAGTTCAAAAAAAACATAATAGGAGACATTTGGCAGAGAAACTGCAGCAGTATAATAAGCCTGCTGTCAGCTACAAAGAGTAATTTGAGAATCCAGTGGTATGCCTAGAATGAAGCATGAAGCTGGAGGGAACCAATTCCGTACCAAGGACAGAGCTCATGAAGCAGCCTCAATAAGTGATAAAGAGCTGGTATTTGAAAACTGTAGGAATATATGATTGACTTGATAAATAACAACAGTTAAACCAACATTGCATGGCCAAGAAGTTATGAGAAATGAGTGGAATGATGACCAGGCAGATGAACAGCATGCATCTTTTGAGCACTCAGGATAAGAGTTTTTCCAGCAATAAAGCAATCACAGATGCTCCAAAGCAGTTGAAAAGCAGCATGAATACAAATCAAAGTAGATTCATTTACATGACTTATCTTCTTCTAATCTTAGACTGATTTATGATACAGCAAGAAATGTCTGAGTTATTTGCAATAATTCAGGAGAGGAAACCCTGATTCTAATAAAGATCACATACTTTATTAGAAACTGAATTATGTAAAAAGCTAACCATTCTAGCTCCTGACTTGGCTGTTAACATTCACTGAGTTCTTAACAAAACTAGAGTTGTTATTTGGGACACATGGACTAGTCAACTATTTTAGTTTGATGCAACTTTCTGAAAACTCGGGGCCATGGTCCTAGGACATTGGCTGGCCAGATGTGACTATACAACTTCAGTTTGTCAGGGGAAAACTTTCAACCAAGAGCTTTTCAACGTACTCAGGCCCACTCCTTAGCTCTTCAGGCCTGAAAAGAAACTGTTACCCAGTGCTGTCTGTGCTGCTGCTGTTCAGGGGAGAACATGCCAACCAAGCAGAGTTTTTCCACTTGCTCATATGATGTAGCAAAGGGACTGGTTTACCGTTGACTGGTATTTAGTTATTTACAATATTTATAGCCTGCCTTTCTCCACAATGGGGACCCAAAGCAGCTTACATCATTCTCCTTGCCACTGCTTTATCTTCACAGCAACCCTCTGAGATAGGTTAGGCTAACTGGTCCAGGGCCACTCAGTAAGGGTCCATGACAGAGCGTAGATTCAAACCTGGATTTCGCGGATCCCAGTCTGACTGTTCTGGGGTTTGTGGTGTAGGTGGAATCTTTCTCTGGTAGCCCATGGGGTCTTGGCAGCCCTGCCTAGCTGCAGCATTCTGCACTAGCTGAAGCTTCCAGACACTCTTCAGGGATAGCACCAAATAGAGCAAATTGCAGTAGATGTAACAAAGGCATAGATCATTGTAGCTAGATGTGATGAACCAGGAATATATGCAGCTGAAACCCCAGCTGAAATGAGGTAAATACATTATACTGGGTAGATCCCCCATTCGATACTCTAGCAGTGGACACAACAAGGTCTGTTTTCCCTTTTTTCCTCTCAAAAACCACCTGCTCTTCTATGAGAGCATAATAAACACAGGGTGAATAATCAGATTGGAAAAGTATATGCTTTCCCTGTTTATAGGCACATGTAATTTTTCTCCAGGATCCATTTCAGAAGACAACGGCAAGAACATTTTCATGCTTTAGCTGGTGCTGAATCAGACATTTTATATCAACAAAACAATCATATGTAAAGATGATATTCTGTATATAATATCACATGGTCTTACCATCCATTTCTAAGCAAACACACATTTAAGCTAGCCTCACTAATTTGAATCTACTGACACTTAGGAGTTGCAATTGTAGACTTGATTGCCGCATGACATTTCATATTCAAACACAGATATCTGATTCTTCTCATTCACTACTCCTGAATATTTTAAAGAAATGTGTACCTAATTTTACCTATGTCCATTGTTAAGACTTGACAAGGGACCCCCATCTTTTTGCATACAGATATACAGATGGACCAGTGCTCTCCTGATGTTCTGAGATTATCATTGTTGGCAGAGCCTAAATATGCATAAACACTGAGCACATATTAAGAACAAAAATAGATTTACTCAACAAGAGAACAAACTGTATAGGAAAGAGGAGAGATAGAAATCTATCTGTCTGCTCTAGCTGGTGAGAGGAAGAGAACAAGCTGTCTTCAGAACAGGGAAAAACCTGAATGCACCAATCAGACTAATAGAAATACAGGGTGGTCCCTAACCTTGCTATTCTAGTTAGCTGTCCCCTTTACTGCCCCTGTAGGGTTTTCCAGTCACTTCTTCATATATATATATGCACACTTACAACACTTACATTCATATTCAGTACACAATTCAAACTAAGAAAAATCAGCCCTGATCTATTTGTTTGTGTTTCTATATAAGCACCAAGAAATTTTTAAAGGCAGTGCTACCTGAGCTGGTTTCTGTTGAATAACAGAACCAGGAGATGTACAGAAACTTTATGACATTTGCTTTATTTAGAAATTTACAAACACAGCCTAGAGACAAAAAAGCACTCCAACAATGCAGCTGATCTACTATCCCATATCAAATCTTTGCATAGTGAAGGGTTACACCTCCATTTCTTCCTTATTCTATGAAAACTGTAAACTGCAGTTGCTTTACAACATTCTTTCCCTAAACTAGAAGCTAAAGCTCTCTAAATTCTAACAGACCATGCTCAGCTGGTAGGTTTAAATGGCTGGAACAGGCAAAACAAACAAAAAAACAGTAAATGTTCAACAACGGCGCCTTCCCTGAACATTGGTTTACAGACAATGAACCAAGCCAAGTTCATGCTGAATTTTGGCTTATGAACTGGTTTATGCCCATCCCTATTCAGCAGCACTGAATCCAACATCTGTGTTATACAGATTTTTAATCTATTAGCAGTGCAACATAATAATAGACCAGTGTGCAGATGGCAAAATGGGAGGGAAATCCCATTGTGCATTCCCAAGCAACTATGTACAACTAAAATATCCTCCTCATTAGGAGGTAGACACATCTTCTTTCTCTCAGTTCTTTTGTCAATAGGATTTCATAACCAGAACAATTCTCTAGTTCTAGACGTACTTATCAAATTGTTTCCACATGAATACACCTCCTCACAGGCCCTTTATATCAAGCAACTTTGGGAAATTCACATATCTCAAAAACAGCTGCAAATAAAAACACAGGATTTACAACTTAAGACTCTAAGGAATTTGTAAAATGTTTCACAGCAAATACTCTTCCAAGAACAGCTTACAAAGCCAGCATTGCTTTCCAACACAACAAAAGGAATCATAAATGCATATTGTTAGAAAACCATAAAATACCATATTGTAGGTTAACGGGATATAGCTCAGAGAATATTGGTACACCCAGACCACAGTAAGTTTCTTCCTTGACATTCACAGATCTGGGAATGCACCTGATCGTGTATGTATATTGTAAAATTAAGCATACTTTATGCCATTATGGTTTCAGCAGTGCGAAACCAACAAAGAATAAAGGTTATCATAACAAAGAATCTACATTCTCTGTACTAAAACTTCTACATTATAAACTTTAAACAGAAAAGATGAAGCACAGAAACAAACGTCTGTCTTCTGTCTTATTCTGCCCACTCACAAGACTCTTGAAAGAAAATGTTATTATATAATAAAAGGCACAAATGTGGCAGTAATATATGAATTAACTTTGATCTATGATTTGAAAGAAAACAAGCTGCCATTTTGCAAGTTTTGTTCCTACACACTTGAGGACTTTGTTGTTCTATACAGTATTTTGCCATGACCCAGTTAAATCAAACCAGAGACTTCTCATATATCTTGCTCAAAAATTTTAGCTCTCCAACAGTTCCAATAAAATAATAATACTCAAGACCATTTTAATAGGAACTGATAGGAACCATCTGATAGGAACTTAGTTCTGGTAAGAACAGGAGAGAGAATAGACACAGAGAAATATGACCAAGGGATATGAAGACTACCTGATCCCATGTGAATTTGTTTAGCTTTTGAGATCACCTTCTGAGGCCTGCTTCAAATAACCTTCACCTTTGAAGTTAGGTAGCTGGTGACTGGGACACAGATCTCTCTCTCCGTGTGAAATAACCTCTCCAGAGACAACAGAGGCAGCTCTATCTACATTTAGGCACCACATCAAAACACTCACTCGGGGTTTTAATAGGTGATTGGATTTTAGTATGTTTACTCTGCTTTAATTACAGTACTTATATGTTTATTTTACTAAAGATTTTTATTTTAGACTTTCATGGCATTGTTTGTTGCTCTGTTATTGTTTCATCCATTTTATAGGCTGTTTTGATTACTCTTAGTGTGAAAAAGAGACTTTTTTCTAAATTAATAAAAAGAAGACATCTATAGTTCACCTCGATATAAGAAGCATGAAGACAATTCCAAGGTTTCTTGAACAAGCTATCAAGCTGAAAAGAAAAGTGGATGCACTTTAAGTAAAACTAAACTGGATTTCTTTCTTTTTTTTCTTACAATGAGGAAGGATTGGAATTTGGTAGAACACATTTAGCTTTAACCTTCTGAAGTTTTCACACTGATCAATTGTGAAGTAATTTGTCACCTTTAATAAAATCATGACCTACAGGAATCATATTTTGAGAGATCTTATTATCATGGATTTTTCTTCCAAATACATTAGAACTAAGATAAATACTTTATAGTGAAAGATCAATAAGCCACTGAGAATATGCTTTTTTAAAAATTTAATTTAGAATCAGGAATTTGTGTGTAAGAGACATTTGCTATTAAATGTATCTATGGGCAAACATATGTACAATTCTGTCCAGATATGTTTGATCAGAAGACTTGGTAGATTAGTATAAAAATTGTTGACTTCATTCCAGATTATGACATCTCCAGAATACATAGCGATCTTGATCCTGCTAAAATTGTCCATACATATAAACAGACTTCTACCTGAGTATTACTTGCATAAGACCTGCAGGCTCAAATTGGATGCATATTTGAGCATGATCATGTTACAGGACCTAACTTTAGAGAATGTATAATATGCCACTGGTTTGTGTAAATGGTTCAGTTCATTTTATATGTAGCAATATTATTGCTTGTTAGGCCATAGTTTCACAATGTGAACTCTGTGTGGCTTACCTGAATTCAGCCAGAACCAGTGATCTTTGCCCTTTGGACTTGTGCAAAAATAAACGTAATTATCACCACCTCTTGACTCACAAACGTCTCTTCATTCAGCTCTCCGAGATGTCAAGGCATCCATGGCACCCCAAGTATCCAGCTAATGACATGATGCTCTTCTGGCTCACCCAACCTATCAAAGGGTTTCTCTCAGGGGGGGGGGGGTTGGTGCCACTGTCATCTACAATTACCGACCAAGTATTGTTATCTTCCTTGTGGCATTCCACAAGGTGCGGTTCTCTCTCCCACATTATTTAACATCCTTATGCGCACTCTTGCCCAGCTGGTCTGGAGTTTGGGGCTGGGTTGTCAACAGTATGCTGATGACATCCAGAGCCCATATCCAGCCTGTGCTGAGGCACCTGCATTGGTTGTCATTTGAAGTCCAGTTCTGGTATTCCAGGTTCTGGTACTGACCTCTAAGGCCATCAGTGGTCTGGGCCCAGCATATCTTAGGGACCACTTAGCTTCCTATTCCCCTTGCAGGGACTTGTGCTCTGTGAGTACTAATGGGTTGGTGATCCCCAGCCCATGTGTAATCTGCCTGGTTATGACCAGGGCCAGAACCTTCTCGACCTTGGCTCCTGCCTATTGGAATGAGCCCCCAGAAGATCTGCAGGTCTTGCTAGAGCTAATGCAGTTTCACAGGGTCTGTAAGATGGAGCTCTTCCACCAGGCTTTTGGTTGAGGTGAGGTTGATGATTAAGGAAGATTGTGGGTCCCTCCTCTGTTACTCTCTGTCGGTCACCATGTCCTCCTGAGTTGCTGATTGCTGGCAGGCAGCTGGGGAAAGGGGTTTTAGGAGAGATGGGATTCAAATATAATAAATAAATAAAATACTTTCTGCTTTCCTAACATGTTGCTGTTCTAAGGCTCCACCTAATCCCTTCATTTCCTGTTACCCAAAATTGGTTGCCACAAGGATGGACTGTCAAGTCAAATCAAGTTTATTATATGGTCATGGACAAGAAAGTAGCTAAACCTTTAAAACTTTTAGACAATATAATTTTTTAATGTCAATGAAATTATATAAAAGGATGTCATGATAGTGGTTGTGTTTTATCATTATGGCAAACTTGAATCCCGTGGGCACAGAATTTCATTATTTGATATGAAGCAAGGCTTTTCATCCTTGAATAATTCTTTAGACCAATCTGCTTCTCTTTGATATGGCTTTCTGACCAGAAGTGACTGGATAAGCTTGCTGTGGGCTGTGGAATACAAGGATGTGTTCAGCTGTTTCCACTTCCCTTAATGGGCAGCTGCACAATCTCTCCGCAATTGGAGTTCTTTTATATCTGCCCTCCAGAAATGCTGGTGTCGCCCTTGCAGCCACCTCCCGTCTCCCAGGAGTTGCCAGAACAACTGGACCTGGCAGCTGATTCAGCTCTGGCTGAAGAGGCTGAAGAAACAGAAGATTCTGACAGGGACGCTGGGGAGGGCTGCTCCAGTCAGATGGGCCCGGCGTATGAGAGATCGTGGACACTGCCACAGCAGGAATCTGAATCAGATTCAGATGGATCACCTGAGTGACTCAGACAAAGCCGTAGGGTGGGGTTGGCAGAAGGCTAAAGAAGCCGGAGGCTGCAGGCATGCTGCCAGAATCGATGGGGGCCAGCTGGGTTAGCTCCGGGGGAGGATGGGTGAGTCATCCCCCAGGTGCAGCTAATTAGCTGGGCTGCATTTAGGAAGACAAACTGTTCAGGTGTGGAAGCAATCTATGCTATTACCCCCCCCCCCCTCACTGGCTCTGCTCCTGTGAACGTCTGATTGATCCCTGGCAACTGACCCCTGGCTTCGCTCTTGACTCCGGCATTGGTAAAGTGAACTGGATTTGTTTGACTATCGGATTCTCTGGACTTTGACCTTGGGACTGCTCGACTATTCTTTGCCTTGCTCTGCACTGTACATGTTTAACTCCTGGTGACTTGGACTGAAATCTGACTCTGCTCCAGCTGGGCTTGCTGCCCAGGCTTCTCCGAGACAACTGCTACTGGGTGTGGCCAGCTAGGGCAGCATAGCTGTAGACATGGCTGAACAATTTGCTAGTGTAAAGGATCTTCTGTATATCAACTGATATCAACTGATGAGAGATAGGCAGCTGGTTTTAATGTATCTCTTGAAGCTGGCAATGAGAAAAACTGGAGCATTTGCTATGTCCATTTGCCCTTCAATGTCTTCTGTTTTTGGCCTGAGGACTTGCTTAGGCTGATCTTCGCCCAGTCTAAGTCAGTCACTAGGAGCAAAGCCCAGGCATGCAAGTTTAGTCTCAGTAGCTTGAGGCCAACTAGATTTAAAAGGGTCTTGAAGAATCAAAGGAAGAAGCCCTTAGGCTCTGAGGTTTATTTTGAGCCCAAAATACAAAGATCTAAGACAGATCCTTGCCTCAACTCTGAACTTACCTGTTTTGAGTCGTATCGTGGCATTCAAGACACATACTGAAGAACAGCTCTCAGGTACTTTGACTGGACTTGCTCCAAAGGTATCAGGCAGCCTTTGGGAGATCAAAGATGAGTCCCATATAGCATTTGTGCTAAAATTTTAGCCTGGAATAACTTAGGTCCTGCAGAGAGAGAGTGGCCTCCTCTGGCGTGGAGGAACTTTAGTATGTTGAGAGCTGACTTTCCTCCTTGTTCCGCATGATAGGCACCGTGGGCCACAAGGATTGTTTATTACGCTCACACGCTTCTGGGAAAGTAGTGATTTAGCAACTGACCACTTCTCTTCCCCAGCACTCATTTTGAATGGAGGAGGTCTGTGTAGTACAGAGAATAACTACCAACATCCAAAATATTTTTTAAAAATGCATTCAAAGTAAAATGTCCGCATACATATTCTCAGTATAGCAGTAAATGCAAAAGAATGGTATAACACAATTCCTCCATCTCTCTCTCCCTAAGACCTAGCTAGTGTTAATCTAAAGAAAGCACTTTAACATTGAAGTAACAGTTGTCTAAAAATGTCCTATTACCCTGGAATCTTTGTCTAGGCAGCCAGCTGTCTACTACATGCAGCAATGGCAGCCATCAGCTTGAGCTCAACAGTGTGATCTTCTTCCTCCAGATAAATCAGCCAAAAATAACCCTCTACCCCCCCCCAATATCCAGAGATTTTATTGCCTCTTCTTTGCCCATCCCTTGTGGGTCAAATAATCTTTTCTTGAATCTTCAGGGCAATACAATCTAGCCTCTCACACATACCAAGTCTTTGTGTCCCTTCTAGGTGTTAAAAACCAGTTAAGGCATGAGCTGACCATTTATTTCAGGAAGCCTATTAGCATTTCTGAAATTGTTATGTTTGGTACTTGGCCAGGCCTGGGAGCAAAAAATTTCCCTCTTCCTTCCTATCTTCAGCTAGGATAGAAAAAAAATTTAAAACACAATGTAGACTTTTTATCAAGCCCAGACTTCAAAGTAAAATGCATTTCTCCACAACCGACATTGCACACAGGCTTTAAAAGGAGAAAATACAATAATTCTCCTACAGAATTAAATTATAATTTACACATACATTATATATTCTTTGAGAAGTACACACACAGTGAATGAGTTGCAAATTAGGACTGTTCCCTCGCTGCTAATGCTTTTTGATCAGGAGTTAAAATGTATAGAGTAGATAATAACAACATAGAATAAATCCATTGTCAATAACATAGGGAAAGAGTAACAAAAACTGTAAATTGATAAGTTTTCTTTCTGAAACATTGTGATATCATGATTGTGCATGTGCATGTACTTAGGAATATTTTACATAAATGTCTTTTCTCCAGTACAACTTGAAAAGTAGACTCAATGGCATTATACCCCATTGAAGTCCCTGTCCTCCCCAAATTCCACCCTTCTCTGTCTCCACACCCAAAATCCCTAAATATTTCCCAATTTGAAACTAATATCCTAATTATAAGGTCATTGACATCCACAGATTTAGAAAGGCGCTAACTCTATTTAGGATTGCATTGTTAATCTCTGTACTTAAAATTGACATTTCAAGTCCATGGCTTTTAAACATCTCTTTTATAGTCTGATCCAGAGCAGAAAATGAATAATAGCTGGTTTTTCTCCTAAACTATTTTGTTCCATTGGGCAGCAAGGTCTTGGGAAAGACCCAGGTTCTAAAGTATAACTAACAGGAGCAGGTAATATACAGAGATATTGCTTCTTGGAGATGACTCTTCTGAACAATATATATATATGGATTTTCCCTGACCTTCGTAGGTTTCAAGGGCAGTAAATCTTTGTCATCTATGAAAGTGAATCCACTTATAGAAGAACTGCTTTTTGAAAAAAAGAAAAGAAATAGAGATCCATTACAACAAGCCTTACTCTTTGTAGATAACCAAGATACAGAAGAAATGAGAGGTTTTGTTGCTCCCTCATAACATAATTTTGAAATACATTTTGTCACAATTTTGCAGGGATTTAATTCAAACATTTCAAAACATTGAGTTATCTAACAGCTCCTTTCTACTAGGCATGACAAAGAATGCTGGAAAATGGACAGTTGGTTCATTAAACTCCAGGCCGCACTCAAAATTATTTTTCACATACAATGCCCATTACAACTGTACCTATTAACTTAGCCAATGAAGCGAAATGACAGTAATTCCATGTACAGCACTAGCAATGGTGAAATGATCTCAAGTGCAAATTAATAAGTAATACATCATAGAAACTAAACAACACTATGATAATTCTCAGATTTATTATATGGTCTTTCAATTGAATATTTGTTCAGTCCACAGTTTTAACATGGTATATCTATACTAACACCAGTGTGCAATCCAACATCAGTGGTTCAGATCACACTCTGAAAGCTGGTAGTACTCAGGGAGCTGCTTTTTTGATGATCAATTTGATGGCTTGTGAACCACCTGTGAGCTACTGTACTCCTTCCCAACACAGCACAGCACAGCAGAACACACATATGCATTGTCACTTAGGCCAATGAAATTCTCTCCTGTCTAGGGTTGCCGGGTCCCCCCTGGCCACAGGCAGGGGATAGAGAGGTAGGATTGCCAGACCCAACACAGGAATCTCCTGGAGATTTGGAGATGGGACCTGGGGAAGACAAGGACCTCAGGGGGGTAAAATGCCATAAAGTTCATCCTGAAAAGCATCCATTTTCTCTACTAATCTTTGTAGTCTGAAGATAAGCTGTAATTCTGGGGGTCCCATCTGGAGACTGGCATCCCTATTGCCACCCATTGTTGTACACCCCTTTACTCCAGAGCCAAAGCACAGACTTAAACCAATCATCACAGATACAGACTGCTAGGAAATCAACACTTAAACAAAAATAATTAGCTGTTCTTTTCATTTTTACTTAGAAATTGTAATTGTTTTCAATCTGTTTGCATTGGGGGGGGTTCATGTGCATGTGATTTTTGCAAAGCACCATGGGAGTTGTAGCTTCTCTCCTCATAGGACTTTGTGTGTGTCTTAAAACATAAAAGTAACAAATTAAAACTTAAATTTTGCAGCACAGTGACCTTTTCCGGACCAGGAATCCAGCCTGGTAAAGTGTTTGTCTGGTTGAGGGCTAATTTTCAGATATCCATGTTCCCTTGCTGAAGGGCAAATGAGGGGCCACCCTCATTGTTTGGGACCACCATAGACCGGCACCAAAATCATCTGGAAGCAGAAATTAGCCCCGTCACTGGATGAGCACTGCACTGGGCCAGATTCCTGGAGTGGAAAAGATCAATGTGAAGCATTCCCAAAATTAAAAAGAACTTTTTGAAAGCAAGCAAACCTGATCATACTTAGCAAAAAAAAAATTGCATAAGCAAAAGTAATGGAAGATGGACTATTCCAGAAAAGCCTTTCCTTGCACTGTCTATTAGGCCGGGGGTCATCAACCCCCGAACCTCAGCCCGGTACTGGGCCGCAAAGGCCATGGTACTGGGCCGCTGGTGGCCACGCCTGCCTCCCTCCCGCAGCTAGAAGCTTGCGAGGCCACGAGCTTGCAGACCGGCTAGCTTCTTGCTGCGAGAGGGGGGTGAAGAAGCAGGAGCGGCCGCTGGCACGCCGGTGACGCAAACACGCATGCACGGCAACTGACAAAAAGGCTGAGCACCTGGTACCAGCTGAGATGCCTTCAGGAATTACATTTGATGTGAAAGAAACTTGGTCAGTTCTTACCCTAAAATACAGTCCTGCCTCCCTCCTTAGACTCAGTCCATGAACACTCCAACCCAGGAGTCACTGCAACTCAGGTCTCTCCACAACACCCTTCAAAATGCCCAAATTGCAAGCCTATTGGAGTGATGATGATGATGATGATGTTATCCGTTCAGTCATGTCCGACCCTCAGCGATTCTATAGTACTCACTGCCAAAACAATAGTTTGTCCTAGAAAGGCAGGGCATGCATTTCCACTTCCTTCAATTCACCCTCAACTTTTCTTAGAACATCTAAACCAGCATATGGTTGGCTTTGGTTCCATGTAATATGATTCTTGCTTTACTGCCTAGATCTTAATCTTGAACAGGACAACAGGCTTAACTTTAAATATACAGTTTAGATATCTGGTTATTGCTGACATTTTTCCACACTATAAAAACAATAATGAAGATGACTAGGATTCTGTGTGATAACCTGTGAAGAATCTTTTCAAGACACCATTATCACACACATATTCTTTTCACCATGAATCCAATAGCTATTTAAATCAAAGGGCCTAGCATCAAGGCTGATTTATCTCTGTGAGTAAAACATTCCATTTATAAAGTTCCACAAACTGTCATTTGTGATTCAGACTGCATTTTCATACATCTTAACTGTTCAAGGGTCGCATGGAATTTATTTGCCTCATACATTTTTTCATTCTCTCTTAAAAGTGAGTTATTTACCTCAGAGAAGATTTTAAACATTTGCCTTAAGGGAAATATTTAACTCATTCCATATATTAATTAGAACTTAACCTTGAAGCATCCCTTAGAAACTTGTAAATAATCAGTAAAGGAGGGTTTCTATTCTGTTTTCATATATCAAAAATAATTTTAAAATAGCAATACCAGACTTAGGAAACTTTTCTTGGTAAGTATAGATTTATCCAAAATTCCCACAAGAAGAATATGCCAAACGTGCAGTCCAATCTTCAGCATATCTACTCAGAAGAAAGACCCACTGAGTTCAATGCATTTTAAAAGTTTTATTTCCACATGCATTCAGTTAAGTAGGGTTTTATTTCAAGTACTGTGAAAGATTTTTTTATTTATATACCGCCCTCCCTGAAGGCTCAGATCAAGGTAAATTGAATTAAATTAAAGTGTGCAGTTAGGTAGGAGCCATGGCACTTGGATAGCTCGATTACTTCGAGCTCCTGTTCCACTGAGGGTCAATCACTGCTGTGATTGACAGAATCGGGTTTTGGGTACGCTAACCCAACCATAAATCTTCTCAGGAATTCCTTGTGAATCTCTGGGGCCTCTCTGTTCCGCAGGGAAATTAATCTCCCACTGGAACGTAAGCTCAGTGTGCACAGGGTCCAGCAAGCGCCGTCCGCCATCTTAAAATCTTTTTTCCTTTTCTTCTTTTTTCAACTCTGCAATCTACAAAGCTTATTTTAATCTTCCAAGATAATTGGACACCTCCCAGCAAGACCTTCAACTCACCACAACTCCGGAGTGAAAACATCTGGCAGACATCAGATCGAGCCTACAAATAGTGAGTGGGGTTTCCCTCGGCACCTTCTTCCCTGGAATGAACTCTCGGCGTGGAGAGTTGCTCTCGCTAATCCAAACAAGCCAGAGTGACAGGATTTATTACCACTGAGGGGGTGAAGCAGCCAAATTCCAAGATATTGAGTCATTAATCAACGCAGAGATGCAAGTGCTTTTCCGCTTCTCCGTCTTTACTTTTCCCCCCGTTTCTGGCTCTGCTTGATGCCACCTCATCATGAGGCAGGCTAATTTTTTTTTTTCTAAGCGAAGAAGGACTTAAATCAACTCAAACTAATAAGTAACAGCTCTTATTATATCTGTTTTTGGTCTTCGAAGATAAGAGAGATTAGAGCCGTGGAATCTCGCGAGAACTAAGCTCTAGAAACATTCCTTTAATTCAAAACAGACTGTTGCTTTCGTTAGGACTCTGTAGGACCTCTACTGGCTATCTGCAAAATTGCAAATATATTTTGGAAACAACATATGCATAATTGATTAACAAAATTCCAAACCTGGAACATGTTTTCGTTTAAAAAATTTGCATACCTTCTAGATAAACAAACACAAGACCTGAAAGAATCTCTAAATGGTTCACTTAAAAATATGCTCATGGAGTTTAAAGGCATTAAGGAAGAAGTCTCTAACAGGAATGATGAACCAATGGTAGTGGCTGATGATAGCTTTAAACAAGATGGAAAATTACCAGCAGAAGAGGAATCTGAAATTATGGAGATGGAAAAGGGGATGTCAGAGTCTTGCAGCTCAGATAAGGACACCCTACCTGAGAAGATATATAGCCACTCCAAAGCAACAATACACAAGAAAGACATATGGATCGGCGGTGAAAGCAATCGATTGAAAGGAGCTTCATGGAAAAACATCTGTACTGATATTGGAGTCCAGGAGGTACAACTGCTTCAAGATTTATCGATGTATACTTCGAGGGAAAGACTACAACTGTACTTTCCCAGCCAAAGACCAATAGGACAGAACATTAGTCAACGGGAGCTACAAGACGTAATAAGCCTCGAAATGAGACCTCCTTAAGAAGCTTGGGGAATGGAAATGCAACACAGTGGTCGAAATTCCTTTCCTCTTTTACCTCCTGTATGTAGCCATATAGGCAATATAACTAGTTAAGAAGTTAATCTGGGGTCTAAGATCTTTTAAGTAAGCTGAATCTGTATTATTAAACCTAATTTCGCACTGCCTACTAGCTCAAAATCAAAGCATAACTAAAAGGAGACACCTAATGGAATGGGCTTATATTATAGTGTGGGGTTTTAGATTTCCTATGATAGCTGAATTTGAATTATCTAGCATATCTCTGTAGTGACTTTCAGCCTAAATTTAATGCATAACTAAAAGAAGGTTTTTAACTGAGGAGGTGTAAATATAACTAACGAAAAATCTATTTTATTAATTAATGAAGACTCCATTTTATTATTTCTGGTATTAACAATGTATACTTATACATATTTGTTTCTCTTCTTTCTGTACAATTAAGCAGGCTTATTCTTTTTTTTCCTTTTTCCCTTTTTCTAGTGAAAATGTGGAGGGCTCTAGGACTACGTTAAGTATAAACTGTTTATGATTGTTAAAACTATCAGAAACTATGCAAACAAATGTTGAAATGATGGTAACAAGGTAGACTTCTCTTTTTAAATGTGGTGCAAACGTGAAAAAGTCTATAAAAAGTCTATAAGCTTTGGGTAAAAGTCCATAATATTGTAGCCAGTTTATAATCTTAAATGGAGAGAAGAGGGTTTTCAAGATTGAAACAGGGAACCAAAATGTTTTTCCACAGTGCTTCCTAACCCACATACAGAGCTTCTTCTTCTACGGCAGAAAAACTAGAATTGGCCAAGAAATGGAAAACGTAAGAACTACCCTCGACAGAAGACTGGGTGAATAAACTAGCTGATCTTACCAAGATAGTCAAACTGACACTAAGAGGTCTTTCAAGAACAATGGGGCCCTTACCTGAACTATTTACAAAAGGGATTAAAAATGGGGAACCAAGTGTATCAAATGAAGAGTATAGCTCTCCTTTTCTGTACTAACAATGTAGATTGCATGTATCTTACTGTCTTCAACTCTTCAATTCTGGAAAATAAAATAAAAACTTTCTATAAAAAAAAAAAGTGTGCAGTTAGGTAAGTGTTAGGGAATGGTTACAGTCCGGGTTAGGGAGATACAGGGTTAGGTATAAATATTTTAAAATATTTTTACATATAATTTTTTGGGGGAAAAAATTATCCATCCTACACACTTCACTGATACATTATATTTTCCCACAAATTTAACTGAGTACTGGGTAGAGGTGCAGTGTACAGACCCTAATCCTAAATTTAACCCTTCCCTAACCCTAATACTAATGCTAACCATAATGCCTCTACACACTTCCCCACTGTGAGGTAAATTTTCCCTCTAAAAATAAGTGGTGTTTCCCTCAGAGACTGAGTTAGCCTGGTCGCATGGTTTTCCTTGTTGATTCAGCCCTGGAAACTTTTTGGAATGTGTAGAGCCATCTTTCTTAACAAAAAAAAATAAAACTTGGTCAGAATGGTATTGAGGGGTTTTTACCAATAAACAAATATTTTATTTACAAAGAGGAAAGGGTAGGTGGAATGAGAAATCAAATTACTTTTAATAAATCAGTTAAGAAACCTGAAAAGAGCCTTTGGTTAGGTCACATGATCCCTCATCCCACTGCTGTTACCAAAAAGTATAGTTTCTTCTTCTTCTTCAAGCCAGGAATAAATTATAGTTTGTAATCCTGATTTACAAAGGAAATATATCAGCATTTGGTAGTTCAGAAACAAGTCAGCAAAGCATCCAGATCTAAGAAGAAACTAATTAGCTTGGAGGAAAGGGTGGGATGGGGTGGGGGGGTTGAAAACAAGTCCAAGGTTCCTTCCAGGTTCATTTATGGAGCATTACACAGCACAGTTTGCCATTATATCTGTTGTCACAGCAAGCCCTGTTACCAAGGCTTTTACTGGCAGGCTCAGGGATTTTTCTTGATACCATGCAGCCTAATGCATTTTTGATGCTTTACAAAAATAGATAAGCAAACATTCCATTTATTTGGGAAAAAGCAAACCTGGTGCCAAACCATATAGTCAAGCCTTGCTCATGCTGCCAGAGGCTTTCTCAAACAAAAGAGATAAATACTAACTCTGAAAAAGATTTCCCAGTGACTAAAATAATTCATGTTACTCCTAATATATGTCTCTTAGGCAAAGCTGATAACGTTACTCATCATAATACCTTTCTTTCAAGGGGCAGGCTAATGAAAGAGAAGTAGATGCACATATTGCTGGCTGGCTGCAAGAAATCAAGACAAGAGTAAACAGTTCCTTTAATACCACAGCTAGAATTTCTAGGCCATCACTAAAAAGGCAGATTGAACTATAGAAGAAGAACTGTTTTCTGGTACCCTGCTTTTTACTACCTGAAGGAGTCATCACCTACCTTTCCTCTTCCCTGCAACCAGCAAAGCAATCCCTCCCTAATGCCATGCAGCCAAATATCCATGCCCCATTTGGAAATTTGCACCCAATATAACTTGTAGTGGACTGGTTGTCTAAAATCCATGTCCAGGTGGCCAATGACATGCCCTTCCAATGATTCAACTACTTGCACTGCTGCTTTGCACATTTTTCTCCTGGTCAAGTCCACCTGGGCAGGCAAAATGGCCACATGCCACTTACAATGCTTGAGGAGGCCAGAGCAAAGGAGGCAAGAATTAGAAAGCCATGAATGGAGAGTTTTTAAGTCCACAGCAATGGAGCACAACAACATTTTCATACTGGAAAATCATTTTTCTCCAGCTGAATGACCAAGGCATCTGGAAGGTCAAAACTTAACACATGATGTAAAACAGTTGAGTGCATAGAAACCCAACACATTCCCCAGTGCCCCCACAAAGTGATTCACAACTACTGTCCAGACCGAAGACTTCTCCCCAGCCAGATGATGTGATGTATCTCCCTCCCAATGGATGATGCTGTAGCCCATGATCCACACTAATTTGTGATGACCTTCAGGGACTGACCAGAAAGATGTATGTAAGATTTGCTATCAGCTTCTTGAGCAAATGCACTCTTCCGGAAAACCCTATTCCAAGGCCATAGCAGTATCAATGTGAAAAGAGTGCATGCCAAAATCCAAGGGGAAAGTCCCAAAGCTGTGATGCAAGCTCACATAACACTGACAAACTGAAACCTAGAATAGGACACATCATAATGCACAAAGACAGTATCAATACAAGGGAGCCTGATTTGAAAAGTATCAAACATAAAGCGCACCAGGCAGGACTGACCTAGAAGAACCGAATGCAGGAAAATCAGCAAACTGCACCAAGCTGGTCATTCTTGGATGGCCATAAGCTTGTCACCAAGGTTAGTAATGACCTGGCTAAATAGGGCCCTCCTGGAGCAGTCCTGGCATGACACTGCAAGAAGTTTGCTGCTACAGAAAGCCCCAAAGAAGGTTAATATAAATGATGCATGAAAGGGGGTGACCTCAAATGTGAACCAGCAGATCTGCAGGAGCTGCTGGATCAGAACAGACAAAATGTGAATTGTAATGATCTTATGATGATCCAGATCAGCAGGCTAAGCTCTTCTCCATCTTTTCATGGCCCACTGAGCCAGGAATGAGTTGCATGGATTAAGAAAGCTGAAGGCCTTGCTATAAAAAGATATGGCAATTAAGCATGTTCTGCACTCCCTGAAGTATGCTAAGTAGTGCAAGGCCAGAACCATTATGGTTGACCAAGGTCTCACATAACCTAAGGAAACCACAAAGGATAAAAACTCAGAAACTGCAGGAGAATAGGATTTGTTAGTAGAGCTGATGATGGTGTGATTGATGAGTAGACATGAGTAGATGTGACTCCCTGAGCAATCAAGCATTTCCGAGCATCCACAGTTCCTCCAGGAAGTAGTTCAGGTGTTCGTTCGCCCCAGAGAGAGCATGAGAAATCGCTTTCCCTGAAATCAAGACAATGCATCTTCAATATTGTTACAGATTCCTACAACGTAGAAAACAGTATTAGATTAAAGGAAGGTTAACACAAATCTGTGAACCAGCTGCATGAAGACTGCCTATTGACAATCCTGATCGCTGAGGTAGGGATGAACTAATTAAAGAAAACAATGGTCATAGGCTATCAAAGAAAAGGACAAGTTTCTGGGTGCTATTATCCCATCAATAAGCCTTACTAACATAGGGTGAGGGAAAGGTCAGTGAAGGAGGCCCCTGATGAAACCAATAATGTTGTTTTACATATTCCGGAGTCCTTCTGGAGGGATATGTCATCCAGCTAGAGAATGTACATTTCATTTGCTGTGTGAATGCAAACTTGGCTCTACCAGCTTCCTTGGTAAAAGTGACATGACTTAGTACATGTCTGGCCAAACAAAGCTTTGGCAAGGGATGCAGGCAATGTTTCCTAATGTTTTAGCAAATTCCCCCTTTGCCCATGGAGGGGTCTGAGCCCTAATACTTTTTTCTCAGTGAGCAAACAGGAGCATCCTTTAATATTATCATTAGTAGTGCTCAAACAGCCTGTAAATATATGGGTATATTGATAGTTGTCCGACCACTAAAGCAGTGGTCCCCAACCCGCGGGCCGCGGCTCCCTCTCCCCGCCCCCTGCAGTAAAAAAACTTCCCAGGCCGCAAGCTTGCGGCCCGGGAAGCTTCTTACTGCAAGAGGGGGGGAGAGGGAATCAGGGCCACGCATGCACACATGCGCCGCATGCGCAGGAGGGCAGTTGCCCTACCGGTCCCCAGCCTCAAGAAGGTTGGGGACCACTGCACTAAAGAACTCCCTTTTTATATACAGTTATGACAGACCAAGTTTGAGCACCTTTCAGAACAGCTATACAACTGTTTAGCAGCTGAAATCTGATGACAAGGTTATGCTCAGGACACATTTCATAATTTATATGGGTTTTAGGCATTACTGCACGTATTTCTATCTATCATTCCTTCCACATAACCTTTGGAAACAAAGTGAGTCAAAGAATCTAAACAAACATAGTCTAGTTGATAATTAGTGCTGTTTGAAGTCAAGTATCAAGAAACAACTGCCAGTCAAGAAAGCCAGTCACAAAATCTCTGGTGACTTCTCAGATGAATCAGAGGATCCCCAGACTCTTCCATTGCTCATGTAGTAAACATGGGAAAATACCAGTGATGTATGAGTACTTTTTCACGTTCCCTTTCAGCAATTCATTCAGGGACCACATGCTTGCAAAATTCATACCTCCTCACTCTGCTTAGAGTACAGCTTTCCTCAGAAGTTTTACCAAGAGGAAACATCACACAGATGACAGCTGTAGATTTTTTTAAAAACAGCCTTGTCCTAATCCTGTATGGATCATGAGCTCTATGCTAGGATGAACATGGATCATACCCTTGAGACAGAAAAAGATGACACAGTAGATATAACTCTGAAGACTACACTGTTTGAACCTATCCTCTACATCAGTGGTTCTCAACCTTCCTAATGCCAAGACCATTTAATACAGTCCCTCATGTTGTGGTGACCCCCAACCATAAAATTATGCAAGTGTTCTTTCACAGAAATTAAACCGAAACTGACCAATGGCGTGAAGATCCATTGTTCATGATTGTATATAAATTGTATATAAATTGAAGGGCACCTTCATGAGGAGCAGCAACAGTGGCGGTGCCCCCCCAGCCAAGCTGCTTGCTCTGCCGTGACCCCTGTGCAAGGGTTGTTCGACCCCCAAAGGGGTCCTTACCCCCAGATTGAGAACCACTTCTCTACATACATGTGCATACAGATTTTTAAAGGGCTTGTTTGTTTCCAAAAAATCACCCTCCTTGTCTCAGAAGAACATAACAAATGAACTAACTTAGCTTTACACCTGAATTACTATAATCTAATGATACCCATGAAATAACAATAAAACAATCATGGTAATGAAGCCCTGGATACTTCCCATCAGACATACAATGACTTCCACCTCACTATCAACCTGACAGTGAACAAATCTATGCAAGAAATACATTTTCTTGTATTTTACTACTGTAAAAATAAACAATGGATGCCTAGAGACTACCTTATATTGAAAGTCTACTGACTGACAAACGTACCTGCATGCTTCTAGCTACCATCCTAAACATACCAAACAATCCATTGTATACAAACAGGCTGTATGTTGTTTTATTTCTCCAATGTTTTTGTGAACTAGAATTGAACCCAAAAGGACTTAACTGTTTTAGCAAAGAATTATCACATGGAATAATATGGCTTAATTTGGATATTATGACAGAGTTTACTAATTTGACACAATTTATTTATTGCCTTATATCTATACCCTTATTGTCCTTGTTCCATTTAGTCCAAGAAAGAGTGCACGCACTCAAAAGCTCACACCTTGAATAAATCTTTGTTGGTCTTAAAGGTCCTATTGGACTTAATTTTTGTAATAAAATGATCACACACTGAAATTTCCAAGCAAACACAAATGTACACAAAGAATACCAGAATGATTAAAGACAACTTCTCTACCTCCAAACAATTTTTATATCATAAATGATGGTGACCATATAAGCAATAACACAATTTTTATTGTTTAGGTCAGCGGTCCACAACCTTTTTGAAGTTGCGGCCCGTTGCCAAGGGGTGGGGGGAGAGGGCGTCCCGGGGCCCCACACATGCACGACAGTCCTGCGCAAAGCCCTGCCATGCATGCGCATTTGTGCCTGGCAGAGGTGCAAATGCACACACGGGGGCTGCCGCGCATGTGCGTTTGCACTCCTGGCAGGGGGCGCAAATGCTCATGTGTGGCAGTCCACGCTTCCCTCTCCCCCCCCCCGCAGCAAGAAGCTTGCCGGGCCGCGAGCTAATCGGCCGCTTCGGTGGCTGATTTGTTCATAGTCTGGCGAGCTTCTCGCTGCGGGGGGGGGCAGGGAGAGGGAGCTGCGGCCTGCTGCCGAGGCTCTCGCAGCCTGGCACTGGACTACGGCCTGGGGGTTGATGACCCCCAGTTTAGATGATGATGGCCACACAAAGAAACTGACAATTGACTCAGCCATAGAGATGACTTAGGGTGCAATCCACATTTTGCAAAGCTCTAATTGATTTTAATAGCTGCTTCTTCAGTTTCCAAGATATGAACTATGAATTGCTTTTCTATCAATGCATGCAAGAATGTTACAAAAGCATTGATACATGACCAGTTTCATACCATATATATATTGTCAAAACAATGCAGCACAAAAGTAAGTGGGGTGATGATAAAATGTGGTGAAGCAAAATATAAAACAAAATTATAGCTGGCAGCACACACCGTCAGCATTTTATTTTATTTTTACAGAATACATTTGATATTAAATCAACTTCCTCATCTTCCATCATCTTTACTTTCACTATAATCATTAACTTTTTACAGTCTCTGCTTCTATTTTGCTGCAACCCATTGTCAAAGAAGAGGCTGCAAATTCAAATCCAGTTTTGCATTTTCCAACTCTGCCTTATGATTTCTGGGTGGAATGTACATTTGATTTTAAATTGTATCTCATCCATTTTCTATTCTGCATAGAGAACAGGGCCCATTCTGCACTCATAAGATAATGCACTTTCAGTGTCCTTTGGCACCTGGATTTTCCTGTGCGGAACAAGAAAATCTACTTCTAAAGTGAATTGAAAGTGCATTATCTATTGCAGTGGTCCCCAACCCCTGGTCCGGGGACCGGTGCCAGTCTGTGGGTCAGTCAGTACCGGGCTGCGGCTCCTCTTTGTTTTCCTTCCCGGCTGCTGCCTTGGGTGCTGCCCTGCCACTCTGCCGCTGGCTCTCCAACTGGCTCACCTTTGGTGCTCTCCGGCAGCCACCATGGCTGGGACTCCCCCTTGGCGTGGCACTGCACAGCTGCTGCTGGCAGCGCCCCCAGTGGGTGGCGGGAAGTCAGGGGCGCCAGCGGGAAAGCAAGTGAAGCAGGGGCTCAGGCAGTGGCGACATCCCTTGGCAAAAGACTACCCCCCCCCCGGGCCTCCGTAAAATTGTCAAGCATTGACCGGTCCCTGGTGATAAAAAGGTTGGGGACCACTGATCTATTGCATGCAGAATAGGCCCAGGAGTTCAGAGGTATTTTCCAAATTGTGTAAAAAATGATGTATAATATAGCCGCAATTTCTAGGCTTCCATCAAAATTTCATCATCTGTCTTTTCTGTTTAGCAACCCTCCCACTATAGACAATATATCACCACAATTCGATGAAAGATTTTGAATTTCTCATTTTTGCTGTTTTGACTGGAAAATCCCATTTCATTTTTGCTTCTCCGTGATGTGGGTCTTTATTGTCTGTCTCCTGTCAATTTTTTCTTCTATTAAATTTTTCTTCTATTAATTTTTACATTACTTTCATTTCTTTGGCATACTATTTTTTAAAGAAAAGTAGCTGGAGTCATACTCCATAATGTGTCATAATCTAATCTGTCCCTTACACAAAGAATCACATTGGAAATATTTATGATGGGATTCACAGCAAGCCTCTCTCTATCCCGTACTTCCTTGTTTTATCTGTAAAAGGGCAGAGCATGACTTCCTCTGAGCTCTGACTCACAGAATGTTAGCCTCTTTTTTTGCACCATTTATTATTGGGATCAAACAAGCAATGAAAACTTGCAGTGACAACACATGAAAACAAGAAGAAACAACAAAAAAAGGGGCATCCTTTCATAGCAAAGTGATTGTGTATTTATGTCTTGTTTTTCTCCCCATCTGAAGATTCAAATCAGCTGGTGTTGGATTCAGTAGATCAGTTCACTTAGGGACACAGGGACAAACCTTTGGCTTGCACCAAATAATAATATTGCTTTATTACCTATCCTTTTTCTAGTAACGCAGGTCAAGTTACAACAATAAAATTTATATAAAGAAGATAAAAATATAGAAACTTAATCAATTAATTAAAAGCATTTAAACATTAAAACTATTACAAAAATATTGCCCAGCTATCATTATCTGGTCAGAAAGAGCAGGGGAAAGGTCATAGGCCCCTTTAACTGGAGTAAGTTTGGTGGTTCTATGGCTGTGACAAAGCTAAAATTTACAATAGGGGAGGGACAGGCATTCAGCTAGGGTTGCCAATTCTAACTTGGGGAAATCCTGGAATTCCTGAAGGTTGTTCATTGAGAGAGATATAGAATCCACCCTCCAAAGCTGCCATTTCTTCCAGGGGAACAGATCACTGTGGTTTTAATTCCAGAAGAATTCAAGGTCCCGCCTATATTCAGGCCAAATCTCCTTCCACTGTCAGAAAGATGTTCCCACCCTATCTTCCTTGGTAGAAAAGCCTCTGGGCCTGCTCATGTTCAGGCCAAATGCCATTGCCTACCTTTTTCTATGCCTAGACAATGCTTGGGTGGAGACAGATGGGACTAGCAACAAGTCTCTCTTAATTACTTCTTTTCACAACTGGTAAAGCATCTGCCATTAATCACTACCTTAAAATTTTTATATCCCCCATGTTTTTGTGAATGACAACTGAACCCAAAGGACAGATTTTGTTATTCTAGCAAGGAACTAGCCAATGTTTCTCATCATGCTACATATTTGTTGACTTGCAGGCCGTGCATGTCCGTGCTCATGAATGACGCGTAGACCTGTATGGCTCTTAAACACTCTGGCCACAGCTTTATTGAATACACAAAATACCTGAGAATGTTGGCTAAACAAGGAGAAGACGCCCCTGTTGGTGATCAGCTGACCACGCTTCCCCCTACCCATTGGTTCAGTCCGACTGCATTACCTCATGCAGCCCTGAGCCTGGCCGATGGGCGTTTTACTAAAGGGAGATGCACCACTCAGGGTGCCGAAGAAGGCGTAAACCTTCTTCGGCCCACCCCAAGCCATCTGGCCCCTGCGAATCGTGTCAGCATTCCCCAGCCGGGTTCAGCTTGACCCGCAGTTTTTGGCCACCCCAATGAAGGCCCCTTTTAAGATTGCAGGTACCGTGCCCTACTTCCTTACCTAAACTGGCTCCTCTCCTTGTGCCGCCACGCCAGCTGTGACAAACATAAGTAACATAATTAACAAGCATCTTCCAACATCAATAATATCTTAACCATAATAAGAGAAAAAAGGGGGAGGGAGGGTGGGTTGCATTTGCTCGGCTGCGGGCGAAAAGGGCGAGTCACAAGCACGAAGCCCCTTAAATAGCCCCACGCTCGCAGCCCCACCCCACGCAGTGCACAAGCGTGCATGCGTCCGTGTGCATGTCGCCCGCCGCATCAACCGCGGCTTGGGTAAGTACCCAGCCACTTTTTGTGACACTGTTTACTAATTTACTCTCTCCTTATATCTGTCATGAACCCCAATTCATGCCCCCTGTTCTAATACGTAGTTTTTGGTGCCCTCTGGGGCAGGTATTGTAAAACCATAAATCCTTTTCTAGTTCCTAGCCTCCTCTACATTCCACTGCGGGACCCCGCTATCTCTGTTTCGAACAAACTTGTCAAGCCAGCGGAGACGAAATAGAAATGTAATTATTCTGATCAAAGGGTAGCCATCTGGCTCGGCTAAAAAATTTTGCACCTCTTGGTATCTCTTGCTCTCACACCTAAATCCTAACCCACACCTCCCCTATCGGGTCACTTCTTTAAGAGTAACCTAATGTCTATTGTGCCTTTGTATCTGCCAAGACCTTTGCTCAATGGGTCTTGGCATGCATCTGTCCTTCGTGTTATCTGTTTAATAAAGCTACTTTGGATTTCACCTGCCTGTGAATCCTGGATGTTCCTTTATCACGGACTTTGCCGACAGGGCTTGGTTTGATCCCTGACAATATCTGAACTCTTATGATATTTGTTCCATTGCCTGAGGATGCACATGAAAGCTTATGCCTTGAAATCTTTGTTGGTCTTAAAGGTGCCATTGGATTCAAATTTTGTTATTCAGTGAAGCATTCTATATTCTGTTCATTTTAAATATCAGTGCTGGATTTCTCATAAGAAGGTATTCCTACAATATATTCTGGAAATTGTAAAATGCCAATCTTGGAATAGATATATTGTAGCAACTTCAAATTAATCAAATGACAAAATCTGGAAATGGAAATCCAGGGATATTGTACTTATTTTTCTTCCTAGTCCAATAAAAAAATTAATTTCTGAAGTGTGGATTTATTTAATTTCCAGAAATACTTAGTAAGTATTCTTTAATCAATAACAATATCCTGTTTTTTTTAAAATAAATGTTGCCATTTTTTGTGATTAAAGTTAACTCTCCTGATTACAAATGTCAGCTGAAGGGCCATGCAAAGTATAGTGAAAATGCTGAGCTTTCTGGCATGCTTTTTAGTAAGGTGCTGTTCACAAAACACTTTGAACAAATAATCATTTTTAAATGAACTAGGAAAAACATGATTAGAAAATGTTGATTAAATAAACTAACTTAATGAGAATATTGAGCAGTTATGTAATTATACAAGAAGTTTTGGAATGAGTTCTCATTTAAATGAAAATATCATTGCATCTGAGACCACTAATGTCTCCCTTGACTGCCACCATCTTCCATTTGTTCCATATTTAAGAAGCTGATAAACCTTTCACAGCTGTCAATTGGATTGCCTGCCCCCGTATTTTAGCATCATTTTTGGTTGATTTGTGTTGCCTACTTAAGAAACTAATGGAAGGTTTCAGCTCCCCCTCTTGGCCATTTAATGTAGTGGCAGTTTTACTCAGGATAAAGAGCTACTTTACTGTTCAATGAGTTACTTAAATAAAATGAGAATAATTAAACGCAGCACAACTGAAACTAGAGTACGCAAGATAACAGAGAGTAACAGCCAAAGATTATTAGTTAGTGCAAAGAAAATTTTAGGCAGCAATGCAACTAACTGAGTGACGTGGGCAGATGGTGTTCCTAGGTGGTTTACTCAAGGGCAGAAGACCAAATTGATCTGGTGTAACTACAGAGAGGATAGCATTTACAGCATCCTCCTAGGAAGGGCTTGCTTGAGTCCTGGGAACTTTCCTTATTTCTCTAATCTCCAACTGAATTGTGAATATGGGCAAAAGCAAGCAACGGAGCAGCAAGTAGTAGAGCTCGATTTTCTCTGACAATGAGGAAATCAGGAGACATGTTTAGGTACATGTCTATTTGGTACATGTCTATTAGGTACATGACTATTAGGCTGCTCTGGCAAAAGAGGCATGGGCACATTTATGCTGCTCAGCACACCTTCTCAATGATCTATTGCAAAGTTTGGCCATGTATACCATTTGCTGTCTCTTCAGGTTCTCCACAATATGAGGAAGTGGTATTGTGTGAATCTGGAAGACATACCTGTAATGGAACTGAAGACCTCCTACAGCCTGTGATCAGAGTACTAGATCATTAACTAGTTTGCATATCCTCTAAATATGAAATGAAATAATTGAGACTAACAGTGCAATTTTACAATTGTTTATTCCAATAGATTAACTAATAGAACAGGGTATCCAGGACTGCCATACAGAGAAGTAAAATTTGGGAAACGTATAAATTGTTGTGTTTTGACAGAATCTAGAAGATGTTTGCCAAATTTCAGCTTGACAAAAGAAATAAGAATGAAAAAGTAGCCATAAATATATTTATTTATTCTTTAATTTATATACTGCTGCTCTCGAAGACTCACAGCGGTTTACAGGGTGTTTTAGTGTTCTTATTGTATTTATTTTGTAAAGGCTGTTGCCTTATTCGTGAGCCACCCTGAGCCGACTTGTCGAGAGGGGTGGGGTATAAGTTTAATAAATAATAATAACAATAAAATAATAAAAACAACACAACACAACTATTCATTGGAGTTAACTCCCCATCTCCTGCCCCCCCTATTTAGCTTTTGTCTGTGTCCAAAGAGCTTTAGCACTTTTCAAAATCTAAATGGGATCCCTGTTTTCTAGACATAGATTGAAATATTATGAACAATGCATACAAGTTAATCTGCCATGTAACATGAAAGAACAAGTGCAAGATAACTACCTTCTTCTGTGACAGACTATATTAATTTGCACTTTGCTAAAATCCAGAAATGAACATAAATTACTTGCAAGAATACCAACAACACTAAGCATATCAGCACAACACTAATTACAAATTTATTTAACATTTTACCATTATAGTATAAGCCATTAGTTGATAAACTCGGACTCTAAAACTAATTAATATTTTCAGTTGCAGTTGAAAGCTTTAGTGCTTCTATCTTGGGGATGGGGGTTGCAATACCTGTGATAAAGTGAATTTATTCCTCGTGAGCTTAACTCATAACTTTTTAAAAAACCAACAGCAGAACCCAACAACAACGCACTATTGTCTAGTCATTTGATTTATGCAAAAATCTTGCTTTCCTCCAATGGCTATCACTATGTAAGTACAGCGCAATCCATTGGATAGCAATATATAGAGTAGAGATCTAGGTATCAAGTTGCTGCCAGCAGTTCATTTGGGAATCAGCCTTACTACAGCCACAAGGAAGCAGAGGAACCAATGACAATGAAGGACAGCCCAATGGCAGTCCTGAGGAGAAAATATAGCTGAGAATTACACAGAGGTTTGGAGTGGAATGATGTCAGAACACAAATTCTAGCACTATACCATTATTTTTCAATGCAGTACTATACCACTCTCTTAACCCAAAGAAGCAACAATCCAGCATATCTCCTGCTGAATAGGAGATCAACTCTTTGGTTGCCACAGCTTTACAGTACAATCTTAAGCAATGTTATGGCCTTCTAGGTCCACTGAAGTCAATAGACTGGATCCAGTGGAATAGAACTTTCCTGGCTCCACCCTATCCTTGCAGCCCACTGATCACCAGTGGGCTGAACGGGACTCTGAGGAATGCCATGAGGTGGATTCTGCAGCAGGAATGGGAAATTGGGGGAATCGGGGAAAATAGGCTTAGTTTAACTCTATTTAGGGTGGCACTGAAAACGTCGTAATTGGCATGTGCACCTGATTGTTCTGTATCCACTAAGAATATACTATAAAAAATTAAGATAGTCAAAAAGTTTCTTAAGTGAGGGTTAAAGCAAAGAAGGTCATTTTCATTAGCATCAGTACTTTCCATTGGGAATGAAGGGCAGAGGAGACTAGCAATCGATACACCACCAATGCCAAGTTTTCACCCTATCACACTTACAGTAATTCAGGCTCCACCTAAAACAACACTAGTACATTAAAGACCAAAAGATCAGGAAAATGGTTAGGAAACTGGCTATAAATAAACGAGGGAGTTTGATCAATGACTCTCACTATTTCTTAGCGTTTCAGAAGCTGAACAAAGATAACATCAGTTTATGCTCAACATGTTGCAAGGATTTTTGTTTGTAGGCCTGATTAGAATTTTTAATTCTAATACTTTGCTATGGTTTTATGTCTTAACAGTCCAGGGAATTAAAGGAGAGCATTTAGTTCCAAAGCTTTGTCTGGGAACCAGAATCTAAAATATTTCTGACTGAGGATGCCACTGCAAAGGATTGGGGGCAGATAATTTGCAAGAAGGCAGCCAAAGAGGGAGCACTGCCCTTTAATCTTCCCAGGGATAATAAAGAAAGTATTGAGTTTCCATATAAGGAAGGGTTAATGAGAAAAGATTTGACCTCTTCTCCCTCTGCTTTAAGGTCTTAGTCCAAACTGAAGCCATGTGTGGTAACAGGAAAGTCAAGTCATGGATCTACTAGCCCCATGTCTAGCTTGGCTTGCACTGAAGTCTGGCAGATGCACAAGGTCATTTTTGAGATTTGCTTTGTATTTTCCCATTGTTTGGATACTGATTGTAGCAGAGCAGGGAGAATATATAAGTCAATCCTCCCTGTGAAACTAAGTTGCTTTGCATCTACAAACACTGGGTTTTTACTAGTTCTCTAGAATGAGACCCCATGTCATATAGAAACTGGATTTTGAAACTTGATTCATGTTTCTAAAGTAATCTGCCATGTGGGCTGGGGGCTGATGTTATAGCTCTGTTCCTTGGAATAAGTTTGCAATGGGTTAAGAGTGCAAAAGATGGAAACAAATCCCAAGACTAGAGAGCCTTGCACATTGAATGACTCCCATTCTTCCCATCTGGCTTTAAGAGCTAATGTATCCTCACTGTCTTTTAATAGATGAGAAAGAACAATAGTTCAAGTTCATTATGCATCAAATGGCAGTAATTATCATTATATATTAGCAACTAAATGATTCAGAAATTCCAAAGTGAGAAAGTGACCTTTTCACATACTGTATGACAGTGATAAATTAAACACCTTGATTTTGGGAGAACTTTTTTCTGGATTCAATTGAATTTACACTTAAATTAGAGTCCATAGAGCAGAGGCACCTCAGCATTAGGATGGTCTTGGAATCCTTGATCAGAAGACCTTTTATTGGTGGAAGTTTAGTGAATTACAGTACACCAAGCACCTTGTTCCTCACTCCTTCTAGCATCCTCCAAACTATGATGGCATTCCTGGCAGAACAAAAGCAGAAGTAAAATGCTGCCTTGATATTTATCATTAGATGTCATTAGCATAGAATCATTAGCCATTTATACATTCTGCATAACGACTGTGCACTGTGGAGCCAACTACATATATAGTCATTAATTCACTTTGTGAACAATTACATGTTAAACTGTTTGGGTTTTATGGGTTGTGGGGGAGGGCTACTATACAAATTGTTACAAGTTTAACCATCCATGGGATCAATGTGGCATCTACCTGCTGGGAAGTATAATATGCAGACATAATTTCCATCACTTATCCCTCCTATTGCTAGATTAATTTCAGAGCTGTGCTTTCAGCACTGAATCTCTCCTACTGAAGCACACACCATGCATGGTGACTTGCTATATGGGATCTGCTTTTCCATGATGAAAATTGTGTGTGAACAGCTGTGTTGGTTGGGGACATTGTGATGGCCTTTCCACAGAAGAGGCATGGAATGTCATAGATAAAAACCTCAAGATCAGCTTCACCTCTGCAGGTGTATAATTCATCCAGAGTGCCTGGAAGTGCCTATGGAGAAGGGAACTTATATGTAGCCAATGACTGTATCTATGGGCCGGTGGCTTCACTGGAGGCAAAGACATATTGAACTCCCCCCCCCTTTTTTTTCATCAATAGGTTTTTTCCTTTTAGAATTAATTTCTGGCCTCAGGTGGTGGGCTGGGATTGAGGCAATCATTCTTTTCTAAATTCTATCTGGTATGCTGAAGATGTCAAAGGAGATCCATCAGTGTCTGCCAGCAGGAGGTTTATCCTTTCTGCTGTGTCCTTACTTTAACAAATGCATCAGAATTAGTGCAGTGCTGTTTTGGTAGAATAATAATTTGCATGTGTATTTTTCAATATTTTCAGCTATCTCTGATTAATTGTTTTACACGCATAGGGCCCATCAGCTGCATCTGAGCCAATTTATGGTGATTCTATATGGTTTTCAGCAAGACAGATTAAAAAAAATAACCCTAAGGAAAGACAGACATTATCAAGACAACGTACAAATATAACTTGTATGTTTAATAATATACAAGTTATATAACCTTATGTATATTCAGCATATTCACAGGCTGTAAGTTATGCAATGTCTCTAAACAATTTCTCAGGTGGGAGGTTTATAACCAACCTTTGTTCAACAAGACACCCAAAAGTAAGGCTAGCTTAATCTCAGCAGGTCACAGAATCCAATCATAGTCAGCCATAATTACTACTTGGATGAGAGACCACCAAGGAAGTCCAAGATTGTTATGCAAAGACAGTTAATGGCAAACAACTTGCCTTGAAAACCATAGTCACCATAAGTCAGTAGCATCATGTCCTCAATGTCATAAATTTCAATAGCCAAGAGAGGATAATCTTTAATAATCTTAGGCCTAATTCACACAGGCAGAGCCATGAGCTGGCAATAAGATGGCAGAGACCTGAGGTGGTAGAATGGATTGTCCCACTTCAGACTAAATGGAGGGACATGGAAGATCACATTTTGTAATGTTTTCCTCTGTTATAAGCAAACATTAAATCAGCATGGCATGCAAAGAGAGGAACAGAATATCTGTCCCTTCTGTGCTAGTTTCTATTTGCATCGAGTTTTTCATTAAAGAAGATAAGCAAAACTGAAATGGCACAGTCTCGCCTGGGTATTGTTGCTGACCCATTCTGTTGCAAGTGGAAGCAAGACTTCTACTTGCTACAGGTTGAATCAGAAGTCAGTACAAAAGGGGGGAGCATACCTAAGTAATGATACTATACAGAAATATTTTTTGTAATGTTTCAATCATGGGGGAAAATGGACAAGAGTATGGCACCCAACTCATCACTAATGATAGCAGTGGCACACTTTCACTAAGTACAGACCACAATCTTATGCAGTAATGCAAAACAATCTAATTACAGACATAAAACCAATTGCTAAAACGTGCTACAAATCTTGTAGTTCACGCAACCACTGGACTAGCCAATAAAGAAGACTTTCTTTTCCTACCAGGTTTCTAATGTGTCATCTGCAGAGAGTTTCAGATCTCATGTAAATATTTTAATGGAGATCTAGAAGAACAATACTAATATATTAAGCACTTTTAAGGTTTGTTTATTTCAATGAAAAGCAAAGCAATTAAATTAATTGAATTTACATGGATAATTTTGCTGGATTTTGATCATACTATATAAATCAAAATCTTGAATGTTATTAACAATTTACAAATCCTATCTTTAGATTGTGATCACAAGACTCTTAAATTTGAGATAATGAATGGTACTCTACATCCCTCACATTATGAATATCAGAATATCTTGTCTATATGGTAGATTTACAAATTAATTTAACAAGCAACTTATAGAAACATACTGGTACATGCTGGTTTCTTATGACAGCAAAATGCAAAAAGGGATTTCAGTTATTTTCATGAATAAGGTATGTATTATGCCAAGAGAAAAAGTCTCATGCCAAGCAGCAAGAATGAAGAAGCAAAAGAGAAGTTCTAGGCAAAGAAGGCTCACAGCAAAAGTTGAAGATAGACTATCTAATGCTTTCAAAGATGTAATGCAACTTTGAACTGTACCGTGAACTTCATAAAGAGACAGTAAATTTATTTGGGAAGTAAGGTGGTATAAAAGTTTTCATTTGTGCAGCTGATAGGGCAAGTAATTTTTTTTTGTTCAAGACAATCTAGAGAGCACTGATACTATTAGATGCAGTCAGAAAGCAAATGACCATAATCAATGGAATGGCACGGAAAAGGACTCTGGAGAGATAGGTCTATGTCCAGGGCCGTGTACAAACAAGCCTGAACTCAAGTGCTAAGAGAATTCACAGAAATGGACAAACTGCAAGGAGGACCATGCTTCAGAATCAAAGTCATTGCCCTGGTTATAGCTGAATAGACGGATAAAGGAGGTACAGAAGCCATTCTAGCTTTATCATGGAAATCTAAGGAAAAGATGAAAGTTTCAGAGATTAGCTACAAAAGTTCACATAGGACATGAAACTGAAAGTTCTCTTAAAATCAACCACAAAGCAGGATAACATTTTCTTCTTTTGTAGAATGGCTGTATCTCTCAAAAAATAACCACAGAAAGTCATGGTACTACGAGGAACATTAACCTTAAACCCCTCAAGCTAGTAAAATATTTAGTGAATATATTTTATTTCAAAGGATTGGCAAACCACCATTTAAAAACATTATGGAACTTTTTAAGAAAGTCAACTTCTTTTTGTTTGTTTGCACATCCCTATTCAAATACAGATATTGGCCTTGATTATAGTCTCAATTAAGAGTAAAATTAGATTTCTGTAACTCGCTGTACCCAGCCCTTGGCTTTGATCCGGAAATTGCAGCTGGTACAAAATGCAACTGCTAGGCCCATATTCAGCCTATATTTCACTACTGTGAAATTCAAACATTTCACGTGTGGAATCAAGCCAACCTGCAATTGGTTTGAAAATAAAATCACTCTATACATGCTACGGAAAAAAAATTGAAAAAAATGATCAAATTTCTTTCAACATTGGCCCAACATGGAGAAAACCAGTTGTGGAATGAAAAATTAGGAACATTGTAACACGATTGTATTTCCAAGGTAAAATACATATGCCGAACGGGCCCAAGCTAAACTATTTGGTTATTATAGAAATTAGCCAGAACGGGCCCAAGCTAAACTGAATATCTTCTTAGCATAATGTAGAACTTTACATGAATACAAGATTTGGTTAGACATCAAATGCTTTGCCTGAAAGTAGAAACTCCTCCAAACTCTTATTACAGATTATGCCAGCTACAGCAGTTTTCAGTTTATATAGAAAATTATATGGGTACTTTTCTGCTTTCTTGAGTCAGGAGACTGGCCCCAACCACTGACCTGTGCAAACCCAGCTGAATATAGTTTTTTCCCCAGCTTGATGCTGCTCCATGAATGTTGTCTGAATCCAATATTTCAGCTCAGTGTACATCTACTCAGTTCCAGCTTTTTCGTATTTTATTATAGCAGACCACAATGTTCAAGCTATATTTGAGATGACAAAACTGAGATCAAAATCCTGTTGAATATTAAAGATACTAGTGAAGCCCGATTAGGTAAAGAATTTTATTATTACAGAAGGAAAGTATCCTTTATTACTTCTTAATAGTACCTTGTTGGACATTGTCCTGCTTTCTGTTAAGCACTCAGAAACATATTGCTTTTTCCCAGGTGCTAATGTTGAGGTAACTAGCATGTAATTTAATGAGTCTTCTTTCTTTTCTCCTTTTTAAAAGGAATTGCTCATTCTAGGTTTCAAGAAGCACATCATTCCTCTATCTACTCTCATATATCAATGACAGGAGTTCTGAGATTAATTTACCTTTTCAAGAGCCAAGAATGAATGTTGTTAAACAGCCATCAATGATCTGAATTCCTTCATCTTGTCCAAATATTTGTGTATATGTATCTGTATTTGTCTTTGTTCCTTAGCTCCAGAGGATATTTAACAAAAAAAAATTAAGAAGTTAACCAAATCTTTTCTATATTTATGCCCATGTGCATAAATAAATAAAGGAAAGGAACTCCTAACATTTTTAGGTGAATACCTTCATCCAATATATTATTGCATGTTTAATTCAATATTATTTTACCCCACTTATTACATGCAGCTTAAAGGTTGGAACTCAATGTATCTTATTTTGCTTTTCACTGACTTAAGACTTCTCAGTACAGCTCTTTCAAATGTCTTTGACATTTCTCTTACATTTTGAATCCAAAAATATATGAGAGACTCATAATATCCCTGTTAATTTTTAATATTGCTTTACTACATCAATGATACTTCAGCCTCTCATTTTGATAGCAGAAACCTATCCCAAACTCGCACCCTTACACCGTTCAAGCAGTGTGCTTTATGGCTACTTACTGTTGACCCAGCAGTAACAGATGGCTTTCAGTTTCAGTCAGTATGTTGGAGTCATTGAAGAATACAGGCACCATAAGACTTTGAACCCCAAACATGGAAGACATTAGAGTTGCTAGACCCCCTGGTGGAGTTAGGGGGCCCTGGCCATCGGGTCCTGCACCCCCAGCTGCTGATCAGCAGCTGATCAGCAGCTGCTGGCCAGCAGAGGGAAAGTGGAAGGCCCAGGCCACATTGCTGGTGTTGTACAAGATATTGTATCCTCATGACAGTAACTTCTGAGCAACATGCTGATATTTGGGCAAAAACTCTAGAAGATAGCTTAACCATAGAGTGTTTGCCCCAAAACCGGAATGCCATCCAGAAGTTGCTGGTGTGATGGCTTCATTACCTGTGCGACACCAGCAATGTGGCCTTTCTCTTCGTCCCAATAAGTTCCCTCCATTCCCTGCCAGTTTCCAGGAGGGATTTGGCAACCCTAAGCCAGCAGAACTGGAACCTTTATACCTGAGCTGCTTGACTTTGGAGCAAGCTGCTGACCTGGTCTTCTCTGCACCACAGAATCTTCCTCCAAACTGGCCAGCAGAGAAAGAAACCCCAACAAAAAGGATCCACTGGCAGCTGCTGGTAGCAGCTGATTGAAAGTTCCAGTAATATCTAGCCTGGACCTATATAGTTGCTGCCTCTGGTTTAAACAATTTTCCCATAATGTGAAGAACATGCCAGTTCTGCTCAGCCTGTTTTCTGACTCCTGCTTGTTTAGACTGATTGACCTCCATTTTGTATATTCCTCACTTCTAGTCTGACCTTGGCTATGTTTTGTACTGCCCTACAGATTCATTATTTGACATTATTTGTCTTATTTGTCTCTTGAGAAATTTATATGCAGGTCAAGAAGCAACAGTGAGAACTGAACATGGAATCACTGACTGGTTCAAAATTGAGAAAGGAGTTCGGCAAGGCTGTATACTGTCACCTTGCCTATTTAACTTGTATGCAGAGCACATCATGAGAAATGCGGGATTAGAGGAGTCACAAATTGGGATCAAGATTGCAGGGAGAAATATCAACAACCTCAGATATGCAGATGATACCACTCTAATGGCAGAAAGTGAAGAGGAACTAAAGAGCCTGTTGATGCGGGTGAAGGAGGAGAGTGCCAAAGTTGGCTTGAAACTCAACATCAAGAAAACAAAGATCATGGCATCCGGCCCTCTCAATTCCTGGCAAATAGAAGGGGAAGAAATGGAGATAGTGACAGATTTTATTTTCCTGGGCTCCAAGATCACTGCAGATGGGGCTTGCAGCAAAGAAATTAAAAGACGCTTGCTCCTGGGGAGGAAAGCTATGGCAAATCTAGACAGCATCCTAAAAAGCAGAGACATCACCCTGCCAACAAAAGTGTGTTTAGTCAAGGCTATGGTCTTCCCAGTTGCAATGTATGGCTGCGAAAGTTGGACCATAAGGAAGGCCGAGCGTCAAAGAATTGAGGCTTTTGAACTCTGGTGCTGGAGAAGACTCTTGCGAGTCCCTTGGACTGCAAGGCGAACAAACCAGTCAGTCCTAGAGGAGATCAGCCCTGACTGCTCTTTAGAAGGCCAGATCCTGAAGATGAAACTCAAATATTTTGGCCACCTCATGAGAAGGAAGGACTCCCTGGAGAAGAGCCTAATGCTGGGAGAGATCGAGGGCAAAAGAAGAAGGGGACGACAGAGAATGAGGTGGATGGATGGAGTCACTGAAGCAGTAGGTGCAAACTTAAATGGACTCCGGGGAATGGTAGAGGACAGGAAGGCCTGGAGGATCATTGTCCATGGGGTCGCGATGGGTCGGACACGACTTCGCACATAACAACAACAACAGATTCATTGCTTGTCTCTGGCATTCTGACTACCTGACAATTAGCTTGTAATTTATGTCACCCTTTCCCCATGGAGCTCAGAGTGGCATACATGCTTCTCCACATCTGTGCTTTATTCTGAAAACAGCAAGTAGGTTAACCTGAGAGAGAATTACTAACTCAAAGTCAGGCACTTTCATGCCAAGCAGGGATTTGAACCTGGACCCCCTGATTATATTTCATCACCCAGCCCCACTATATGTTCTTCCATCCTAACTGGATGAAACTGGGGTCCCAAACATCCTGGAAATAAATAACAGCAAATAATAATTGTGTTACATATTCTAAACCTGCAGGTAACTATTTCTTTTACACATACATGCCAGTACTTAAGTGCAAAAGTATCTGCTTATTCTGCTGTTCTTACAACAACAACAACAACAATCCCACAACCCCCTGAAAATAGTGAGGCAGGAAGTTCATTTCAATCAAGGGTGCTAAGAATATTGATTGGGGTCTACTTTTTAATTTTGTTGGTTTAGGTTATTGTGGGGTTATAAAATATCTGTTTAGGTTATTTGTAATCCACATTTCTGACTGAGACAATGTGGATTCATAGTATAAATCAATGCAACCAACAGGTTAAGACATCCAAAAAGCAATGGAATAGGATTAGGATTGCAGAAATCTGAACCAAGCAGGAAACTGTAACAAGGGTCAAAGAAATCACCTGGTTTTGTTCTGTTTTGTTTTTTGAGTAAGGATAAAATAATCACCTAGTCAAGAAACAATAGTAACTCCATGTCTTTTATTAAGGGCAGACTAAATCGTCAAACCAAAACCAAAGTTGCACACATCAAACCAAACCAATGTGCACACATATACAAGAGTAAGTCCCACTGAAATCAGTGAAACTCACTTGTGACTATACATACAGGGGACTGTAGCTAGGTTGACTACTGAAATGTAGCCATACGTATATCGCTATACTCTGCAAATATACTTGCAAGATCACTGGCAAATGGAATATTTCCGGGTTCCTTAACTATAAAATGAGACTTCATGCTTAACAGAACAAACATCACTTGCCATTAATTCAATGGCTAAATTTGGAATTATCAGCCAGTCTCACTGATCATCTGTAAGATATTAATAATAATTTGTGTATCTCTGTTGGCCATGGGGAGGAATGATATTTGATCTGTATGATCTGTATGATCTGTAGCAACTCAGATACAGAGTTCTACTTGCATAACCATATCCTCTTAATGTATGGGAACCTGCTCCTTTTCTGGATACATCATTTTTTTCCTAGCTCCTATTTTCTACCACTATTTTGCATTTGTTTATTTATTCAGTGAACGTATTTATTTTTTACCTGGGTCCTTACCTTGGCCATCATTTTAGATTTGGGCAAGTGGTGATTTTAAAAGTTAAAAAGCGGTCTTGTTTTTAAATAGTAAAAAATTCAGGCCTATTCTTCCAAGCCTTGACCTAAATTATTGAGCATCCCAGATGTGTGAGGGATCACTGCAGGAGGGGAAATCAAATGGCTGCTGGAAGATCTAGTAAAAGTGGAGGAGTAAAAGAAAGTGACATGTTCAAAGGCAGAGAGGAAACTTAAAAGACCATATGCACTCCTAAAGCATAAGCACTAGATTAAAATTGATGACAGCTAGTAAACATGAAATATGGGGAAGGCAGGGGAGGGAATGAAAGCTAGCAGAAAGTTTCAGAAAGGCACGGTGAGTGAGAGGACAAAAAGTAAGAGCATTTTAAATAAGAGATGCTGGATTGGGGGAAGCAGCAAGCAATCAAATTTCAAACAGTGTTTTAGGGAAAGGCAGCGTTGAGAGGACTTGGGAATGTTCAGCCTAGAGAAGAGGTTGAGAAGGGACATGATTGCTCTCTTTAAGTATTTGATAGGTTGTCATTTTGAGGACTACACTAGGCAGCCTGACCATAGCTTCTTTTGTTGGGCAGATCCACCCAAATTCAGCGAGCATCTTCTACAGGCCTTCTTCGTTGTTCCTTGAACGTAATGTACTGAGAGGTACCTAGTCTCATCTCCTTCCCTTGAAGTGCTGCAAGATAACTACCAGGTTCAGGGAGATTTTACTCAGCACCAAGGGCACTCCATCCCAAGCCCCACTTTTATGTTGTTTGGGACCTGCCCTCCACCTGGTGTCTCAGGGAGCTTGCAAATCATCCCTACCTATCATAAGCAACCCACCCAATTCCTGCCAAACTACTTATGATCTAAACATTCAAATATCAGGACTATTTGTCACACCTCCTCTATAACATGAAGCAAGCAAGTCCAAAAACATAGGGCAACCACATAGTGTTTTCAAGGGTTTCCAAGGCAAGAGATGGTCAGAGGTAGTTTGCCATTACCCACCTCTGCATAGCAACCCTGACATCCATGGTGGTATCTCATCCAAGTTCTAACCAAGGCCAACCCAGCTGCCTATCTTATCCAGTTTAGCAATCCAGAGACCTCCTTCAGGGCCCTCAGCTATTCCAGGAGCTCATTCCACCAGGTCAGGGCCCTAGTCGAGGCCAGGCACACTTCCCAAAAACCCGAGACAACCAGAAGATTCATACCCACAGAGTGGAAGGCCCTGCAGGGGGCATAAGGAAATAAACGATCCCTCAGATAGGTAGGACCCAGGCCACTTTTAGTCTTGAAGGTTAAAACTAAAACCTTGAACTTGATAAGTTACCAATGCAGCTGCCACAGCATCAGCTGGACATGGGCCCTCCAAGATGGCCTAGTGAGGATCCTTGCAGCCGCATTTTGTACCAGTTGTAATTTCCGGGTCAGGGACAAGGGTAAGCCCACATAAAATGAGTTACAGAAGACTAGTCTGGAAGTGATGATTGCATGAATCATTGTGGGCAAGTGTTCTGAGGACAGGTAGGGTGCTAGTAGCCTTGCTTGGCATAGATAGAAAAATGCTGTTGGGTTATTTTCGTGATCTGAGCCTTCATAGACAGGGTGGCATCAAAGATCACCCTCAAATTCCTGGCTGCTGCAACAAGTGTTAGTTGTACCCCACCCATGCAGGAGAGACGCACTTCCTGGTCCTGTCCTCTTCTACCCAACAAATTGGCAGTAGTTATTATGCATTGGAGGGACCCATCCAAGACAACTGTCCAGATCTTCATTGAAACATTTTCAATGCACCCTCTTAAAGTTTCATCATAATAACCAGTATTTGAGTTCCTAATCAATGCTCAAGAACACATCTGGATATACACAACTCATAGAATCATAAAGTTGGAAGGTATCTCCAGGGCCATTTAGTCCAACCCCCTGCACAATGCAGGAACTCACAACTACCTGCCTACCCACCCACAGTGACACCAGATTTATTAATCACAGAATCACAGAATCATAGAGTTGGAAGGAGCCATACAGGCCATCTAGTCCAACTCCCTGCTCAATGCAGGATCAGCCCAAAACATCTTAAAGCATCCAAGAAAAGTGTGTATCCAACCTTTACTTGAAGACTGCCAGTGAGGGGGAGCTCACCACCTCCTTAGGCAGCCTATTCCAATGCTGAACTACTCTGACTGTGAAAAAAGTTTTCCTGATATCTAGCCTATACCGTTGTACTTGTAGTTTAAACCCATTACTGCACATTCTTTCCTCTGCAGCCAACGGGAACAGCATCCTGCCCTCCTCCAAGTGACAACCTTTCAAATACTTAAAGAGGGCTATCATGTCCCCTCTCAACCTCCTTTTCTCCAGGCTGAACATTCCCAAGTCCCTTAACCTATCTACATAGGGCTTGGTCCCTTGGCCCCAGATCATCCTTGTCGCACTGTACCCTTTCAATTTTATCTACGTCCTTCTTGAAGTGAGGCCTCCAGAATTGCACACAGTACTCCAGGTGTGGTCTGACCAGTGCCGTATACAATGGGACTATGACATCTTGTAATTTTGATGTGATGCCCCTGTTGATACAGCCCAAAATGGCATTTGCCTTTTTTACTGCTGCATCACACTGCCTGCTCATGTTTAGTTTACAATCCACAAGTACCCCAAGGTCTCGTTCACATACAGTGTTACCTAGAAGCGTATCCCCCATCCAGTAGGCATGCTTTTCATTTTTCTGACCCAGATGCAGAACTTTACACTTATCTTTATTAAATTGCATCTTGTTCTCATTTGCCCGTTTTTCAGATCTTGTTGTGTTCAGATCTTGTTGAACTCTGTCCCCATCTTCTGGAGTATTTGCCAGTCCTCCCAATTTAGTGTCATCGGCAAACTTGATGAGTAGTCCCTCCACCCCCTCATCTAGATCATTAATAAATATGTTAAAAAGTACCGGACCGAGCACCGAGTCCTGAGGTACCCCGCTAGCTGAGGTGCCCAATGATCCCCACATACACACACCAAAAATATCCAGAATCCAGCCTGGCTTGGAAGAAATTCACCTACCATCCCACTGCAGCATTCACCAATTGCCTGGGTATGCAAGGAAGGGCCACTAGAGACAAACACTGGCACATCCCTTCCTGCCTACCCACTCACAATCTGCCTAAGTTCATAAAATCAGCATGACTCCTCCAGTCAGAAGAAACAAATGTTAAATCAGGGTTGGTCTCTATGCCATGCTATTGATCTGAAGGTCTTCAGCATCAAAAATGAGATGCAAGTCATGTTCTTCAGCCCAGTTGAACCGTTCTTATCATTTGTAATTAATCTTACTGGCTAATAAAAGAGATATAGCTTTTATTCAAGAAACTCATCTTGATAATGGAAATTAAGCCTGCCACAGAGCAAAAATTGCAGGTTATGATGCTATTGGCATACCTATGGCATAGTGACTTATGTTGGAACAACATTTAAAATGTGAAGCTGGATTGACTGACGCCCATAGTGACATCTACACAATTGTAATACAAGTTTGGGAGATACATGTTGTCAATCTTTATAAACCTCCTACAGTTTCATAGTTTCATGGTCAGCACATATCCTATTATCCTACCCTCATCCTTCTGTACGTGCAGGTAACTTTTACAGCCACCCTTTAAACTGGAGACACATAGTTATATCGTCACCCAATAAATGTTTAACGAATTTTAAAAATATATAAAAATTTAACTCCCAACCATTCAGGAAACCCTCCTTCCAAGGCTATCAAGGAACCACAGGGTTTCCTGAACCCCTGGTTGAGAAAGTGTGCTCTAGAATTAAGAACCTTGCAGAGTGTCTTCTACAGACTTGCTTCACAGCTTGCACAGACATCTAGCAATTGCTACCCAGGAGATCCTGCTGCTGCAGTATCATGGCAACAGCAACATATCATTTATAGTAAGTATACAGATGATGGCCTGCATTCAACCACACAGTTCTGAAGACACACATATTTTTGGAAGACAGATCTGAGATTTCTGCTGACTTCCCTCCTCCTACCAAGTCTTGGTCTTAAGAATCAGTGAACTAACAGGAACAGTACAGAAGTGGAAATCTGCAGTAGGAGGGGAGAATTGGTAGAAATTGCCAGTGATCATAACACCCTGAATTTGGATACAGACAAACATCTCACTGAGGTGACTGCATAACTTCCTCTGAGTTTGATGTGACAAGTATGTATAATTTTGTCACATGCTAGTTTAGGTTGAAAAGGTGTTTTATACATGACATGCAGTTTTATTCAGCTTCAGTCAAGCATTTTCATTCCCAAAGAAATGACTTGCTGACTAACATTCATACTCAATAATATCATTGCAGCTGATTTTCTAATAAAAGTCCTATTAGTTATGCTACACAGTTTCATTTTATGACCTTCCAAATATTAATGGGATTTGACTGCATGAATACAGAAATGTTTTAAGGGCAGAATGTAAGCTGTTTATCATTTTTGCTATTATTGTATATCAGTCGTTCTCAACCTTTGTAATGTCGCGACCCTTTAATACAGTTCCTCATGTTGTGGTGACCCCCAACCATCAAATTATGCAAGTGTTCTTTCACAGAAATTAAACCGAAACTAACCAATATCATGAAGATCCATTGTATATAAATTGGTTATAAATTGTATATAAATTGGTGGGCTCCTTCAGGAGGAGCGGCAACAGTGGTGGTGCCCCCTCTGGCCAAGCTGCTCGCCTTGACCCCTGTGAAAGGGTTGTTTGACCCCCAAAGGGGTCTCACCACTGTTGTATATCATTTGGACACACAGCAAACTGTTATTTAGAGAATGTTAAAAGACCTATCTCTATTTATTTCAGTTTTCAAGTATATGGTACAATCCAGAATGCACTTATGCTGAGTAATTTAATGCACTCAAGGACAAAATTTCACTGCAGAAGGTCAAATATATTCACATAAGATTCACAAAAATATTCAGAATATTTTTTTTACAAGCCTTTAGTACTCTTCCGTTGGGAGAAAAGGGCAGAGGAAAGGCTAGTTTGCAATAAATTAACAATATATTAATCAAATCTTTCTTTTGAGAAGTGTTGTTCAGATACGATCATCTATATATGTAATCTTGATTGAAAAAAGTTGAATGGGAAATTATTTCCCTAAGGTGAATAATTGCATGGCTAGAGTTTTCTGTTAAGAAATATTTTTTCTTCCATTTTTGGGAAGTTTCCCAGATTCCATGATATCAAGTGATATTTATGTACTCTGAAAGAATTAAAAAGCAGTTTTCACAGAGTATTTTTGGTCTTAATTTTCATTTATGCATTGCAGTTTTAGCGTTACAGATAAACTATGTCCTGATATCACTCTCGTGGATTTGTCACATTATTCAAAGGCATACATTATTGTCCGTCATAATAAACAGGCAATTCTGATGAATAATCAGCTTGCATTTATTCTTGAAAATAAATATGGTTGGGAAGCACAGTTTCTTAGCCTATCTATCAATCAAACATAGTTTTTAAAAGTTACAGAGGGAAATATCCTCCTCATGGGATCAGAATTTATCTCTGAGTAACTTTTAATCAAATATAGCAATAGCCATGAGCAAAATGGCTTTACAAAGGAGCTAGAAAGACGGAAGTCAGGTCTATTGTAAGTAAAAGGAACCTCCTTATTCAGTGCTAGGAGGCAACATCAAGGGAGGACTTTGATCACTTTGCCCTGTTTGTTTGCTCTCCAGGGTAATTGTGTGAATCAAAAAGTTGGACTAGATGTACCATTACTCTAACCCAGCAGGGCTCTTCTTATGTTCTTAGGACTCAGCAGTTATATGATCCAGCACAGATCATTCCAGAAACCCTTTAAAACTGTGATTATGATCCAAAACTGTGTCACTCAATAATGACAAGGTCAATTGTTTTTACTGAGATTTTTTCATAGGCTTGTTTAAAATTAGATGTGAGCTCCCAATGAGCTTGAAATCAAATAAGCTGTGGAGAAGCCACCTTCATAACTCAACAGTTCTACCTATAGCATAAGATCCAAAGAAAACAACAGTTATCGTGCTGAAGTGTTAAGGCAGGTTTCTATGCCAAGTCTTCACATGGAGATTCTGAAGGAGATCAGATGAATGGGAAAGAAGGAGAGCTGCTTTCTCAGTTTTAAAATGTGGGCACAGCCTGAGTGAAAGAATGCCATAGCCAGAAGAGCATCATGTTGCCAATTTCTTTGTCACAATAAAGGAAATATGCGTAAGTCAGGTCTACTCAGACACATGTTAGTCAAGGGAAAATTCCCAGAAAAGTGTTTTTAGTAATTGAGGATTGGTCTTGGAATCTTCTTGCCACACATTTCTTCAAAATGCAGCTGAATGTGGAGATGGAATGCTGAGATTGTAGAACAAACTGTTCTTCTTTAGATTGCAGGAGAGGGCATGTTTTTAATGCTCCCCTCTTTTAAAGACTTCCTTTATGTAGAAAACTGGACCAGCAGGAAAAAAAACAACATCCATAATATACTGGGAGGGGGGGGTTAAAAATTGCAGTGATATTTCTATTCACTATGGCATGCAGAAATGACATCTACAAACAGCTTGGTAGGATCCAAAATCACTGAAGATTCTATCATGGTATTCTTCAGCATGTTTAAAGCATCTGACTCTCTGGCCATCTGGCTTTTTCCAGTAATATAGGTCCGAGCCACAGTTGCACAAACAGTGGTAGACCTGCAGTTTTGTTATGCAAAGTCCAACCTAATGGAATGAGCTCCTGGAAGAGCTGAGGGCCCTGATGGAGCTGTCAACATTCTACAGGGCCGGTAAGATGGAGCTCTTCCACCAGGCATTTGGTTGACGCTGGACCAGGAAGATCTGGTCCCCCACCCCCACCCCCAGAATATGCCCTGTAGAAACATAGCGCTCGGTCAGCTGGGCATGGGTAACTTTGAACCAGTCCTTGTTTCTTAGCCTGCCTTACAGGTCTGTGGGAAAACTATGTATGCTGCTATGAGCTGCTTAGAAGAAATGGTGGGGATCAAATAAATAAGGCTATCCACCGTCTTTGAAATAATGAACATCTAGACATCTTTAAGCATCCTATTTTGTAAATTGGGTAACTGGGAGAATGAAATCAACTGTGACTACATAGTCTACACCTCAGTATGCTTTTCAAATGTGTAAAATGATTGTGTTTGCCTTTTTATGGGAAGTCTTTTAAAATCTATGATTTATTATTATTATTATTATTATTATTTATTTATTTATTTATTTCCCACCACTCCCTGGGTAGGCTCGTGGCGGGTAACAGTTGTCTTTAAAATCCCAATTAAAACCCCATTAAAAGATGTTAAAAATCATAACATGGCGGCAGCCAATCATAATCTACTCCCACCTGCCAAGGCGATAGAGAATGGGGAGATGATGTATACTTCAGACACCCCGGGGGGGGCAACGCTCTACCTCGCAGACCCCAGCCTCAACCATAAACCCGGTGGAAGAGCTCCATTTTATAGGTCCTGCGGAATGCTGACAAATCCCACAGGGCCCGTAGCTCTCCCGGGAGCTCATTCCAGCAGGTGGGGGCCAGGACCGAAAAAGCCCTGGCCCTGGTTGAGGCTAGGCGCGCTTCTCTAGGGCCGGGAACAACCAATAGATTTTCCCCCGCAGAGCATAATGCCCTGCAGGGGACATAGGGCGAGAGGCGGTCCCTCAAGTATGTGGGTCCCAACTCGCGTAAAGCCTTAAAAGGTTACTACCAAAACCTTGAACCGGATCCGGGCAGCAATTGGCAACCAGTGCAGCTGCCTCAGCACAGGCTGGATGTGGGCCCTCCAAGATGTACCAGTGAGGACCCTAGCAGCTGCATTTTGCACTAGCTTAAGTTTCCAGATCAAGGACAAGGGTAGGCCGCGTAGAGCGAGTTACAGAAATCTAATCTGGAAGTGATTAGAAATGGAGTACATTATATTAGTAATGGAGTACACAGCTTTGGTCTATTGGCCCTAATCTGAGGCAAAGGCTGCACGAGATTCATCTCATTGGCTTTAAATGTGTTTAACTTTATATCTATAACAGGCTTTGTCAAGAACATGCATTGTGCACTGCTACCTAATGGTAATAGCTGAAACTATCTGCTTGAAAATATCATTAGTACTTGTGTTATAAGAGAAAATAACTGTTGTATAGTCTGATTCTAGCCATGATTCAGTGAGAAGTAAATCCGAATGAGTTCAGTTAAGAAACCCAATGCCTTACTATAGTGGATGGTTCGCAGTGTTGTACATCACTTTATTAACTCTGCCACTACTATAATACTGCAGATCCCCAGTGGCACGGTTAATTTCCCCCCTACACAGAATTCCTCTATTTTCAAATTAATTACCTCATCCAAATTGTTCAAGTTTTAATTCTACATATGAATCCCTGACCTGAACAGCTCAGACAAGCCCAATCCCATCAGATCTCAGAAGCTAAACAGAGCTGACTCTGGCTAAGATGGGAAGCCTTCAAGGATTTGGGTGGCAGTTCCTCCAAGGAACACCAGGGACCATGATGCAGAGGTAGGAAATGGCAACCCACCTCCAAACATCCTTTGCTTGGCTGTCAGACAGTCCTCAGATCTCCTGGCTACACTACATATGTCATGTAACTAAGAAATCTACATATGTAATCGGCTTCTATAGCCTACCTCTAGGTTAGGGTAGTAACACTTTTCATGGTTGAAAATTGGTCAGAGCATACTGGATGTAATTCATGCAACATGAAGCTGTCTTGATTGATTTCAGCTTGGGCTGCAATATTCCTGTTGTTTGAATTCTCAATGGAAAATGAAGTTCAACTAATTGAGGACAATTTGGTCATGTCTTGCCTGGTTTTTTAATAGAAAAAGTTTAACTTTGCATTAGCCAAAGCTACTAAGCATATCACAGATTAATTAATTGGCTGTATTAAGCAGCAATCAAGTTATATTTCATTAAGCTTCTAGCTCACAGCTGAGAAGGGGACATTTACCTCCCAATGGGCGTTTTCACACAAACAGAGGAAAATTTGAAAGTAGTAGATGTCTGAGCTAGTACTCATCTGTGATGTTTAAAGCAGTCCGGGGACCAGTAGCGGTTCGTGGATCAGTCGGTACTGGGCCGCAGCTCCTCCTAATCCTCCTCCCTGGCTGCTGCCTCGGGGGCTGCCCTGACACTCTGACGCTGGTTCACATTTGCTGCTGGGGCTCCCCCTTGGCATGGCACTGTGCAGCTGCTGCTGGCAGCGCCCCCCAGCAGGCAGTGGGAAGTCAGGGGCGCCGGCGGGAAAGCAAGTGGAGCAGGGGCTCAGGCAGCAGCAGCAACCTCCCTCGGCAAAAGACTACCCCCCCCGGGCTTCAGTAAAATTGTCAAGCGTTGACCGGTCCCCGGTGATAAAAAGCTTGGAGACCACTGGTTTAAAGGAATTAATTTCTGGACTACTTGCAGCTAAATGCACATTCTTGCTGTCTTCCATGAGTTACAGATTTGCTTTCATTTAATTTGGCCCTTTGGGGAAGCATCTGTCACCAAGCAGACTGTCCACAGTCACATGATGAACCATAATGTACATGCTGCTAGCAAACATTTTGGAACAACCATCATCTAGAAATGAGGGCTGGATACATTGACCACTTTTGACTCAACAATACATCTCTCTGACCCGTTATGCATGGCAGCTGCTATGCTGAGTGGCTGCCATATCGTTCCCTGTATATGTACAGGGCAGGGCTCCCCTGGTGTATGTGGATGCCCCAGCATAGCGCGCACACGCACAATATGGGCCGGGAAGCCCAGGACAGTGCCCAGCAGTGTCAGCGGCTGGTGGGGGAGTGGGGAGGGGCCGGGCCCCCACTGCACACTGACAGAGAGCAACATGCTGCCCTCCGACCACGGCGGGGGCAGGGGGATGCCCCTGCCAGCTCTGCGGCTCCGCAGAGATCGCAGGGGCATGCAGTGTCCCTGCAGGGACACCGTAAGTTGAGGCCAGCTGGGCCAAAAGGCCCAGCACTGTTAATTATGCATGGCACCAGCCCACCCCAGCCCCCACTGGGGCCCGCAGTATCCTGGGAAGTGCGGAAGTTCCTGCGTTCCCATAACACAGGCCTTCCATGGCCCTGAGATAGGCCATGCCTGCGCTGGCAGTGGCAGCATGCATAATCAGGGATTTTCCCCAATGCCCTGCCGCTGCCAGCGCGGATGTTCCGGCCCATGCATAATTGGTCTCTATGAGACTGCATATTACTTTGCATAGCATTATGGGGCAAAATAAGGCCTCGTTCTCATGTACAAGTGGAAATGTGTCAAGCTGGGAAGTGCAGAATGTGCTCAAAGGTGTGCATAGGAAGGGGTGCATAGAAGTTCCAAACCTGAAACTTACAGAATAACAAGGGGGGCAATGTTAATTTTATTTACATTCACTTTGCAGAGAAATCAGGAATGGCACTGACTGATAATGCACAGTGGTGGCTACGCTGGGCCACTGCCAGTTTCTGGCCCAGAGTAACGCATGTACATGCTTTGTTGTGGCAGGGGTGGGTGGGTAGGGACAGTGGGGTAACTTCTATGAGGGTAGTATTGCAAGCCAATGCAATCCCACATTCATGGATGGTTTTAAAGTGCCCTGTTCAGCTTCCTAGTGCTGCGAAGCCGAATGGGGTGTTTTCTGTCCCTACTGGGACATCATAGCCCTGGAAGTCCTGGTTCTTCTTTGTGCGCACAGGCCTGGCCCGGCATGGCTGCCAATGTGGTTGCAGCAAAAAATGGAAGCTGAAAAAAATCAACATTCCCGTGCCATGGACCATTGGAGGCTCTAAAGTGGGCCAGGGTTGGGAGGGGGCCAGGCTGACGGTAACATCATGCATAAGCAGAGATTTGCCCTACTGTCATGCAGGTAGCAGCCCAGTCTTTTGCCCCCATGTATAATCGGCCTACAAGACACAAATATGAGCTAAGTGTTGTGGCTGAATATCACACTTATAAATCTTCTTCACCATTCTTTCTCTTTTGCCACTCCATCCTACACCTCATCAACCCGATGAAACAGAAATGTGAAGGCAGGATAGGAAACTAAAACGGAAAGAGAATTTGTGTGGACCTTCCACTACCATTAGCAAGCTATCTAGACTTGATCTAGTCAGTTCTGATCCAAGAGAGAGAGGAAATTCCTTTTGGATTAATTAACCTTCTGCAGTTCATACACAATTATCTTGAAACAGCATAGATTTCACTGGATTACACTATTTCTGTCAGCCTGACCAAACTCATGGGGTTATTATGGGAGTAAAATGGAGGAAGGGATAATCAAATGAGGGCCAGTGTGGTGTAGTGGTTAAGAGTGGTGGGTGGCCCCTAATCTGGAAAACTGGGTTTGATTCTCCACATGCAGCCCGTTTGGTGACCTTGGGCCAGTTACAGCTTTTATAAATCTCAACCCTACCTACTTCATAGGATGCCTCCTGTGGAAACAGGAAAGGAAAGATTATTAGCCAGTTGGAGACTCCTGAGGGTAGAGAAAAAGAAGGTATAAAAAGCCATTCTTCTTCGCGTAACTCACTCTGAACTCCTAACTGAAAGCATGGGATAAAAATGCAGAGAACATAGTATAGGATAAGTCACTCTGAGTGCTTAAGCATAACTTTTTAGGTTTACATCTTCTGGTCCTCATCTGCAACCTTCAACACATCATTGTAGATTCTACTAATTTGTGAAGTGGCGATGTATTTTACAAGGTCATGATGACAAAGGACTAAAAATACAATGGTTTTCTATAGAACTACCATGGAAATGTTTTAATAAGGTGTACTTTGAGTAATTCTTTTAAAAACTTTATGAAAATACACTTTACATTGTGGCAAAGAGTTGTACTAAATGTTCTTGCCACTAGTATAATAATAAATATCTTCAAGTTAGTTATAATAGTTTGATAATGTTTACAGCACAGATACAAGTCCTCTGCTCACTCTTCCATTTTTTGAATCATGAGCACACTGGTCCCAACGCCCACCTGCATGAAATCACCAGCTCATGCATAGAAAATCTATTGGAGAAGTATATGTGCACAGGTTTCCTTTTTGCAGTCTGGAATGTTCTAAAAAATGAATTCCCAGTCACTGGAACAGCACCTGTATACATATGCTTCCTCCAAGTATAGAAGAGGAACCAGTGATTGTGCACACTTGTGTATGATTCCACTGTGCATACATTAATTCAATGAGCATACAGGTCGTATGCTGTCTATGTGATTAAGGCAAGATAATGTGTTGCCAGCTATCATTGAAGAAATGACCATGAAGTAACAAATGGTGTATGTAGGTATTTGCAAGGCATGGAAAATGGTTGCAACTTTCTGGGCACTTTATTTTTCACAAGACAAGAAGAACTGTTTTTTATACTCTGCTTTTCACTGAAGGAGTCCCAAAGCAGCTTACAAACACCTTTCCCTTCCTCTTCATACAACAGACACCCTGAGCTGTAAGAGAACTACTCTGCAAGAACACAGTGCATCCAATTATTAAATAAGTTAATTTATTAAATCAAATAATCCCAAAATGCATAAAATGCTACATGCTTATAAGCAGCTCATGAAAAGTATTGATTTCAGATTAATGTTACAAATTTCTCCTCTTGTCCACAAATGCAGAATAAAAATAGATCCTAGATATCATTAGCAACTTGTAACACACCAGCTGTATTTATCATCATTAAGTATAATAGAAAACCATGGATGGTTTATAATGAGTGGGACTTCTCTTTCCACTGAGCAGTGTGGGATTTATTTCGAAGACGTGCTTAGGTTTGCACTGCATGTATGTTAATACCATTTTAGTTCAGCATTTTAAACCATATTATTATTACTTAGATTTATTGGCCACCCCTCCCTGGCAACAGGCTCTGGGTGATTGACAACAATAAAAACTTATACAAAGTAGAAATAGAACATTTACAAACAATTTAAAATTTAAACTGACAGTCCTAGGGGTGCATAGTCAGAGAGCTTCCAGCATGGTGTTATATCCAGTTTTCACATGGTAAGGGAGGTGGGGAGGGACCCTTTCTGATGTCATGCTGTGTTTAAGTGGGCCTCAACCATATACTTCATGAAAGTCTGCTGTCTTGCAAGCCCTTTAGAAATGTGTCAATTCCAATAGGGCATGTATCTCGGCTGGCAGCTTGTTGCAGCCTAGGCCCATCACACTTCTTTGGGGCCAGGAATTTTGGAATTTGTGTAGCACCACGATCTTTGGGAGACATACATGGAAAGGCAGTCCCTCATGTATGCAGGGGGACTATCGTCCTGTTGCCCTCTGTAAACATAAAGGCCAGTAAGGAAGATAACTAATGATAACAATTCCATAGAAGAGTGGTCCTTAACATTTCTGTATCCAATATATTCCAGATACCTAATAGAAGTTGTTGTGAAACTTACGTTAGTGAACAAAATGAAACATTAGCAAGATTGAAGAAGCAAAATCACTTTCAGGAAAAGAGCAGGATTTTCTTTTTCGATGTGGGCTATCTTATTCATTGCAGTGAAAGAATATTGACATCTGCATTCCTTTGCTTCTATCACTGCCTTCCTTGAAAATAAATGGAACATCCCGAATGTACAAGGACTGCCTGTGCTTTGGAGCACATCCAAGAACTGAACTTCTCTGTTAGACTTAATGTTTTGTCTAGACCAACATTCCCCTTTAACAGCTGACTGCCAAGTACTCCTGAAATGCCAACAAATAAGGAATGGCTTGGAAACTATACCTGCACAAGAGCATGGTCCAGGCATCTGATATTTGTCAATATACTGGTTCTGAACATGGAGGTTCTATTTTTAGATGTCCTGATTAATCATCTGGAAGAACTCCCAGGAAAAAATCTGAACTCTAAAAACATTGGGATATTAAAACTCCTCATAACAGCACAGAACACCTGTGTCTTTCACCAAAAAAAAATGCCCACTGAACTCTCAGTGGCTGCTGGAGATTATTAGACAACCACAATAGTATTGCCAAGTCCTTGTCAGGAGTTTTAATCACCTTCCCTCCAATAAGGGCTGCTAGTTTCCCTATGGGGGTGGGGGTACCCAGCCTCTGGACTTCTATTTCTTGCCACTACGTCTGCTTCCTGCAGCTGTTGGGACAAAGATAATGGAGGGGGAATGTGTCAGTGATGGTGCTTCCAATATCCATATCTCCCCCTCTCCCCTAGACTCCTACCCTCTTTCTAGTCATTTCAAATGTTAGGTCCTATATACATATACATTGCAGAAGGAAAAATATGAGTGGCCAAGAGGTCCAGCCTTTTCCAAGGCTCTTTTTTTCTTCTTCTGAGCTTTTATATATATATTGTTCAGAAGAGAGGCTCAAAGCTATCAGCTTCCAACCAATTCATATATTTATTTATCATTTCACTTTAGTTCTCCAAGACTTCTCTGGAAAACAGAAAATTACTACCCTCAGGCAAAATAGCTCTCTGCAGCTATGACAAGTGATATAGAGAACCACAGCCCCTCTCTCCCAAACAAGTTCTCCCATAGATTAAAAACTAGGCCTTTAACCCTGCAGCTCCAAAAAAGAAAAACATTCCTTCGTTTCCAATTGCCTGAGACAATAGTTTCCTGCTTCTTCTTGTTTGTTTGTTTAGTAACAGAAGTTTCTCCTCAAACTTTCAAATGGTGCCTTTATTTTTTAACGTTATGCTATACTAATGTTTACAGGTCAAATCCTAAATGCTTGTGGATATTTGTGGCAGAGTTGGCAAAGTTTGGGGTGGCAAAACTCAGCAACCTAAGAAAAAAGGCAAAGCAAGGTTTATTTGCCAGCCTTCCACTGGGTACTGCCAGCTGCTCTCAATGCAAATTGTGATAGTTTTCCTAAGATGTATCAGTGCATACTTCACCAGGCCTCTAGACTAATGTGACCAGATTTCTGGGGACAAATGGCAGGACGCGCCGTCGCCGCCACACAGTGAGAAACTTCCCAGGCTGCAAGCAAATAGGCTGCCAAAGCGGCCGATTACCTTGCGGCCCGGCAAGCTTCTTTTTGCGGGAGGGGGGAAGAGGGAAGCGCGGCCACCAGCGCAAACATGCATGTGGCAGCAGCCCTGTGCATGCGCGTTTGCACCATGCATGTCCACGCGCATGCATGCGTGGCAGTTTTGCACATGTGCACGTGCACAATAGTGCCACGCATGCATGTTTGCGGCTGTGCATGGCACAAATGCACATGCGGGGACCTGCCAAAATTGCCACAGATGCGGGTTTGCAGCCGCGCATGGCACAAATGTGCATGCGCAGACCTGCCACGTACTCACGTTTGCGCATGGGCTGCCGCTCATGCGCGGCAGCCAGATTGCCCTCCCCCCACCGGTCCGCAGCCTAAAAAAGGTTGCGGACCACTGACTACTAGGACTCTTCCCTGTCTCTCTTCACAAAGTTATTTCAATTCTCAGCATAGCTATTCATTCTTTAAATAGCTGGTACTTTGCCAACCCTTCCACATTTTTGCCTTCCACCTTCCTTTGCAGCAGTGATTATCATTATCATAACATCTGTAGCCTGCCATTTGGATAGTCTACTATTTTATTCTAGCCTTGGAAATCCATGACATTAGCAAATAATAACTTCATAAAAATTTGGGGAGGAGGTGGAATGGTAATCATTAGGGCCTACCGAAGACATTTGACTGGCTGAGTGAGAAAGAAAGTAAAATTCCCTCTACCACATATCAGTTAACAAGCTTGATTGCAGCTTCCATTCATCTATGAGAATATCAGGCTTAAAATCACCCACAATGGCACCCCAAACCTGTCATTTGCTATACCAAGAGGCACTTGGGGGACACAGATTCAAATCTGTATTCCGCCTTGGAAGTTAGTTGGGTGTCCCTGAGGAGGCTGCTTGCTCTATCAGCCTAATCTGCCTCGTAGGGTTGTTGTAATGAGGATAAAATTGAGGAGGACTAAATCCAGAAGCAGTTTAACCAACAAAGTTGTATTCAAGGTATGAGCCTTGAATAAAGTGTATCTTAAAGGTGCCGCTAAACTTTGTTCTGCTGCTTCAGACCAACATGACTACCCACCTAAACATGTAGTGGAGGGCTGTCATTGTCAATAGTATACATGTTCAGTTTTGTTTGTATCTAGTCATGTTGGGCTTACAAGTTTCTGGAGTAAAAATAAAACCATATCCCAAGAAGTATGTCAGAACAGTCAATATAATACACTGTGATATTAAATTTCTACCTATGTTATGGTTAACAAGTTGTTCTAAAAAGGAAACAGATTGTTATCCACAAGTCTCTTGTATCTGCGAGCTAAATGTACCTCAAATTACTTCAAAACATTACAAATTACAGTCAAGGCAAGAATTCCTCTAAAAGGCACAACAAAAAGGGAGTAGCATACTGAATCTCTCTCTCTCTCTCTCTCTCTCTCTCTCTCTCTCTCTCTCTCTCTCTCTCTCTTTCTCTCCCTCAGCATGAATGTACAAATCCAGATGCCCCAATCACTGTGCCAAAATCTCTTGGGAAAAGCAGATAAGAGGAAAGGTTGGGTTTTTGTTTTACAACATCCTTCCTATTTCACCCTTAAATATTTTAGAAAAGACATCCATTTCTGAGTTTAATAATCCATACTTTGATGTGAAGAGAAAAACACATTTCTTTTTATTTATCTGAATATGTTCTTTTGTTCACTGTGAAATAAGAACTTTTGCTGACATCCATACCATGTAGTCATTTGCCTTTGATATTTCTTTCTGCTGTGCTCATTAGCCCATGCCCTCTAGGCATTTAAATATTTCATCTGTCCCTGCTAGACTAGATTCATTTTGGAGGAAGTCTACCTGCTGTGCCTTGTACAAATAAAACCAAATATCTTGAAGATGCTTAATAAGTCTACCAAGATAGCCACCCAGCCTCTTCCTTTCTTTGTTATTGGGGGGGGGGGGGATACCAGTCCTCAAATTGCCTTACATAGTGAAGGCTGACTGAGGCTGATGCCATAGGAGCCCAAATTTTGTCTAGCATTATTTTTAAATATATTGAAAGTTTTTTCTCCAGCTGTTGCACCACACAAATATGAGACCTTGATAATAGATTGCTATCAGTAATGTTGCTAATTCCAGCTTGGTGCTTAGGGAAGGTGGAGGGATATGAGCGCAGCAGGACACAATGCTGTAGAGTTTGCCCTCTGAAGTTACCATCTCCTTCAGAGGAATTGATCTCTCTGTGGAGATCATTAGAGCATTTCTGCACATCACTAAAAATAGTGTCACGCCAGCTGAGTGGCGTAGCACTAAAGATTATCATACCTCCAGCCATTCCTCACCTTCTTGCTGCAGCCTGCTGCCTTTTCACGCTTCTTACACTCTGCATGCCTGTTTGAAATGGCCGAAGAGAGCAACATGCTTTACAGGCGACTCTCTTCTGCCTGTCAATCAAGCCTGGCAGCCAATCCCCTTTCTCCATTAGCGAACATGGGAATTTTGGCTTTTCCGCCTTTTCAGGGTCCTAGAGGAGTGGGGGTTTGAGGTACAGCATCCAAAATTCCACGGTAGCTCTGGGAGGCTCTTCCCTGATTCCCCTCTGAATTTCAAAATGATTGGTCCACAAGGTTGGTTTCCGGGGGCTACCGAAGTGGGTGCCCCTTCCCTGCATTCTATCCTATGGAGGGAAGGGGCACCCACTTAGGGAACCCCTAGAAGCCGACCCCTAGGACCAATCCTTTTGAAATTCAGAGGAGAGCATGAAAAGGTAGAAAAGCTGAAATTCCCATTTTAGTCAATTAAGCCATTGACTTACATAGGAGCTGCAGCTGAAGCTGCCCAATCAGGACTTTGTACAAGCCTCCTGATTTTTTTTGGGGGGGGGAGACTTTAGAGAGGAATGCTTTGTGTTTAAATTGTGGGGATTTTGTTTTGCTTTGCCTGCATGATTGAACGCCTATTCGTTGCTCTAGGCAGTTTGCTTTAAAAAAAAACTGTCCCCAGAAGAAGGGAGAGGGAGGGAGATGTGAGGGAGGGAATTGGAAGCCGAGAGAGTGCTACTTCAGCTCCATGCATTTCCTTGCCATGTGGCCTGCTGATTACTCTCCTCTAACTTGTGATTTTTAGCTTGGGGGGGTCCACTTTATGCCATTCCTCAGCTAGTGCTTTAAAATGGAGGATGTAGCTACCAGTTTGCTGCTTGGATGCTGGATGTTGGCAACAGCATGCAAAATATGGCATCTGCAGAAGGTAAGCATTTCACTATATTTATGGTGTGTGGAAAGGCCTTCAGTAATTCCAGAACTCCAAGCCTCACCTTGAGGTCAGTATTTTTTCATTAGAAAGAAGAAGTTAGATGACCATATTTGCTTCAAATTAAAACTATCAGACTAGCTGAATGAAGAAGAACTAAGGAGACCATGTTGTCTTCTATGACAAGCAACCTCCAGTTCCTAGCCTCCAGGTTCCCACTGTTGCTCAGTGGAGACAAAACGGAGTGGGGTGGTGACTAACAACATACACTAGTGTGATGTCACTTCAAGGTATGAATCCAGATGTGACATCATGGCCTCTCATGATGCTGTAGGAATTTCCTAAATCTCTATGTTAAAAATCTTAAGAGATTTAATCAATTCCTAGAGTGTTACATGATAATGTAACATCATTTCTGAGTATTACCGTAAGAGGAACTGAAACTCCTAGCTAGGAATGGAATGAACAAGGAAGGACCTCTAGATCATCCTCTGTCAACATTTTTACTATGGAGAAATCCCTGAAACATACTTCAGGCTTCAAGAAACCTCTGAAGTGGTACAAGAGCACAGAATATAGTTGGAAAGCATAGCCATGTACATGCCCACCCAGGGCCCCTCTTCTTCCCACATCTTCCGTGGCCATTTTTAGAGGGGGGGGAAGAAGAAGAAGGAAGAAGAGGAGAAGGAGGAGAAGGTGGTGGTGGTTGGGTTTTATATACCGCTTTTCTCTGCCAGGAGTCTCAAAGTGGCTAACAATCACCTTCCCTTCCTCTCCTCACAAGACACTCTGTGGGGTAGGTGAGATTGAGAGAGCCATGATATTACTGCTCCATCAATGCTGTAACAAGCCCAAAGTCACCCAACTGGCTGCATGTGGGGGACTGGAGAATCAAACCCAGCTTGCCAGATTAGAAACTGTTGCTCTTAACCGCTACACCAAGCTGGCTCATGTCATATATGATCATGTCACCCAATAAATATTTAACACATTTAAAAATATTTCAAAAATTAATTAACTCACAGTCATTCAGGAAACCCTTCAAGAAACCCCAGAGTTTCACAAAACTCTGCTTGAAAAAGCCTGCTCTAGATGCAGGTCAAAAACAAAGAACCAAGACCAATGAAACAGCTGTCCAACAAAGTATATTTATTGCTTGAATAGGGTGTGCTGATATTATTCTTGAGTCAAGCCACAAACCAAAATGGAGTCTGGAATTGCCTTCCGTTTTTATTTTGTGCAATGCCTTTCTTCAGTGGCTTGCCCCTTCTACATAATCAATTTTAGTACCAATTACTATTATCCAACATACTCTGATAACATAGATTCATGTTTTCTAACGGAGTATCCTATCAATTCTCAGCGTAGGACTTATGGAAAATTGATTGGCTGTTCTTCTTTATTCTTGCCTAGATGGAGAAAGGGCAGAAGGTGTGGAAAGCAGAAGAGGGAAGGAAGATTGCTCTGCTGGGAAGTTTAAACCTTAATCATAATCTGTTAACTCCATGTTTAAAGTAACTATGATTTTTGCATGGAAACTGTCAAAGGAAGGAGACTTCTGTTCTATATTGTGATTATAAAATTATTGTTTCAAGAGCTGTGTTACCTTGTGGGGAGTTCATTTGGAACTCTCATTTTGAAAGCTTTTGAGTGCAAGCAGCTCATGTCTTGAATAAATCTTTGTTGGCCCTAAAGGCGCTACTGGACTCTTGATTTTATTGTGCTACTTCAGACCAACACAGCTACTCATTTGAGTCGGTGCACAGAATGTTCAACTGGAGACTTTTTGACCCACCAACAAGAGACAAAAGATGGATTTGGAGGGTGGCAAGACTATGGAGAAGGGAGAAGGTAATTATTTGAACTTTAAAAGATCACTGTTGTGTTACTAAATTCTGTTTTTGTTACATGATAAGATGTTAAGTGAAAAGTAAAATATTTTATTGTCTTTGAATTATTGCAAGATTCATTCCAAGTTCTGCCCCACAGAACTCACAGACTGAGGTTACAGAACCATTCCTGTTGTCAAGTAGAAACAGGAGAAGAAACATGTAGAGGGGAATCATCATAGCTAGGGCTCACCAAGTTTTCACTAACATAATCACATCATTATAGGACTTTTAAAATGTGCAGCTTTCCTCCATCCCTAGGAGATTTGCATCACATAGCAGAACTACAGGTTCAAAATATAAACTTGATTTGTTATGTATATGACAATAGATTGTGTTTAAAAAGCGTGGATTCTGGCATTTCATATTTTAATTAAGTTCAAGCCCTCTGGACAGAGAAATAAATTAATAACTGTCTAAAGAAATGCATATCCATCCTCTTTGTTCCCAACTAGTTTGAGGAAATGTTTGAATCCAGTACAGTTGAAAATCATTCATGATAGGCTACAGACAGAATGTATACCCAATTTAAATGGATTTGTCTAGAATTTTATACAAAAGCAGTCAGAGAAAAGATTGTATACCATATGAAATGATCATTCTAAACTTGAAAAAGATATTTATGCCTCATTTTTGGAAATTGAGTTTAGACTGTTTTAATATATTCAAATAAACTTGCTTTTCTAGGTCACTGCTTGGAGGGTTTAAAAAAAATCACAGCCTTCTAGGTACAAATGATTGATTTGTACTGGTGCATAAACCTCCCTAAATAAGTTATGGTATCCATTAACCTCAAAAATGAGACTTCCAATTACATCCCATTGCCTTAAATGAGGTCAGTTTAAAACCTAATACCCCTCTATGCGGCATAACTTTGGAAAGTAAAACTTAAATCCAAAAGTCTAAAAAACCTCGTCCATGTTGGCTCCCGTTCCCTTCAAGGAAAAAAAAAGACACATCTGGGGGATGTGTTGGTCTCTTTTCACATATAGGTTGCTTAGTTTGATTTCTAATCACGTGACATAGCTGTGCACCTTAGTAAATAGACTGTTTTTTTGCTGGATACTCTAATTATGATACAGATTATCAACTTCCAGGTGGGTCAAAGTGAGATCATGGACATGCAACTGATCCCCAGTGTGTACAATAATCAGTTCCCCTGGAGAAAATGGCTGCTCTGGAGGATGGACTATCCAAGCTTCCTACCTCAGGCTCCAATCCCAACCTACAGTGAGCAACCTTAGTTGTGACCTACATGGTCTTTAGGGCTTCCAAGTCTTCCCTAGCCACTGGTGAAGGATGGGGGGAAGGGTTGCCAGCACCAGGTTGGGAAACTCCTGGAGATTTAGAACTTAGAGAGGACAGAAACCTCACTGGTGGATCCCCAATACCCACTTAGAAGTTGACATCTCTCTCTCTACCCCACACTCTATTGGCCCTGCTTGTTAGCCCTTGGGGCACTGGCCAGGCTACATCCCTTTCGAGACTTCTGCCTTCCATGGTTTGGCAATCCTAATCAGAATGATTCCTTATTATCAGAACATTTTGGCATTTTCCTTTCTGAGAGATCATTATTCTTCTTCCTTTTTAAAAAAGTTTTGTCTGTCTGGACCACCAAGAAACACGTGGAAAAATACTCTGAAATGTCTAACATTGGAAATTAGATGCACCAATATATCCCATTAGAGAAATCTATTGTGTCCTTATTTAAACAGTCTGATGAAATAATGGCAGAAAAAGGCCTCTTTCCATTCTAACTGAAGTTTCAATTGGCTTCTGCATTAATAATGTTGTTCCATCAGGAACCGATAACGTGAAAGCATGAAAATATCACTCAAACCAAAGAGATCTCTCAGTATTTTTTCAGCAAGTAAAACCTCATATCACACAGTCATTATGTAGTATTTCCATGGAACCAGGCAGCAACTTTCTCCATATTTTACAAAGGAAACAAACCTCATTCACCCAGACTATGAAAATCAACACTTCTGACATTCAGGCTCTGTGAGCACCATCCTGTTGGCAGCCATTTCATTACTTACAGCATTCCTGTCAAGAATCCAGATTATAGTGAGCTGAGAAATGGTGCAGGCTAGAAAACAAAAAATATTAATATGCAAATTAGGTTGTTTGAATATATTAAGTCACAGAAAAACAGAATGATACATAGACTATTTGTGTGTGATGTATTTGGGCACTGAAAATATTCATTTTGAAAGAAAGAATTTCAGTATACAAACATAGCTGGTCCTATTCCATAGGAACTCCCTGAAGAAGGGAGAACTCCCTTAGCCTTTTTGATGTCAAAACATTTTATGTGGTACCGAGCACACCAGTGCCCTGGAAGTCAGTGACAGAAGTGCTCACCCACCACACAGCCCCCAACTCCTGATGTATCAGGGCTGTGGGAGCCAAGTGCGGACTCCATTTCTCAATATGAAAGAGAAGGGAAAGACGTGGCTGGAGAGGTGGGGAGTGAAGAAGTGGTGGCCTCAATGAACCAGACCATGCGAAGACCCAGCCAGCAGCTGCCTTTGCTGCTACAACTCCCAAGCTCTCCCTCCACAACCATTGCTGCTTCCTTCTCTTCCTCAGTGGCAGCTGCCCAGGTGCTTCTGCATGAAGATGCAGACACAGTGTAGGGATTGCTTGCTGGCACCAGCTCAGAGGTGTGCTGGCCAGCTGTGCTTCTTTTAGGCGGTGCCTGCCTCACCTCAGATCCCAGTGGCTGGGTAGCCTCTCTCCTCCCTCCCGCCCCCAACCTTCCTGTCAAGACCAGGCCAGTATGCCCAGCTGATCCTCATTTACAGCCATAGGGTGTTACTCAGAAGTAAATCCCACCATGGCTGTAATTCCTCTCATACCCAGAGTACATGGGCTTTTATTTGGTGATGTTTTTTCCCCTTTCCACTTGGCTCGGTGCCAGGCGCACCTGAATGAGCTGGTGGAGCTTGGTGATTGACAGAGCGAAGGCACTGCAGAGCAGTGGGTTGAGCAGAGAGGAGACACGTAACACTGTTGTGAGCTCAGAAAGCTCCACTCCTCCCCACCTCTTCCTTTCCCTTTATTTGTTTAGTCTTCCTCCCCTTAAGCACATTAACTACATTAAAGAAAACATTGTGAAAGTGGATGCTGACCCCACCTCCAAACTTGCAATAGGCTTCCCTTAATTAACATGGCAAGCAGCCTACATTTTATGTCTCTAGGGGAAATTTTCCATGTTTGATATTCTTTTTTTCTTGTTGAAGAGGTACCTTACATAAATGATATGCTTGTGAATAAGGCACAGCCCTGCTGCTGGGCCAGTCCCCTGCTTCAGCCATCCACAAATGCACCGTCTATTGCATGCATCAGTACGGGCTTAGGGAGGAGCCCTATAGTGATGTTTGATGCATTCACATAATCTTATGCGAGAATCCAATTCTTGCAACTTTTTAAAGGAGGTTTTTTATATTAGTTTTATTTGCTGCAGCTTTTAATGGAGCTTCAGACACTTTAATTGAGCTTCAGATACTTTCTTGGAAGGAGGGCTTAATGAAATGTTCACTGTATTATGGATGTTTTTAATTTAGAATTGTAAGCTACCTTGAACCACTAGAGAAAAGTAAGGAATAAATGAATTTAGAAACCAGTTATGAAGGACTGCAATAGACAATGTGAAGGCAGTTCTAAGTACATATCCCGGGTACTTTGATTCATTGAACTCAATGAGCCTGACTTCCATAGGACTGGGTGGTACTTCTGTATGACAGCTGAAGAGACGATTTCAGAGATGAGATCTGGCTTTAAGCTCCTTCTGGGATTCAGGTTCTTAAAAACTGAGATAAAGATAACCAAGACAATTATTTCCCAAATAGGGGTCTGTGGGCACTACCCGTTCATGAAAGATTTACAATAGTATAGCTATTGCAAAGAGAAAAAGTAGCATATATATTATTTACACCAAAAAAAAAATGTTTGCCATCACAAGGTTGGGGAGGGGAAGTCTAATATCCTTGGGAGTACAGTGAGTGCCCATTGGCAGACAGGCTATCAAAATTATTATTTATACTGATTTGCCTGCTTGCATCATTGTTGGGAACCCTAAGCCTAGTGATATTAAAACTAAACAAAATGTATTTGATTATTTGTAAGGAATGGTCTCTTACTTTACGTGCAGTAGGTAAGTTGATATTATCTTGTAACTGCCTGATTCCAGCACTAGCTATGGAGTTACCCCCCAGCTGTATAAGCAAGGGTTATATAGTTAAGATGACATAGTATGCTGGAATTGTCCATCCCATGGGAATGTTATTCACATGGTATATAATCATAGATGTTGCAAGTGTTTACAAAGAGTGTTGGAGAAGCAGCCATGAGATTCTGAAGCCTCTGCACTGCAGGTAATGTACAGATGGTCTGTTTTCTCAGAACTGGGCTACTGGTCAGGACTTTCAGAAATTGTTATTGTTTAGATCCCTTCTTCAAGCAATCCTTTTGTTCCTTTTCAGAGCAAAGGATTAGCAGAATTAAATACTTTTGCCAGGCCGTTTATCCAAAATTGGTAGGTTCCTTCGACAGAAACATTACCTGTTTTTCTGATCCAAGGTACTTCAATTAACAAGAACTGGTTTTCTGCAGGGGGGAAAGTTCTGTCATGTATAAATACACCATCATTTTCATGTAATTCTGAAACCAAGTGATCCCTTTTTCCAAGTGAAGCAGGCAGTCCCTCAAGGAGGGATCAGTACAAATAGCATCCATGGCAGATTCAGCGTATGAACTAGTACAAAACATAAGGACTGTATAAACATTTAATTTAACAATGTTGGTGCTTCCGATAAGCTTTGAAATATAGTCCATCAATTCAGAGAAAATATATAGATCCTCCAACCCACATATACAGCATGATTTATAGTCAGCTGTTTTGGTAAACAGATACATATTTCCCCAATGGAGAGAGTTCCTTAGGGGAAGTCAGAAAATTCTAATGAAAACTTGAGTGCTTGCTTTCAGGCTTAGCTGGCATCTATTTTAAATGATATCATTTATTTGGGAATAAACTCTGCTCATTCCAGAACTACCCAGCTGAATGTCACGTTGTTTACGCTTCCTAAGGCTAAATTAAAATGGTACCATTTCCCCACTTCTCCCATTCTTTAAAAGAAAAAAGTCAGACACCATCATCTTTTAATATTGGTTTCTTAAGGGAGTTATATGAGGAAAGTGCTTAGAACTTCTGAAAGGAATTTAATAATGCTAAGAAATGCCTTACTGCCCCAGAGCTCCTTCATCACTTGCTACTGTTTCAGAGAAATGACTTTAAAAATGTCCCTCACGACTCTGCATTTACTGGCTCCTGAAACCACAGGTGGGTAACAAGCTTTTTGGCCTTGTCATCTCTAATTTATAGCGGTTAACTGTATGTAGTTATTTTGTTCTCCACATTTCCTCTTTCCTTTTAATTTCCATTGCAATGCTAGGTGATTTTTTCTTGACACTTTGACTCATCTGTCCCGCATTTGATTTATGGTTTTACCAAGCAAGAGAGAAGGCAGGTTTCTGGAATCAGCAGCACAGAAGAACAGGAGAGGATAGGGTTGTTGTTGTTTTTTTTAAACATCCTGACATAAAGCAATTAGAGGACGCACCAAGCCATTCCATTTCAAACTGGCTCTCTCCCAATATGTCTAGACAATTAGCACTTTATATTAAAAAAATCAGTAGACTGGAACCTTCCTGTTCCTCAGTGGTCCAGCCTTCCACCTAAAATGTTGTTTATTATTTTCAAAAGACTCATTAGGATAAAGCTCTTCGAGATGCATATTATCTGTTCTAAATCCTACAGTACACTCTTCACAACACAATGAATTTCTGAGTTACTGGCACTGTTAGAACTTATTAGAGCGACATCACATAGTTACTGGATAAAAGCCATTACTTTCTCACAGAAATAATCCCAGGTAGGCATAATATGAAAATGTACTGCAACAAAATATTCAGAATATTGTCTGCAATTTCCCCACAGGAAGCTGCTTAACTAGACATTGAGGGGGTGCACTAATAGTTGTTTGGTATTGCTTCTTATTGTCAAAGCACACCATCCATCTTAACCAGTTGAATGTTATAATACCTTTTCAAAGATGAAGCCATTAGTCTATCATGGATTATAAAAATGGGGATCTCCCTTCTGAGGTGTCACCTGGGGCAAATGTGGGAATATGCATGCTCTGTAATATGCATGATTCAACTGCATATATGAAGAATATCCCACAGGAGGCATCAGAGATGTGTAGTTATCATATTTAGATCAGGAACTTCCTAGTATTTTTCAAATAATTTCCTCCTGTGTCCTGATTGGTTCAACTAGAGATGTCCTGATCCTTTGAGTACACTTCCTCCCTGTTTGCCTTCAGGTAAAGAACAGCTAGCCTGCTAGGACTCTCTCTCCTCTCTCTCAGTTCAGTTCTCAGGAAAGCTATTCTTTATGCAGTCGGCACTTCTTTCGTTTGCGTATTTAAATGCTGCCAACTACAACGATTAAAAAACCTGCTCTTGATTATACATATCAATAACGTAAAGATAGATCATAGCATAATGTTGTATGTCTAAACAACGGAAGAAATTCCTGACAGTCAGAGCAGTTTCTCGGTGGAACAGGCTTCCTTGGGAGGTGGGAGGTTCTCCATATTTGGAAATTTTTAAACAGAGGCGGGATAGCCATCTGACGGAGAGGCTGATTTTGAGAAGGTTCAAGGGGGTAGCAAGTTACAGTAGATAAACAATAGTTTGTGAGTGTCCTGCATAGTGCAGGGGGTTGGACTACATGACCCAGGAAGTCCCTTCCAACTCTATGATCCTATAATTCTATGAATATGGTTAAGCAACTTAAGTTACTGGAATGGAGCCTAAAAGAAAAATGCCATCTTTAAAAAGCCAGCCGAACTTTGGGCTTGGCTTGGCTTGGCTTGGCTGGCAGCACAGTTTAAAGCATGCTGCAGGAGAACGTGGCCCCAGGATATGTGTGGTGAGGACACTTGTCTGGGAGCTCTCAGCTTTCACCATCTCAGTTAATCTAGTCTCAGCCATTGCAGCATGGAGCTCTCAGCTCTCCTGGATATTATTTCTTCTGACATGCAGAAGGTGAAATGAATATTTCATGTCTTAGGAAAGCAATTTATGGCACTGTGCTTGCTAGAATATAGTTTAGATTAACTCCTGATTTATCAAAGAAGATTTAGGGAAAAAATTAAATTGGAATGACTTCATAAAACACATTTTGACTTTTTAAAATACTTGCTTTTGTGAAAAAAGACACAGTGATTTCATTATACCTATGTCTTATTCTTGTCTTGATGCAAACCTTCCTCAGGAAACCTCATGACCGCAGTATCCAACCACTAAGGAAAAGCAGATTGAAGACTTGGTTTGATGTAGACTACCAGGCAACAATAAACAAACCATCTAGTTGCTAAATTCCAGCAGTACAGGCTAAGAAATACATCCAAAATTCCTCCAGAGCTCAAAACACTAAAGCTGTGCTACAAAAGTTTTCTAAAAGAGAAATAAATGAAAAGCACAAAGGACATTAGAGCGCTCCATGCATGCCATGGAGACTGCCCACAGATCATCCTCTTCCATTCTATCATACTACACAAACGGTGTCTACTGTAGCAATTAAAGTCTTCCAAGAAAAAGTTGTCACCCAGCTTTTATACAGTTCCCAGCTCTGTCTTTACAAAGCAAGGTGTTCAATGGAAGCAGTGCAATCCAAATTCTTACAACTGATCCTAAAATAAGGAAGATCTGGACCAACTCATCATACTAACACTTGTTATCCTGGTTCCCTGTAAAATTGTTTTATCTCGTGTTTCTTATCTATTCATAATTGATTTTAAATTTGCAATTTTATGTTTTTTTTATTTACTGGATGGTATAAACTGATTGACTGACTGATTGATTACAAATGATCCTTAGGGTCCCACAATATATTCCAAATGCCCTTCTCAGAGTAAAGGCTGGCCTAGTCTTCTTGAAGACTCTGTGGCTACTCACATCTACCTACTGGTTAAAACTCATCAGTCCGGTGGATCTAATTACTCTTGATTCTGTGTTGATAGCCATTGTTAAACCTGGCCAAGAGCAATTGTGGGGAACTCCTGCAGCACAGTACCTTACCCCACAAATCTTACTGCATCTTGGGCATCAAAACCTAAAAAAAATAATTAAACAATGGTTTTGATTCATATAGGATGCAGATACAGAAATATCCAATTACTCTGCAGATTGTCAAATGCTTTCAACCAGCAGATTATCTTAGATTCCTTGAGATCCCCAAATATTGGAGAATCTTTACCCTGGCATGCTTTAATGCCCTACCTTCAGCCCTCTTGGGAGGCTGATATAATCATATTCCATTTCCTCAATGGCTCGAACATGTTCTGTTGCACTGTTAATTCTGATGTAATGACTTCCGATCTCAGTATATCACGCCAAGTCTGTCAACTTTACCAAGACTTCATGTTTCTCTCCTTCTTGCAAGCTCTTCCAATTAGATAAAATACAGCTGCCAAATTCTGCCTCCAGGGGTGTAGGATATGTAAGTGGCTGATTGAGTTCTAATAACTTTTTTACTATTACTGTTGACTCTCCAAAGCTGATTTTTTTTTAATCTGGGAGAGGTGGGGACATCATGGTGGATAAGTAAGTTGTTTAGGGAGTGGAGAACTATACTCATTTTACCTCTCAGAAATATTCCCCACCCACCTCGTTATTTTTAAGGGCTGCTTTAGAACTAAATCAAAAGTGTCAATATAATAAGAGGTACCAGCCCATTATGCTTTTGGTGCTGCTATCTGGTGTACCAAGGAAGCACAGTATGCATGATCCTCTCAATCTATATGATGGCCATTTTGTGTTAAGAGAAGTGTGAGAATATTATTCAGCTTTGATACACATGACTGGAAACTCATTTTTGTTGTGGGTATGCATTCATGTTTATAAAGGGTTGAAGGAAAAGAATCTGGAAGCGTATTCACACTTGATGGCCATTCTGCATATTGAGAGGATAGCATGCTGTACTGGCACATGAGGTAAGTGTGCCAAAATTGCTATGACTGAAAATGGCTGGTGCCACTAGCTCCTCTGATTCTTCCCTTGAGTACTTTACTGGCACTAGTGCCATAACCCAAGTTTTGGGATGCAAATTGCAGTGACTAGATGTGTGTCTAGAGCCCATTCAGATAGAGATGCCCTATATGAAAGAAATTAGGCTAGAAGAGTAGAAAACAGTAGAGCCCTGCCACTATGATAGACTAAACAGTGGAAAGAAATTAAATGTGGAGAAAATGTTTAGCATTGTCATAATATCACAGGACTGATAGAAAATGTGACATCCAGTTTTTTTAAAGAGTTGGGTCTGAATTCTTGGATTCGTCTCAAGTTCCCTTCAGCTACACAGCAGTGTGGAGAATGGCTATTATAAAATAAAGTAGAGCCCATTTGGACTGCAAAAATCACCCTAGGGGAAGGAATGTCCCCCTTCCAAGTTGGTTTTCATGCTGAAGCAGCTCTGTGGGTGAGTTACATGGCACAGAACACTCCATATGGAGCAGCAAGATCAGTGAAATAACTCCCCATCCCTGTGTTGTTCTGACTTGATAAACAGCTGGGGGGAGGTGCAGCATTTGTAGCCCAAATGGGCTGTACCCACCCCCCACAGATGCTGTGCAACCTGTGTTGAATCTGAGGAGCCAGGACCAGCTGTTTAAAAAAGCAAATGTATAGTTGGCTCTCAGCAGCTATGTAAGAAGTTTGGAATTAACCAGGAATTATGTGGCAGAGAACTTTGCTCTTTACTTTTCCCGTGATCCAAATTGCTGTATCATATGTACAAATGGTGGACAAGAATTACACAGAACAAGAATTACTTTACTCACACTGATTGCTTAAAATGTAGCATGGGCTATAAATAAATCTAGAAGCATGGGGAAAGTTTAAGGTCCATAAACAATGTCCTAATCCAAACTGGGCCCCAAATATCTGAGAATTATGTTTTAAAAATAACTGGGAGATGCCAAAGATGAAATTCCTGTCACACATCTAGTTTGGAACTATAATGTCACAGCCAGGGCACAGTTCTGAAAGAAAAGAATCTGGAAGCTTCCCTCAAGTATCCTGAATTTCTATGAACTGGAGACTGACATTTTCTAGAGATATGATCAGTGACTATTTATAAGGTAATTATATTGATGATAGTAATAAACAACCTGTGCTTTGGGGTTGAAGAAAATAATATCTATTCACATTGAGATTCTAGATCCCCCTCCCAATAATATAACATTACAGAGAAACACTATAAATTCCATACTAATTGGATGTTGCATCTCAGTAAATAAAAGGATCAATATACTATGTCAACACAGGCCAATTGAAAACTAATGGGAAGGAGACAGTAAAGAGATCCCTCAACTCTCCAAATCTGGAGCCTCATTATAATAGGCCATGCTGAGCATACACAACTGATTGTGTGAAATGGGTTCTATTCATTTCTTAACCAATTAGTCACAAGTGAAACTGAGAAGTTTTTTAAATTAAAAATCAGACTTTTCTCCTTTTAAAATGAACTTTACTTCTTTAATTTAAAGTAATATTTTAAAAGCCCTCAGGATTCTACATAAAGAAATTAGAAAGCCTACAAGAGCAATTTAGAACAGTCCATGATTCTTGGCTTCCAATAAAGGGCCAGGGTCTGCAGAATTCTTTGTTGTTAGATAAAGCATTGTTTTCAGGAGAGAACTAGATGGGATTTTCTAGTTAGAAAAAACAATAGTCCAAGACTTAATACTGACCAACAATAGTCCAAGACTTAATACTGACCAACAGGCAAGAGTTGGTGGATGAGGTGAAGGAGGTGGGGACCCTAGGGGGAAGTGACCATGTCCTCATAGAATTCCTTTTGAGATGGGGAGCCAAGGAAGCTTGTAGCCAGACGCGGATGTTGGATTTTCGTAGGGCAAACTTTAATAAACTCAGAGACATGATGAGCGTCATACCATGGACGAGAATGCTGGAAGGGAAGGGAGCATGTGAAGGGTGGGCGCTACTCAAACAAGAGCTATTGCATGCTCAATCAATGACTATTCCAGAAATACGAAAACACTGCATGAGATCTAAGAAGCCTATTTGGATGAACAGAGAACTTCAAGAGGAACTAAGAAAGAAAAGGAAAATGTTCAGGAAATGGAGGGAAGGACAGAGCTCTAAAGAAGAGTACCTACAGGTTACTAGGCACTGTAGATCAATCATCAGAAAGGCCAAAGCGGAGAGTGAGCTAAGATTGGCCAGGGAAGCCCATTGTAACAAGAAAAGATTTTTCAGTTACGTGAGGAGCAAACGTAAAGTAAAGGAGGCAATAGGCCCGCTGTTGGGTGCGGATGGACAAACTCTAACGAAAGATGCAGAGAAAGCAGAAAGGCTTAGTGCCTATTTTACATCTGTTTTTTCCCACAGGTCAAAGTGTTTAGGCACATCTAGAGATGGCTGTAGCCAAAGGATAGTGTCTGGGTGGCAGGTTAACATGGATAGAGAGGTTGTCGAGAGGCATTTAGCTGCACTGGATGAGTTCAAATCCCCTGGTCCAGATGAAATGCACCCGAGAGTACTCAAAGAACTTTCCAGAGAACTTGCACAGCCCTTGTCCATCATCTTCGGAACCTCTTTAAGGACTGGAGATGTCCCGGAGGACTGGAAAAGAGCAAACGTTATTCCGATCTTCAAAAAAGGGAGGAAGGATGACCCGGGAAACTACAGACCAGTGAGTCTGACCTCTGTTGTGGGGAAGATAATGGAGCAGATATTAAAGGGAGCGATCTGCAAACATCTGGAGGACAATTTGGTGATCCAAGGAAGTCAGCATGGATTTGTCTCCAACAGGTCCTGCCAGACCAACCTAGTTTCCTTTTTTGACCAAGTAACAGGTTTGCTGGATCGGGGAAATTTGGTTGATGTCATTTACTTGGATTTTAGTAAAGCTTTTGACAAGGTTCCCCATGATGTTCTGATGGATAAGTTGAAGGACTGCAATCTGGATTTTCAGATCGTTAGGTGGATAGGGAATTGGTTAGAGAACCGCACTCAAAGAGTTGTTGTCAATGGTGTTTCATCAGACTGGAGAGAGGTGAGTAGCGGGGTACCTCAGGGTTCGGTGCTCGGCCCGGTACTTTTTAACATATTTATTAATGATCTAGATGAGGGGGTGGAGGGACTACTCATCAAGTTTGCAGATGACACCAAATTGGGAGGACTGGCAAATACTCCGGAAGATAGAGACAGAGTTCAACGAGATCTGAACACAATGGAAAAATGGGCAAATGAGAACAAGATGCAATTTAATAAAGATAAGTGTAAAGTTCTGCATCTGGGTCAGAAAAATGAAAAGCATGCCTACTGGATGGGGGATACGCTTCTAGGTAGCACTGTGTGTGAACGAGACCTTGGGGTACTTGTGGATTGTAAACTAAACATGAGCAGGCAGTGTGATGCAGCGGTAAAAAAGGCAAATGCCATTTTGGGCTGTATCAACAGAGGCATCACATCAAAATCACAAGATGTCATAGTCCCATTGTATACGGCACTGGTCAGACCACACCTGGAGTACTGTGTGCAGTTCTGGAGGCCTCACTTCAAGAAGGACATCAATAAAATTGAAAGGGTACAGAGGAGAGCGACGAAGATGATCTGGGGCCAAGGGACCAAGCCCTATGAAGATAGGTTGAGGGACTTGGGAATGTTCAGCCTGGAGAAAAGGAGGTTGAGAGGGGACATGATAGCCCTCTTTAAGTATTTGAAAGGTTGTCACTTGGTGGAGGGCAGGATGCTGTTTCTGCTGGCTGCAGAGGAGAGGACACGCAGTAATGGGTTTAAACTTCAAGTACAACGATATAGGCTAGATATCAGGAAAAAAATTTCACAGTCAGAGTAGTTCAGCAGTGGGATAGGCTGCCTAAGGAGGTGGTGAGCTCCCCCTCACTGGCAGTCTTCAAGCAAAGGTTGGATACACACTTTTCTTGGATGCTTTAGGATGCTTTGGGCTGATCCTGCGCAGAGCAGGGAGCTGGACTAGATGTCCTGTATGGCCCCTTCCAACTCTATGATTCTATGATTCTATGATTCTATGAAGACTGTCAAAAACCGAGTGTCAGACACTGTTAGACCACATTTTTGAAGCTGCTTATTTTAGAATTGCTAAGAAAATATTATTACAATTTTTAGGATAAAAAGAAAAAGGATAAATAATTACATCATAGCATTTATATTGAAGAATAAATTATGTACAAAAGAATAAATTATGTACACACCCCTGCTGCAACCTCCCGTCTCCCAGGAGTTGCCAGAGCAATTGGACCCGGCAGCTGATTCAACTCTGGCTGAAGAGGCTGAAGAAACAGAAGATTCTGACAGGGACGCTGGGGCGGGCTGCTCCAGTCAGCTGGGCCCGGCATATGAGTGATCGTGGACACTGCCACAGCAGGAGTCTGAATCAGATTCAGATGGATCACCTGAGCCACTCAGATGAAGCCATAGGGTGGAGTTGGCAGAACAAAGAAGCCAGAGGCTGCAGGCACGCTGCCAGAATAGATGGGGGCCAGCTGGGTTAGCTCTGGGGGAGGATGGGTGAGTAATCCCCCAGGTGCAGCTAATTAGCTGGACAGCATTTAGGAAGACAAATGCCACTATTAAGGCTTGGAAGCAATCTATGCTACTACCTGCCCCCCCCCAACCGGCTCTGCTTCTGGCAACTGACCCCTGGCTTCGCTCTTGACTCCGGCATTGGTAAAGTGAACTGGCTTTGTTTGACTATCGGATTCTCTGGACTTTGACCTTGGGACTGCTCGACTATTCTTTGCCTTGCTCTGCACTGTACATGTTTAACTCCCGGTGACTTGGACTGAACTCTGACTCTGCTCCGGCTGGGCTCTGAGACAGCTGCTACTGGGTGTGGCCATCTAGGGCAACATAGCTTAACAGATAGACATTTATTATGATCCAAGACCAGCAAAACAGATAAATTAATTCCAAGACAATATACATATAAAAGGTACAGTAAAAAGTTTTTGAAAGTATCATACCACATAAAATCGTGATCATACTTCTGATGACATGCCAACACTCTGATTAGTCCCTGGGGGGAAGGGAGGATCCTCCTACTGAGGGACAATCAGAGGCCTGGCATGTTCTCCTCCAGGCCTCTGATTGGCACTCAGTGGGAGAGCCCTCCCCCATTGAGGGCCAACCACAGGCCACACCGGGAAGGCTCCTTGATTTATATTAATCAAGTCCTTGATTAGTTCATAGCCATGCCATTTAGCAAGGGTATCCTGAGTACATTCCTTTATTTGGCAGAGGAAAAAGGAATAATATGACCTTTTTCCTAGTAGTTTTGTGTAGATTTCCTTATGATTTCAAGTAAAACATGCAAATTATCTGGAGCAAGCCTTTCACATAATCTTAGTGCCAAAAAAAGTGTGGAAAAGCCTTATTGAGCAATTTAAGGGAAATTAAACACAAATGCCCCAAAGTTCAAAGCAATAGCTTGTTTCTTTTATGCCAATAAAAGTATTCTGATTCTAGCTTGTTTTTTCTTATGCCTTAAAAAAATCTGGCAAACAAAAGTCTACATGTCAAACAAATGTAATAAATACATCACAGGGCCAGCTTTTAAAGTCAGCAATTAGGTAAAGTCTATTATTTTTCCCCAAGAGTCATCTTGCATCTCCTGTGACAATAACCCTCTGAATATTAAGCCTCATGGCAGATTGTAAGGCATCCCATCTACAAATTCCCTTAAGTGCAAGTCTGAAGCTGGGCATAGCACAACAATTATAATGAGGAATGTTCTGAATTTATAAGTGCCTACCTTCCACCATCTGGAGTGCCTCCTTTATTAAATTTGTTTGCTGTACTTATACAGTCTCATGGTAATTAATTCCAGAGTTAAAAGAATTTCATCTTGGGTTTCAACAGTCTGTCATGCCACTGTTAAACTGAAATCTGAAAAACAGCCTACTAAACTAGACATGTCTCTTGTCACATATTATAAAAGACGAACGTCAGTTTTGCCATCTAGAGCAGCGATCCCCAACCTGTGGGCCGTGGACAACATGTGGTCCTTCGACTAGTTGGAGGTGGGCCCCGAAGGACGCCTTCTCCCACCCCCCGGCCCTTTACTTCATCCCCCCCAGCCCTTTACAACACACTTCATTGTTGTGGCGTGTCTGTATCTTATTTTGAAGGGATGTTTAAACATTACCATAGCGATCAGAGAGCGCTAGGGCAGTGGTTGAGAGTAGAGGAGTAAACTACCCCCCCCCCACCGAGCCTCAGTAAAAGGCGTTGAGTGGTCCCCGGTGATAAAAAGGATGGGGACCACTGATCTAGAGCACATAGTTCTTTTACAGACTGATTTAAACTTGAATTGATTTGATCCAAAATTCCATGTACTTGTTCCTAGACTTCATTCTTTTCAATAGAGAACTTTAACTGTGTATTCATATTTTAATTTCTTTTAAAACATTTATATTCCATCTTTCCTTATATGAATTCAAGGCACTTTGCATAATACACCACATTCCCCCACTGAAAACGATATGGGGAGGAGGATTTCCAATGAATCAGAGCTTCACCAATAACAAGGTTGATGATTGATAATATTTATAAGATGCAAGTGGGAACTTACAAGGACTTGCTTTTCATTTCTCCTCCCCTACTGTTTCCTCTTTCCCTTTCCTGAAAGCCCCTTAGCCTTTCCCCTTCTCCTGCTTCCTTCTCTGCTTCTATGGCTGCCAACCTTCAGATAGGACCTGGTGATCTCCTGGAATCACAACAGATTTCCCAAGTACAAAGATCAGTTCCTCTTAGGGTTACCAGCTCCAAGCTTGGAAATTCCTGGATATCTGGGGGTAGAGTCTTGGGAGGATGAGGTTTAGGGAGGGAAGCGACCTTAGCAGAGTATAATGTCACAGAGCCCACCTTCCAATTTTCACCAGGGGAACTGATCTGTATCACCTGAAGAGCAGTTGTAATGTCAGATGATCTTCCCACCTGGATGTTGGAATCCTAGTACCCCTAGTGGAAATGGAAAGAAGATAGGGTTGCCAACTCCAGAGTAGGAAATTCCTGAAGATTTGGGAGTGGGACCTGCAGAGTGTGGGGTTTGAGGATTGAGGAGCTCAGAAAAGTATAATGCCATAGAGTCCACCTCCCCAACAGCCAACCTACTTTTATCTGCCCTTCTGTCTTAAGTTTTCCCTCCCCCCCCCCACCCAGTAAACTATGCCTAGGAAAACTGGGCTCAGTTCTATGGTACCACAGTTCCCTACCCCACTCTCTTCTCAGGCATTCACCAACCTACATTCTTTTCTGCCTCCCATCTTTATTTAATTCATTTATACCCTGCCTTTCTCCACAGTGGGGACCAAAGAAGCTTACATTATTCTGTCTTCCCTTTAATCTGTACAACAACCCAGTAGATTAGCCTGAAAGCATGTGGCTGGTCCAAAATCACAAAAGGAGACTGCACAGCAAGATGGGAATTTGAACCTGGTTCTACTAGACCCTACTTGGAAGCTCTAACTGTTACACCACACTGGCTTTCATAGGGTGGCTGCTGTTGAACATCAGCAAGCAGCCATTTCTATTTGAGTCATGCAAGTCAATTGGTATCATCACTCAGAGGCTACTGCCATCCCTATGGAGATCTTCCAGAATTATAACTGAACTTGAGGCAAAACAGAAGTCTGCTTCCCTGAAGAAAATGAGCTGGCCTGGAAGGTGGTTTCTATGGCATTATATCCAGCTGAGGCCTTGCCCCTCACCAAACACTAATTTTCAGATTCCACACCCAAACATCCAGGAGCTTCCCATATGGAGCTGGCTATTCAAGTCAAGCCTGATCCTAATAAACTTTCCTTCAAAGGCCTTTCTCCCCCCCCCTCCCCCTTTTATTCACTGAAACCCAGCCTGGAATACTGTTGTTGCCCATCAACAGTTTGTAAAGGAATCCCTTGGTTAAAGCTACAGGTGCTTTTTTTATCCTTTCTGCATTTTAACCCTCCCACGTCAACTTTTTAAATTTAGATTTCACCTTCTTCTTCTTTCTTTCTTTCTTTCTTTCTTTCTTTCTTTCTTTCTTTCTTTCTTTCTTTCTTTCTTTCTTTCTTTCTTTCTTTCTTTCTTTCTTTTTTTTTTGAGCAAACCTGGGGCCCTTTTCAGGTTTGCAAAAAGATCTGTCTTGCCTGTTCATGGCTCCAGTCATTGCATTTAATTATCTGAAGATTTCTTGACTTCACTATTAGAATTTAAGAGAAAATAAAATAGTCACAACCAAGGCTTTGAAAAGATGTCCTTAGATGTACCTCTTTTGCTCTTGAATGTCAGCTTTACCCAGCATTTGGTGCTTGAACCATGCTGAATATGTACAAAAATCTTGCTTGGCAATAATGCTGGGAGTCCTATGGCTCACTGGGGATTGAAATCCAGGCTTCCCAAGCCAAGTTTATGTTCCAACTCCACCTAGGACACTGTTCTAGCTCTCTTTCACAGCAGCTAGTGATTTCTGGGACATTCATGGCCTTGGCTTTTTTATTGCTTTATGTAAGCACAGTTCATCACATTTGTACAAGTGTCTGCCAGCATTATTGTATGTCCAGAGCTGAGTAAAGTTCATTAAATTCATTCCTACAGCTTCACCGTAGTCAAACTATCAGTAAATAGCCCCATCCGTGTTGTATTTAGCTAACATATTTGCTCTGTATACTGTGGATACATACAGACTCCTAGTTTCTACTGATTTCTGTTCATTACTCATGCTGTGAATTTTGGAGATATATGTATATAAAAATAGGAGAGTTTTCAGAAATCTGTGTTGGGGAAAAACACAGTATCTGATATAGGTAAGGTTTTGGGAGAAGAATGGGTTTTCACACAGAAAGCAAATTTAGGAATATATTATTATATCATATAACCCTTCAAAATGAATAGTTCTCTTCATCCCTGTTCCATCAAATGACAAGCAAGGTTTAAGGAAGAATGAGGCGTAAGCTAGGGAGCTCACCATAATGGGTTGTGGTCCTACTCCCATTGCAGCATGAACCATCTGCATTGTGCAACTTGGACCGGGCTTGCTGAATAAATTGGGACATGTTGCTGTCCAGCTTTACTTGTTTCTATGCTTAATAGATCCAGCCCTAACCAGATCAAAGAGAGGGCAAGGCAGAACAGAGGTGAACAAAGGATGCTGGGAAACGCCAAACCTCCAGTGAGAGTAGACACCCAGGTTACCCGAGTATTTTATAGAATACAGGTCAGGAGATATTCCCTGCCCCAGCCAAGTGATTTTCAGGGACTTGCTTGCCAAAATTAGCTATTCTTCCTTCAAGTACACCTTTGAGCAAGGGTTGGGCAGAGCACAGATCCAGTCCCTAACTAAAGACCCTCATGGTCCTCCTGTTCCTCATTAATATAGAATAAAATAAGTGTTCCAAAATAATGTTTAAAATATTTTTGTTTCTATCAGTAAATATTGGGGGGACAGTAACTTTCCTTGGTTGGCTTGACCTTTGAGGGAAGCCTCATTGGGGAAGGTCACCAGGGCCTTGCTGACACCTGATATCCGTGACTCGTGCTGAAGAGGGGCATATAAAGGTAGACCGGCTAATGTATGGGAAAGAGCAGTTATGAAGCAGGGAGGGAAAGAAAGAGGTAATAGGTACTGCAAGTCCTTGTGGGTCCTCTGCTTGTTTTAGTCTCATTTGATGAAAATAAGATTCATACGCCTTACTGGGGCTGCATCCAGTCTTTCATACTGCATTGAGTGGTCATTTATTGGTGTCTTTACATATCTCAAGACATTGATAAATGACAACTCAGCATAATAATAGAGACTGTTTAGATTCTGTCTCAGTAAAACACATGCATCTTATATGTCCTATGCATATAATTTGATCTGGGGCTCCCATATGAATTTATACACTGGTTAGCATAATCAGATCAGTATCCTCTTAACATTCATCTGCCCACAGCTTTTCACTAGGAAACATTTATAGTAATTGTAGGGTGTTCTGGGAGAGGGTTTTTTTTAAACTGGTAATTCTGGACTATCGCTCTTTAAAAAAAATATTCTGAACTTAGTTTGAGTCTAGTGACACTTTCAATACCAACAAAGTTTTATCCCAGGTATAAGCTTTCATGTATATAGACACTTCTTCAGATAGATTGAAATGAATTACAATCACAAACTTTTTGGCATTAAACTGGTTCCGTTTGTGAGGACCATGATGTGATAGAATGCCCCCCACCTGGCATGCTAGACACCCAACCCACAGGTGATCTCTTTCCTGGAAAAAACCCCTCTACAGTTTTCACAGCCATAGAGCAGCAGAAACCTGAGCCTGAGGGACTATTCATATGATAAAACAAACCACTGAGGAAGAGAACAACCTTGAAAACGGGCCATTGAAAAAAAAGAGAAAAAATTGTGTTTATCCGGAACCCGTTTTGGTTTATGTTTGCATTGGTTTATGTTGACATGTGAAAGATATGAAAGCAATATCTCCATCCCATCCCATGCCTCTAAATTATCATAAGGATTACAGTTTTGTACCAGCCCACTGGTTAAATTTTTTTAGTTTGGATCATTCCATTCAGTCAGCCCTCTTTTGTAGACACTAAAAGAAGGTAAGCATCCCCATAGACTTGCAGTACCCACCGACCCCCCAGGTCTCTAAAGATAGATTTGGAAGCACAGAAAGGTAGACATGACAAGATGCCTAACACACTAAGCATCACCATTCCTCCATGAAAAACATAAACAAAAGTTGTAGCCGTAAACAAAGTAACTAAAATATCTAATTTCAATATATTTAAACAGGAGACTGATAGCAGATCTGAAGTGCCTGTAACAAGGCATCTCTTATTTGAAAGCCAATTTTACTGGAAAGGGGAGGTATTTATTCTCTGCCATTTTCCACATCTCCTAAAGATTTTTATGTATACTATATAATGGCTTCATTAATGGCCAACCAAGGTTAGGTTATTGGTCCTGCTTTTTTAATGCTGGGAGATTAAATCATATAAATGCGGAGTAATTGTTAGCAATTTACATTTTTATTTGCAATAAAAAGTAATTCATTTTCCCTTGTATGGATTAGCATAGTAGACAAGGAAGAAAAACCCTGGACTGAAAAAAAATATTACATGCAGGCATTTCATTTTCAATCTTTGTGGCACCACTAAGATTTGTATGCTCTCCTCTAAGTTTTATGTGAGTCTCATAGGGGCAGGAAATGGCAAACCACCTCTAATTGTTGCTAGGACTGTGTTCTTATACATGTAAACAAATGATCTCTTACAATATGACTTGAGTTTGTGCAAGTGTTCTTTAAAAACAGTCTAAGACAATGGCCAGAACTGCATGTTGAGCAAAGTAATTATGATAATTATTTACAATGTCAGAACTGTTTAATTCTGTTTCTCTTAAACTGGGGCAAACCACCAAGTGACTCAAAACTATAGTTTTTATAGAGTTTTATAAAAGAGAAAAATCCTTCAAGATTCCCCAAAAACTGATTCCATCCACTTGTGAAAGAACTGGCTAGGTTTCTTTTACACACACACACACAAACCTACAGTAGGGATGCCAACTTCCAGGTTTGGCTTGGAGAGCTCCCATAATTACAGTTGCTCTCCACATATATTCATCTCCCTGAGGACATTGGCTCCCTAGGGAGGTAATGGTGTCCTAAGCTGCTGAGGTCCCTCCTCTCACCAAACCCCATCCTCATCAGGCTCTTCTACGAAATCCCCAAGAATTTCCCAATCCAGAGTTGGAAACTGTACCCCACAGGCTTTAACTGTAATAACTCTAAAGGTATCCCCTGTGCAAGCACCGAGTCATGTCTGACCTTTGGGGTGACGCCCTCCATCGTGCCTGCAACATTCATGAGGAGGTGTGAGCCTGGGGCACCTTAAAAGGCACCATATGGGAAGGAACCTAGCCTCCTGTTCCAGATCTGCTGCTGGAACAGCTTCCTTCCTACCCCCGTGTTATGTTGGCTAATATTGTTTATGTCTGAATGACCACTGTCAAATGTGTCTTAATTGCATTTTGTCACAGTTTGTGATTTTGGCATGGGATGGAGCCTGTTTGGGGGGAATTCATTCTGTGCATCGGACTCCCCAGTTTAGGGGCCTCCTTATGAGGAAGCAGGTCTGCAAGCAGGGCCAACCCAGCTGAGGGGGGCATGGGGCTTGCAGTGCCAGGTAGCCCGTGGTGGGACCAAGGGAGGTGGGCACCTCTCCTTGGCACCCCAGAGTTTACAGCAGCATGGAGTGGGGCCAAGGGAAATGTATGCTTCCTCTTGGCACTCCAGGTGGACACTTCCCTATGGTGGGAATCCAGCATCATGGTGACCCACATTCCCAGCAGGGGAATCAGGTGGACCCCAGGGCACTGCTGGGGTTTGGGTTTCTTGTGGTCAGCCAACTGGAGGTCAGGTTCCCTCTCCCATTCTGCACACAGGACAAATTAGGATAGGAGAAGGACATCATGAGATATAAAAGGAGAGGAGGCAAGGTTTGGACAGAATTTGTCTCCACACAAAATGATAATGGTCCTCAAACTTCTCTGTGGCGATACCAGAGGATCCAGGCTATATTTTCAGTTCATAATACAGGCCTGTAATACTGGAAGAGGTGAGGAAATCCAGACTTTTAGCTTCCAATTTGAATTGCATAATGAAGAAACTAGTACCCGGTACGTATTTATTTAACTGGTTTAACATCTGAGATTTCCGTACTGAGTGGATGAGTAGAGTAACATTGGAAAATATGTTCTGTGACTTGAATTAAAGGCAGGAAAAATAATTATCTCATATTTGTGAAATTAAGCACAGGTCCACAAAATCTCCTTTGGGAAGAAATCAAAAACCTTTAACAGGAACAAGCTGAAACAATTACTTATTAGAATCCTAATTATATCACTATGGAGAGGAAAGGAGCACTTTACAGAATACATAGGAAGGTACTCTGAATCTCTTTCCAATGTTACCAGATTTTTAGAAATTAATAATTAGATATACACAACCCATCATTACCTAAGGTCATTGGAAATATAACCAGTGGATAAATTATGTGGGTGAGGGAGGGGATTCATTTCCTAAAAGACAGAAAAATATATATTTTATTAAATCACACACTGTTTGCAATAAAGTAAAATGTAATGTAGCACAAAGCAATTATTAAAACAGAATACTGGTTACAGAAAACCACAGGGTACAAGACATTTGTACCTACTTCACTTATGTATTTGTTTAGCCAGCCATCTCTTCATTCCCTTGCCTTATAAGCTGACTCTGTAAAACATGCATGAAAATTAAAAAGTGGAATGATTTTGGATTAAAGAAGTTTAGTTATGACTTGCGAACGCAAGACAGCACAAGCAATGCTGAATTCAGAAACCATTATCTGCAGTTATTGACTGCTTTATGCATAGAATCCCCTCTGTTTACGTTAACAGTGACAGCATAATGTGGGCTGTAATGTTCTTTTTATTGCAACTTAATTGTTTATGGACCTACCACAGAAAGGTTTAATATTCTGAGGCTTCAGAGGACACACTGATGGTAGGAAGCAGTATGGAGGAACAGAAAGAAGAAAGAAGGGCTCCATGAAAGATCAGTTGAATATAGAAATGCTGTGATTCTTGCAAAAATATACTTGAAAATCAAATGTATACTACTGCAATGTCTGTTTCCTGTCTAATCTACCTCCCATACTTTCAGACAATTGCATTTTGAATATGTGTTGCATCATCGCACTCGGGAGCCTGCTGGACTGCTGGCAAAGGCAAGCATGCTTCAAAGTCAGGGGCACCCAGGAGTGTGTTCTCAAGTTTGCATGGGGCTTTTGCATCTATGCATTCAACAGCATTCAACAGCATTGATCGTTCTTGTAGGCTGCTGGCTGACAACTATTGTGATGTCTGCTCAGAAATATGGAACAAGACAGAAAACTGCATGCTCACCTAACAACACGTCTTCTAAACCAGAGTGCAAGAGCAAGAATGCACATACAACTATTTGCAACCAAGTCTAGAACACTGAATAAAACACTTGGTCACCCCATCTCCTAACAGGATCAGAATTCATATGGGCCAAATGGCCAGGCAACTGACCTCCACAGAAGGATCAAATAATCTTTAGGAAATATTTTCCTCCTAGATTCTTTTGAGTGGTTCAGGCCAGAACAGGATATGGGGAGTGATATGGCTTCATTCTGGATGAGTGCCTTTCCCTCATACATGAACCATAGTTCCCACACATGAGTGAAAGGTCAGCTATGGATCTCTGATACTCCCAAACAGCTTTCCAAGGCATTGTCAGATGATTGCAGACTGATTGTTTTCCTTGCTTAATTCAAATATTTGTATGTTTCTCTTCTTTCTTTCTTTCTTTCTTTCTTTCTTTCTTTCTTTCTTTCTTTCTTTCTTTCTTTCTTTCTTTCTTTCTTTCTTTCTTTCTTTCTTTCTTTCTTTCTTTCTTCTTCAAGCCCTGGATGCACACTGTCTAGCCCCATTCATGGGGCAGGAGTGAAGGGGGGGGGAGAAGAAGAGCAGGTTCTTATATGCCACTTTTCTCTACCAGAAGGAGTCTCAAAGCAGCTTACAATCCCCTTCCCTTTCCTCTCCCCACAACAGACACCCTGTGAGGTGAGTGAGACTGAGAGAACCCTGATATTACTGCTCGGTCGGAACAACTTTATCAGTGCTGTGGTGAACACAAGGTCACTCAGCAAGGAATCGAATCTGGCTCACTGGATTAGAAGTCAGTGCTCCTAACCACAACACCAAGCTGACTACACTAATCAATACACCAAGCTGGATAGAATGTACGAGGGTGTGGGGCATCCTCTGTGCAAGCCAGGGCATGCACTGACCAGCTGATGGGGCAGAAAGTAAGATAGTGATCTCACCTGTACTCTGCAGGCTCCAGTGAAGTGAGGCTGGAAGTCCAGCTCGCTGTCTCCCTCCGCACAGTTTTTTTCTGGGCAGCTTCAGGGGTCAGTGCAGCCTTGTATCCCTGAAGTTGGCTGGTTTAATGTTGCTATACCAGAGTTGGGAGGGTCTGTGCCAAACAAGAGGCTCCTCAAGCTCCCATTGGTGGACAAGGGACTAGAAGTTGGCCCCTCACCCATTAGTGAATGGTGGCACAGGGGCGGAGACCAAAAACCAGTGAAGTTAATGAATGATAAAAGGGCATCATTAGTACCATCATAAAAGAAAAGTTGTTGTAAAGCTAGTTTTAAATACTGCACTGAAAAGACAGTCGCCACTATGAGGAGGGAGTGCCATGCAGAATCAACCCAGAACCCTTGGTTTCACAGGATGAAAATGGTACCACATGCAAAAATAAAAATTAAAACATCTTTTTGGGCAGACTTTTTGCGAGGTTTCTTGCCACACATAAAGGTAAAGGTAAAGGTATCCCCTGTGCAAGCACCGAGTCATGTCTGACCCTTGGGGTGACGCCCTCTAGCGTTTTCATGGCAGACTCAATACGGGGTGGTTTGCCAGTGCCTTCCCCAGTCATTACCGTTTTACCCCCCAGCAAGCTGGGTACTCATTTTACCGACCTCGGAAGGATGGAAGGCTGAGTCAACCTTGAGCCGGCTGCTGGGATTGAACTCACAGCCTCATGGGCAAAGCTTTCAGACGGCTGCCTTACCACTCTGCGCCACAAGAGGCCCTGATCATAGTCTCATGTTGCTGTTTGGAAGCTGTTTCTGTTTTCTGGAAGATTTGACTGTTGCTTGATTGTATTGTATTATTGTTTTGGTATTTCCCATATTGCCTTTTTAATATACTGGTGCATTTTATAATAGAAAAGATACAAATATATTTTTAATAAAGTAGGTCAAATGTGATCCATTTGCAGTTAAAATCATACTAGAAACCTTGAAGCAAGCCATTGAAGACCAAAGGCTTCTCTAATGTGCTTGTGAAAGCTACATTTAGAGATCATTTAAATTCAAAATCCGAGGCTCTTTCCTTTAAAAAGGTAAAACAAAACAAAACAAAACCAAGAAAACAGCTTTTACACACCAACAGCTTTTACACACCAACCCGTACATCCATACAAATGTGTGTGATAAAAATGTCTATTTAGAAGAGTCCAAAAGTCTGTCATTGCAGAATAACATTTCAACGAAAGAAAAATTGCCAGTTGACCTCGGTTCTATAAAAATCTTAACACAATACTTATTAATGTCTTATCAAACTAGGTATATTGTTGTAGCTAACCAAAGATCAGGCAGCTAAACAGAAATTACTCTCATGAGTACAGAGGGTATTTGCCAGGGTTGGGCACCACATCAGTGGATAATAAATTGGCCACAACACTTTGCTTGTATAATTAATGCCTTGTGATTTGCACAATCTTGCATACAATTAGCATATGCTAGATATTGAACTCTAAGGGCCATTCCGCACAAGGACCAATATTGCCAATTGGTTTCACAAGGCAGAAATGCTATTTTAAATAGTGGAATCTTGGAATTCCACATACTTTCATTTGTAGTGGAATCCAGTAGTGTTTCGTTCATTCCCCACAGGTTTCTGGTCTCGCAGGAATCACTAGAAAGGAAGCGATTTTATTCTGTGCTTGTTCCCACCCCTGGCCGACAATCAAACAGAACAGCCAATGGGCGGTTGTTCTCATGCTCCCAAAAAGCCCCTTTCCCTTTAAGCACAGTTTTTTTAAAAACTCACACACGTTGCAACGAATATGCCTTGATTCCTCGCAATGTAGAGACCCATCTAGCTGGTGTGTGAGCTAGTAAGTCATCGTTACCACGCTCCCCCGAGTGAAAAAAAAAATCCCCCCCCCCCGCACAGGTGCGGTTTTTGGCCAAAATTAAAGGGAACTGGCAAACAGGGGGCTGTGTGGTGCTTGGGGACTTAGGGAAGCTTTAAAGCACTTCTGTGGAGGGACTGTAGCCGGAGAAGCCTCGCTGGGTGAATCAAGCCTCACTGGTTCGTTGCTTTCCCTGCTCTGAGGGGAAAAAATGGCGATCACTTCTCTGGAAGTTCGGAGGAGAGAGCCAGGGGGAGGGACTTTGCTGCAACCGCTACATTGGGAATGCACAGATCTCTTTCACAAGTGTTGCAGGTTGTTGGCAAGAGTGTAGCGATTTTCTGAGGGTGAATCCACTTTTCTGGATTCCCCGGAAATCGCTACAATGAAGCGATTTTGGCACTAGTGTTGCAGGAGTGTTGCAGATTGCTCATGACATCATGCGGAAATTAGTGGCGAAAACAAAATGTAATACTAGTGCTATATCAAAGTCGTGCGGAATGGACCTAACTGAGGGTCATCTTAGAATTCAACTATGACTATCTTTTGCAACTATTCACTCCAGATGTGGAAGTTAAGATCAGGCTTTCTCAACCAGTGTTTCATGAAACTCAGGAGTTTCTTCATGGCCCTGGAAGGGTTTCCTGAATGGATAGGGGTGAATCATTCATTCATTCATTCATTTATTCATTTAGATGTTTATACTGGACTTCCATACGGATCTGGGCGGTTTACATAAAACATCAGTGTGTCTTGTAGAGTGTTTCAGGTTGTTCCTATGTCTGGCTTGCTCCCAGGCCTAGATGGCTGCAGTGTACTACTGATTATGGAGTGTGCCAACAGTGTGCCAACATGTAAGGCAGGGGTGCTGCCATATGTAACACCAGACCACATATGACCTTGAAGGTAAGTACCAAAACCTTAAGCCTAATCCAGAATTCAATTGGAAGCTAGCTGAGCTGTTGGAGTACAGGCTGGATTTGGGGTCTCCGTGGTGTATTAGTGAGAATTCTGGCCACAGCATTCTGTACTAGGTTCCTGGCAGAGTGAGAATGTAAGAGCTGCACATTGCACAGGGAAGGCAGACACACTTCCCCACATGGTCCCTTCCTATCCACTCATAGGACCTCCGTCTTTGCAGGGTTGAGCTTCAAACGATTCTGTTTGAGCCATTTCATCACTGCTTCCTGGCAGCTGGCTAGTGCTTTGGGGGGGGGGGAGTCAGGGCGGTCATCCATTGGGAGGAAGAGCATGGTGTCATCTGCTTATTGATAAATATGTTAAATATTTATTGGGTGATACGACAATATATAGTCATGTCAACCTACCCCCCTCCCAAAATGGCCAATGATAGACCTGGAGGGGAGGGGCCCCAGGTGGGTGTGTACACAGCAATGCTTTCCTCCAAGTGACATCCTTTCAAATAACCTTTCCTGATATCTAGCCTATATCGCTGTACTTATAGTTTAAGCCCATTACTGTAAACCCATTACTGCACGTCCTTTCCTCTGCAGCCAAGTGTTCTGAGGACAGGTAGGGTGCTAGTAGCCTTGCTTGGCATAGATAGAAAAATGCTGTTTGGGTTATTTTCATGATCTGAGCCTTCATAGACAGGGAAGCATCAAAGATCACCCTCAAATTCCTGGCTGCTACAACAAGTGTTAGTTGTACCCCATCCATGCATGAGAGACGCACTTCCTGGTCCTGTCTTCTACCCAACAAATTGGCAGTAGTTATTATGCATTGGAGGGACCCATCCAAGACAACCATCCAGATCTTCATTGAAACCTTTTCAATGCACCCTCTTAAAGTTTCATCATAATAACTGGTACTTGAGTTCCTAACTCAAGGATTACCGATCAATGCTCAAGAACACATCTGGATATACACAACTGATAGAATCATAAAGTTGGAAGGTATCTCCAGGGCCATTTAGTCCAACCCTCTGCACAATGCAGGAACTCACAACTACCTGCCTACCCACCCACAGTGACCCCAGATTTATTAATCACAGAATCACAGAATCATAGAGTTGGAAAGGCCCATACAGGCCATCTAGTCCAACTCCCTGCTCAATGCAGGATCAGCCCAAAACATCCTAAATCATCCATGAAAAGTGTATATCCAACCTTTGCTTGAAGACTGCCAGTGAGGGGGAGCTCACCACCTCCTTAGGCAGCCTATTCCAATGCTGAACTACTCTGACTGTGAAAAATTTTTTCCTGATATCTAGCCTATACCGTTGTACTTGTAGTTTAAACCCATTACTGTGTGTCCTCTCCTCTGCAGCCAGCAGAAACAGCATCCTGCCCTCCTCCAAGTGACAACCTTTCAAATACTTAAAGAGGGCTATCATGTCCCCTCTCAACCTCCTTTTCTCCAGGCTGAGCATTCCCAAGTCCCTCAACCTATCTTCATAGGGCTTGGTCCCTTGGCCCCAGATCATCCTCATCGCTCTCCTCTGTACCCTTTCAATTTTATCTACGTCCTTGAAGTGAGGCCTCCAGAACTGCACACAGTGCTCCAGGTGTGGTCTAACCAGTGCCGTATACAATGAGACTATGATATCTTGTGATTTTGATGTGATGCCCCTGTTGATACAGCCCAAAATGGCATTTGCCATTTTTACCGCTGCATCACACTGCCTGATCATGTTTAGTTTACAATCCACAATTACCCCAAGGTCTCGTTCACACACAGTGTTACCTAGAAGCGTATCCCCCATCCAGTAGGCATGCTTTTCATTTTTCTGACCCAGATGCAGAACTTTACACTTATCTTTATTAAATTGCATCTTGTTCTCATTTGCCCATTTTTCCATTGTGTTCAGATCTCGATGAACTGTCTCTTATCTTCTGGAGTATTTGCCAGTCCTCCCAATTTGATGTCATCTGCAAACTTGATGAGTAGTCCCTCCACCCCCTCATCTAGATCATTAATAAATATGTTAAAAAGTACTGGGCTGAGCACCGAGCCCTGAGGTACCCCGCTACCTGAGGTGCCCAATGATCCCCACATACACGCACCAAAATTCTCCAGAATCCAGCCTGGCCTTGAAGAAATTCACCTACCATCCCACAGCAGCATTCAGCAATTGCCTGGGTATGCAAGGAAGGGCCACTAGAGACAAACACTGGCTGACAAGTAACATGACAGCTGAATGACAGTTCTTATACAGACATTCAAGACAGAAATGGTCTGTGGGAAATTTAGATCCCAGGACTTTCTTGGCAATAAATAAGAAAGTGATGAAGGACACCTTTGTAATGACAAACGCCTATGCTCATTCCTTTGGAACTCTTTTTATAAATGGCATAGGGAGCAAATGGTGAAAATGGCAGGGAATTATGTTAAATTTTAAAATTGATGAGCACCTACCAGGAATGTGTGATATTTAAGTTCCTGAGGAGATTGGGGGGGGGGGGTAGACCAAATGGTCCTCTGTGGTCTCTTCCATGTCTGTATGGTTCTGATTCTGAAAATGGCAATAGTTTGATATAGTATTGGGAAATGCCTTTTATATATTATAGAAGATGCAAGAGAGACTGAAAGAGACGCATAACAAAAGTACGAAACTGTGAAACAATTAACATATGTGCTTATTAAGTTTTCCTAAGCAGGACACATTTTTGTCAAAACTATTTAATCCCTAAACACACAATTTATGAGCAAAACTTTGATGTTTTCAAATAACATAAAGCACTTTTTTCTGTATATTTATTTTCTCAGTATCTGTCAAAATATGAAGTTTCTAGGGGGAAGGTTAGTATACTGCAAACTGCTAAGGGAATTACTGAAGTGTAAGTGTAATTCCCCACCCATCGTTCCCCAGGAAGGGGTAAGCAAGCATTGCAGCAGCTTCATGGAACCTGGAAGAAAGTAGAGACATACTTACCGGACGAAATGAAGATGGAAGCAGGTGATGCTCAGAAGAGGGGAAACAGGAACTGGGGGTGGGCACAGAAGTTTAAGAGGATGGGGTTGGAATTTGGAAGGGGGATAAAAGGTGGGGTGGAGAAGGAAGGTGGTGGGTTGCAGTGAGCAAGAAGGAGAGGGTGACTGGCGAAGGTGGAAAGACGATGTTTGTATGCAAACGGTATGATACCGATGAAGAAAATAAACGACTCAGTGGAAATACAAGAAAGAAACTGCCTGGGCGTTTCTTAAAGGGGCAAGCAAGATGGTAGAGGGCAGCAAAGCAGGGCTTGCCACCTGTTGTCACATAGAGACATAAAAGTCACAGGGGACTTCTCCCAGATGCTGTTCTAGATGCTCTCCAAGTTCTACCCCCCCCCCATCACCCACTTTAAAGTTTGGTAAATATTCCAATTAAGCAGACTGTCTGGAAATGTATCCATGAATGAACCAGCATAAACCACCCATGAACAGCTTGAAAGTTTGTGAAAAGTTCATGCTGGTTTAGCTGCCATGAACTTGCATTTGCAAACCACAAAGTTTGGTTTGTGAGACAGTTCATGCCCAACCCTAATTAAGTAGCAGGAGCTTAGAAAGACCTTTCTCAGCCTGAGCCCCTGAGCCTCTGCAAGCTACCACAATCTTACAAATTCAGACTCTTCCACAGATCCCAACGTAGTATTACCAGAACCAAAAGCTATTCCAATTTGCTGATTATAGTAAAAAACAATTATGCAGAATCTCATGCTACTGTAAGCACATTTTCATTTTTAAGAAACCCAAATTAAACAATATTGGCATTAATTCAAAAGCTTAACCTTAGCAGATCAGCTGTAAGAAAGCCCCACAGCTCAAGTTATCACATTAAAGGCTTATTTGCTTAGAAAGAGTATGGCTTTGCAATAACACAGCCTAAAATATAGAAGGGAGATAGGATGGAATTGCAGCCTTGATGTTGTATAGCATGGTTTACAAGCATCTAACTATAATACTCTCATTATTATGGGGATCTTTTTTCCCTCTTTGATCTGCCAATGACTTTGCTGGCTATACCCAGAGATTACATAATCAAACTTACAACTCGAACAAATTACATCCGTAGTATACCAGGCAATTTGATACATCAAGTAGGAAGTGAAGTAGAACTGGCTGTATTAGGCTCTCAAGTGACACTGAGCTCAACCAGCTGTATAAAGCTGCCAAAAACAGCAGTGTTTATTAATTAAATCTGAAAGATAAAAGTAAAGAGATAACTGCAGTTTGCCACTCTAACCCCTGGTTCTTGTTTGTACAACAGTGATTTTCTCCATCTAAACTACATTCTTGCAATGAAAAAAAAAATCCATTTATATTTTTAAAATGATTAGTGCTGTAACACACTAACCAGAAGTAAAACAAATAGGCTTCCACCCAATAACTTTTAAAGTCACCTTGATATTATTTCTTTGCTTGACACTGTCGATGCAAAACAAACAGTGCAGGAACTCACTGTTCTCATCCAGCATAAGTCAAGGAGGGAGACTGGGAGGTGGAGTAATTTGTTTTTATTTATAGAAACGTGCTGCCCTTCTGACTGTGCTCCAGAGTTAATTTTCATTAACCCTAATGGCTTAATTCATTCAAAAGACACCAATTAGAATGACCAGAATTGGGCTTGTTTGGCTTTTGTTTTTCCAGAAGTTCCCTATTTTGGCTTTCTTCATTTTCAACCTCCAGGATCCCTGGGCTAATCTAGCCTGGAGGAAAATTGCTTCAGCATTACCCTGAGCCTATAAGAAAGGGCCACAGGAGTCAAGTACTGGCTCATCTCTGTCCTCCCTCTCATGATCTACCTAAATTCATCATGAGTCATTGAATCAGCATTGTTGTTAGATGGGCATTAGGCATACATGGTTGTTTTTCAAGACAAGATGTCCATGAGGTAAAGAGAGAGCAAGCAGGTTCTGCTCTGCCCCCTGGGTGGGAGCAGTGAGATGTAGAGAGGCGTGGTATAGATGGGAATGCAGGGTAGGTAGGCTATGCAGTGGCAGCAGAGGAAGAGGTGCGGGCTGGTGCAATGGTCTTAGATGGCACCTGTTGCTGAGTTCTCATGGGTGATTAAAACACTACTTTAAAAGGTTCTCTGCTGGTTCCTCAATCTTTATTTGCAGCAGGTTTAAACTCACAGTAGCCTTTGCTCAGCTTTGTGGTTGATAACAATGGACATAGGACCAGTGCGGACTATGCAATCCATGCAACTGGCTCCCCAATCTCAGAGGTCTTATATATACTACACACCAGATTCCCCCCTTTTCCCCAATTTTTTCTGTCCAGCTGTAGCAAAATGTCTAAAGGCCATGACTATGTAAAACAAAAACTCTTTCCAACTGCATATTGAACCTGTATGCTATTACTAAGCATATATTGGATTAAGTGTGTGTGTGGTGGGGGGAGGGTGTGTTAAGATATACACTGGCTTTCCTTGATCTTAGCAACAACAGCACAATTAAAAGGTAGGCTAATTGAAAATATGAGTAGTTTTGGCAAGGCATGGCATAGGAAACATAAAGGGTAAAGCCATTAAGCATAAAGAGGTGGGAATTAATCAAGTAACTCTGTAAGTGGTGCGTCTGACCAATTAAGCCTTGTTTTTTCAGATCCAGAATATACCTCAATGAGTCTTACAGTGTTGCTCCAGCAGATTGTCCAAGGATTAAATAGTCCATTGACAATTATTCTAGACTGGCATCTAAAACCTATCCTTCTAATTGCCTTTTGGGATATATGAAGAACATATCCAAGTACACGCTGTATGATACATGAGGTAATATGTAGTAGTACTCTAAGTGTGTTTATTATTTAAAACCCAGTGAGATTTATTATACATATGCATATTTAGCATAAAGACAGTTTTATTTTTTAATTATTTTTGGTTCATGACCCCATCCCACAGTAAAATACATCCTTATCTCATTGCAATATTCCAATCCGTCCCCTAACTCTATACAGTAGATTAGGTTGAAATTGTGACTTTGCAAAGAGCTGCACCAGTAAGCAGTAATTAGAATTCAGTTTCTCTTATCAAAGCCACAATATTCTACCTGCTGCAGTACAATGGCTCACTGAAAGTTCCCTGATTCCTCTGTTTCAGCTACTGTTAAGCTTTAATTACTTTTGCAGTGTTGTTAGATTTCTCATCTGCAGTGCTTAGGATTCTTATTTTTCTCTGCTGGCAAAAGGGGGAGTAAGCATTTGTTTTGATATACACACACCCAAGCAAACAAAACAAATGGTGTAAACATTTCCTTTTGCACCGTTTGTTTCTTTCTCTTCATTTTGTCTCTTCTCTCTCTCATACACACGCACCCAATAGAAATATTATGCCAGGGATTGTGAATGCAGCTGAACAAAAACACATGTAAGACAAACCAATGGGCCTTGCCTTTTTTAAATATATTGAGAGCCTTGACCTTTTCATACACTGGTCCCTTCTCTCCTTCACAGAGGCACCACTAGACAGCATAGCCCAGTTCCCTTTAACAATCTTCCCCCACTCAGACACTTCAGAGTCACTAGGATTGTATCCAAGTATGCCAGTTTTATTTTTAATTGGTTTTTCAATAAAAATTATTTTCATTTATTTCACACTTGTCTCTGCGTGAGTTTCTAAGGGAAGGACCTGATATACATAGGTGGAGAATCCCATTGTTGCCTCCTTTGCAAACTAAATTTTTCAGATAATGCCACCACCCATGTGCATAAGCAATGAATGCCACACTAAGCAATAAATGCCACACTAAAAAAAATCCCTAACATCACTTGTGAAGTGCACACTCAAAAGCTCACTCATGAAAAATATAGCATCATAATTGAATTTGTGTCTACAGTCCCAGAAACTTGCTTGAAAATAAATTCTACTGAAATCAATGGCTGCGCTGTTCAGAGTAGATTAGTTTAGAGCAGAACAATGGTTTCAGGTTCTGTGGGAACAATAGGGTTATTGCATTCTACTCTTACTATCCTTCATGTGTACTAAAACCACTCTTGAGACTTCTTTGGGTAGTAAAACCTGGGGTACAAAAAACAGCTATTCTTCATTTAGGTTTAGTGAAAGTTAAAGGCCAACAAGTGATATGCAGTCACTGTTTTACCAAGGGATACTAAGATACAAAATTAGGTTTATCTCTTTGTTTAACAGATGCACTGGCTGCAAAGGGGGGAAAAACCCCAAAGCAGCTCTTTAGTCTTTCCAGTTGACTTGTCTGTTTAAGCAGAATGCACCAATAAGCACAATGAAGGGGCATGCTATGCAGCTCACCATCATATATTAAACTGACTGGAATCATATATTGAGGATTTTGTTCAATAAAATCAGAGTCCAGTAGCACTAAGACCAACAAAGATTTATTTCAGGCGTGAGCTTTTGAGTGCAAGCACTCTTCCTCAGACTATGAACTTCCATCATGAGAGTGGTTAGATGCATTTAAAGTCTTGTCATGCAATGAGTCAAAAGTTTTCAACTAGCTAAATGTTTAAAATAGATTAAAGTGGCTAGCTGTGTAAGTCTGAAACAACAGAACAAATTTTGAATATCTGAGGAAGTATGTGTGCACACAAAAGCTCATTCCTTGAATGAAACTTTGTCGGTCTTAAAGGGGCCCGGGGCTATTATGCATGTATCTGCATTCTCTGCAGTCAGTTCACTGACCCTTTTAAATCATCCTTTAAAAAAACGTTTTTAAAACATTCCCATTGTTGTATATGCTCTGATACTGCATTGCTTTTTTGGGCACCGATGATGCATTTGAAAGGGGAAACTTCCTCTGTTGTGCTGCAGTGTCAACTAACTACCACTCTGGCACATGTTGCTGACAGGTTCTCATGGGAATTGTAGTTCATGGATATGGAGACTTTTCCATGGGGACACACATGCTTCCGAATGCTAAAAACTGCCAACTTTCCCCCTTTGAGGTATACTGTTCCTTGTTGAGAGTGGGCAGGATGGATTACAACAGAACACAGGTTCCCATGCAAACTTAAAGCCCCCAACATACCATTGCTTCCCCTGTGATTTTTAAAAAATAATTGGCGAGCCCAAAACAGGAGCCTCCACTCATAGCCTGAAGCAGCTCTGCTTCCTCCTTCTCATGCAAGACAGAACTGGCATTTCAGACCCCTCCTCTCTGCCAGCTTGATAAACTATCAAACGCCACCTCCCCTGCTGACTGATAAGAGATAGAGCTTTCTAGTCTCTGGAACATTAGCAAAAGACTGTATCAGGAAATGCCATGCATACCACAAATGAGTGATTCTAATTTACATGGCAATACAGTTGGCTCAGTTGCCAGAGCAAATGGCATGTTCACATGATTGCTGAGAGAGGCAGAGAAGCAGCAGCAGGCATATCTTTAACCGCTCCTCACTGAGCGGAAGAAATTAAACAGTAAGATCCCTTAGGGCAGGCCCTGTCCTGGATGAGGAAGGGTGCCGATAGGCCCCTTCCCCTGGACTCCGCTTGTCAGTCCAGCCCCAAACTGCCAATCAGCAGCCGCGCAACAGCCTGCCCCACCCCCCATGAGAGCGAACCTTCGATCCACAGTGGCCATTACTCTGCTGGCCGCTGAGAGCAAAGGTAGGCCCACTGGTCCCCACCCTCTACCCCAGAACGCTTGCTGGGGGGAGCCAACACACTCCCCAGGCCCCAGGGAGCACAATCCGCGCCTCAGCGAGCCATGGATCGTCCTCCCCGGGGCCTGGAGAGCCTTTTTGCCAGTCGGACCACGCAGAAAAATGCTCCCCAGGCCCCGGGGAAGGTGTCCTCTCCGGGGCCTGGGGACCGTTTTTGCCGCGCTGGAAGCTCCGGACCCGGCCTGGAGCCTGCTGGCCCTGTTGCCCTTCCTGCACTGCGCCCGCCCCTGCTGCCTTCTCCCCAACCCTCCACATGCCCATTTTTAAAAATGGGCTTTGTTCCTAGTTTAGGTATAAACAGCCTAATTTACATATATTTCCCTTTTCTGGACATGAATACGTTCCTCAGGCCCTCTCCTTGAAATAACTAGCAACCACTTATGATTCTATGAACCTCAGATGATGAGGTCATCATGAAAGGTGTTACTGCAGATCAGGGGGACCCCAGACTGGTACCTATGAGCACTATGGCACCTGGTAACAACCATAACGTATAAGCTTTTACAAAGGGATAGCATGGAACAAACCAGAATTATTAGTGTCACATGCTAATATGTGACATGTTTATAAGCAACAGTCCAATCAACTGCTGGACTAAAAGACATTAGACTCCTATATGTGCCATATTCAAAAGTCTTACAACCCTATGACTCACGTGCTTCATTCTGTACTGGCATTCAGTCCGACACAAGAGCAATCAGTGCAAATATCTGTTCTTTGCCTCACCAGTGTCAGCTGCAATCACTCAGCCTATTGCTCTACACAAGATAAGAGGTGCCATTTTTTAAATTTAGGAGATCAGAATTCAAGTACTGAAGTTTGGAGCTGAACTATCTGCAGCAGGAGTCCTTTTTCTAAACTATGCTGCCATGATTCCTCATTTTTATGAAAACTTCTGCGACTCACTATAATAGTAGCACAAGAAGCTGTTTGGAATGTCCTAGTAACATGAGTGTATCTCTTGGCAGGCCTACTTTAGTACTTATTACTGGAGACTGACTTTTATTCTTCCTCCCAAATGCGACAGGTAAGACATTGCTGGCATATACGCCTGTCAGGAAAAAATGAAACTTTAATCTTTTTTCCTCTTCTTGCAACAAGGATGTTTCCTAGAATTCATTATTTTTCCACTTCATACACACATAAATACCAGTGATGCCTTCATTTCACTAAAGCCAATAACTAAATAAAAAAGGTGCTTATGCTGAGGAAGGTAACAATTTGTTTTCTCTCAAGTGAAACAAAGTGACAGGTACACAAATGAGAAAAAAATAATGCCACATCAAGCTTTTTTATGTAAAAATTCTCATTAGTATAAATGCAAAATAGAAAAATGGTTCAATAAAAATGATACATTGCTTTCCAACCCTTAGTTCTATATACCATTTTCAAAAAGCAGAGATTTCCACATGGCAATTATATCCTGTACAAATACCTTTTATTTCATATGGGGAAAGAAATGAAAAACAAAATTATAAATCAAGTGTAAACTTCTAGTACAGATAAGAGCTGTTATATTAGACACTATCTAATGTCTTTTTGATACCTCTTGAACTGTAATGGCTTTTCCCAAGGAATCCTAGTCATATTTTTTTCCTGTAAAATAATATTCTATGGGCAGGCTTTTGAAAATTGGAACTAAGCAAACAATTTTGTTTTAATAAACTGTGGTTTGATTTTAACTTGATTATATAATTATAATTGCCTGTGGAAACCTCTCTCCTTCACCTCTAGGGTGAAGCTTCATCTGGGAAGGATATTTTAGTGCCCCCTGGAGCAGCACCAGATTGGGGGTAGGAATGGGATGTCTTTCCGAAAGTCCTCTTCTTCCTCTCCAGCCCCAGGGGACTCAAGGGCTGCTTCTCCCTCCAGCCTAGGGACTCTTATAGCCTTCTTCTGGGTCTCCCTCAGCTCCTCTCCAGTTGTCCAATCCCCCCTTCTGACCCTCCATTCCCTAGCCTTCTGGTTTCCCTGACTCACTGTCTCTTTTGCTCCCCTTCCTCTATGCCTCCTTCCTCCTGTGCTGCTTCACTGTTTCCCCCCACATCTCCCAGTTCTGCCCCACCCTCCTGCTGCGCAACAGGATGCAGTCCTCACTGCTTCTCCCAGACCCAGCCTGGGATCTGCACAGCCAGGAACCCAGGTAATAGGCCACTTTGCAGATGGGTGCCTTTAGTGCTGCTGGAGCAATGATGCTTGCATGCTGCTCCCCAAACCTCCCATGTTGCGCATGCTGGGTGGCATGCTGGGGCTGCCATAAAGGTGAGATTATGGTCCCTGTGTATTGTACCATTGTGGGCAGGACAAGTCTGGTTTTCTGGTTGGAGATGTGGAAAGCCCCAGACAGTGCCCCAGGGACTCCAACAGGCCATTATAGAAATCAACAATCTCAGCTGAAGGGATTTAAGTTTTAAATAATGGCACTCAAGACTTTTTCAAAGTTCAGAAACAACAAAATATTTCATTCAATATAGAGGGGAAAGGTCAGGTAAAATCAGCTGTAAATACTTTAAGGTAAATTAATGTAGGAACAGACTACTATTAATGTTTCAAGCAACTGAAAGTTCCTTAAGCTTTTCACCGTGACCTGGGCTATTATGCATGTACTGGCTTTCTCCACAATCAGTTTACCAACCCTTTTAAATTGTCCTTTTTAAAAACATTTCTAAAACGTTCCCGTTTATGCATGTGTTCTGATACTGTGTTGATTATTTGGGCACTGATTATGCATTTGAAAGGGGAAACTTCTTCTGTTGTGCTTCAATGTCAATTGACCACCACTCTGGCACATGCTGCTGGCAGGGCCTCATGGGAATTGTAGTTCATGGTCACGGAGACTTTAGAACAAGAAATATCAAGCTTTTGAATGCCGAAATTATCACCTTTCCCCCTCTGAAGTATATTGTTCCTCTTAGAGAGTGGGCAGGATGGACCACAGCAGACCACAGGTCCCCATGCAAACTTAAAACCCCCACCATACCATCCACTTCCCCATGAAGTTTTTTTAAATCACTAACAAGCTCCAAACAGGAGCTTCTGCCTATAGCCTGAAGCAGTTCTGTTTCCTCATTCTCCCACAAAACAGAACCAGCATTTCATTGAGCCAGTCTGATAAACTATCAAGCAACCCACACTCTCCACCACCATGGTCACTGATAAGAGGTAGAGCTTTGTAGTCTCAGGAGAATTTGTGGAAGAGTGTAGCAGGAAATGTCATGCATATCATAGAAGTGATCTTCTTCATTTATATGGCAATTAGTTGATTCAGTTGCCAGGGAGACTGAACCAAATTGCATGTTCTCATGATCACTGACTATCAGCAACAGGTACTTCAAGCTTCCATTGGTGGATGAGGGACTGAGAGCAGAAAAGGGGCTGTCACGGGAGTGGAGCCCGAAAGCATGCATAAAACACCCTAGAACAGTAGTTCTCAACCTTGGGGTTGGGACCCCTTTGGGGGTCAAATGACCCTTTCACAGGGGTCATGGCAGGACAAGCAGTTTGGCCAGGGAGGGGGTGCCATCCACACAACAGCCTTGCAGGGTAGATCGAGATAGAGTGTTCGTCTGTCTGGAGCAGCAGAAAAGAGCGAGATCGGCATGGTGGGACAAGAGGCAGAACTGAACTGAGAAACCCCAGGAAAAAAAACAATTTATATACAATCATGAATAATGGATCTTCACACCATTGCTCAGTTTTGGTTTAATTTCTGTGAAAGAACACTTACCTAATTTTATGGTTGGGGGTAACCACAACATGAGGAACTGTATTAAAGGGTCATGGCATTAGGAAGGTTGAGAACCACTGCCCTAAAATCTTTAACATGAGACAATTTTTTCAGTTTCCTAAACATCAACTCCAGTATACTTTTTTCAGTGTATTTAGTTCTTTTTGTTTCCAGAAGGCAGGGATACTTTGTCCAGTACAGAAACTCGTTCACTAAACACATATACCCTTCATTTTTTTACTGACTATTTAGGATTTAAAAGGCACTTTGTGAACACACTGGACCAGGGAATTTCTCCACTCTTCAGAGATATCTTGTTTTATTTGAGAAGGGAAGTTCTTCTCTCACTAGATCTATCCCCTTTTCTGGCCTGAATAGAAGTCTTTGCCTAACATCCCATTCCTGTCAACCATCCCAGTACTCTGTATTAAACTGCTATCAGTTAGGGCTAAGCATAAATCTTGTCAGCATTAAATCCTTCTTTGTTAAGTTAGACTTAGATTCATCAGTACTAGATTTTTTCAGTCAGGGTTGAATTCAGACAGCACTCAACTCTTTTCCATCAGGGCTAGACTCAGACTGAATTCTCCTCAGTATTCAGCTCTGAAATCTCTCCCTGCTCAACTCATATAAACCAATCAGATCTCTCTTGGAACAGCTTGGCACTCAAAGCTTTCTAGTTCTGTGAGGAAAACTAACACTTTTAACTAGCACTCAAGACCCCCCATTCAGTGTGAAATACCTTTGAGAACAATCTTATGTCTCTTAAGAATCCAATTTTAATATCAGTGGGGCTTACTACCAAGGAAGGTTTTTTTTAAAGGATTGCACTAATAAACTGATCTCTTTAGTATAATATAATCCTTAGCTTTCCAGTCCGAAATCACTTTTATTAAACTTAAATATATGTATAGATCACAAAAATGCTGATACAGGTAGGAATTATTTTAAAAATCTACTATTTTGTCTGTGGGCAGTCTGGTTTTTGCTTCCTTTTGTAATTTGACATGGAGCCAGCTACTTTAATATTGATTATAATGATAATGATGTTGAACAGAATAAAGAGAGGAAGGGAAGATAGAAATTATCTTCAGATCATGATTATAAGTTTTTATCTAGGCTTTAATAAGTTCTGACTTTGAAATTTGACCTTGTTTTTTATCATATTCCAAAACTAACAATATTCAATAAGGGCGGTTATATCCATCAATCATCTTGCATTGTTTCTTGAGTTCCTTCCTTTCTCTCCAGTGTTATACATTTCTTGTCTGGTATGGAATATTGTACAACAGTTTCATTTATATCTGATGTGAGACATAAAAATGTGACATTTCTATTATCTTACAGGGTTTAGCTTGAGCTTTCAAAACTTTTCAGATGAAAATGCAATTAAAACTGAACTTCTATCAAACAACTGGGTCAAAAACATAAGTGATTAGATTTAAAATGCCAAATACAATTATTTGTGAGGTACCTGTTTTGGTAATACTTTGATATATCTGACTTAGGTATGAAAAATTAAGCAATTAAAATTTCTGGGAGAAATAATGGTCAATAGCCTCAGACCAATCCTGGTGGTGCTATCAAGGAGAAATATATCATAACTGGCAGACACACTGTTATTTAAAAATTCCAGGATAAGGTATGCAAAGTTATGACTTGAACTGTAACCTGTGAAATGCACTCTGGTGTCAGTTCTATTCTGCCAAATGGAAGAGCCACTAAAAAAATATATGGTTATATTTTGAGAAATTTCATAACAGCTGCAAGGCTGTCAAAAGTCAAGCATTGGAAACAAACCAATGTGCTAGCTAATGAGGTCTGGCTTTGGAGGTGTTGTTTTACCATGATTATATACAAAATATCAGGTTGGTGGAAAAGCGCATGCAGACTTTATCAATTATTGGAACAAAGTCAAACCAGAAGAGAAGCTAAAGCTGTAGTTCTTAGTTGTATTTAATTGTATTTCATCACAAACTGTAGTTCCTGAGCCCATAGGTGCCCTAGTCATAGTTGAATGCAGAGTAAATTTATGATAGCTTGAGTCAATTCAAATATGAACTGTTAGGGAAATTTCCATTTGGTAATTTTCAGTCTGATAGCTGTATTAGTCTGTAGTTGTAGAACAAAAGATGAGTGCAGCAGCATGTAAAGATTAACCAAATTTTCCAGGGTATTTTGTGAATCGAAGCTCAATTCAGCAGACAAAAATAGGAATGAAATTAATCACCCCTTATACCCAGGCCAAAAGGTGGGAGTTTTAGAAAGAAGGATCAGATGCAAAAGTGGTATGCAAAATATAATCAGCTTTATTAGAGCTGTAAGAGGTGGGTGGGAAATGCCTGAAAGTAGCATTTGTAATAAAATAACAATCCGGTGTCCTTATTCAGCCTAGGGGACAATTCAGTTTGATTGACACATGTTGGGTCTAAATGTTTCCCTCTCAAGCTGAATCAGCTTTTTCATTGAGCCAAATTTTAAAACAAGGCAACACGAGCACATCAGTGCCTGAGCAAAAGCCAAGGAGATTACAACAAGAGGAAAGAATGGGTCATTTTGCTGATAATGTCTCTTCAAGTAATTTTAAAAAAATCCAATACAATCAGATATAAACTTTATTTATTTTATTTATGTATTCATTGAATTTCTATACCCCCCCTCCCATAAGTCTTGGGGTAGTTTACAAAAAATGTCATGAATATACATAGAAATCTAGTGACAGTAACAAAACGGTGGTTACAAAATTGAACATAACACATTATAACAAAATACTATAATAGATTCACAGTGTGACAACAACTCTCAACTTTAACATGAACCCATGACAGGTCAGCATGGCTCAGATCATGGAGAGGTTGTTTGGGGGACTAACACATGTTTTTGAGTCAGCCGGCTTCAACCAAATGCCTGTAGGAGGAGCTTCCTTTTATGTGTCCTTCAGAATTGTGGTAGTTTAGGAAGGGCCCTGGTCTCTTTGGGGAGCTCATTCCACCAGATTGGGGCCAAAACCAAAAAGGCTCTGGCCCGGGTTCTTCTTTGGGGCCCCAGTGTGCTTCTTTGGGGCCAGGGATCACTAGTCAGTTGGTGGTGGCAGAGCATAGGGCTCTTTGGGGGGTATAGGCAGAGAAACAGTCTCTCAAGTACACTGGGCCCAGGCTGTGTATGGCTTTGAAGGTGATTATCAAAACCTTAAGCCTGATCTGGAATTCAACTGGGAGCCAGCAGAGTTGTTGAACTGCAGACCAGATGTGGGATCTCCACGGTGTGTTTGTGAGGATCCTTGCCACATTTTGGACCAGTTGCAGTTTCTGGATCAAGGTTAAGGGCAGGCCTGTGTAGAGTGAGTTGCAAAAGTCTAGTCTAAAGGTGACAATCACATGGATCACTGTGGCTAGTTGTTCTGGGGCCAAGTAGGGTGCTAATAGCTTGGCTCGATGTAGGTGGTAAAAGGGCTGGTGGGGCGTCTGGTGGAGTTTTGGGCATGCGGTAAATCAGCCAGATGGCCACACTATCGGTTGTGCCCCGTCCTGGATTCCACAGTCCATCAGTGATAGCTCCTTTTAAAGTTCAATCTCTGCAATTCCATTTAAACTCATCATATTCAGCATGGTCTGCTGCAGCCATTCAAACCAAAGTAGCATATTAATGATCCAAAAGGAACACACATTTCTCAAATCTGTTTCTGCATATTTAGAAGAAGAAGAGTTGGTTTTTATATGCCGCTTTACTCTACTAGGAGTCTCAAAGCGGCTTACAGTTGCCTTCCCTTTCCTCTCCCCACAACAGACACCCTGTGAGGTAGGTGAGGCTGAGAGAGCCCTGATATCACTGCTGGGTCAGAACAGCTTTATCAGTGCTGTGGTGAACCCAAGATCACCCAGCTGGTTTCATGTGGGGGAGCAGGGAATAAAACCAAGGTCATCAGATTAGAAGCTACCGCTCTTAACCACTACACCAAGATGGCTTTAGAATGACAAAGCAAACATTTATTTGAGAGCATTACAATTAATAACAAGGTTAGGACTAAGTGTTCATAAGAAAGACTCAAAAGCATGTGCCCGTTTTATTACCAGAAATCAGACTGGATGCTGAGTGCCAAAAAGGACAGAGGGAGGGAAAAAAGTTATTTCAAGCTCTGATTTTAAAACACTTCTCCATATTCTAAGCAGAATGCAGTTTTAATCACAAACTGGGTTCATCACCACATATTGTACAGACTGTGCCTTAAGGATGTTCATGAAAAAGTTCTTCTGTGAAAACAAGTGTTAGAACACATTAAAGTTTTGTTAAACAAGTCTGGTCAGATAAATATGGCCTGATACACTTTTAGAATGGGAACCTTGTGCTATTCAGGCGTATTTATTAAAAGTGAATTTATACTGCTATCCAGTTTAAATTGTGAGCACTATTTATTTATGAAAACTCTTAAGTAATGTGACATTCTTTGTTTTTTATTATGGGCCCAAGCTTGGGTTATTGACATTGTCTTTGTACTTCCGCCTCTGCTTTCCTCTCTGATAAACACAGATGAAAAGCTTCCAGTTTGCAAAAACCAACACCACGAGTTATAGCTGAGACTGGATTAAGGCAGTAATCAGATCTAAATAAGCATACAAATGCAAGCGTCAACTAACAGACATGAGAAGAAGATGGAGGTCAAGAAAGGTCCACTCTGGGTTCCAGCAGGAACTGAAAGACTAGGGTGTAAACTGCACAGAGCTTTTATTCCTATCCCAGGTCGATTCAGTCCCTGCCCTCTACACAGAATGCAATTTCCATTTTGATTTGAGGTGATTTAAATTTTCCTTCTGCAGCAAGAAGGACTGATCCGGAGTGACCCTACATTTATTGTGCAGTATCTTAGAATGCTTTTAACCCTAAATATATTTTTAAATCGCATTGTTTTGAATCTGGGCTCTCCTCTGTGGTAGAGAACCCATGATTGGCTACAGGTGGTCATGTGTCAAGCTTGCCTTAAAGGAGAAGCACCTAATTTCTCTCAACTTCTGTCGGTCTTGGATTTTTTTCTGCCTTCTTTGATCCTCTTCCCCCCTCCCCCTTCAAGAAAAGAAAGGATTTTTTCCTTCCTCCTCTAACTTCTTCGATCCTCTCCCACCCTTCAAGAAAACAAAGAAAGAGTCTCCATTTGCCTCCCCCCCTCTTCTGAGCCTCCCTAACCATGTGCAGAAAACTTTCCTGTTTCAATGGGGAGGGGGGGAGAGGAAGACTCGAGTTCAAATCGATCTGAATTCAACAGGATTGATAATGGAATAAACAAAGTAAGTGCAGACTCTGCCTAGGTCTGTGCAGAGATACACTCCCTCAGTTACGTCAGAATACACTTCCTTAAAGGGGGGTTAGTTGCCAGAATTATGAAAGCAGGTTTCAGTTACAGTGAGCATTTAGCAGAAATAAGTTTTAGCATGAAGTTGCAATTTTGTTTAGCACTTGCTGAAAATGCCAAACATCAAGGGAAGATGAAGAGAATACAATAAACTCCAGTGCCACCAGGAAAATAGTCTACAAAGGGCCTGGGCCTGAATTCTGAATCTAATGAGTTTCTTTGTTTTCTTCTGTTTTTTACTGCAGCACTTTTCAGCTCTGTTTTCTCCTAAGCAGAAATAACATCCTACAAGGCCTGTCTCTGTGCTTGCAAACTATCACAGCCTTTTATCTGGGAAGCAAGCCAAAAGGCAAACTTTGGCTGTTTCTAAACTGCATATAAAAAACTGTCTTCATTAGGCTTAATGCAAATATTATGGTTGCCATCATTATGCTGTCATTTAAATTAGTTATCCCCAATCCTAACTACTTCATATTAGACTACATGCAAGAAAAAGTTGCCGTAGTTTTACACTAGTGTAAGGAAGACAAGGTATCCTCCATATTATTTGTGTTGAACTTCACTAAGCTTTCACTAAATCTACTCTCATTTGCTTGTCACAGGTTGGGGGGCTCAGTGAGTGGGAGGGAATGAAAGGGGATAGGGAATTAGAGTATACTTTCACTGTTGGGGGATTATAAAGGCTGGGTTTAATATGTTTTACTGTGGGGGGTTTATTCTGTAATCCAGCATGAACCAGCTTGGTGCAGTGGGTAGGAGTGCGGACTTCTAATCTTGTGAGCTGGGTTTGATTCTAGGCTCCTCCTCCACATGCAGCCAGCTGGATTACCTTGGGCTTGCCACAGCACTGATAAAGCTGTTCTGACTGAGCAGTGATATCAGGGCTCTCTCAGCCTCACCCACCTCACAGGGTGTCTGTGGTGGGGAGAGAAAAGGGAAGGCGAACATAAGCACCAGGCCACAGCCCGGGGGTTGGAGACCACTGCTCTACATGACTTCCAAGTTTAGTGTCCCTAGCTTCCACAGAATCTGTTCTGTATACTCCAAAATATCCTGAACATGTTCCTGTCAAAATGACTGTGGTTGAAGAATATATAGAACAAATCCTGTACAAGCCAGGAACATCAGTGTTGCATGAACAGCTTGAAAGTTCGTGCTGGGTGGCTTGCCACAAACTAGATTTCTTGAAGCATGAATCAGTCAAAATTCATCACAAACTTTAGTTCAGGAGACAATTCATGTCTATCCCTAGTTAAAACTCTCTTTTTTAATAATCAAGTCACAAGTGACATATGTAGTCTCCAGGTAGTTTTCAAGACAAGAGGCATTCAGAGGTGATTTGCTATTTCCTGGCTCCATGTATCCCTTGGTGGTCTTCTTTCCAGATACTGACCAGGACTGACAATACTTAGCTTCTTATATCTGAAGAGATCGAGTTAGCCTGGGGTATCCAGGTCAGGACAAGCTACTATACAGAATGATATAGATCAAGATAAGTAGCTTGGGGAGGGGGTGGGCTAATTCTGGTCAGAGAATTCTCCTTCTCCTTCAGGGCTCTCCCTGCACCATCGACCCTAGGGATAGAGTGTGTCAGTCTGGAGTGGGAGTTGGTCGAAAACATGGTTATCTGGCTGGTGTACCAATCACCCACTGCCCCTGAGGATTCCCTGCTGGGCCTGCTGGAGGTGGCAGCCTTCTGGGTGTTGCAGTATCCAAAACATCTGATTTGGGGTGACTTCAACGTCCATGTGGACGTGCCGAATCCAGGACTTGGCCTGGACCTTGTGTCAGCCATGGAGACACTAGGGTTCTCACAATGTATTGTTGGTCCCACTCATTAGGCCAGTCACATCCTTGATCTGATCTTTGGTGCAGGTGTAGTGGTAGATCTGGTGGTGAATAACATCATTCCATGGTCAGACCACCACGCCCTGAAAGCTCGACTGAGGATACCACCCCCTCCCCGTTTGGGTGACGGACTTATTTCAGTCCACCCGCGGAGACTTATGGATTCCGAGAGATTTCTGAATGCTCTGCAGGACCCGATGCCCTCCGGCGTCACGTTAGCGGCTCTGGTGGAGGACTGGCAGTCCTGCCTTATGGCCGCTATCAACAAGATTGCTCCTCGGCGTCCTCTTCGCATTGGCCTCAAACAGGCTCTGTGGTATACCCAGGAGCTCCGGGAGAGGAAGAAGGAAGTGAGATGACTTGAGCGAGTGTGGAGGAAGACTCGTGATGAGGCCACACGAATCTCTCATTGCACGCTTATGAAGGTGTATGAGAATGCTATGAAAGTGAAAAAATGTGACTTCTATGCTGTAGAAATCGCATCCGCGAGCTCTCGCCTGGCTCAATTATTCAGAGTGATTAGATCTCTTACTGCATTTGAAGATGGATACCAAACGATAAGGAAGTTGGACTTAAGCTGTGCAGCTTTATCGAGCTATTTCACAGACAAAGTTCTGTCGCTCCGTCATGACCGCCATTGATGCAGTTAGTGATCTGGAAGCTCTATGGCCGTCACGGGGGTTAGTGTTTGATGGCTTCAGATGGCTCTCATTAACCAAAGTGGACAGATTACTAAGCACATTGAGGGTGACCACTTGCCCCTAGATCCTTGTCTGTCCTTGTTGCTTAAATCAGGGGACCAGCAGAGAGGAAGTCCTTTGAGGGAGATTATCAACCTCTCCTTAGCATCAGGAGAGTTCCCCAAAGGATTTAAGGAGGCAGTGGTTCACCCTTTACTGAAGAAACCATTGCTAGACCCGCGAGACCCTGCCAGTTACCGCCCAGTCTCACATCATTCATTTCTGGGTAAGGTGATAGAGCGGGCAGTGGCAGACCAACTACTAGCATTTCTGGAGGAAACTTTGGCCCTAGATCCATACCAATCTGGCTTCCGCCCTGGCCATGGGGTGGAGACCGTGTTGGTCGCCCGGATGGACAATATCCGGTGCCAGTTGGACTGGGGCAGCTCCACCATACTCGTGTTGTTAGATCTGTTGGCTGCATTCGATGTAGTCGACCACGAGATATTGGCTCACCACCTTGCCAAATCTGGAGGGACTGCGCTGCAATGGCTGGTTTCCTTTGTCCGGAACCGATTGCAGAGGGTTGCAGTGGGGGATGAGTTGCCGGACCCCTGTGGGCTCCCTTGCGGGGTCCCACAGGGGGCGATACTCTCCCCCACGCTTTTTAACTTCTATATGAGCCCTCTAGTCCAGCTGGTCCGGGGCTATGGGCTGGGATGTCACCAATATGTGGATGACACCCAGCTCTACCTCCTAATGGACGGACGGACGGACTCCCCCCCCAGATACATTCACCAGTTGTTTGGAAGTGGTTGCTGGATAGTTCAGGCAGAGTCATCTGAAACTCAACCCCTCCAAGATGGAGGTCCTGTGGCTAGGGAGAAGAAGGCAGGACCAGGAAGCGCACCTCCCATGCCTGGATGAGGTGCAATTAACACCTGCACCGGTTGCCAGGAATTTGGGGGTGACTTTTGATGCCTCCCTTTCAATGGAGGCTCAGGTCACAAAAGTAGCCAGGACAGCTTTTTTCCACCTTCGTCAAGCCTGGCTACTAGCGCCCTACTGTCCTCAGAACAACTGGCCACTGTGATCCATGCAACGGTCACTTCCAGATTAGACTACTGTAACTCGCTCTACGCCGGCCTACCCTTGTCGTTGATCCGGAAGTTACAGCTGGTACAAAATGCAGCTGCGAGAGTCCTCACTGGGACATCTTGGAGGGCCGATATCTAGCCGGTGCTTTGTCAACTGCACTGGTTACCTGTCTGTTTCTGGGTCAAGTTCAAGGTATTGGTATTAACCTTTAAGGCCATACGCAGCCTGGGGCCTGCCTACCTGCAGGACTGCTTCTTTGCTTATGCCCACCCGCATGGCCCTTCACTTGGCGGGTATGAATTTACTGGTTGTCCCGGGCCTAAGAAGCTCTAAGAAGCCTATTTGGATGAACAGAGAATTTCAACAGGAACTAAGAAAGAAAATGGAAATGGAGGGAAACGGAGGGAAGGACAGAGCTCTAAAGAAGAGTACCTACAGGTTACTAGGCACTGTAGATCAATCATCAGAAAGGCCAAAGCTGAGAGTGAGCTAAGATTGGCCAGGGAAGCCCACTGTAACAAGAAAAGATTTTTCAGTTATGTGAGGAGCAAACATAAAGTCAAGGAAGCAATAGGCCCACTGCTGGGTGCGGATGGACAAACTCTAATGGAGGATACAGAGAAAGCAGAAAGGATCAGCACCTATTTTACATCTGTTTTTTTCCCACAGGTCAAAGGGTTTAGGCACATCTAGAGATGGCTGTATCCAAGAGATAGTGTCTGGGTGGCAGGTTGACATGGACAGAGAGGTTGTCGAGATGCATTTAGCTGCACTGGATGAGTTCAAATCCCCTGGGCTGGATGAAATGCACCCTAAGAATGCTCAAAGAACTTCCCAGAGAACTTGCACAACCCTTGTCCACCATCTTTGGGACCTCTTTAAGGACTGGAGATGTCCCAGAGGACTGGAAGAGAGCAAACGTAATTCCGATCTTCAAAAAAGGGAGGAAGGATGACCCGGGAAACTACAGACTAGTGAGTCTGACCTCTCTTGTGGGTAAGATAATGGAGCAGATATTAAAGGGAATGATCTGCAAACATCTGGAGGACAATTTGGTGATCCAAGGAAGTCAGCATGGATTTGTCTCTAACAGGTCCTGTCAGACCAACCTGGTTTCCTTTTTTGACCAAGTGACAGGTTTGCTGGATCGTGTAAATTCGGTTGATGTCGTATACTTGGATTTTAGTAAATCTTTTGATAAGGTTCCCCATGATGTTCTTATGGATAAATTGAAGGACTGCAATCTGGATTTTCAGATAGTTAGTTGGATAGAGAACTGTACTCAAAGAGTTGTTGTCAATGGTGTTTCATTAGACGGGGGAGGTGAGTAGCGGGATACCTCAGGGCTCGGTGCTCGGTTCGGTACTTTTTAACATATTTATTAATGATCTAGATGAGGGGTTGGAAGGACTACTCAAGTTTGCAGGTGACACCAAATTGGGAGAACTGACAAATACTCCGGAAGATAGAGACAGAGTACAACGAGATCTGAACACAATGGAAAAATGGGCAAATGGGAACAAGATGCAGTTTAATAAAGATAAGTGTAAAGTTCTGCATCTGGGTCAGAAAAATGAAAAGCATGCCTACTTCATGGGGGATACGCTTCTAGGTAACACTGTGTGTGAACAAGACCTTGGGGTACTTGTGGATTGTAAACTAAACATGAGCAGGCAGTGTGATGCAACGGTAAAAATGGCAAATGCCATTTTGGGCTGTATCAACAGGGGAATCACATCAAAATCACAAGATATCATAGTCTCATTGTATACGGCACTGGTTAGACCACATCTGGAGCACTGTGTGCAGTTCTGGAGGCCTCACTTCAAGAAGGACGTAGATAAAATTGAAAGGGTACAGAGGAGAGCGATGAGGATGATTTGGGGCCAAGGGACCAAGCCCTATGAAGATAGGTTGAGGGACTTGGGAATGTTCAGCCTTGAGAAAAGGAGGTTGAGAGGGGACATGATAGCCCTCTTTAAGTATTTGAAAGGTTGTCATTTGGAGGATGGCAGGATGTTGTTCCCATTGGCTGCAGAGAAAAGGACACGCAGTAATGGGTTTAAACTACAAGTACAACGATATAGGCTAGATATCAGGAAAAAGGTTTTCACAGTCAGAGTAGTTCAGCAGTGGAATAGGCTGCCTAAGGAGGTGGTGAACTCCAGGTATGAGCATTTGTGTGCATGCACACTTCCTCAGACAATGGAACTACAGATATAAGGAGAAATTAAATTAGTAACAAATTAGTAAACAACGTCACAACATCCTAAATATACAGTATGAGTCCTTTTGGTTCAATTATCGTTCAACAAAACATTGGGGGAATTAAACTGTTAAGGTTAGTGATTCATGGCAGACACTTTCCTAGTTTTGAAAATAAGTAATTAAATTAATTTAACTCTTAAATGGACATTCCTTACAATCCCGCCTTTTAAAATTTTATTTGGCATAATGAGACAAGGAGCCTGTAATGTGATGTAAGTAAGTATGTAATGAAATTTAGAATCTAACTCTCTGGTCTCAGGACAGGATAACAAACTCAGCACGGCTTGTCACTTGTGGGGATGCCTCCATGCTTGAGTGGAGATAGATGTGGCTATCAACAAGTCTCTTTTAATTACTTCCTTATATCTGTACTCTCATGACCCTTGTTCCATTGTCTGAGGCAATGTGCATGCACATGAAAGTTCATGCCTTGAAAAAATCTTTGTTGGACTCAAATTGTACAAATTGTGGAGGATATGAGCTTTTGTGAGTCACTGCTCACTTCTTCAGAATGATAAAGTTACTAAGAGATAAACTGGCTTGTGTTAAGTGACTGCTGCATTCTTTGCATAAATGAAAGAAAGACAAAGAATCAGTTAGAAAATTACAGGGACTTCTCAAACTGGACTCAGAAAGGGACTGTAGCATTCTGACCATTGCTAAGGAGAAAGGTTGTCCTGTGTTTTATTGGTGGCAGAGGCAGAGCCTTCAACTTTACCCACTCTCTTACTACGCTACATTTGGTTTGATAAGCTTTCTCATGGATTAGAGATACAAAAACGAATAGCTATTCAATATTTATTATCCAGGAGACCATGGATTATCAAAGTTTTCTTTCTCCTCAGTATAACTTTGAAACCTCCTCATCACCTCATAGTAGTCTTATCCTCACATATGATCAATACAACTTGTCTTTGCAGGAAATTTTTCAACACGCTAAGTCTTCCTGTTGAGATAATTTGAAAGTGACTTTCCAGAAAAAGAATTAGTTTGCTGCCACTGCGTTATTTTGGTGGCATGCATGTTGAAGAGGCTGGGCTCTGAATAATATGCACTAGATGTATATTAGTATTATAACCAAAAAATATTTATGATGAAAGACAACAAAGCATTTTAATCCTTTAGCAATGTACCTTCTTAGGACTGTCTTCAGTGTGTTCACAAAATTCAGTGTTCTTTCACTGGTTTCAAGAGGAGCAGGATTAGGTATTCAGAGATCTTTATTTGGGGAAATAAAAATATAAGGCTTTCTCTAGCAGCACACAAATAGCAATGCAATTAAATTACATGATACAAGTGATATTAATTGAGAGAGTAGTTTGCTGTTTAAATCTCTAATTTGGACAGTAACCTTTTAAAAAAATCCAGCCAATCCTTGTACAATCATGATGTCACTAAGAGTCAGTAAATTTGTTTAGGGATCTTTTTGAAGTAATATGCACTAAGCAGAAAATTCAACTCTGCATTCTCATTTATGCAAATCAGACAGTTTAGCATGAATGTATGCAATTCATATAATATAATTTTGCAAGGATAATGGTGAGAAGTAGAGAGGAGGAAGATGATGCATGAAATACTGGATGATGGATTATGAGACAGATGTTTTGCTTCTCAAGGGTCAATAGGATTGTATGAGTTTAGTGTCTTTCCCTAACCATTTCATTTCCCCAAACCTCTCCACAATGGTGTATAAAAGACCTCTTTTTCCTTTCTAGAGAAACAATCCCTAAAGCCTCCTTATTTCCCAATGAAAGGCATGTATTGTGCAGATGTTGGCAGAAAGAGGAGAATGGCAAATGCATGGCATCTAGCAGCTAACTGGAAGGGCTACCTTTTGATCTGCCACTATTCAAGCAGTTATTTTTGGAGAAAATAGTTTTCATCCAGAAAGCTGACTCATCTGTGCTGTATGACAAATGTACAACAGCGTGAATGGTAAGAGTTCTCAGAAAATACTTGCAGAAGAATGTTTGGAGGACAGAACAAAAAGATAAAAGGGCATTTTGAAAATAATTACAAATTCTTGCAATTATTACAATGTTCTGCAAATTCCTAACGTTAGAGGAAGTTCCTCTATTAGCCCTTCTATCTGGAATTACTGCACCCCATGTGTCATTCCCTTCCTCCAGCTTGGTATGCTTAGAAGAGCATCTTGCATTTCTTGGATGTGATGAGAAGATTATGAAGATTCTGAGAAAGGTAGAGCTGGTGATGGTTACAGCTGCCAGGCAAAGGCCACTGCTTCTCAGTCCCCATGATGACCTTTTGGCGTGCAGAGCAAGCCACTTTCTTCACACAATCACCAGAGTTTGGAGGAAAGAGCGTAAGGCTAGGGAGGCCTGAGACAAAGATAAGCCAGAAAGAAGCCGCTTAGCCTGAAACCAAAAGCCTATACAAGCTTGGAAAGAGTATAATTATAATTACTGCTTCAGGATGAAACAAATTAGCAGAGGCTCCAGAGGCATGGAGGCCTCTGCCTTCAATGGCTCAGAGTAAACTGAATGACTTAAATATTCAGAGGTTTTTTTTCCCTCCTGACTCAACAAAAGCAGAGATATGGATCTTTGAAAAGATACAGCTGGCTAATAATCAATGAAGCTGATTAGAGCTGAAATCCCACAAAGAAGGAAAATGTCAATTTACCCAGGCTGCAAGGAATCCTGCCAAATGAAAAGGAATTTTGCCAGCTTAGGTAGATTTTAACCAAGCAAAAGTTCCATAGGGAAGCATCTTTTCAAATAGAAATAAAAGCACTAAAAGCCCATTTGTGAGAAAGATCTTGCTTTTATCCATATAGGAAGTCCAGGGGTCCATCAGCTGGTGTTAGTCCAAAAAGGAATTAGGAAGCAAAAACCAGAGAATCTGATAAGAGTGTCCAAAGCAGACTTGATGCAGCTGAAAACTTGTCAAACTGCTGAGGCATGAGCAAATACAGAAATCTCCTTCCTGTCAATTTGAAATCTTTCTTTCCTGCAGTCCATTTTAATGTTATGTATGCTATACCAATCTATGTCATGTGTCTGTACACATCAGTGCCATGTATAAGCTATTGTATTTCATATTTTTAGCAGCCAAAAGCCTCTATGTCTTGTGGGGGCAAACCATGAATGTGAAGAAGAGGTGACTGTCACAAAAAGTTTGATTCTAAAATAGATTCTTTTAGGGGATAGACCGTGTCAGCAGTATTCAGCCAGATGCAGAAGTGATCGTGGGAGTTTAGGGTGATCTAAGCCAGCTTTCTGACCAGAGGAAACCCAGAAAGGGCATGCTTGTTTTTTCATAATATTTGGATGGCTATATTACATTTTTATCAACATATTTTTGATGCATGCACATTAATTCTGCCCAGTATTAAAAACCCCTGGGCCATATGCATAGGATACCCTCTACTCTGTGGTTTAACTCTTGAGTGGGCCTAACAAAATTCTCCCTCCTAGTTGAATTGTGTTTCAAACACATAAATTGCCCAGATGAAAGGGATGATGTGAGCAAAAACATAACTATGAAATTTTGCCTGTAGGTTTTACATAAGACTTCATCCCTAACTGATTATTGCATCCAAAAAAACAATGGAACTCAAGTCTCAATAAGCTATACATTTTATGTTAAGTTGAGGCATGTTTTTTAAAAAGCTTTCAATGTTGTTGAATCATTGAAAATCAGAAATAAATAATCTATATACCACTTGTAAAATAATATCTCACTGAAGAAATAATGTATATCACAAGTTGCAAATACTGTTGTTTTCCATTGCTGCCATAATACATCTTACAATGGTTGGGGCAGCCAGGCTGTCCATTGCAATGACTCTTACCTGAAAGTGAAACTGAGGCCCATTCCGCACAAGGATCAATGTGGCAAACTGCTTACAGAAAGAAAAAACGGAATTTAAAATAGTGGAATTCGGCGTAACGCATACCTGCCTTTGTAGTGGAATCCATTTGTGTTTCAATCGTTTCCCGCAGGTTTCTGGTCTCACCAAAAATCGCTAGAAAGGAAGCGATTTTTTCCGTGCTTTGTCCCGCCCCTGGCCGTCAATCAAATGAACAGCTCCGGAGAAGCCCCTTTCCCTTTAAGAACAGGGTTTTTTAAAAAAAAGAAAAACACATGTTGCAACGAATATGCCTTGATTCCTTGATTCCTTGCTTCCTCCTAATGCAGAGACCCATCTAGCTGGCAGCTGGCATGAGAGCTGCCGTTTCATCATTGCCACACTCCCCCGAGTGAAAAAAAAATCCCCCCCCCCCGTGCATGGGCGCAATTTTCGGCCGAAAATAAAGGGAGATTGCAAACGGGGCTGTGTTGTGTTTGGTGACTTGGAGGGACTGCAGCCAGAGAAGCCTTGCTGGGTGAATGGAGGCTCGTTGCTCTCCGCTTGCTCCAAGAAAAAAAATGGCAATCGCTTCACCGGACGTTCAGAAGAGAGAGAGCCAGGGGGAGGGACTTTGCTGAAACCGCAACAATGGGAACGCACAGGTCTTTTTCACTAGTGTTGCAGATTGCTTGCAAGAGTGTAGTGCTTTCCAGAGGGTGAATCCACTTTTTGGGATTTCCCTGGAAGCACTACAACGAAGCGCTTTTCGCGGGTCTGTTTCAGGAGTGTGGCAGATTGTGTGCGACGTCATGCATAACTGCAAATTAGTAGCGTTTGCAATTTGCCACACTCCTGCTACATTTAGCTTGTGCGGAATGGGCCCCAGTGTTAAAGCTATTTCCCTACCTAGAAAAACGTGCTCGCCACTTTTTAAAGGTATCTCTCCACCATCTGATAAATTAGCATTCTATTTTTCTCATCTTGTTATTCCTCAACAATGCAGGGATTTTATGCATGCCACTTTAAAATCCTCACATCAGCAGTTAAGACGGGGAGATTTCAGAAGATTCTTTGCATACAGAGACACTGCCCATGTAAACAAGGTTCTATAGAAACCATACAGCATGTTTTTTTACTGCTCCATATATGATGCTATTTGAGCTAAAGCTTAATTAAATGTATTGGCTACTCTGATAAATACAAGGTACAGTTCCTTCTCTCCAATCAGGATCCAGATACAATTGATAAAGTGGCTAAATTCTTACAAATGGCAATTAAGCTGTGTGAACTTAAGAACTCATTGATTGTATTCTGATTCATCTTATTTTTTATGCCAATAAAGGTGGTGGTGGTTGTTGTATTTCCCCATCCCCCCCAAAATCAATAAATCCAAAATATCCAATAAAAATGAGGGGGAGATTGTAAATAGGAATATGAGTTAAGTGCATTATCAATTATGTCCTTGACTTCCTCATGGGGTACGTTCCTATAAAGGGACATAACAAGATTACTAAGATCGCTACACTGTAAACTGCAGCCCTTTATTTTGTTAATAAAATCCTTGGTATGACATAAATAAGTCCTGATTCGTATTACCAAAGGATTTAGAATATGATCTAAATACCAGATTATGGTCTAAAGCCATGAGCCCTTAAAAATCACGCTGCTGAAGAAGAAGAAGAGTTGGTTCTTATATGCTGCTTTTCTCTACCCGAAGGAGTCCGAAAGCGGCTTACAGCCGCCTTCCCTTTCCTCTCCCCACAACAGACATCCTGTGGGGTGGGTGAGGCTGAGAGAGCCTTGATATCACTGCTCAGTCAGAACAGCTTTATCAGTGCTGTGGTGAACCCAAGGTCACTCAGCAGCTGCATATGGGGGAGCAAAGAATCAAGAAGATTCTTGATTAGATTTTGGATTAGAAGTCAGTGCTCCTAACCACTACACCAAGCTGGCTACACCAATCACTACACCAAGCTGGATAGCATGTACAGGGGTGTGGGGCAGCCTCTGTGCCAGGGCATGCACTCTGACCAGCTGATGGGGCAGGGAGTAAGAAAGTGATCTCACTTGCACTCTACAGGCTCCAGTGAAATGAAGCTAGAAGTCCAGCTCGCTCTCTCCCTCCGCACAGGTAAGTTTTTTCTGAGCAACTTCATGGGTCACTGCAGCCTTGCATCCCTGAAGTTGGCTATAATGTTGCTATACCAGAGGTGGGAGGGTCTGCACCAAACAAGGGGCTCCTCAAGCTCCCATTTGGTGGACAAGGGACTAGAAGTTGGCCCCTCACTGCTCGTTCAGAACAGCTTTATCAGTGCTGTGGCAAGACCAAGGTCACCCAGCTGGTTGCGTTTGGAGGAGCACAGAATCAAACCTGGCTGGCCAGATTAGAAATCTGCACTCCTAGCCACTACACGAACATAAATTCACTGTAAGACTCAAAATATAAGCAAGAATAATTAACAACAGTTAGATTTATGCCTATTGCTGACTCTGTAAGCACATGTTACAATATGGAGGGGGAATCCAAATGTAACAATTATGTTGTACCTTTATTAACTATACTAAAAAGATAAATCATTTTTAAGACTACCTCCTTTCAGATTGAGTGTTAATCAGAAAAGAGGGTGCATAAACAAAAAAATATTGTACATGCTAGAAAGCCCCAAAGCATAAATTTGAAAATTTTATTATTGCAACCCACGTCAATCTGAGCCACTTACTGAATATTTCCTGAACACAAAATGTTGAAATGGACCATTCATGATTGAATTGCTTGTGGCGACACATATTAACATTCATCTCGATAGAAACCTGTCAGAAGTAACCTTCAATTATATTGTTCGAGAACAGAGAAATCTACTGAAACTTGTACATTTCCTAGAAATTGTTTAGCACTGTGACAACTTGTCAGCATTCTACTTAGAAATTTATACAGAAACAAAATGGTGCAAAGTGAATGCTTGCAGTAGAAAAAAGAAAACAAAGGTAACACCAGAAGCACTGAATTACCACTGAGCACAAGATTTTAATACAGACAAACAAGAATGAGGGCCATACTAGGCCTGACCATGTCCTTATTGTTACCCAAATCAGTTTGAGTTGAGGAACTTAGCTAGCAAGAACGGTAGCAACAGGATCTCCACCAATGTATACAAGGGTTATTCCCTTGGAAATTCTCAGTGAACCAGAATGAAATTAATGAAAATGGTTTTTGTTGAGAACAACACTAAACTTGCACACAAAATAAGCACTACACTTGCACAAGATCAGAAAAACAGGATTAAGAGAGTATGATTGGGGAATGTAAGACCGTTTATGCACTGGGAACTTCACTGCCTCACCCCCCTGTCAGGAGCACAGATTGGGGGCGGATGAGGTGCACCAGGCCAAATGCTCCCCAATGTAGGTGCAGGAAGAGGTGGGGCAACCTGCCACGACTAAAACTCCAGCCTGCAGCCCAGCATGAAACCTCCAGTGCATAAATGGTCTAAGGGGAAAAGTTTAAAGTATGGCTACCATCATGACATGGAGAAGAAAGGGGTTGTGGAGAAACTAGTGACAAGGGCTCATGGGAGCTTGTTGGTGTAGACTCCTAGTTGCTTTTTATGTAAGTTCATAGTTGAAATCATTCATGGTTTCCAAATAGGCTATTATCAATAATTTGACGACACCCAACTACATATCTTATCATCTGGTGATTGAAATTATGAATCAATGTCTGACTGCTGTAGTTAAATTGCTAACAGTAAACAAGCTGAAACTATATCCTGAGAAGATGGAGATGTTGGTTAGGATGGTGGAGATAATCAAGGATATGGTGCTGACTCAGCTTAGTGTCAATATTTGATCCATTTGCAAAAAAAAAAAAAAAGGCATTCTACTTTTTAGTTTGGACAATGGCCCTCTGACTCTGTTGACCTGGCCATGTGGATCCACACTATGCTTACTGTGAAACTACACTACTCTACATGGGTCTGTGCTTAAAGACAACAGCTCATTAGCTCTAAGTGCTATTGTTGAGATACTATCGGGTGCTAAGCAGGATCTGCATATCATTTCCTTTCTATAAACATTCCATTGTCTAATTTAAAAAGCACTGCCCAGGACAGCCCCCAAACAGCTGAGTGATGGAAAACACCTCCCCACTACAGTCCCTTGAAATTTTAAAGGGACTGCGCAATACCGCCTAAAACAGTTGAGTACCAGGGAGCACATCCCTGCTGCTCAGCTGTTTCTGCAGCTGTTGCTGGGAACAGAAAGCAACAATTTAAAAGGGATCTTTAAATTGTTTTTTAAAATTGTGTAACTTTGTAATTCCGTGATTTTAAGCAGATTGTACATGGGTGGGTAGAAGGGATTGTGTTGGTGCTTGGCTCTTGTGGCCCTTCCTTGCGTACCCAGGTAAATGCCAATTGAGTTGTATTTATCTGATAAATTATAGAAACTTTTAAACATGGATAGAATTATGCTTTCTAGACTTTCGGACAGAGAAAATATCTTCTCCCCCAAAAGAAGTAACGAGCCCCTTAAAGCCTATACTGACTAAAGTGGGCAGTCCACTCATTTCACAAACACTGAGATTGTGAGCCTTATAGAGGCAGATTCACACACTGTATGTACACTTTTGCACAACCATGTACATGGCAGAACTGAACCAAACCTCAGAACAGACACTCGTTTCCCTGCTGCATAAATGACAATGATATTTGTACCCTGCCTTTCTTCCCAAAGCAGCTGAGCTTACCTCTCCTTTCCTTTTCAGAGCTCCTCTTATCAATAAATCTTGAGCACTCACTAAAGGAGTACTCAAAGTAGCTTACATTGTTTAATTTACCTCACAACAACTGGCGAGGTAAGTCTGGCTGAGAGGGTGACTAGCCTAAGATCACCCAGCAAGCTTCTATAGCACAAGTGAATGAAAGCCTTTCAATCTAAAGTGACAGTCTTTAGAAGTCACCCAAGAAAAGAACTCCAGTGCTCACAGCTACATGTATTTTTCACATCAAAAAGCATGTAGTGAAATACATTTTTCTTTGGAGGCTTGAACTGAGCAAAACCTTCACATTGAGTTTTTAAAGTTTTCTTTATTTTAAAACAGTTTTCTTTCTCTTGGCAGAGTGCAAGCGAGTAGGGGGAATCAACTGCTCACAAGCTTCACTTACCAATGAAAACGGTAGACCAGGAAGACACAATGATATGGTTAAATCATGCACACACAAACACACACACACACCTCCAACCAGACAGGCGATATCTAGGAGGGAACAGAGATTTGGAGGATCCAGGGAGCTAAAAGGATTTCAGGAAAAAATTCTTGGAGGCTTCAATAAAAGCTTTTTTGACCTGAACTGACCTGGGCCTAGTCTGCACACATAGGATAATGCGCTTTCAATGTGCTTTGGCAGCTCGATTTTCCTGTGCAGAACAGGAAAATCTACTTCTAAAGTGCATTGAAAGTGTATTATCTATTGTGTGCAGACTAGGCTCTGGTCAGTGAGAAAATGAAGACAATCAAACTCACTGGAGTAAGGAGTATCTCTTTTGTGCCAATTCTATTAAGGCAGACGGGACTCTCTTCTGATTTCTGTGGGAGGCAGCCATTGCCATGTGCCAGTCCATACACCTGAGCAGAGGCTTCAAAACTGTAGGAACCCTTTAGAATAACTGTATTCTTAGAAGCTAAGAACCCTGCCTTCTACTAAGAAGACCAGACAGGAGAACTGTTTCTTATATTTTTCATTTGGATCCATTGACTGCGCTGCAAGTGTGTGTGTGTGAACATTTTCTTTTTAATAAATGCTTTATAACTTTAAAATCTGGTAGTGATTTTCCATACCACAATGGACCTTCATCGCTCTAGGCACTCTGTTTTTAAAAGAACGCCAGGAGGAAGGGCAGGAGTAGTCACTTGGCAAATGAATCCTCCTTGGCACACAAGGCAGTAAACCGTTCCTGTGGTCACCAGTCTCTGGATAACAGGAGACCTAGAGGCAAGGTGTCAGAATGGGGAGAGGAAACTGGGACTCCTGGCCCTCTCAATGGGGAATTCCTACAGGTGATAGCAGTGGTTGAATTGAGAGGGAGAGAAAAGCTTCTCCCAGTGTTGGGACACCTTGGGCAGCCCCTGGGGCCTAGGTACGTTGGAGGGCGCAGTGGAACAGGTCAGAACAGGATAGTTCTGCCACAAAGGTCTCTGCAAACATGACTAAGTATATATTTATACAGCTGGCTTTCAATAGGAAAATAATTGTTGTCCAAAAGAGAACCAAAAAGAGAAAAATCCATTATGCTATTAAATATACACAGCAGCAAAAGCCAACCAAAGGGGGAGAGGCTTACAGATAAACCTTTACAGTGTGCTTAGATACCCATGAATGCTTATGCTAACAGTGTTGGCTTAGGATACTGATTACAAAATGAAGATGAAATGTTCTCACTGCTAGAAGTAATCTGTAGAATGTACAGAACAGCAGAAGGGAAATATCACAGGCACAAAAATGACTGTTTGTCCAGGGTAATTTCCATTTTTTTCAGCTGCTTATCCTTCTTCGTTATTAAAATATGTTGATTTCAAACTGACTGTTTGGTTTGATAGAGAATGAAAAGTCTGCAAAAGAGATTTATCAAAATCTCCCAGGATAGCTATAATGTGCATGCTGCTTATGAAACCATCATTGCAATATCCAGCTGGCTTCCTTTTGATGGATTCTCTTGCAAAATTATAGGATCTGAATTACAGGACATTAAATACAAGTTCCAAATTGATACCTTTGTATGTGTGAATGTTTTGCTGATTTCAAATAGCCAAAGAGCTTTATTATATCAGGGACGCTAGATAACAAATTGATTTTAGGAGCATCCCCTATGACTGTATTCCAAACTGAAATATTTTCATCTTTGTTTCATTGACCTTGCAGGAACTTGTACTGGCACACAAAGTTGATTATGGGACAGAGCTTTAAAGATAGTTGCACTGAATGGAGAATTTGAGCAGGAACAGCTTCTCCTACCAAACAAGTAGTCCGGTCATTATTGAATCTGACAAAATCAGTCTCAAAATGTCATCCACACTAAGAGTCAGGTCCTGTGGCTAACAGCTGAACTCGTGCAATATCTAAGTAATAGGGGACATATGTTAAAAGAGAGAACATTTGCTGTTCTCACAATGACAATGAAATGGCAGAACACAATGAGAGTCCAGTGGCACCTTTAAGACCAACAAAGTTTTGTTCTGGATATAGGCTTTTGTTTGCATGCACACTTCTTTTCCATTAGTCTGTCACATGGTTTGAATTTTATGGAATTAATGATGCAAACATAGCAGTTCACCTGGTTGCCTTACAGCATACCACGGAGTGGATTGCATTAGGTGGATCTCTTATAGATTGATGGATAACATTCTTCCTGGTAGCCAGAAGAATGCACTGTGCAGCGGAAGTCTGCCTCTGCCAAGAGGAAGCATGGCTTTGGATCTATGCCCCATATTGCCACCTGCTTTTAAAGCAAAGTCAGGGAAGCCATACAGCATAATATGATTAGCCATCCTGTGTCTATGAGGCTGTAAATTTATTGCACAGGCAGCCTTATAAAATTTCCCTGCATCACAACATATGTCTCTGTATGCCATAAAATATTCCTGATTCCATCTCCCAATCCTCTTTTTTGATTCCCTGCCTTTTTTAGCATAACTGCTTGGACCATCATCTTTCCACTGTGGTATGGCTTTGTCTGACTTAAGCATTAGCACAAGAAACAGAGTCAGATATGCTGTGTCATAATAACCACCTTCCTGTCCTCTGTTAAAATTTCATTTATGCAGGTTTGTCCTGGATTTGTTCACCTTCTAGCTTTTTTTTTTCTTATCAAGGGTAGGAACAGTTACTTTACTTTTCCACACTTTAGATCTCTTTGGTCCTGAACACTAATTCCACCCATCTCTGAGCAGTTTCAGATGATTTTTCTTCTAGCTTGTGCGTATTTTTTTTATAGTAGGATGACTAATTGGCTTTTTTTTTACACCAACTGAAGTTTTTCAACTCTGTAAAAAAGAGCCTGTGACATTAAGCCGGTATGTTCATATCTGCTCCTTCCCCCCGTTTCTTCTCCTTGCATCCCACTTATCAGGGCTCTCTACACTTTCTCTTTGTAGTTAAAGCCTCCTGACACCACTTATGCTCTCAGCTCAGGAGGACGAACAATGACTGCAGGTTCTTCTCTCAAAAGGATTATTACAGCAAACTTTGGTGCCTATCAAAGTTTTCTTAAAGTGTCAATAAGCACCCTGCTAACATACACTGATGGGCAGTGCTTTTAGGGCAGAACCGTGACTGTTCACACCACCCAGCAGTCTGCCCTGTGGTTTATAGAAGTCACTACATTTGCTGCCTTTTAAAGAAATGAATGCACAAAATATTTATGCTTCTTTTACATTAAAAGTTCTCATCCTGTTCATCTTTGAAATACTAAGATTTGGGGCTTCTGAATATGTCTTCCAAGTGAGCTCACCAGGAGTCAGAAGCTCTCTGGCACCTGTTCACTTGGAATGCTAAATGCTATTTATGAAGCAGAAAAGCATTTGCAAATGGATAAAAATTAGGTCTGGTAAAAAGTAGGTCTTAGAGAACATGTGCATTTCCCAGATTTCTGTGAACTCTTTTTACTTTGTTTTTGTCACTGGGTTGAGGGTTTTTTTTAAGAAGGGGAGTTAGATAGAAATCAAACAACAAGCTTGAAATGGAATCCCTAAGTACAGTGGCATTCAACCTTTCCAAGCCTAGAACCCATTGTTAATCTCAAAATCATATAAATATAAATATAATAAATAGCTAGCTTGCTATTTGTGACAAGTGACAAAGTCACATTATAGGAAAACAAGGTTTCATGATCCATGCAGTCTCCATGCCATAAGGTGAAGGATGGCCAAGCTAGATGCAAACTGTCCTGAGCTTTTTGAAAGGGCGGCATAAAATGGATTAAATAAAAGATATGTGGCGTAGAATGCAAGAGAGCCTCTGCAGGATGTTATGCATATGTGTCCCATGTTGAGTGATCTTGCCTCTTTGTCACATGCTCTTCTTCCCATGCACATAGAGACACAGAAGCTATGCCTTTTTCTATATATATGTTCACAAGTAACAGGACCCTCAAAACAGAAACATGTAGGGTATGGCCTATAGGGTACTCAAACCAGCATTGGGACTGTGACCAATCATGGCTTAAAGATCGTTGGTTGACTGTTCTCACACAGCAGTTCTGTCACAGTTCTCTCAGCTTCACCTACTTCATGGGACATCTGTGGTGGGGAGAGGAGGGAAGGCGATTGTAAGCCACTTTGAGACTCCTTTGGATAGTGAAAAATTAAGTATAAAAACCAACTTCTTAATGGAGCAAGATCCAACCAGCAAATTGGTAAACATTAATGGCACAATGTGAAAATGCTGCTGCACAAACTGGTGGCACTTCTGCGCAGGTAAGGAAATCTCCTCCCATAATTTTGCAAATTTTCCTTGTCTAAATACACACCTCTGTGGTGCACCCACATGGTCTCCAAAGAACTTTATGAACAGCTTGTGGAACAATGGAGACTGGAGAACTACAGAAAACAATGGGAGACTGGAAGAACAAGCAGAACTCCACAAGCCTTTGTTGTGGAGTGTGATTAAAAGGGAGTGTGAGGCTCACATATACAATTAAATCTTAACAGTAACATTGACATGCTTGACATTTTTAATTCCCCCCCCCATGGAATTGTGAAACTGCATGTTCTGAAAAACCTAATACTTAGATCAAATTTCCTAATACTACTACATATTCCAAATCTTGGGAAATAAATTTCTGAGCCGGAGTTGTCAACTTTCCACAGGGCCTGCAAGGCAGAGCTCTTCCACCAGGTGTATGGCTGAGGCCAGGGTGGAGTCCCAGTGTTTTCATTGGAGGATCCCCCCTGATGCCTATTAGATCTGGTTCCTCACTCCCAGCAGAAGAAAACTTGGCCCTCCAGTTGAACGGGGGATGAGGGAGGAATGGAAATCAAAATGGTTGAGTAAGAGGTCACCGTCTATTCATTGTTATAAGGGGTGTTTTATGGACATTGTTATAAGGGGTGTTTTATTGTATTTTATTGTTTTTATCTTGTGTGAACTTCCACAAGACCATTGGAAGAGCAGTGGTATAAAAAATCAATCAATAAAATAGAGATGTCAAATTTCATGCAAACCCTGAAATTGGTTGTCTCAACAACCTAATCTAGAGACTAGTTAACTGATTTTTTTCAATAAATCTTGTCCAAAATGAAAACATACATGTTGAACTTGGTTAATTCCAACTATAATCCAATGGGACACATGTATGGAAATATGTACTTACTTATATATCATCATTGTACTCTGAAGTTTGTCATGATGGTCAGTTCATAGTCTGAGGAAGAGTGCTTGCACTCGAAAGCTCACGCCTTGAATAAATCTTTGTTGGTCTTAAAGGTGCCACTGGACTCTGATTTTGTTTTGTTGTGCTGCTTCAGACCAACACGGCTATCCACTTGAATCGATATTATGGGTTTATGCTTCTCATGAAACCACACCAAATTGATTATGTGAATTAAAATTAAACTATTTTAAGAATGTCATTAACTTGTACAAAATTTTGACCTTCATTGCCAGGTCCAGACTTCTGATTGCTGTGTTCAAGTCACTCACACCACCTCTATTTTTCTTACCAAGGTATAGGCAACAGGCCTTCGACAGTCAAAATTAGCACCTTGAATTGTGCCTGAAAACAAATTGGATGCCAGTGTAGAAGATCAAAACTGCAGTGATATGGTTCCTTCAACAACTCAAATTTTCAAAGACTTCCCAAGTAGACATTATGGCATCCACGTGTCCAATCTGTGGATGCCACCACTTCACAGCAGCAAGCACTTTAAAAGTGCCCAAAGAGGGCCCACAGCATGGTGGGGTAAGACATTCTTCCCCCCTCCCATGCACCATTTCAAATGCTGAAACAGCCCACTCACAACTGTTTTAGCATTGGAGGCGGGGAGATGACAAGTATGCTTGGTCCTACCAAGCTGCAGGATCAGGCTCTTGAAGCATTTTTAAATGGCCCAAATTCAGCTGAAAAATGGCTGCTGTTTTCATTTTCATAGGTCAGACTAGTGGATGAAGTAATGACAAGATGTACCCTTGGACAGATGACCTAGAATACCAGGGGTGATGGTATCTAAGAGTACACTTTGCAATTCTAAAATTGTGGAAAAAACTCAGGTTAGCCAACTCAAACAAATTTAGTCATCAGTCTTTTAATATAATGTTATCTATGTTATCCAGCATGACATAGCCTTATTAATAGCCTTCTTGCACCCTACTCCATCCCCGATGACCTCCTAAATCCATCAGCTAATAACTCCCACCTTAGAGACTGGATCTTCAAAAGATAGACAGAATGCAAATTTTGAAAATTAAGTCTGCATCATGGTTCAAGCAGTTTAAATATGACCACTATAGATCCTCTTATCTAATTAAGATTCCTAACCATAATCTCAGAGCAGCTTTCACATCACTTCGTTTCGAAACAATGCCCATGGGGGGTCTTGGCTGGCCGTTATAGCTGTACGCCAAAAAAACAGCATTTTTATATTTGTGGTGCACAAGCTCTGGAAGATTTACCCCATTACTTATTTGACTGTTTACTTTACGCTCAACCCAGGGCCAAATTCCTCAATGAGATCTTATGGGGTTCTAACCTTCGCTCTGTTGCTGAAAAGATAATCTATCTTTTTCTGACCGTGTTGACAATGTAACATAAAAAAACCCTCACTATTTGATTTGGCTGCAGGGAAAATAAGGGTCAATGTTACCGTTAAGGCAGGCTGTTAATATTCTTGCATCTCTGTAGTTTTGTATGCTGTTTCATAGTTCTCTGGTCTTAACTTTTATATTTTTATACAGTTCCTTTTATTCTATTTTATTGTCTATAAACCTATATCTTATATTTTGTAAAGGCCTACGGCTATATACAAATCTATCTATCTATCTATCTATCCATCTATCTATCTGAATCAACATGCTCACACACCTGACTCCTGCATATAAATTCCTCATAACCATGTTGACATATGCTCACACACAGCACAAGGTCAGAACAAAAACCAAACAGTGCTAAATAAGATATTCAGTTCAATATTGAAACGTTACCATTTTAGAAAGAGATGACCTTCTTAGTAACAACCAATGTGTTTATTAGATTGACTACCTTCAGTGACAGAAGACTTCACAGAGACACAATTTGGCTGTTGGGGACAAGGCATCAGCAATAAGAACAAAAAGGCATTAAGGCAGCAAAGAAAGTCAAGGCAGAAAGAAGTTAATGAAAAAGTTGACTAAATGTTCCAGTATCCCTAACAATATAGTGAGCACTATTAGAGTCAGTGGCAGCAATGTGGAAGATAACTTTGATTCCAACAAACCAAAGCAAGGACAGCCAATATTAAAATTAATAACATTCATAAAGAAAATGAACATTAATAGCTCAGTATATTACAAACCTCCATCTTGAAGAAGCTCAACTTAACAGTAAACAGTTAAGAAATAAGAAGTGATTGCAAGGATTTTCTTGATCGGTTTTTTCCCCTCCTCTGTCTCTATCCATTCTATCTAATCTTGGGCAGGAGGGCACATATAAGAAAAAACAGATTTAAGGAGTATTGATAGAATGGTGTTTACAGAAATAATTACCTTATAATTTATCATAGTTATTGGGAAATGACTTTGATCTTTCTGATTAAGAAATACTGTTGACTATATAACTTTTCAACTACAATGAAATGGTATAGAGTGCTTTCCAGATATGCTAAGAAATTATGTTTTGATTAAAATTCTAGGTTGCTGTAACTTCACATCCCTGATAGAACAAGGTCTGATACAAGCAGGCACCAGAGTGGTTTAGGAATTATGCTCTGTTTAGCATAAGCCTGAAGTGATGAGTGCTGACCCGGTAATCCCATGCCATGTCAGATGCTCCAGGGCTGGCCTGGAGACTTTGGGGTTGTCCTGGAGATGACTCTGGAGGAGTGGCATTATTGCATCGGTCCAGGCCTCTAGGCCACTCCTGTGAAGTAGACATGAGGTAGATGCATAAAACCTGTGTAACCTTCTACCCTTTGCACAGGTTTTTGATGGACAAGAGGTCCCTGTGACTTTTTCACTGCAGCTAAAAAATTTTAAATCCATAAAAAGGTTTTCTAGTCTGGCATGTATTTGGATAACTCATGCTAAACAAGAACCCTTGGCCCAGGGCCAACACAATGGCTGTTGCTAGTCCTGTCTCTCCTCCAAAAAGGGGGGGGAGAACACTTACAGCAGTCACAGTGTTCAGCTATGTTCCCTGATAGTTGCAAAGCAGAGTGATGTGGCTGCTCACGTGTAGATGTGCTCTCAGTCTGCAGAACAGAAAGTTTATTCCAAATTGCAACCCCAAACTGTAAGTAAAACAATCCTATTCTGTTTTTTAAGGAATCTGAGTTATATGGAAGCATCACAAAAAAAATCAATTTCATTACACAAGCTAAAGATTTTATGCTTATATAACAAGGAACTTAAGTGCTTCTGCATAGAAGTGCATCACACAGAATCCAGTTTATTTAATAAAGTCCATAGAATGAGAAAGTCAAATCATCTACAACAGAAAGAAGACTATGGGAAGAATCCTACACAAGTCTACTTGGATGTAAGCTCTATGTTATTCAAGAGGCTTACTCTGAAGAAAGAATCCTCAGGATTGCAACGTGAGTGTGCAGAGGACACAGGTAATGTTTCTTCTACACATGAAGATGAAATTTAACAGGCAAATACCCACAATGCACTAATATTTTATGCTTTATGTAACTGGATCAGCCAGCCTGCTCAAACCAGAATCCTAAATCATGACAAATATTATTAAAATTATTTCTCCATGTATTCAAATGAGCAAGCAAGGAATGCCCAAATATTAGGCTTTATTAAAGAATTTTAAATATTAAGTACCAAACACAATTTCTGTGTCCTAGACAACCAACTAGAACATCTAATCAACTTTCAACACTAAACTATATTGAGTTAAGCAAAAGGAAAGTAACCCTGCTCCCCGCAGCAACTTTTTCCTATAAATTTATAGGATGGTTATCAACTCACATTTTCTTGTTTTTATTCTAACCATTACATTTATTTATTTGGTCTGCCTTTATGCATTTACTTCAGCACACTCCTCATACAGAACATTGTTGTTAAATCTTGGGAAACCCCTGGACATCTTTCATTCTTTGGTATGTTACGCAGGACAACTGAGAATGCAATCTGAATACTAACAGCAGTTCTGGGATCTCTTCGAAGACAACTTTAATCCAGGATTTATGAAAGGGCTTTCCCATTTGTTATGCTACCTGACAAGAAGCTTCTTCATCCTGCATTCCTCTGACAGACTTTGTTCTGGTATAATAAATGACGGAAGGGAAATTTCATAGCGATGAAGAGAGTGCGAAATATTCACAATGAAAAAGTCTGTACTGAGAACATTTTGTTGCTTTCCAAGACAGAGTGGGTGTTGCTGCTGAAAGAAACAAAGCTTTCTGGAGAAGGCCCACTGATATCACAGTATCTTTTAATATTAGTCACACTACTGTATCTATCAAGAGAGATTTACAGCATCACCTCATTTATTTTGCAAATTCTTCTCTGTGACCAACACTGCAACAGCCAGTTTTATGCAAGCCAATGTGAGAATGCAAAAAGACAAAAAAGATCACATATTTTAAGTATCCACTTATGAATCCACTATGCAATACAGTAGCAAAAATAAGCTATAATATTCTCATTAGTGAAGTTCGACAATATGCTAAAGAAAATCAAAAGCAACAGCAAAGAAGTCATAGAAGTCCAACATGTAGAAACTTTTCTGTCTGACGTATTTCACTAGGAGGGAGTAGGAAATGTTCTTGGCCAGGCCACAGCTCCTTCATATTTGATCTTCAGAATACTCCTTGTCTGTTGCAGGGCTGTAAGTGTGTCTGATTTCTACAAGTCCAACACTTCAAATCGTATTAAGATCAATAAATCTTAGGCACCATCATTGCAAAACAAGAATTTGTTTGGCTCCTCCTTTTCTATTCCCTGTGTACAGAAACACAGAACAAGATGCAAGATTGCTAGTCCAGTCTGGTCAGCTTTCTGTACTGTAAAGAGTAAAAGATCATGTCACACATGTCAAAGAAAACTTGTCTCAGAGATTTTTTGTAAAATTTAATAGAGAGCCTAGCAGAATAAGAAATTGCTCATTTCACCAATGGTTTTATGTAAATTTACATTGAAGAAGCCTGAAAAGCTAACTCACATTTTTAAAGAAATGGAGAAAATAGTATATTTTATTAAATAAAAAGATTATTGCTGTTGACTAACAGTTTTTTTAATAAACCATACAGCTTGGTAGAAAATACAAGTCTGACAAATCAAGTGACCAAGACAGATAGAAAATGAATCTGCATGCCACGTGTTCCTTGGTCATTTACATTTGGCAAAATGATTTATGGTTGGGAGGTAATATCATGAACACCCCCAACCAGAGAGCAAATAATGCTTTCTCACATCAGCATCCCAACTTTTTTTTTTAATGAAACAAAACTGGCAGTAGAGAATCCAGGAACTGTAGAGTGGATCCTTTTTGGCCATCTGTGACTAGAGAATGGGACACCTCAAAATTCTGCTGGCGAGCCAGAAAGAAGGTTTGAAGTGCTGCACAAAAGAGAGAGAGAGATAAGCAACTGCAAGCTTTGTACTTTTTACAAAGTGTGGCAGGCTTGCATCAAACCTCCAATGCCTTTTTAACTTCTTCATTTGGTCCCAGTCTCCTGTCAAACAGGTATAACTCAAGGGAGGAGGAAACAATATGGAAACCAAACAGGGATATTTCCTTTCTGTTCCCACTAAAACTTTCTTTGCAAAACCAGTGCTGATTAAAGAGAATGGAAGACAATGCATGTGAGACAGAAAAAACTGCACATATGGGGCAAGAACATGCTACTTATTATTTTATTAATTTCATTTATAACAGACCCTACATCACTTTAACCACGACATCATCCTGGCTCCCTAGTGTGGCCACCACACAAAAGTGCCTTTAATCCTTTCAGACATGCTTTAAAAAAGCATGCTTCAGCTATTCCAATTATGCAAACACAAACTGAACAATACTGGTCTTTTAGCCCTCTTATTCTTATTTAATAATTTAATAATATTAATAATATTAAAATTATTTAATAATTTGATATTTAATAATAATAATATTTAGCCTACACCCCTCAAGGAGCCTTGTGCTCTACTACCTCCAACCTCCTGGTAGTCCCTGGCTCCAAATAAGCCCACTTGACCTCAACCAGGGACAGAGCTTTCTCCATTCTGCCCCCCACCTGGTGAAACAAGCTCCCAGAGGCGATCAGGGCCCTGACGGAACCCAAACAGTTCCACAGGGCCTGCAAAAGGGAGCTCCTCCACCAGGCATTTGGATGAGGTTGACCCGGACCATCGCTTCCAATTGGCCCTCAGGCCCCCAGCCTCCTATTATGACCGCCACTAATCTGCCTAACGCACTGGGTCCCAGTAAGAGTTGAGTTGAGGCTCCTTTGCAGTTCTATCACATTATTATTGCTGTTATCATGTTGGGGTTATTGTTGCTGTACTGTTATTGCTGTTGTCACATGCTTAGGGCTGATCCTGCGTAGAGCAGGGGGTTGGACTAGATGGCCTGTATGGCCCCTTCCAACTCTATAATCTATGTGTTACCTCATGTTATCTGTACCTGTTCCCTGTTCCCTGTAAACCGCCCTGAGTCTTCGGGGGAGGGCGGTATATAAATAAATAAAATAAATAAATATTCAAAGAAAAAATATATCAGTGCACCATGTATGTGTGTACATCCCATGCTCATATAGAATGCAGCCTTTCAGTAGCATGGTCATGCTAGCATTAATGAATACCTGATGGATATTCTTTGGTTCCTCTTAAAAGAAACCTAAAAGCATTTATCTCTTTAAAATAGATGCAATGGTGCTCCTATCTCCAACATAGTAATTGGCAAGTTTTAGACTTTATTTGCCTTCTGTAATAACAAGGGAATGAGCCTCTTGTGGCACAGAGTGGTAAGGCAGCCGTCTGAAAGCTTTGCCCATGAGGCTGGGAGTTCGATCCCAGCAGCCGGCTCAAGGTTGACTCAGCCTTTCATCCTTCCGAGGTCGGTAAAATGAGTACCCAGCTTGCTGGGGGGTAAACGGTAATGACTGGGGAAGGCACTGGCAAACCACCCCGTATTGAGTCTGCCATGAAAACGCTAGAGGGCGTCACCCCAAGGGTCAGCCATGACTCAGTGCTTGCACAGGAGATACCTTGACTTAGCACAGTTCTACTTTCCCAAACCTCACCTAACACTTAAGTCCTTTCCTACTTGATACTGTCTTATGACACACAAAAGCTTACACTTTGAATAAAACTTTGTTGATCTTAAAGGTGCCACTGAATTTAAACTTTGTTTTGCTGCCTAAGACCAAAACAATTACTCACTTGAATGTACTTTCCTACCTGTATGTTACAGTGCCCAGAAAGTGCTTACACATGTGCAAGTGTGAACAAAATCCCTAGTGGATACAGAAATCCTCTGGTAAATCCAGCCCACATCTTCTGGCACACCTCGTGAAACGGAAATGAATAGGGACATGATGTTCGTAGTCCCATCCATGAAGCGTGCCAAAAGATGAAGAGGGGCCTAGGTAGTGGCTATGCAACCTGCAAGGGACAAGGCAGTGGCTGCCCCATCCAAGGCCTTGGCAGTGGCCACGCCAGGGGACCAAGGCAGCCGCTGCACACTCAGCAGGGGCAAAGACAGCTGCTCCATCACCGAGGCCTAGGCAGTGGCTGCACCAGCCCCAAGGGCCTAGGCGAGTGAGGGAGGAACCAAGGAGGAGGTTGGGAAACCAAAAGATAATGGGGGAAACAGGAGGGGGGAATAGAGTGTGTGTGTTTGCGAGTGAGGGAGGAGGGAGGAACCAAGGAGGAGGTTGGGAAACCAACAGGTAAGGGGAGAAATTGGGTGGGTGGGAGTCTCTTTGGTTGGGGGTGGTGGTCGGGGAGGTGGGAGGGGGACCTGACCAAGCAGCCCCAGAGCAGGTATGTGTCCCTCGTACCCTCTGAGAGACAGGCTGTCAGTAGAATTTTTTCCCCAAAGTCAGATTATGTCTTTTAGAGCAATTGGGACTGCCACATTATGAAGAGGAACATTTTCTTTTGAATGTGAAGTCAGTGAAACAGAAGCCCTTGGTTAAGTTCTTATGAATGCACTCAGGTATCTGGCTGGCACAACTAATTTGACTGTAGGCAAGCTGCGTGGATGAGTTGCACGCAGAAAGTGAGCACCGTGTTGCCTGTCAAAAACAAAGGCTCTTGTGAGCTGCTGGCAATTCTCTGCAGGTACCATGCTTCTTCAATGAAAGGATCATGTGTCAGATACGTATTTCATTCTGCTGCAATTTCTAAAAATGCATGTAAAAAAGCAGAGAAAATAAAAGGCCCTCTTGTTGTTATAAACCAGTGGTCCGCAACCTTCTTGAGGCTGTGGACCGGTGGCAGCTGGGAGGGCGATTGGGAGTGTCGTGCATGCGCGTTTGCGACCACACATGGCGCAAACGCAAATGCGCGGCCCTGCTTCCCTCTCCCCCCCCCCCCTCCAACAAAAGGAAGCTTGCCGGGTCGCAAGCTAATCGGACGCTTTTGCAGCCGATTTTCTTGTGGCCTGGGAAGTTTCTTATGGGGGGGGCGGGGAGAGGGAGCCACGGCCCAGTGCCAGGGCCTTCACGGCCCGGCACCGGGCCACGGCCCGGTGGTTGGGGACCACCACTATAAGCAATTCAACAATAAGCTAAAAATCTTAATTTGATTGAACAAGTGCAATAATGCTGGTGACTGGCCTGTTCTCCACTGTGCTGGAGATGCCGGCATTTGCATTGTTTCCTAAGAGTTTTCAATGTCAGAGCAAGATGTGAGCCACCCTCTCTCGTTGCTGTCTGTGCAGAAAGCTCATTGGATGAGTTTACATTTGTTGGGCACCCTGTAGTGTACATGATTACAGGCATTTGTATTTTAAGCATAACTTTGCTTAACAAGCAAAGCATAAATACGTTATGACGCAGCATGGTCTCAGTGAAATATACACTGAGTCCCTGGAGTTACTAGAATAATTCCGAACATTGCATTTGCTTTTTTTTTTTTTACCACAACTGCAACAGGTAAATCATGTAATAAGGAAAGAAGGAGATTAAAGTAAATATTAAACTAGAAGTATATTTTAGTTAGATTGAGATCACAAAAGAAAAAAGGTAGCACTAGTACTAAAACTGGGTGAAACATGTGCAAAAAAAAGTTTCTTTTTAGTGTATAATACATTTCAGGTGCAAGCTCTGGCCCCTGCCCAGTGGAACGAGCTCCTGGAAGAGCTGAGGGCCCTGATAGAGCTACATATATTCCCTGCAGCACCTGCAAGATGGAGCTCTTCCATCAGATCATTTGGTTGAGGCTGGGTGGATGGAGAGGGAAGATCTGCCCCTCCTCCAGCATTCCAGCACTAGGAAATGGCCATTCCAATGCTCTGGAGCCATAACAGCAGTCGGGGTGGGAGGAGGAGTGGGTTGACTGGCACAGGAGGGTTAGGTGAGGTTAGACTATTGTTTTATTATCTTACTAGGGGCAAAGCCCGTTGTCTCCAAGAATACAACGGGCGCTAGAGCTTGGCAGTGGGAAGAGGAAGGGGAGGAGTTGTCCAGTCTGTAAGGGCATGGGTTTGTCATGTGTGTTGTGTGGGAGGTTGTGGTGGCAAATGAGGCCATGGGTGTGGAGATATGGGTGTCAAGAACCTGTGGTGTGGAATGTTCGTTGATTGTGGGAGAGGACTGACCTTTGGGAATTGTGGCATAGTGGTTACAGATGAGCTTTCCAGAGCCATATCCTCAGATATGTGAAGGGAAAATCAGACTGGAGACTCTTCTTAGGGGAAGATGACATGGCAACCAATTCCCCTCAGTTCTGCCTCATTTACCTTCTTGTGTGAATTAGGCCACATTCACCGAAATGCCCCTCTGCCCTAATACACATAGGGTAGTCACAGTACACAGGTGTCCACCCTGTTCCTTCTGTCTCCCATATTTTCACTGTTGGTAAAATGTTATGTGCCCACATGCTTCTTTCATGGTTGCTCCTTAGATGAACGGATTTTTGTACCCTATTGCTTACTACCCAAAGGAGTCTCAAAGTGGTTTACAAACACCTTTTCCATTTGTCTCTCCACAATAGTCAACCTGAGGTATGTAGGGTTGTGAGAGATCAGAGAGAACTGGGAATGGGCCGCAGTGACCCAGCAGGCCTCAGGTGTCTCAAAGCATTTTCCAATCGTCTTCCCCTTCTCTCCCCATAGCAGACTCCCCATGAGGGAGGTGGGGTAGCGAGCCTCACAGGGAAGCTGGCAACCTTAAGAGGAAGACTGTCTGTGCACAGCAGTCTTGACCTTAGTAAGGTTTTTAATACTGTTTTTTTATTTGCCAGGCCAAGGTTATTTGCCAGTTACTATTTCAGTTACGATATGTCTCCAGACTCCAAGGAATGGTAGAGGACAGGAAGGCCTGGAGGATCATTGTCCAGGGGGTCGCGATGGGTCGGACACGACTTCGCACATAACAACAACAAATGTTTCCAGACATTTACTTGTTCTCTATTTAGTTTCAGGCTGTAAATATTTATTTAGATCTTCCTGCACTTTCCAGACTCACAGGACTGATGCTGGTCTGCCTGTCTGCGCCCCAGAATACAAACAGTTGCTGATAAGGGCTGGCCATAACCCATAGGCCAGGAGGGACACTCCTGCACCACTCCCTACCAACTGCAGGCAAAAATGGCTCATTTGAATGCTGGATTCTGAGGCATTGTACGATTTTGAAGTCCCACCTCCAAACCTCCAGGAATATTTCCAACCCAGGGGTAGCCAACCTACAGGTGTGGCCTGGAGAACTCCTGGAATTACAGCTCACCTGCAGAGTATAAAGATCAGCTCCCCAGGCAGAAAGGGCTACTTTGGACAGGGTTGTGGTAGAGAAGAAACATTTAAGGCTTCCCACACAGGTTGTTGTTGAATTGAAAGACTTGAGGCCTACTGCACACGGTTGTTGTGCAGATGAAACAGGAGACAAAAGAGCCAGCTTCCTCTGCAGAATAACGCTGTGCAGTGGCCTCAAATCTGCAGAGAACTGCAAAGAAGAAAGACATATGGCTTGGCTGTGTCTAACCCACGGCCAGAGCAGTATTTTAAGTGAGAAGGGGATTTTCTGTGGCCTCCCTGTCAGGCAACTGTTTGGCAGAAGGGGAAAGTCCTCCCCCTCAAAAAGAATGCCCTCAAGCTCCCCTGTGTTGCTCTTGGAAAGGCCTCCTCCGCTCAGTCAGGGCCTGTCAGAGGCTCCTTTGCAGCAGGCCTGAAGGGGGGAGGGGGAGCACTCTGCAGCCTCGTGCCAGCTCTGTCAGGGTTCTGAGGCAATTTACAGTCGGACATGGCAGTTAGGACAGCCTTGGGGCGAAAAGGGCTGGCGCAGCCTCTGTTCTCTTCCTCCTTGGCAGCCCTGCTGACCTCCTCTCCCTGCGGTGGTCAGGAGCAGACTGGCAGCCAGACTGGGCTGGGTGAATGGAATTTTGGTCTGTCCTGGTGAGGGGCCAATAGGAAGGCACTTTGCGTGCCTCCCCATTGGCTGCTTGGCCCTGGATGGACACTCGGAGGGCCCAATCAGGAGCCGCAAAGCGGCTCCTGATTGGGCCCTCTGAGTTTTTATCCTGGACAGGGCCCACCCTAACTCCTCCCCAGGTGGCCTTACTCTTTTATTTAATAGGACCCTGTCCTATTTAAAGATATATATATTATGTCTTATGCTCATATGTTGTTAGCTGATGTGAACCAACTGGCTGGGAGTGGCAGCCTATAGTACAAAAAATAAATAAATAAAGCAACTCTTTGCCAAGGTCCACCGGCTTATTTACAACACTTCCTTCAGGTTCTCCAGAGCTGCAAAGACCTGGAAAAAAATAAACCTGGAAAAATCCTCCCAGACTTTTTTCATGTTTTGACAATGAAAAAATAAAACATTTGGGAGAAGACCTAAAAATATTCTAGTGAAATATTTGTTTGTTTAGAATGTGTAAAAGGCTTTAAAATAAGGCTTCAATATTACATAACAGCAAGCAGGGATGGAAGCATAGGATGGAAGAAACCTCATCCCACTGTTCCCCAGGTCTTCTCTTCTGGTTTGCTCAGCATCTCATTTTTCCTGCCTTTTCCCAGTTGTCACCACCTTCTTATTCCCAAGTGCAGTGGTAGTTACAACCTGATGCCACACAACTCACCTGAACCTAGTGGCAGCCTCCAATCTGAACAGCCACAAAACTGCAGGTGAGCAATTTGCTACCACCTGACATTTGCAACTTAGCTAGCCAGGGAAAGGCTGCCAGGAGGTGAGAACTTGGGATATTTGAGAGCTATTGTGGTGTAGTGTTAGAGTGTCATACAAGAATCCGGGATATTCATGCTTGACTCTCCACTCACCTATGAAAGCTTGCTGGGTGACCTTGGGCCAGTCACTCACTCAGTCTAATCTATTTTGCAGGGTTATTGTCAGGAAAAAATGGAGGAGAGGAGAATGCTGTGGGATGCTTTGAGTCCCCCCTGGGGAGAACGGTAGACAGCAAATGCAGTAAATAAAGAATAAAGAAAGCTGGAGATTTGGGAGCAGATACAGGAAAGTTTGGTTGGTGACTGAGAAAAAGAGAAGAGAGCAAGGAAAAGTGAGAGGATATGGGGGCTGCCAGGAATAATGTGGGGAACGGAATACAGGAGAACAGAACTGACCCCCACAATTGCTTACAGATTTCCTACTTGTACTGTGTATTTTCAAATGTACAGTTTTCCCTACAATTAATATGATATAACCGTAATGCACTATTGACAATTTCACTATTTGGATCTTACTGAGATTTTCCACTGAGAGGATTTCCATTGGAGCACAACTTCTTTATCTCCTGCTTCTCCTCAAAATGCCCCCTGAAATGCTGCTCCTGGAAGACAGGAGATCCCCCAAGAACAGCATGCACAGAGAGCCTGAGGTATGAAGTAGAAGGCTGGAATGAGTGGAGCCAACCTAATGTTTTCAATATTTTAGTTCAATTTTCAAATATGCTGCTGATCCTATTCCCATTGTATGAGACTGTTTCTTTCCAAAGAATACACTTTTCTTTATTGCATAATGATTGTTTTTCTTTAGTGTCAAAATCTCTAATGCTACATAAGAGCAGCCTTCTGATTTATCTGACTTGCCTGAGCTAAGGTGTGCTACACTGAAATTGAAACATACTTACAAATTCGAAATAGCAAGTATTCCAGATGGCAGGTATCTATATGTCAATGTTGTGGCTGTTCAGGAGAAATATTTACAGTCCTATATATTTCTTTCAGGAGAAGTAAAGCAGTGTCTTCTGATTCCCTGCAGACAAAAAGACTTGGTGATTTTCCAAAATATAGCTTACTGTGAGCAATGCATACTTAATCTTATTTTACATTCATTTTCGCAACTGTAGTGTGATCTTGTGGCTTGAAAGGTTTGCTACCTTGAAGCTTTAATCTTTTACTTTTCTCTCATTCATATTCCCTCCCCCATCCATTCCTCCCATAGTCTTGCAGCATTTATTTTACCTTCAGCCTTCTCAATGTTTGCTTAGGCTTACTACACGTAAACTAAAAGCTTCCATCCATAAAAGTGACTGCATAGTTCACATCAGTGGGTGAAACTCAGCACTCCATTCAACTTTCTCAAGGCACATCTGCTTTTTTCTTGATTGTATTATTCCTCAAGGCTCCTTCTGTTTCCCTTGTATATGATTCTATTCCTGCCCTATCCATTCAGCAACACTGTCTTAGGATCTCTGGAATCTTCAGATTCCTTTTGGCTCGGCTTTCTTCTTCTCAATTCTACTCTCTTTCCCATGGAAGACCTTAATGCTGTTCAAAAATTACAATTTTCCATTCTATTGTAAAAGCCCAGCTCTGCGTTAAGCAGGGAGGTCTCTCCCCACCACATGAAGATCCTGGGGACAGTTTTTCTTGCAGTACAGTTTAAACAGCACTGCATGAGAAACCAAACCACCCCCACGGCTGGCCTGGCTTTTTAATCAGTTATTTCTTCAACTGGTCTCAAAAATAATTGGTATTTCCAAAAAAAAACCTGTATTTGAAAGCCATGTCAGTATTCGGACCTGGGATTTTTCAGTTATACTGAATTTTTTCTGGTCCAATAGCTCCAAATTGGCAAGCATACAATATTACATACAAGCATACAATTTTGCATACAATATTACTGGCTATCCCCATGACATTGCACTCCCTTCACCTATCTATATAGGAATGGATCCCTCAACTCAGTTGTGGCTGTATTTCCATTAGGCACAAGAAACCTTCTGCCACGGGGGAGCAACACCTTTCACGGAATGGATTCACTGGAGCCACAGACTCTTGTGCTACTTTCCCAACTACTCCAGTTTTTCTTCAGCTGAGCTTTTATACTACAGGAGATTGGGGGGGGGGGCATTGCCAGTCCACAATATAGCCACACACAGTATGTATGACCTAACTGAATACTAGTAGAATTTCGGGAAGGAGATAGCTATCACGGCACTGGATGAGCCCTTATAGGCAGCATCCCTCCTTATTCACCTGCAGATCAGGGCTTCTACTCTTGTTCAGGCTCTGCCATCTGTACTTTATTGCAGGCTCCTTATTCCATCAGCACACTGTGCATTTAAGCATTGTTTCCCCAAGAATGGCACAGAGCTATACGAATCTCTCCAACTCTGGGCAAATTCACTCTTTAATACCTCAAGGGTCAGCCCTGACTCACACACAAAAACATGGAGCTGGGAGATACCAAAAGTCAAATATAAGTTATTAACAGAAGACAAGGTAATGGGGGGGGGGGAAGACCGGACTGCATTTTTTGCTCCAGGCTATTGGACTAGATGACCCTGAAAGTCCCTTCCAACTCTATGATTCTGTGATTATTGAATTAAGATCCAGTTAGAAATCCAGATTTAAGGGCACAGTAATGCTGTATCTTAATATATATCAACCATGTTCTGCAATATAAGTACATGTACTTATGTACTTATTATAAATAAATTAAAACACTTATAGGTCCAAATAATAGCCTCACATCCAAATAAAATCATACAGTCACATCAATCATAGACCTAATACAATCCTGATCATATGTGTTTTGGCCAAGCGGCCTTCTTCAGTCATCAAGCATGCACAATATTGCAATATTAATACAGTAGTTGCTAAAAACTGGACCAAGCTGAGATTGCTATAAAGGAAAATAATTCATTCCCCACTGAAATAATCCACTGATTAAGCCATACCACTCAATTTACTGTTACTAGCAATCTAAATCCTGACTAAATTTTGCAGCTGTAGAGCAAAACTTTCCTTCTTTCCCCCTCCCATTGCAGCTCACTGATCTCCACAAAGTGCTAAGGAAGGGAGGGATCTGAAGCAGGAAGGGGGGGATCTGTGAAAGTTGCTAATTTAGTCTGGGTCCAACCCAACAATCGAACTACAAAATGCAAACAATCTTTTGTTTTCAGAACCCAATAACAGCTAAATAAGTAAAGCTTATCCTCATTCAGAAGTCATCCTCATTCAGAAGTTCAAACAGCAAAAAATGTTGTGCCCTTTTTATTGAGTCCTCATGTGTGCAAATGGGCAGCTAAAGGTTTTGACAGCACACAGCTAAACATTATTACCTAACAAGAATCTCATCAAGCAACAAAAGGTAGGTGTCTTTTCTCCGGATTGTTGGCAGTCTTCCCTATCAGACAATATAGCTCATGTTGGAGTTTCTCTTTATGGTGTTCTGCTTAACTTAATTTGAAACTCTAGACGAGAACACTTTTGTACACCCAGCCTTGTACTGCCAATATTAAAAAAATAACCACTGTAAACATTATTGATTGATAGGGAAAAATACTATCACAATATATTTGTCTGCAATATCAAGGATAGCGACTGAAGCATCTTAAGTAGTTAGTTGTCTGGAGGGATTCATCCTCCTGGATTACTTGAAACCTATTTTCAAAAGGCCTAGCAATCTTAGAATTTGTTTAATGGAATAAAAATAACTAAAGAGTGCCATCTTGTGGATGAAAAGTATACAATGCACAGCTATCTTTCAAAACAAACCAAGCAAAATGGAATGCAGCAAAAGAATGCATCTCAGGGGGGGGAGTGTGCACCTACAGCAAGTTATAAAACACCTTATATAGGGCCAGGTATTCAGCTAATGATACTGGAATCAAATTTTCAAATAACAAGGGCATCTTGGGGGTGTTTTCAGTTGAGTTCCTTATTTGACCAGAAGCACTCCCATTAGCCATGTCTCAAGAAAAGCAAAGGCAAAAAAGCCCAACACAGACCAACCATCAACTACTATTTCAGCATTTTTATAATGCTAATGCATTCTCACAAGCTCATTTCCAAGGTCCCCTGCTTTCCCCATTAAACACCACTGTCTTCAGACCAACATAGAAACTACCATTTTCAACAAGATGAGTCTTAGTTCCCCGGACTTTACATATTTTCCTTTCAGCAATAGAGCAGCAGCAGCAGAGAACCTGAATGCCACATGAGAAATACCCTTTTTAAGCTTTAGAATAAATAAAAGTTAATATTTAGATTTTGTGGTTGCTATCAATGTGCTAGGATAAGGAGAAGGCCCTTGAGTTACTGTAGCAGTGCAGTACCTTGGGTGATCTGCACTATTAGCCACAAAATCATACTGGGCTGTGCATACTAGGTAGATATTTAATTCTAAGTCAAAACATAGCAGTAAAGCAAGGTAACAAATTTGTAGAGCTCTGTAGCATATTGAAACTAAAAGAAACCTTACCAGTAGCACAAGTGACTCTGTAGAGCAAACAAGTATTCATTGAAACTTTCTATGGGTTTTTCTTGTAAAACATAATCAATACGACGACCTCCATTTAGCAGGCCAACTTTTATGGACAAATCTTCATCTTTTGAAAGATCTGGGCTTTCAGTGATCTTTTCTGATACCATAGAAAAAGAAAAAGGATGAAAGGAGACCTTTGCTTGTTAAAAAATAAAAGCAATGGTTAGATCACAAAGTAAAAACCTGTGGGACATTCAGGCATGCAACGGGCCCTTCATAACACTTGACAGTCTGCTCCTGCCAATAAGGGGACGTTCAAAAGCAACTTGTCTCCCAAAGACAAGATCAAAATTCTCACTGGACATACCCCACGCAATTCATTTGACCTGGCTAGGAATAGTATATTACTTCTATCTGCCTATTTGCATCCATATTTGGACATTCCTCTTTCTCAAAGGGAAGAAATCCAGACACGGTAGTAAGGAAGATTTGTCAGAAGCAGGCAGAATGCCAAGCCGCAGACAGTGGCTATTCACTTCAGTGAATGTACCCCAGCATTACTAATCAGCACATAAAAGTGAATAGGCTAGCAAAGTAATGCATTTCACTTGGCCAAGAAAGTCTGAATGCTTCAAGTATGAGCTAAATTGCACAGAGCTCTCCTTTCCTTTAGTCTTAAGCTCAAAGGTCTTGAGTATCGAGCCAATAAATAAAAGCAGGATAATACAGTGTATAGGCATAAATGCTTAAATTTAAAAAAAATTAAGACAATGTGAAATAGAGAACTTATCCTGAGGCTTCATGTTTTCAGAGCCAGAAATGACAGGTGGAGAACTGAAAATTCCCACGTTCACCTTCGAAAGCTGGCTAGAACACCAATAATTACTGAAAATAATAAGCAGCCAGTCAATGTGCCAACTAACCTTCCACGGCTTCCTTTTCTTCTTGTTCTTTAATTTGGTTAGCCACCTTCTCCAACTCTGCTTGGAGTTGAGGAGAGGATGTGTGAGCACGTGCAAATTCATTCAGGGTTTGCCAAGCACTTTTCAAAGAGCTGATGAAACCTTGTTTCAGATCTGATCCCATACGAGACAGAGAATCTTTCAGTTCTAAAATGAGAAGTATTTCTTCGAGATTAGGAGAGCCTTTTCAAAAAACCTTATCAATTGTAAGAACTGAATATTATTTAAGAGGTGATGATTTTAGACAGAACTTAAGAAAGAAGTACAGTATATAATATTTTAATGAAGATACTCTGCCACATGCAGGAAAGAGTTAGCTCATTAGTAGTATGTCCATTTTTAAAATCAACTAGAAGAAAGATTTAAAATAGGAGATAGGCAACGTTTTTTGTTCTAAGTGCTAAAAAATCCTTTTCCCTCATGCTGGTATCCTAATTTTCAAAGCAGGTCTCCCTGAGCTGTTACTTGCTGTGTGGGAGGAAAACACAAACCTCATATGGGGAAATTATGCCAAACCTAAATGTGGACCCCTATAGTTAATTATTGAGATGCAGGAGAGTCATCCATGTTTTTCTTGATATCACATCTCGTTTGACACAAAGTCACGTTGTTGGATGCCAGCATCTGGCCTCTTTACCCACCCATCTAGATATGTGAGGGTCTCAAAAACTCTCTCAAGTCTCAATAGCAAAAAAAAAAAATTAAAAGGGAGAGGAAGTCTTCCAAAATGATTGGTGAAATGATATATGTCATGATAGGGATTTTTCAGTCTGCATAAAAATAAAAGATCGAAGTTGAAACAAATTATCACAATGGAAGACATTCAGAACTGTAACAATCAAATTTACATGCCAATAAACAGGAGAAAATTGTGTTTATAGAACTAACTTTTCGTATTTCTTCATAAGCACATGTATATGAACATTTTAAGTTGTTTCCCTTTTTGTTTCATATTTCTACTTCAAGCTTTTTTCCTTTTGCCAAATGGACACAATACTTTGAGGCATCTTAGGATGCCAGATAGCAATTTAATCCTCATTAGTATTTGTGATTACTATTAAAATTAATTATCTTTTTACTTTACAAAATAACATTATTTGGTATATCTATGTTCCAAATATTTGGATATACACAACACACATCGTGTCTTTAGGTTTCACAAGTCAGCAAGAATAACAGAAAATTCAGTTTTCTACAACATGAGACAAACATAACCTTAACATAGTCTCCTTAATCATAAGCTGTATTATATTCAAAGTTCACCTGCTTTGACCAAAAAAATGTGATGCTTTGTGTTTCAGTAATGATTGCTACATGAACTAATCACCTCTAGGAGTTACTGCAATTTTTCAGAACTAATAACTCAGTATTTCACTGCCAGAAATCTTCTTTATTCTGTTTAGAGAATCTCTTAAAAGTAGTGTTTGTCTTCCTTCTTGTTAATTGTACAGCTTAAAAATACACATCAGAACACAAGGCTCTGTAAAATCTGACAGCATATCAACAGCTGAGGCACAAACAAATTATAACCTCTAGCAATAGATAAAAAACTGAAGTATTGTTTACCAAGGTGAAGTCTTTTTCTTCCTTTGTGATGTGGAATAAGAACTGGCTTTAAGTCAATATCAGGAATAATCATAGGTTCTAATCTGTAGGCAACAGGATCAAGCTGGAAATGAAACGGAAAAAACATTATAAATCTGCATAGCCAATATGTGCTCCATTAGTCCTAGTATTTACTAAAAGGCTCAAGTGTAAGCAAGTACCGTGAAGCCTCACTTTCTTCAGTGTTTAGAAAATGCCTACGGAATTTGGCTTGCCCCGAAACTGCAAATGTCCATCCAGTCCCCCCCGCTTAGATAGTTTCATGTACTCACAAGATCTTCGTGGAGCACTGCAGGAGAGCAAAAGTGCTGTACACAATCTGGAAACAATGTAGGGATCCTTCTCCAACTGAGACTCCCTTGGTTATTTATTTATTTATTTATTTATGTTTTTTATTTATTTCCCGCCACTATCCAAAAACATCTCACGGTGGGTAACAATAAAAAATAAAAACCCACATAGATTAGCAGGGTCTCCATTTCATTTTGAACGTAGTTGTTTTAAGAGGCAACCCTTTTTAGAGCCAAATGCCAATGGGCCTGAAACCCAGAGAGTCTCATAAAGGCAGCAGAGTATAGCAATCTCATTCCAAATTCAAGGTTTTCAATAACAAAAAGACTTCATTCTCAACAAAAAAAGGATTTTCAACAACAAAATATCCTAGCATTTCCTAGCCCAAGGACATTACTAACCAATGCCCAGTTCCTCTTTTTCTGTCTACTCAATCCAGAAGGGCACTCAAGACATTAATTTATGCACCATCCTGTTCCAGGAGTTACCTTGACTCACTAAAAGTTTTGTGTCAGCACAGACCTGGCTCACTTCAACTTGTTGCCTGAGCCAGGCTCCTTGGGGTCATGCAGATTTGGGTCACAATAGCCTAATCAAGGTATTTCCCCCCACTTTTTATTTATTTATTCATTTAATTTATATACTGTTCCTCACTATAAAGTCTCAGGGCAGTGTACCTATAATACATTTGATACACTTGAACACCTGCAATTATGGAAAAATTATTACAGACAAAACAGCGATTATGAGCTTTGAAATATTGTGCATTGTACATATTGCAGCAATAGGGAGAAATAAGAGACAAGAACAGTGATCATAAGCTTATAAATGTACGGTACAACAGTGAGTTGCCTCGCAGGGAGAAGAGCTGGTTCTTATATGCTGCTTTTCTCTACTTTAAGGAGTCTCAAAGCAGCTTACAGTCTCCTTCCCTTTCCTCTCCGCACGGCACCCTGTGAGGTGGGTGAGGCTGAGACAGCCCTGATATTCCTGCTCAGTCGGAACACCTTTATCAGCCCAAGGTCACCCAGCTGGTTGCATGTGGGGGGGGGGGGTCGGAATCAAACTCAGCTCACCAGATTAGAAGTCCGCACTCCTAACCACTACAGCAAGCTGGCTCTGTGGGAACTGGCTGTAGGGAGGCCCCATCGGTGGTCTCAGCTAAAAGCCTGACGGAAGAGCTGTATTTTGCAGGCCCTGTGGAACTGTTCTGTTAGGGCCTTGATTTCATTGAGGAGCTCATTCCAACCAAGTTGGGGCTATGGTCAAGAAGGCTCTGGCTCTGGTCAAGGCCAGGTGAACTTTTCCCACTGAAATCTGACAAGAGTTAACTTTAAACCAGCCAGTGAGATTCAAACTTTACATTTGGGACTAATCAGGTCCCTGGGAAAGTAGGTTCCCATGTCCAGCTGTGGTGCTCTTCTCCATAAAAAGACCATCCCCAGTGAAAAGTGTATCTGGTTTTTCCCACTACTTGAACACCCCTGCAACTAAACAGCAGCCTCCTTTTTTCTCCTCACTCTGGACCTTGGACCTCTCCAGAACTCAAGCCTAGGATCTCAGGCTGTGCGTCCCTTCCCTAAAACCTGCCAATGTACTCTCATGTTGGTGTGTGCATGTGTGGTTACTTGGAGATTTAGTTTCATGTGCCCACTGTAGATTCTTTACACTTTTTCCTCCTTTACTTTATTTTGTATGCAATAAAGCTATTTGTGTTTAAAATTAATCTCAATCTCTTTCTTCATAATTTTATTGTGGGGTACACCTATAGACATACAACCTGGTATAGACAGACCTACAAGGTCCTGCGTTGTTCCTTTCTCAAACTCTTTTTAAAAGTAATTTCCCCTTCTCTAGGTCCAGTCTGGGTAACAGTTTAATGACTGGAAGAATGTGAGCAGTTTAGTGATGTGTTAATGCTTTCTGGAACCCTTTTAAAGTTAATTTCCCCTTCTTCAGGTCCCTTTCTTCAGGTCCTGTGAAGGCTGGTGCATAGTTTAAGTCTGTGAGAAGGAACTGGAACCAAATAAAAATAGAAATAATATTAATGCAACTGAACAGATTTTTAAGTAGTAAGATGTGTAGACCTCTCCCTGGCAAGAAGTGAGTAGCAAATACAGAACATGCCAACATGTTATCAAAGACAACAACATGACAAGAAACCTATGCCCAAAGCCCAAGTGCAACAAAGAAGTGACTGTAATCCAGTGCTCAGTTCCACCACATCCCAGTGATTTGGATGGAAATTCAGTTCACTTAACTGCATGAGGAATTGTATGCATTTTTTAAGAATTCATCTTAATAGTGGTTTGCAATTCTAAATACCTATACATTCTCTGAAGCAGCACCTGAAATGGCATCAGAGAGCAGTTTCAGTCTAGCTTTGTCCCCCCCCCCCAAATCTTATTAAAACAATGCAATCAGGAACCAAACGGGTAATCAGTCTGTGGTCTCCTGACCAAAGGGGATTGAAAATCCTTTACTTCTCACTAACCGGATGGTAAATGTTGAAAAAACCATTGCAAGTAGGAAGCTTGTAATTTTCATCAATTTTCTCCACTCCTCTTACAGTCAGAAATATACCAATTGGAGAACCTAGAGCAAAGAAAATCTCTGGCTCAAAGTCTAGTGTGCTGTAAACCACAGATACCTGGGAGACAGAAAACAAAGGAAAGATAAATAGCAGCTCTCACACATGTCCATTTTTTCAGAGTGTGTGCCTCACTCACAGTGTGAGAACAGGCATTATCTGCCAGCAACCAAACAAACAACAAAAATATTTTGTTAATAGAAGTGTTACTTTGGCTCAGCTGGGCTAGTTCACAGTGAACCCTTGCATGCATGCTCCACTCATAGCTCCAACACCGGCAATATGGCTTACACTATCCTATATGCTAACCAGGATACAACCATACAGACATTAGCTATGAGGGTAAGACCAAACAGGCAGCTCCATAAATGGAGAGTCAGCATGGTGGAGTGGTTAGAGGGTAGGTCTAGGATCTGTGTGACTACTAGTCTGAATCCTCACTCTACCAAAAAAGTTCACTGGGTAACCTTAGACCAGTCACACATTCTCAGCCTAACCTGTCCCACAGGGGGGCTGAGAAGTTAAAATGGGGATGGGGGTCCCCACTGGGGAGAAAAGCAGGATATAAATGGAGTAAATAAATAAACTGGATTGTTTTAATTCATGTAGCTTACCTGACCAGTACCCACTTCAAAATACTCATAGTCAATGTGTGCAGACGAAACTGAAGCTCCAACTGGAAGTTTTCGTTTGGCTGGATCCTGAAGTTTGCCAGATTCTGAAGGTGCAGCTAAAGTAACTTTCTGTCTTGTCTGACCAATTTCTCCCTGATTCTGTAACAAGGAAGCCACTACTGCTTTTTTTTCTAATGCTGCTTTTTTCTGTTCCTATTGAAACAAAAAATGTAAACACCATAAGGATAAAAAGTCTATGTTGTTGACACCTGCTATATCCTTTCAAGTTAAAGAACTGCCTTTAAACAAGTCAGAGATTATGCTCTCTATACAGCACTCAGGGCACTGGAGGGGTTTTGTTGTTGTTGTTGCAAGAATAGATCATGCTTACATATCAAAAGAATACTGAAAGTAAGACGTTCTTAATGAATTTGATATTGATGCATTCAGTTGTTCATCTCCAATATTTTGCAACTTGATTTGGGTAGGTTCTTATATTAAAATTGGGTGATCTACGGTTCATCATGCCCATATTCTCAAAAGGCAATATCAGGAAGAACGAATGGCATGTTCTGTATCTGCTGCCTTCTTGATTGGTAATCATCTTATGGGCTTCCTTAAATTGCACTCCTCTTGCATAATGGCAGGGGCACATATACATTATTATATGTTATAAATCTTCAATCTTTAATCTAGCTGTAATGAGCAGCGAAATTCTTTGTGTTTTAGTCATATTTAGCATATTTTAGTTAAATCAATTTAAAGGTTCCAAAGAAAACAAGTGAAATGTACAACAAGTATTACATTCAAGAGATATCTTGGAAGAATATTACAAAGCTACGAGACTCTTTTCTCATGGAAGATCATTTTTCTTTTTCAATCTCTATCAGGACTGTTTGGCCTGGTACACATTTAGGTTTTTAGGGGATACAAGATGCTGGAACACATTCAAACTAGTTTCTTGTCTGCTTCAAGCAACACTTTCTTATTTGCTGCAAGCTAGGAAAAGCTTCCAAGTGGCAGCCATGATCTGTTTTAATAGTGCTGCTTTCTCTCCCTCACACTTTAACTGAACTCCTGGGAACAAACTTGATTAAAGGTGGAGTCTGACTCACAACAAGTTGTTTTATTACACTTGCCTGAGATACAGATAAGACATATATTAGGACCTGAAGCTTTGGTACAGAATTGTGGTAGCTTGGTAAAAAGAGATGTTTTTTTCCAAAGACAGAGAAAAACAAATTTTGTATTGCTGTGCTTTGTTTGTATTTCTTTGACACTCTATGGAACTGAAATATCTGGAACAGCTTCACTGTATAATATAAAAAGCTAAAGCCCTAGGTGGGTGGAGAGTGGGTAGGGCCAGTCCGATCTTTGGGGGGGGGAGCTCACTCACCAGCCACCTGCCACCTCCATCAGTGGTCTGAGGAAAAGTGAGGGAAGTTGCTGGATGTGACCATTAGGCCTCAAGGGTTTCAACTCAACAACCCGCGTGGGAGGCCTTAAATGTTTCTTCTCCGCAATAACCCTGTCCAAAATCCAAAGCAGCCCTTTCTACCTGAGGAGCTGATCTTTATAGTCTGGAGATGAGCAGCAATTCCAGGAGATCTCCAGGCCCCACCTAGAGGTTGGCTGTCCCTGGTCTGAACATTGTATCAACTGTTAAAAAATGGAGACAGAAGGAGCAGGGCGTGTACCTGTATACTGTGACTACCCCATGTGTATTAGGGCAGGGGGATATTTCAGTGTCTAAGGCCTCATTCATACAAGAAGGGAAATGATGCAGAACTGGGAGGAATTGGTTGCCATGTAATCTTCCCTAAGAAGTGTCTCCAGTCTGATTTTCCCTTCACATATCTGAAGACATGGCTCTGGAAAGCTCATCTGTAACCACTATGCCACAATTCCCAAAGGTCAGTCCTCTCCCACACTCAGTGAACATTCCACACCACAGGTTCTTGACACCCATCTCTCCACACCCATGCCCTCACATTTGCCACCAACACCACCACAACCTCCCACACAACACACACATTCAACTCTATGCCCTTACAAACTGAACAATTCCTCCCATCCTTCTTCCCACCACCAAGCTCTAGAGACCGTTGTATCCCTGTGTACAACGGGCTTTTCCCCTAGTTACTTTCAGAAAACAGAAGCTGATAGAAAAGCCTCCCTTCTCACAAAACAATTGCTTCCTACCTGTTGTGCTGCTCTGTCTTTTACAAAATTTGCAATTTTTTTTCGTGGACCAAGAGGTATTCCCATTTCCTTCAGGTCATCAATTGTACACATTAGCTTTAAAAGAAGGGGGGAGGGAAGAAGAAAACCCAAAACATATTTTTAATAAAGGTGTAGATATTTAAAAACATATTTAATCCATTTATAGAACACAGATGAGTTATAAATTACTGATAACTTCATTTTTGTAAACCAAAAATATATTTTAATAGTGTTATGAAATCACGACTGTAATAAGATTAGTCTCATTAAGAAGCATACAGTACATTGCTAAGATACTGATTTGAGACTACTAAGTAGAAAAGCAAAAGGGAAACTATTGGCTCAGACAAACTGGGGTTGATCCTACAATTTTTTTCCTGCCAACACCTCCACATTCCTCCAGCACAAAGTGCCTTCTGATGACATGTTTTTGTGGCACTATCACTCTTAATGTTTATCGTGTGAGGCAAAGTCCACCTTGTTCTTTCATAAATTTAATGATGGTTTCCTGCTATTTTTATCTGTGCTTTTAATTCAGGCTGCAAATCTTATTTGGTTGATTTTAAAAAATGTATTTGCTTTAATTCTGTAAGTTGCTTTGAATATTATGCCTAAAAATACAGTAGAATATTTCTAAATATAAGAGTTTAAACATCTCAGTGCAGGATCCTGCATTTCTCCATATTCCGCCCAAGGAACATCCTTACAGGCAATGGTATAAGACCCTGTCAATATATATATTCTTAATATCACATATAAGGCATTTTTTTATTTATCAAAGCATTATTTCCATCTCTTGTAAACAGTTGCAGATGCCCAATATCTATTAATATTCACTATTAACTTGGGCCTTGCAGCATTAATTGTAATTAACTGCTATACCAGGGATTCCATGTCAATCTTCTCCTTTTCAAATGTGCTGTTATAATCAGACAAGCTTAGCATCCCCAAGGTTTCTTGTAAGGTGGGAATATGCTCCTCTGCGTCATGATCTGAATGTTCATCATTGGAAAGAGCATGCAGTGAACTGGCAGAATTAGAATCCATTGTCTTCTAGGGGGGAAAAAGACATTATTTATACATTTTATACTTCACATTTGCCACTCTGAGCAGATTTTGGGAGGGCAGTATATATAACTAATAAATAATAATACATCTCTATAATTTTATTTACATAGAGATTTTGGTCCAACAAGTGTAAGTCACCCTATCTTCAAGGCAGATGAAAAGCCAAATGCAGTCGTACGAAGGCATGGAATTTAAACACTAAAGCAAGGGTCAAATATCAGTGGCAGAGCACATGCTTTGCATGTGGAAGATCCCCACATTGGTTGTACATTTCTTATAGCATGGTTATTTCCACTTTCAAGAAGTATTTTAAACAATTGTTACAACTACACACATTTCAAGCACTATTACTTTGTATCACAAATACCTGCTGGTCACATTCTGCAGTATCTTTCACAACACCATTGGCGGCAGCAGGAGTAACAGAATTAATTGTGGAAGTCCAATCTTTCTGGTTGGACAGTATGTCAAATAAAATTAAGGCACCTGGGGAGCCAAAACAAGGTATTATAACATTACCTTCCAGGTTGTCTGGAGAAAGTAGAAGCAGAGAAATGAAGTGGCAGTTTTGTTCTAATAGCAAAATCTAACCCAAGTATAATACATTTTATAATATAATTATTATTATATGCTACAAAATAGAACTCATTTTCCCACTTCATGTTAGTCCAAATTTGAAACGAAAAGTGAAGACCATCACCTGATCCACACACAAAATATTATCCCTTTTTACAAAAAAAATAGTATTTCTAAGACAATATACACAGACCGGTTGGTATGGACTTCTATTCAGCTTTACTAAACAGACACATTTCTGTTTTGTCTGGTAAAGGGAGGGTTAACAGGTCACATCGTAGAGCAGTGGTCCCCAACCTGCGGGCCGCGGCACGGTGCCTGGCCGCGAAGGCCATGGCACCAGGCCGCGGCTCCCTGTCCCCGCCCCCCCCCCCGCAGTAAAAAACTTCCCAGGCCGCAAGCTTGCGGCCCGGGAAGCTTCTTACTGCGGGAGGGCGGGGAGAGGGAATCAGGGCCGGGCCGCGCATTCGCGCATGCGCGGCCCGTGCGGGCGCGGCCCGATGTGTGGCCGTGGGCCGCGCGGGCGCGGCCCGATGCCCTGCCGGTCCCCAGCCTCAGAAAGGTTGGGGACCACTGTCGTAGAGGATCATGTTGCTGAAGAAGCCCAAAGAGAGACAGACCCAATTTTAAAGACCAAGTGCTGTGCAATGAAAACTTTATTTCTAATATAAGATCCATTTTTTATTCCTCAGACCTAAATGTATCACATTTTATTAGATTACCTAGACTATGGCCAGCAACAGAGACTCCTCCTTTAAAGTCAGGATTTCTGCTCATGAAAAGTGCATACAGACGGTTCATCTCCAATCCTACTTTATCCACCATTGTTTGACAGTAGATCGGACTATTGTAAAACAGAATATCAAGTAGAGTCTCATTGGTGAAGTGACGGAGACGTCCGATGGTTGGTAGAGTTATTTTTTTAATGTTCCTGGAATTCAAATAAATAAACAATGTGAAACTTTTCCTAAAATAGAAAGATCCAATAGGTGGAAAGGTTTGTGAAGGATGTTTTCGCAGCCCACATCAATAGTTAAGATTTGAGACTTCACAACAAGCCTACGTCTATTGCAATCTTCATCCTCCTTTAAATCCACCATCAACTGGTTCTCTGCTTAACCAACCCCCTCCATAACTTGCTTTGGAAATTCTTTGATCTACGGTGGCAGGCTCCTATAAATCAACCGAGGGGACCTACACAACCTCTTAAGAACTTTGGGAATTAGGCTTATTTAAAATAAAATTCCTCAGTCCTATAGTATAGTTGGATTAGTGGGTATAAAAGCTTCAGTTTGGTCCTGTGAGGCAAGGTTTATGGTGAGCAACAAAAACACAGAGATGACAGAGGCAGGAAGTTAATAAAGAAATTTATGGGAGTAAGGCAGTATAGAAATCCAATAGTAAATTAAATAAATACATTTTATGTATAGGTTGCCTTTAAAGAACAATTAGGCAGCACAGGTCTCCAGACAGTCACAGGAGAAGCCTGACTGAAGCACTTAAATTCAGCTAGTTCTGGCTTTAATATGTAATTTACATTACTTTTAAGACTTGCAGTTACAAAGAACCTTTGATTGCCTAGCCACAAGGCTGAATCATCTTATACACATACAGGATTCCAGCCTGTCCTTTCTCAAGAGTCAAACGAAATGGTTCCATAGAGACAGGCCTCTATCTTCTTCCAAGATCAAATTAAACAACACTGTCACAACACCAGGCAGAGCAACCCTTTAAACTATCTGCTATCTTGCTGAGGTGGATTTAAACTGACTGCTGTTGTGCTTCCCTCCAATATGCCATCCCCCTTGGAAAGGTGAGTGGATGCTGTATCAGTACTTCCACAGGTGGAAAAACAGCTAGTTGACTGTTTTACCCTTCAAGGGCAGGGGTCTCCTTTCTGTCACAGCTACAGAACTGGATTAAAAATCACACAGAAATTTGCATTGCACATTATAGCTAGATAAAAAAGTAGGCCCGGAGATATAGTGGCTAGAGTATCACTTTATAGATAAAGAACTGACAGAATATACCTATCAAGTCCAACAGTGATACAAACCAGGAGTGATCTTAGAAGACCACCTCAACACTATTTTGCTGTTTTCACAGATCATAACTTCGTTCATTTTTGATAGGATTGGCTAGAGATAAGAGGTTTATACAATTATACAAAGTGTAAGTTTTTTCCTCTTTATCCTATGCAGTTGGAACTTGGGGTTAATGGGAGAAGGTTCAGGAAAGATAATGGTGTATTCCTTCATGCAGCACAGAATTAACTCATGAAACATTGTCAAAAGATATATGTGTGGTCACTGGCTTAGATGACTTTAAATGTACACTAGTTAAATTTATGGACAAATGGTCTACCAATAACTACTGATCACAATTAAACTGCTTTCAGGCTTCCTAAAGTTATCGGGTTGACCCCAGTTAGAACTAGACAGACCCTTGGTCTGATTCAGCAGGACTCTTCTTATGTTAAAAACCTTGTTTTATTTCAATGAAACAAAAAGAGCTGACCTAATGGGACTTTTCAGATGGTGATGAGCTTATTGATAGGATATATTGCATATTTGGGAGTTCTTTATTATGAACTTAGAAGAAATTAATTCTTGGCATTACAGAACATTTACTATTTCTAAGACAATAATCAGCCATTCAGTAACAAATGAACAACTAAACACTCTGCATTTGGTAAGAATGGTATTTTGGTGTAGTAATCCTATATAGTAGGCTTACCTGTCTACGCCTGTTGCATCCCCATGCAAAGCACTGTGCCAATGAACTGGCAAGAACTCAACCCGGCTCACTTTATGGTCTTCTAATGGCTTTCTGAAATGTGTCTGCAACAGCTTTAGGGATACTGTCCGAAAATCATCAACTTTAAAAGAAAAACACATTGGCTAATGTTATCCAACATCCATCCATGAAGTACATTTTCCAGCACTACTTCCCATTGATCTACCCAAGTATTTAAATCATGGCTTTAAATTATGAACAAGATAATTGAAAGCTGCTTGTTCAACCATCCAGTTGTGTTTGATTCTTAAAATTCCACAACGTTCTGGAATGAGACCCATCTATAACAGTATTATTAACTGAAACGTTTCAGAAAGTTTACCCAAGATCATCATTCTGCTTTTCTCCTATCCACTGAGGCAGTCATGGTTTCTATACACAAAATCATTCATCCACTGTACAGGACACTATTGAAAGCTTTTGTTGACAATGTTTAAATCAGATACAGTTTTCATTTCTGTAGACGTCAGAAAATTCAGCCATCCATTCCTTTCCCCTCCAACTCACAAGCATTATTTAATCAATTTTTAAAGTTTTTTTTTGATGTGACACATGTTGCTATGTAGATTGGCCACTGCTTGTGACTACAGTGTGTAGTTTATCCCAAGAACTTGCACACACGTGCATGCATGCACACTATGCCACTCACAATATTTATCTTACTGAGTAATATATAAAAGCTTTGAAATGAAAAAAACCCTGGATAGAAGCAGAAAAGATTAGCTTGAAGAAACTAATAGAACTATTGCATAAAATAACATAAATCTATTAGTACTAAAAACTTACCACATTCAACAATGCTTCTAAATCGCAGGTCACAAACAGGGCCAATTCCATGCACCATGAATACCAAGTGATCAATTTGAGACACTTCACCTGTAAGAATGACAATTAGCAGAAGTATCCTATTAAATTTACAAAAAGAGCCATTTTGGAAAATAACAAATCTTTATTACTATCCTAGATTACAATGGAAGAATGATGTATGAGCACACATGGCTTTCTTGTCTAAGGCATTCAAGAAAGGTCCCCAGAAAAAACACCAACTACACAAAATCCTTGAAAAGACGAGGAAGCTATCCCATTAATCCAGCTTCACGAAAAAAAAAACAATACCAAAACACCCCTTTTTCAAAAACAATAACCTAATAGATCTGGATCTGACACTGCTACTGTTAGGACCTGGGAAACAGAACCCCGCTACGTTTCCTAGACCCATCAAAGAATACTACAGAAAGGTAATGACAAGAATAGAGAGGTCTATGCTTAAAAAATATAGTCCACTCACCATCTGGAATCTCATCATGATCATCATCAATCCCACGTTTTACTACCTTTGGCCTTGTCTGACCATCTTGTGTGGTACCCCATTCATCTGGTATTGAAGAAGGCTGGAACTGAACAATTACCTGTAAAAAACCCAACATTTGAACAAACATACTCTCAAGCTCTTTACAAGCCCTTTAATTTGAAAGCATGCAAGGATTATTAGAACTGTCCTAAAATGGGTTAAGGGGAGCCAACAACTAGATGACTCAACAAAGCCTGATTTGGCAATTGTCATATACCTGACTCTAGAGACCCTTCAAAGGCTGAGTTATTGACTGGTGACAGCAACATTCAGTTCTATAGTTCCAGACATTTAAACTGTACTGCCAGCAAAATGCATTCCATTGACATTTGAATCCATATGGCAACCTGAAAATAATTGCTATTTATAAATTGTTTTTATAGAACTCTCTCTTGATACAGTAACAAATTCCTGTTGGGTGCTGAATCCTTTAAGGCAGGAATCAATGAATGCAGTATAGAATTTCTAAGAATTATTACCTTTCCATGAAGTCTCACGAACAAAGCACATTTTACTGAGGGCACTTTGACACATCTAACTAGAGTATTTTAAAATAAGTTACACACTCTCACATTGACCCCTGTAAAGCTACTCTGCAATGAGAAGGAAGCCCTTATAACCATCATTACCTTAGGATTATGCATAACAATAGTTTCTCCACCTGGAAATTCCAGTCGGCGATGCCACTGATTACTGGTGACAGCTTTCTTGTATTCCGCCTGCAAAGGACAACCAGCTACATTAGACCACAAACTTGCTTTTGAATTTAGATGGTGCATTCTAGGCCCCAATTTTAAAAATTGCATGGTAAAACTGTCATCTAACTGCAGCAAATAGTTCTAAAAAAGTCAACCCTCAGATAGCAAACAAGAAGTGTTTTTAGGGTTAACAGCAAAGGTAGAGAGGACACAGCACTCTACCCTTGTATATTTTCAGCAGGATTATGAGGGCTATATGTTAAGCATCTTAACACTTTTGGACTCTGAAAATATTCATTTTGGCCTTACAAAATAGCATAAAGAAGAATTTTTGTAACTATTAACAGGTCACTGTCACACATACAATCAAAAGTCCACAGCTGAGTACTTTTGTATTTTTACACGTTGTGAAACTGAAGTCTTTATAAAAGTGTATTCATTGCCCTGCTCATTTAAGGGCACTCACCTCTAGCTTTTCACTGAAATCCTCTGTGTAAGGAATAAACCGGCTATCTTTGTCTCCTTTATAAAACCAAGTACATCGTCTCACTTCAGATGGTTCTTCTTCCCAATACATGGCCTTCCTTACCCGGTCATATAGATGAACATCATAGCGTCCTCCATCGGTACTTAGAACCACATTTTCTGGATCTGGCTGTACTACAAATACCAAAATAAAAGTACCAAAATGACATTTTATTGCCATAGCAATATGAACTGCTCCCTTCCAAATGGATAACATACTTATTAGAAACAAGTAGTTTGTTCCAGAATCCTTTTATTCACTATCCTCCCCCTCCAAGTTTCACAGTGAACTTTTAAGGTTGAATCCAAGATGCTATTAGGAGACCTAATCTTTTGGAAAGATTTCTGAATTTACTACTGCATGTCTCTTTCCCCAGTTGTTCCACTCAGTTCACTAGTGGTGAGTTGGAATGCAAAAAGTACATTTTAAAAGACTAACATGCTTACTGACAAAAAATCCTGCTAGTTTCAACTGGTTACCAATATTCTGAAATGCAGAGTCTGTTGGAAAGGATAACATTACAAGTACTGGGAAATGAAAACAAGAAAACTTAAAAGATACCAAAAGGAAAAAAGAGACAGGAGGAGAAATACTATGAAAAGGAAGAATGACAGAAAAAAATAGTAATATGGATATAGATAGAGCTCATTTTCTCTTTGTAGTTTCCATTATAAATTATATTTCTTTTGGAATCTTAATATGAACTTTATCTGCAATGATTGACAAAGTAATACATTCTGCTCTTCATACGTATCCTGATCACTAATGCTAATTTATTTCAGCCCACAACAAACATGAATGGATGACTGAAGCAAAGAACCCACTGTCAAAGCAAATGCAGAACATGGCATTTTCTTTCAGTCATACTCATTTCCAAATGTAGGATCCACCAGACATATTTCCAATTTTAATTTTAAAAAGGCACTGAATCACAATGGACAAATGAATCCTTTTCTTAAGTATAAATTGGCTCTGCATCCTCTGTGGGAATTGTGTGCCTTAACACACACAAAATGAAAAGACCCTCTTAACTCTTACCAGAATTATAGACTTCCTCGAGATTTGTAGAATCTAGGACACTGAATGGCATCCATACCTCCTTGTTTTCCACCTCCTTGCAGAAAAACCAATGAGGTTGAACTGGCTCATACTGATTCTGTAACAAGGTAGGAGGTGCCTTCACTAAAGCACCTGCTGTTTGAGACGACAATGCTGACTGGGGGGATGAAAACTGAAAAGAAAACCAATGGTTACATCCAATTAAATGGACAGCTACTGACTCACACATCTGAGCCATGCACAAGGACCCCATTTAATTTTCAAAAGGTTATTTTAATACCTCACAGTGAGGAGTAGTATATGAGATGGATGGATGGATTAACATTTTGTATGCATCTTTGTACTCAAAAGTTGGCCAACTGACTAATCAAAGTTTGTTAATCTCCATCAAGCATTGTTACTCCATAACATCAAGAACACCTGGGATAAGTTACAGCCAATTTTTCTTGACGTATTATCATTTATGACAACAGCATGAATAAAAGCCTTTTATTGCCCTAGTCGCAAGAGTCAAGGTCATGGTGACCATTATTTCACCTCACAATTAAGTCACCTATACTAGCGATCCCCAACCTGTGGGCTGCGGACCACATTTGGTCCTTCAACTAATTGGAGGTGGGCCCCGAAGGACGCCTTCTCCCCCCCCCCCCGGCCCTTTACATCACACTTCGGGTGTCATTGTCTCCCATCACTCCCAGATGGGACTATCTCGTTGCAAAGAAACAAGCTCAGGGTTCCCATTGATTTGTCATTGTCATGAGTTAAAATTTCCATGAAGATAAAATGTTCCTTATGTTCATTGTTGTGGCGTGTCTGTATCTTATTTTGAAGGGATGTTTAAACATTACCATAGCGATCAGAGAGCGTTAGGGCAGTGGTTGAGAGTAGAGGAGTAAACTACCCCCCCCACCGGGCCTCAGTAAAAGGCATTGAGTGGTCCCCGGTGATAAAAAGGTTGGGGACCACTGACCTATACTGCCTTCCTAAATAAAGTTTCACCCTTCAAAGTCAATTGAAATGAATGGGATTAGAAGGGAGTAAGTCAGTCTAAAATGGCACTGAAGAACTATGTTCCCCTAATAGTCACATTCTGCAGCTACAGGCACATCTAAACACGAAGTATACAAAAGAGATCAGCAGTAAAGATAAACTATGAATTCACCATATTTGTTGTGGGGAGGAAGGACTCCCATATAGATTAGCATGGTGATCTATAAACGTTTCTGGGATAGAATGAATACCACAGACTCCAATTAGATGGTTCTATAGTTAATGTAAATTGTCTCATTTGCTATTCTAAAAAGTTGCAAAATAGAAGTCCCCTTGAGCCTGTGCCTACCTTTGGAATGTTGAGAATAGGGAATGGGCATCACTACAGAATTGCATGCCATGGGCACCATGGCCAAATAAAAAGTAGCTGCCATGGGGTATAAACAGAACATGTAGGCAGTTTGCAAGGGAAGCATCTTCCTGAATGGGTGCTCCCTGCAGCGATAAAGGGTGATGTGTCCTGAGTTCGGCTTCCCTGACTTATAAGAAATTATTATTGTGGGTAGAGGACAAATTTATTTTGGGATGAGAAACAAGTTGGATTTCACAGAGGTGCCATGCTCTTCAGTTTACTGTAGATAAATATACCAGCTCAAAGGATGGCATGTTGACTTTACCTTCATTTGATTTGTCAAGTGCTAAGCTGCAGCATCTATGTTAAGAAACCGCTTGAATTTAACATGGGTGGAGCAGAATTTAATATTTTCAACTATTGACCAAAATTTCTAATAAAAGTTTTCCCCACATTCTCCATCTTTCAATGCTAAGTCACTACAACATTGTGAAGCACCACAGGACCTTTAAAGTGCAGGACCTTTAACATTTCACATTCATGCAGTTAATAAACCATCTTCATACCGGTGGTAGTGCCCCTGGAGGGGTTGGATAGAGCTGCATAGGCGATACAGATGGTGGAGGCTGAACATTCTGGCTTGGTATCTGAGTCTGTTGCAGCTGTGGAGGAGTAATATAAGGATTGGCTCTACTGCTTAAAGTAGTATGGCGATATGGGTTGTAGCCCTGCTGCAGTGTGCCATGAGGCGGAGTTGTGAAGCTGGTTGGAGGGGGACCAGTCTGCTGGGGGGTCTGATAGGACCCGATGCCAGGTAGTGAAGTAGGTGGTGTGTTAAAAGACTGAGATTTCGAAAGAGGTGCTGGAAAAGCAGTTGGCCCATCCTGTGTTCCAGGTTGAAGAGGGAGGGAAACAGGGGGCTTGGAGAAAACAGAGGTTACACTCTGTGGTGGGGCTGTAACTCCTAAGGGTGGCTGCCCAATGCTTCCAAAGGGATCACTGTTGCTAGGAACTTGTGAAAAATAACTGAACGTTGATGGAGGATTAGGAGTTGCAGAAGTCTGGCCAAGGAAGCTGTCTTCTTCACCAACGTCGGTAGCATCATCTGTAGCAACAGAAATAGTGAAAATGTTTAAAGGTGTGCTTATATTGAAAACTATATTGGCAGTGTTCATTATTTTTATTGATTTTCTGTTAGCAGCTAGAAAGCTAATCAGTACATGAATTCTTTCTGGCTTATTATAATAATATTTTCTGGAGACTTGAAAGTTATGCGGCATTAATTCCAAAAGCAAACTTTATAATAATCTCTTAACTAAGCTATTCTGTTAGCCAGTACTTCTAGCATATTGGGTATATACCTCAAGTATTCTAGTCTTTTACCTCCCTTATGCCCCAATCTTGATTCCAGACAGCAATTTGTGGTCTCCTAAATGTAAGTACAACACGTTGTGTAAAGAAATTCTCTAAAGCAGAGGTAGTCAACCTGTGATCCTCCAGATGTTCATGGACTACAATTCCCATGAGCCCCTGCCAGCATTTGCTGGCAGGGGGTCATGGGAAATTGTAGTCCATGAATATCTGGAGGACCACAGGTTGACTACCCCTGATCTAAAGGGTTGTGTTCTGGCCCTTGAAATTCTTTCACTTGGAATTTTAAAACACTTGAGTCTTAGCATCATTTCAGAGGCAATGAAACCAGAGGTGTGAACATCTGAAGGTATGGGATGATCGAGGAGGCGTAAGGAAAGCACAAAATGCCTTCCAGACTCCTCCCTCATTGGAAAAGTCACAAATGTTGGGGAGCACAGAGAAAGAAAATAAACACCTATGACATATTTCTTTTTTTTTGGGGGGGGGGGGTGAGTGAAATTTCCTTAGACAAGCTTTTACATACCCAGAATGCCTCTGCATGGCACAAAGATTTTTTCCAACACTATTACATTATTCGATAAAGTCAAGCAGAAAAGCCATGGCGGGAGGGGGGGATTTGGCCCCTTATCCCTCTCTGACTGCCTCTGTCCCACCCCACCTTTCTTTCTGCTTCTCTCCACATCCATTCCACCACTCTTACCCTACTTTTCTACTGCTTTCATCTTTCCACTGTCGCTGAATGCCACCTTCCCCTCTTACTCCCTTCTGGTTCTTCTCTATCTTCTCACAGTCTGTAAATCTCCTTCCTTCTGTAAATTTCTCCTGATTTATTATTTATTTTTAAATGTATTTTAATTGGTCAAATGCTTTAACATTTTTTATGTTAGGTGTGTTGTGAATCCTGATTGGGTAGAATGGCAACAGAAAATACGTTTTAAATAAATAAACTTCCAGCCCAAATCATTTCTAAAGGGAATTACATAAAACATAATAGTTTAAAAACGTTAATCTCTGAATATTTCTGAATTTTTATTCTACCTTTCTTCCAAGTAGCTCAGGGCAGTGTACTACCACCTTTATGTTCAACAACCACCCTGTGAAGTAGGTTAGGCTGAGCAAACAGCCCAAGGAACCTATAAAGCAATCTTTAACAGTTATACCAGAGCCAATTTGATGTAATGGCTTCTAATCTGATGACCTGGTTTCCCCACTCCACCACATGCAGTCAGCTGGGTGATCTTGGACTCATCACAGCCCTGATAGTGCTGCTCTCACAGAGCAATAATATCAGGACTCTCTCAGTCCCACCTACCTCCCAGAGTACCTGTTGTAGGGAGAGGAAGGGAAAGCATTTGTAAACTACTTTGAGACACCTTGGGTAGTGAAAAGAGGTGTATAAAAAACAATCCTCCTTCATCTTGATTGTAAGCTACTTTGAGACTCCTTTGGATAGAGAAAAGCAAGGTATGAAAACCTTTTCTTCCTTTTAAGCCCACTGATCTCAAAACTAACCAGTATTCTAATTCCAATACTAACCATCAGAATTTACTATATATTTCAGTTGAAACTACAGGTGCCTTTAATTGTTCAAGAAGACTAGAATGCTGCAATCAGGATTTGAGTATATTGTAAGGACCATATCACTAAAGTCTAATTCCATTTACACTGGCTTCTAATATGCTTCCAGATTCAATTCAAGGTGCTGGTATTGACCTTTAAACCCTGTTTAGTCTAGGACCATCATATCATAAGGACTGCTCACTCTGGTAATCCTCAGAGGGCCTGCTTCAATTGGTGATACTGTCAGAAGCTAGACAGCTGGCAAGCCAGAAAACGGCCTGCCACCATGGCATCATGGCAAGGGAGTGGCGGGCTATAAATCTAATAATAATAATAATAATAATAATAATAATAATAATAATAATAATAATAATCAAAATGTTGGAACTCCTTCCCCAGGGTGCTTCATCTGTCTCCCTCTATCATAAGGTAACCAGATTGTCCCACTTTTGGACGGACATCTGGGGGTACCTGGCAAACTGTACTTATGTTGAAATTAAAAAATATATATTACAATACTATTTTTGAGTTCAATGAAGATTTTTGTTGCTCCATATAGACCAAATTTTAAATCAAGACCCCCCCCCTTCCCGGTCAATGGTGTCCCACTTTACCAATGTTAAAATCTGGTCACCTTACTCCATCAGTGTCTTTTGCCAGCAGGTGAAGATTTGGCATCCCCCCAATAACAATTATTGGTTCTCTTTCTAGAGTAATTTGAGTTTTTAATTGAATTATTTTGTAATTCTGACATTGTTTTTAATTGTTAAAATGTTTTGATGGTATCCATAGCACTGTCAGTAATCACTAGTCACAGATTTAAATAATGGTTTTCTACATAAAGGGTCATTCTTATTGGCCTTAATATTTATAACCCAGATGAAGGTTTTATTTTAGTATAACAACTTTTAAGGCCAGTTTTAGTTAATGACTGGTTACTTACCACTTGAAATAGATAATTATGAAATCACTGAGGTGAACTATCATTCATATTTGGACAACTTTTCTGCTGTACTTTATTGTAAGGAGAAAAATAACCATTTAAATATTTTATTTATTTTTATTTACTTTATTTCTAGGCTGCCCCTCTCCAAGAAGGTGTCAGGGTATCTTACAAACAGATGGATAAATTTCATACAGCAAAACAATAAAACATTAAATCCTAAAAATTAGTCTCTATGATATAAAGAGCATATGTAGCTTTATAGCATATGTGTTCTTGTATTTACTTAAACATCCATGAGATACACTTGCAAACATCTCAAGATTTTTTTGCTCACAAAGTTTCAATTTCATTTGTATTGCTTGCACCTCCCTCTTCACACTTAGCTCTTAATTTCTCCTTATCTAGACCTATTCTACTCCAAACAATCTTATAGTCACAGAACTTTCTGAAACTTAGCACTTAAGAGATAAGGGGTCGAATCGGAGTGCACAGACTTGCAGAGGACTAATAAGACTTGTGGCGTAGAGTGGTAAAGCAACAGAAATGCTGTCTGAAGCAATGTCCATGTTGGGAGTTCGATCCCAGCAGCTGGCTCAAGGTCAACTCAGCCTTCCATCCTTCCGAGGTCAGTAAATGAGTACCCATAAAACGGTAATGACTGGGGAAGGCATTGGCAAGGCCACCCTGAACTGAGTCTGCCATGAAAATGCTGGAAGGCGTCACCCCAAGGGTCAGACATAACTCGGTACTTGCACAGGGGATACCTTTACCTTTAATAAGGTTGAGGTCTCTTTACTCTGTATGTTTATTTTATAACATTTTTGCTGTGAAGAAAACAAGACACAAATTCAGTTTTTAGAACTGTGTGTTTCTGAGTGCTGGTTATGACTGTTGGTTACCTCTATTGCCTGGGTACCACAACCACATATCTAAAGGAACGCCTCCTGCCCATACGTTCCCATGAGCCTCATTTAGGTTGAGCTGCCTGTCATCAAACCTAGCCTAGGCCTTTTACATCATGGTTCCTATGCAACAAAATGAGAGATAAGAAGAGTCCCCATGTTGGCAATTTGTAGGGAGCACTGTAAGCCTTCTTTGTTTGACAGAATTTGGGGGGGGGGCTTTGGGCCATGAACAGCAGGCATCTTCGGGGGGGGGGGGTATTTGGGATGTGTAATTTTATTTTGGTTTAAAAAAACAGGACTGAGGATTAAGTTTGAGGGTTTATGGAAGGGGTAAACTCAGTGATTTCAGTCAAGAGTTAGGGAGCAGAAAGTAAACCAACCATAAAGGTGGTAAAATTGGACTGGATTCAGATTAGGTCAACTAAGTCCTGTTGGACAAAGGCTGGGTAATGGTTTGATGGCCCTCCCTGGGTCTGTAATTGAATTACCTGAGTGACAAACCTGATTAACAAAGTAGGTGGCTAGAAGACAGCTGATGGCCCTTGTGATTAGGTTTCCAGGGCACTCTGCGTTGTAAGGCAGTTCCTGGATAGTCCTAGAAAGTCAATTATTGTCTAGAAAACATGGCCTGAATTTTGATGAGTCCTCAGGAGCCAAATAATAGAACTATTGTCAAAGGAGTATTCAGACCCACCGACCCCCCCCCCCCCCAGGGAATATGCTGACTTCCCTGTAAATCAGATTATATGGAGACCTAAAGAGTATAAGGCTTGGGAGGAAAAATGGGAACTTCAATTTTAGGCATATTTAAGATGATTAAATATCTTAACAGGCAATTAGGGACTGGAGTTTAAATGTAAGAAGAAAATTCACCGTTTAGAAATAGATCTAGAGATATCTATAAAGATTACTCTTAAAGTCATGCATGGAAAGTCTTCTGTTGTGAGTGAAAGCATACTTTAAAATCAACTGAATGTATTTTTTTTTAGGCATGAGCAGCAGCGCAAAGCCTGAGAACAGACTAGACCTGCATACAATATTTAGACTTCTTTTAAGCATCACAGTGCAGAAACACTGGAGATCCTTGTACATGTGCTCAATCAGACTTTGTGCTTCTGGATCTTCCCCATAAGTCACTGATACCAGCCGACACACACACAGGTCTTCCAATGTTTAATAGAAGACAAAAATAGCAATGTATGGAATGCCTACTACAAAGTATTGGAAGATCTTCAACTTTTACTTGTTTCATTTATACTGTACATTGCTCCCCAGTGGGGCCCCAAAATAATCAACAATGACCTTCTCTTCTCCATTTTACCATCACAAGACCCCTGTAAAGTAGATAATGCTGAGAGTGTGCCAGCAGTCCAAAGCTTTCATAGCAGAGTGGATTTGAACCTAAATCTCCAGAACCCTAGTCCAGCACTCTAACCACTGCTCCACACTGGAGAAAAACACAGCTAGTATATTCTGATAAAGGGCATATCCATTTATGCTTAAGACCATCTGGCAGTGGAGTTCCGGAATCCTCTTCCAATCCGCTCAGTTGTCTTCCCACTGCAACACTTTCTTCCTTATGCCTCTCTCCGAAAGCAGCCTTGCAAATCCTCTTCTCCCCCCGCCCCCACACCTGTCAATGAGATGTTGGTCTACAAGGGGAAGAGGGACCTGCCTATGCCTTTATGCTCTTAGCAGACAAATGTTCTCTCCTGTTACAAGTCCTTTAGACACGAGAGACTGCAGCCCTACGAACCCCCCATAAAAAGCTATTTCTCTCTTACCTGCGGGCAGGAGACCAGGCCCCGCGGCGGCAGCGGGAGGCGGCGGCGCAGGGGCCTGGCTTACTGGGATGAAGGGGACCGTGAAATTAAACTCCGTCGCCGAGGACGAGAAGAGCAAGTTGGTGCCACCGGCGCCTGATGAGACACCGCTGGCCGCGGAGGCCTTGGGAGCAGCCATCACTGCGGCGCGTCCACGTCTCCCTCCTGCCCCTCAGCGCCGGCCTTTCCTGTTCCGCCCGCAAGCCTGCCCTCTTCCAAGATGGCGCCGCGGGAGTCCCCGCCCTCCTCCTTCCTTTCCCGCCAGCCCGAGCCCGCGCTGAGGAGGAGAGAAGTGAGGTGAAGGGAGGACAGAACTCGCCTCGGCCTGGCCGCACCGCCGCCACCTTCCCCGCAGCCTCCTCCGCGGCCTGCGCCATTGCCTAGCGGCGCGGCGCTTGGGAAGCCGGGCTTTCCCACACCGTGAGTGCCCTGACCCGAGCCTTAGGAGCACCGAAGGATGCCTTGCGTGGCCGACTGGCTGAACTGCCCTCTCAGGATCGTGCAGGGCATCTTCGGTGAGCGGCCAGGCAGCGAGGCCATGCTGGCGTTGCTGAGGGAGGGAGGGAGGGAAGGCGGGAGGGGCAGGCCGGAGGGAACCCGCTAAGTTAAAGGGCTGCGAGGGAAGGCAGCTAAGAGTGGAGCTGGGGCCATTGAGGAAGCGAGGACGACGGCGAGCGCGTATGTATACATGTGTGTGTGCGTTGAGAGGGTTTCAGGCGGAGGCGGAAAGTGAAGGAGAACTACTGCCAGGCGCTCATGTGCACTTAAGGCCTCGTCCAAACAGAGGGAAGGTGCCCGGTCTGGTCTGGGAAACGAAGGAGAAGGGTGGAACGGGGCCAAATTCAGAATTTCTGTGGGACCCTTTTTTAAAAATTTAAGGGCTCCCAACCCCAAAAGCTGAGTGGTGGAGAGAAGAGACTCGCCCTAAGCCTGTGCGGGCTGCCTTTTCTTTGCTCCCATCCTCTTGGCAGTAAAAAAAGATAGGCCTTCCAGTCAGAGGTAATATACCCGTTCATTGCTAGGAGGTCAGCATTAGGCGAGAGCATAATGTTAAGATGACTGTTTAGATAGGCAGGACAGACAGTTCATGACTCCTGGCTTATGTTTGTTTATCAGGTGCTGGGGTAAACCTCTTATGTACCTATAACTGGGACATTTTCTTCCCTGTATATAGTGAAACTTTCTTCCAACGGTGGCAAAATCAAAGTAACCATTACAGCTAGGATAAATCAGTTGTAGGCTTAAAAAAGCATGTCTTGAAATAGAAACCATAAGGAAAAGTCAATTCATATTTGTACCTTTTCCTCTTTATTCTTTGTCACGGTATATATAACTATAGGAGTATATACTGACTAGTAAGTCTGGAAACATAGAGAGACACTAGGTAATCCATTTAGGATTTCAGTAAGAAGGCAATCTCAGAATCTTAATGCTGGGTACACACTCTGAATTTAAGATGTTAAAAGTTCTTTAGTGAAGGTATTGGATCTCTTTCCTAATGCTTGTTCTCTCACTGTAAAGTCTACTGTTGCAAAATGCAAAAGGAATGTTTGGCTGAATGTAATATCAAGCAGAATGGGATTAATGTTTAAAAACCAAAAAAGTATTGATAGGCAATGTTGAGACAGGTAAAATGTCAGGCCTGTGAGCCAAAAATAGAGAGTGCTTGTTGTGCATGCAATTCCAGAGGTGGGAAATAATGCTACTGTGTAAGAATGTTTTCATTTAACAGCTCCATCAGGGCCCTCAGCTCTCCGGGAAACTCATTCCACCAGGTCACGGCCAGGACCAAAAAGGCCCTGGTATAGGCCAGACATATGTCTCTGGGGCCAGGGACCACCAACAGATTGGTGCTCACAGAGTGAATATTATGTATTAGGCTTGCATGCTCTGTCCTATTTTTCTTGGCACATTGTTTGTTTGTTTGTTTGTTTGTTTGGATGCAAAGCCAGCTCGTGGGGGAGTTCCAGGATAAAATAAATAAATACAATCCCCTAAAAAAACCTCTGAACACAGTAGTTAGTAAAATACAATCTGACAAGAACACGATGGCAAACCAACCCACCTACCCGTCCTGAGGACCAGGGGAAAACAGCTGGCCACCATAGATAGAACATGGTGGATTGCCTTACTCCTCCTTTGGAGGTGGGGCAGATCTTCTCTTCGCCCTGGCCTCAACTATAGACCTGGTGGAAGAGCTCCATTTTGCATGCCCTGTGAACTATAATTCATAGTTCTGAGGATAAAATGTGGAAGAGAGATGCATGTGCACTGCTCTGGGTATCCTCGAGGAAAGGTGGAATAAAAACGTGATAGGCAAAATGATTATATCAAAGTATAGAATGTACTGATATAATACTGTTTTGTTTGGGTGGCTTACAGTTCAAAATAATCCAGATCCTGAATGGGAGGGGAAAGTAACTGAATATTTCAGAGAGAAGCTAAAAGAAAATAATGCAACTAACTGGGTAAGTGTGGGTTTTTTTTCATCATCATCATAATTTAGTTTTAGTCCACCCTTCCATATTGCTCAGGGTGGATAACAGCACTGTAAAACATCATAAAAAGTTAAAAACATTAAACTAATGCCTCCAATTAAATTTCCAGACAGCAAGGGTTTGTTGTCAGGAACTGATCTTTCCATCTCTCCCCTCTCCAGTGGTGAGGCGTCCATCTTTTGGTGGATGTTATTTGTCTGGTGGAATAGCTCCATCTCACAGGCCCTGTGGAACTGATTAAAGTCCCTGATCTCCTTTGGGAGCATATTCCACTAGGCTGGAGCCAGGACCAGTTTCACCTCTTTGGGGCTGGGAATCCTGAGAAGGTGTTTATCCGTATATCTTAATGCTACTGGGAATATAAGGGAAAATATGGTCCCATAGATATGCCAGTCCCAGACCATTTAGTGCTTTAGAGGTTTGTACCAGGACCTTAAAATTGATTCGGTCTCCAATCTAGAGACGGTGGGAGACCACTGGTATTATAGATTGTTTTCAGCTCTTGTTTTTTTCCATGAAGGCCTCACCATAGCCTCTTTCAGTCTCTTTGGGAATGTTCCTGAAGTCAGGGACAGATTGATAATCTCCGGGACAGGATTCCAGATCTCCTCACCACCAGCTTTTACCAGCCATGAGGGACATGGGTCAAGAGGATATGTGGGTAGCCAAACACCTGCCAGGGTCTGGTCTACTTCAGCCAAGGAGAGTGGACTGAAATGGTCCAAAGTAGGACTCTGAGTCGGTTGAGGGGCCTGTACTTCACATTCAGCACCAAACATGGTGGGAAAGTCCTGCAGAGCGCCACGATTTTCTGTATGAAGTAGATCAAAAAAGCCTCAGAGCTACTATCAAATTTCAAACTTTGGGATGTCAACCATCTCATTGTTTTAAACAATCTTCCACCAGATCATCAACTGAGTTGACATGGAATTTCCGATCTGACAAAGTATTCTGAAAACCATTTGGATCCATAAGTCTCCTTGGGCAAGCATAAATCAACTCTCTGCCTATACCGGGAGGGGGTGGTATGTCAGTCCGAGCCTTCAGGGCATAGTAGTCTGACCATAGCAAACTAGTTGATTGGACTAGGCCCACATTTATCCTCATTCTAAAGGTCAGATGTGGCCTGCTTGATGTGTGGGGCCAGCAACTATTTGGGTGAGTCCTAGTATTGCCATGATTGACACCAAGTCCAAACTCTACTAAGGGTCCGTTTTCTTCTCCATGGACATTGAAGTCACTCAAGATTCATAATCGGGGGAACTGCAAAGTCCAGCTAGCGACCAGCTCCAGGACGTTCGAGAGGGCAAGGAGAGCTTGGTGTTTTCTCCAACTTGATATCCAGATACATTACTAGGTCTGTCGTGACAATATGAGACAGTTTCTTTTGTTTACTTTTCTAATTTAAACTTTTTTTAACTGTCACGTGGCATACATACAGTAAGCGTGATGCAGTTCTAATGTTGGGAGATGCAATATTGAGCTGTGGATTAATGATGGTGCATTTATTTTCTATGTTGTGATAACTCAATTAAAATTGTTCTGATAGTCTTTCTTCCACAGGATAGTTAAAGAGTATATTTGCCTATGGAGAAATGTATGTTCAGAAAAAGAGCATACAACAAGGAATAGACATAAACAAAGGGAAAGCTAGAAAAGCACATGGGAGGAGAATAAGTATATTATTGAAAGCTATTTCACATCTTTGTTTATATATTTCATTGTCCTAGATGTCAGTTGTATTAATCTTATAAAAGGTTTGTTGGAATGATATGTGTGATCATCAGAGTTCTTTGGGGGGGAAACCCTCAACCCAAAGAACATAAGGTAAAAATATGATTATAATTCAATATAAGTAATCCTGTTGATTTAGAAGCATTGATTAGGAGATAAATATTGCAATAGATAGAATACAAGAGAGCAAATGCGTACTTATTAGTAAATAGATTGTGGACCTAAAAATTGTGTTCTGATTTTTAAAAAACATACAAACATATTGATAAGTAATTTGACATCTTGAATGATGTCCATTTGGTATGGACTGACCCTTGTGAATGAAACCTGTTTTAAATTGTGATTTTATTAGGTTTATGGTTAGGATAAAAAGCATAGAACTGTCATTTGTCTGGAATAAGACTGATGATGATTGAATTTATTTTTTATAGGTACCTTCATTGAATGATGTCCCTTTGCATTATTTGAAGCCTAATAGTTTAGTAAAATTTCGCTGCATGATTCAAGATATGTTTGATCCTGAATTTTATATGAATAGCTATGAAACTGTTGACGCACATACTAAATCACGTGTAAGTACTGAAATCGCTGATATTTTTCTTGTGCTCTTTACTGCTGCCTTTCTCTGTGTGTTTTTTGTCCTTATCCACACTTTGCAGGGAATTTCTAACCAGGAATTTCCTAAAGTCACCACCAGTCCCTTCTGTCATCTCTGTGTGTCAATGGACAGTGAAAGAGAAGGGGCATGTCTTGTTTTCTGTGTGGCTTTTGCAGAAGCAAAGGAAGTTGTTCTGCTGCCTATTCCTCTAGGAAATGAAACAAAATCTGTTTTTTTTTTTTTCTGGCACGTACAGAGCACAAGCAGCTAATCTATTAGCTCTACTCTCAGCTTTCTCTCAGATATCAAAGACATGGACACAGGTGCAATGGGCTTGAGCCATGTGTAGGAGTATCCTAAGCCAAAAGGTCTCCTCTTCCCTTTTTCCATCTGAGGAAAGATACAAAAGGAAAAAGAGGCAGGATCCAACCCCAGATCTAAGGAGCCCTGTAGCTGATAATGAGAGAAAAGCAGTAGTGATGCCTTACTTGGAATAAGGAGAAAAATACAGACCAGATCCACAATTCTATTGCAACAGAGGCCTACAAATTTTAAAGCTAAAAGGAATTGTTACCCTAGAAGAGAACTTGGAGCCCAGCACTTGAATCACAAGGGTTGATGGATGAGCTGGTGGGGCAGTTGGGCTAAACTTAAAACCTTATGCTGTCTCAGCTGCATGACCCAGAGGTAACTGAATTTAGGGTAGTTGCCTCTCTACTTGTCACAGGGGAAAGTCACCATTGATGAGCTGTTGAGTGAATAGCTTGAGCTATATCATCTCCCCCGTCCCTCTTCTCCAACCATGATGCCATAATTAATTCTCTCCATGCTGCAGAGAGGTCAGGGCATTGCTGGCCGCACCCTGATTGGCCCTATTCCATCTTGGACAGCCAGGGCACTCTCCACCCCCAAGGCTGTTTCACAAATATTAAAAGGAACAATGGATAAGGATTGTATACTTCAGACTTTCTCAACCAGCATTTCTTGAAACCCGGCAGTTTCTTGATGGCCCTGGGTTTCTCAAATGGGTGGGAGTTAAATATTTTAATGTATTTTGAAAAATGATTAAACATTTATTGGGTGATACAACCATCTATGGTCATGTCGACCTGTTGCCCATTCTCCTAAAATGGCCAGGCCCCCCCGGTGGACTTGTACACAGCTGTGCTTCCCAACATATTCTGCACAGTCACTCCACTTCTCGGGTTTCTTGAAGGTTGAAGAATGCTTCAGGAGTTTCTCAATGGTAAAAAAGTTGAGAAAGACTGGTATATTTACTTAAGTGTAGTGTACTGGTTAAGAGTGGTGGGCTCTAATCTGGAGAACCCCTGTTTGATTCCCCAGTCCTCCACATGAAGCCTGTTTGCTTCAATCATGGTTGTTTCAGAATACTTTCAGCCCCATTTGCTTCACTAGATGCAAGTTGCAGAGTGAGGAAGGGGCTTTGACTCCTTAGGATAGAGAAAAAGCAGGGTATAAACACCAGCTTTTCTTTTTCAGTGAACTTTTAATATGATATTATGATAATAACTTTGTGAAACTTTCTGAATGCTCAACTGTGGACATGGCCATAAATAGTGACTATGTGGTGAAGTGCACAGGACACTGTCAACATTAACTACTGTTTTTGCCTTTCAAAGGCTTAGACTCATCGCTACTCTGAGAACAAGAACATAGACTGCATTTATTTTCCAAATTAAATTTTTCTCAGCATAATTATAACCTTAGTCATGTTTATTGTGGTTTTATATTTTGAGTCATATCATATAGCATTCCACTGGTACAAGCTTTGGTGGCAGCAAAATTGGAAAGACTGTTTTATCCAGGAAAGCTATATTGGTTCGTGCAAAAACAGGTGTGAACTGATGTGATGTTGCATATTTTTAATAGGTTATGCATTTTGGAAAATACAGAGATATAGCAGAATGTGGGGTAAGTGCTGATATTATTTACTGTAATCCATGGCTGTAAATTTAACTAAGCCAAGCATTGTTTATTCTCTGCAGTGATCTTTAAGTAAAAAAAATAGCAGGGATTTTTTTCCCTGAGAAAACTGATGTCACGGCATATATATTAGTCTTGAAGATACCATGAAGTTCCTGTGTTTCCTATCAGGGTTGTCATTTGAACTCTACAAACCTTCAAAGCTGTTTGTGGCCTAATTATATATCTTTGTATTGAAATTTAATTTAAACTTAGTTTCTTAAATTTTACCAAAGCTTGTGTGAAATTTGCTATTGCTTCATAATAGGGGAACCAGTTATGTATCTTTCTTCATTTTATTTAAATGGTTACAAGTATCATCAATATTATGACGACTGTTTGTATTAATCTTGTAAAAGATAACAGGTATATATAACCTTTTCTAAGTTAAGGTATACCAACAAGTCACAACTGATTCATGGTGGCCACATGAAGTTCCACATCATGGGATTTTCAAGGCAAGAGATAAGCAGAGGTGGTTTGCCACTGTCTTCGTCTTCATAGCAGCCTGTTTCCTTGGTGGTCTTTTATCCAAGTACTGACCCTGCTTGGCTTCTGAGACCTGCCGAGTTCAAACTCATCTGGACTACTATAAGGCTGTTGGGCCAGCTACTTATGTACTGAACCAAAAATCTTTGCAGTTTGAAATAGAGCCTGGCCTATTAACACCTGTGAGTTGAGAGTGATTTCAGATCAGAGGAATGGGAATTATTTTCAAAGAAATGTCTGACATTAAAAATGTCAAAATTACTTCAGTTATAAAGCATTATTACAAAATTCCTAAAGCACTTCATGTACATTGTTTCTTCTCTACAGCAGCATGGACAATGTTTATCATTAGAAAAATATCCTATTTAGTCTGCGTTTTATATGCTTACAGTATTTTAACAGTGTGTATCTTTTATGCTGTTCTAGCCTCACCAAGAAATAGACTTTAACCCTACAAAAGTAGTCACTGCAGAGAGACAAACATTTTATTGTGTTCCAGTGCCTGGAGAATCAGCATGGGTGAAAGAAATATCCTTTGACTTTTTCCATTATGTGTTTTGATAATGCACAAATCCAAAAATATACAGTATGGTTTATATTGGAAATTAATGATTCAAAATAGGAAATGAAAATAGATACAATGTGGCACAGAGTGGTAAGGCAGCAGACATGCAGTTTGAAGCTCTGCCAATGAGGCTGGGAGTTCAATCCCAGCAGCCAGCTCAAGGTTGACTCAGCCTTCCATCCTTCCGAGGTCGGTAAAATGAGTACCCAGCTTGCTGGGGGGTAAACGGTAATGACTGGGGAAGGCACTGGCAAACCACCCCGTATTGAGTCTGCAATGAAAACGCCAGAGGGTGTCACCCCAAGGGTCAGACATGACCCAGTGCTTGCACAGGGGATACCTTTACCTTTAAGGTAATTCAATGTGGGAAAAATGAAAGGCAAAATTTTTAAGTGTGTTCATAAAAGTAATTTTATATGGTTTTTAAAATGATCATTGGTTGGACGTCATCTGAAAGTAAGGACTTGCTCCCGGAATTGATCCAAGAAGTACCAGTGGTTAATTCTGTGAAACTTAGACTACAGTGTAAACTAAAGTTCTACAGGGAGAAAGCAAAGCAATTCTGCATAGCAAAAACGCCAGAAATACTCAGCGAAGCATGCTTGTGGAAGTGTGTTGAATAATTTCTTATCAGCCTTGAGAGATGAATCCTAGAATTAAAGTTTAAGAAAATGATGATACCTAAAGTCTCAGAATTAAAAAGCACATTTAATAGAACAGAAAACCTCTGTCATGTCTGTTGCAAATGAATAATGTTGCCTTGCTTCAGGGAGGAATAGCTTAGAATGTTGGAATATTCCCAGGGGAATAGGCAAGAAAAAGGCTGTTTATCATGTATCATGACAGTTCTTAGGGAAGTGTAATTTCTTTAGATATGAATATTGATGATACCATACTTATGATCTGCTCCTGCCCTTCCATATTTTCAATTTGTCCTGGGATTTTCCTTGGACCATATCTCTGAAACCATTGAAATGGAAACTGATTTCCCTTGTGAATGATAAGGAAACTTTTATGATTAAAAGGTGGGATGCATTTGTTTAGGGATATTTGGTCCTCCTTTGTATCTCTGAAGGTATGTGTAATGAAAGGATAGCACTTCTTTATCTACTTTAATTGTATGAAATTGAATACACTCATAATGCCAAATTTCTCTGAGCTAATTAATTGTCAGATCCATAAGTGTTGTCTTTAACTTAAAATTTCACGCCTACGCCAGTGTGAGTCAGGCACGAGTTTGCCCTTCGACATCCTACACACCAAGTCGTCACAAGAGAAGTTATGAGGAGGATGAAGATATAGAATTGCATCCATCTAAACAGAGAGAACAGCATCTGGGTATCAGCTGAGTCTCTTATGACTTTTTTCAAAATTCAGAATTGGTACTTCACAGTACTTCCGAATGGATAAAGATGTGCCCTGTTGGATTTATAAAGAAATATTTCAGGTTATAAGTCCTGGTTGTTGAAATAATAAGATTAGAGCCAGTGCAGGGCTACAGTGTCACTTAAGGAGCATAGCTGGAAATGCCATTGAAGTTCAGGGGTATTGTGAATATATTGGATGAAACTAAAAAACAACCACAGGGACAATTGGACAACTTTATTTCCCCGACCAAAGTCAAAATTTTGAAAATGTAGAATATTTACATACACTTTGTTCTCTGAGAGCAAGAAAGGTTTGAGGCATTGAAATCAGGTGGAGTTCAGTATTCACAGAGATCCATCTTACATTCCAATAGCCAGTATTGTGTCGTGGTTAAGAGCAGCAGCTTCTAATCTGGTAAGCCAAGTTTGATTCTCTGCTCCTGCAGCTGGGTGACCTTGAGCTCAATGCGATCCTGATAGTGCTGTTCTGACCTAGCAGTCCTATCAGAGCTCTCTCAGCCTCACCTCCCTCACAGTGTCTGTTGTGGAGAGAGGAAAGAAGGCAATTGTAGCCACTTTGAGACTTCTTTAGGAGTGAAATTCAGGGTATTAAAAACAACTCTTCTAATGATGAAAGATTTGAACCTGGGTCACACAACACTGGCTTAAAAGAGTATGAGTAATAGAAAATGAGTATGGTCACCCTTCAAAGAAACAACCCCAAAGCAAAGAACATGGGCAAAGTGCCCAGAGTGATAGGGATAGATAGACCTTCGGAACTAGGCCAGCTTGGTGTAGTGCTTAAGAGCAGCAGCTTCTAATCTGGTGAGCTGGGTTTGATTCCCCACTCCTCCACATGCAGCCATCTGGGTGACCTTGGGTTTGGGTGACCTTGGGCTTACCACAGCCCTATTGGAAGCTGTTCTCACGGAGCAGTCTCAAAGCTCTCTCAGCCCCACTTACCTCACAGGGTGTCTGTTGTGGGGAGAGGAAGGGAAAGTGCTTGTAAGCCACTTTGGGACTCCTTCAGGCAGTAAAATGTGGGGTATAAAGGCCAACTCTTCTAATATCTAAGCTGTAACATTAGCATAGAGCTGGTACATTGGATGCTAGTAGATAGATGCTAAGGCAAAGCTACAGGGATTTGTAGGCATGTAAATATTTCATCCTTCAGTCCCTATTGTAGCAAGATAAATGCCTCCTATGGATTAATCTGCCAACCAAATCTATGTTCCAGAATCGCAGGTCATTTATATATATATACCTTTCAGCGGGTCAGAAAAATATTTACCTTCAATAAGTTTGTATATATATTAATGTTCAATCCAAGCATACTGAAGGTAAATATTTTTCTGACCCCCTGAAAGGTATATGAAGAGTGAAGCTCCAGTTAATGCAACATTTAAAAAATGTAACTAAACATTTTCTAAACTAAAAGCAGGAAGGTTTTCATTTTGAAATGATTTGAAACTGGCTGTTTCCTGTTGCAGGCAGCATAGCTGATATCCATGGGAGTGGAGAGCCAAAGCGATTAGAAACTGAAGCTTCAGCAACATGTCAGATGATATCCTTAAACTGTTCACCTCCACTGGATTTAAACTTTCCACTCCCAGGAGAAAAGGGTCCTGCATGCCTTGTGAAAGTAAGGAGCCTATTGATCATCTATTTGTGATTTGTGGGTGGAAATTGAAATTTGCAGTTAGGACAGTTGCAGGGGATATTTGATCTTGGCTAGTTCAAACCTCGTCTTTTGCATCTTTATGTTCTTTTTAAAAGCATTGTTTTGAAGTCCATGTTACTGGAAACAATAGTATGTCCATAGTGTTATGTAGCCTAGATAAATTTGGCATTCCAAGGCAATTATTGATGCATTGTATGCTATTGTGATTAAACTCCACCTTATTTTACTAGGTTGTATATCCAGCTTTATTTTAGGCAATCACTACCTCATATTGAGGTCTTAGAGAATGAAATCTATATTATGTCATAGGATGATGCCATCATACTAATGTTTTTTTGTTAGTTTCCATCATCGCCTTCACACTTTCATTCAGTTAACATATAGCATCCTTCTTTCCTTTTTAACTCTGTACACTCATCCATGTGCTAATTCTTATAGCTCAGGAATTGGCTCTTTGCCTTTTAAGCAGGGAATGCCAACTGCCCATCACCAGCAGCATCCCAGTTCCAGGCCAGGCGTGGGCATTTTACCATTTTACCAAATCACAAGACTGTGAAATCCTGGCATGGATTTCTGAATGTGCTGTCTGAGTGATGCATGGAACTGCAATGGCCATGTCATGCTAGGGAATAGTGTATTTTGATGTATACATTTTAAAGCTTTTGTTTTGCCACAAACTTATTTCTTCTGTGTCATGCATCAGATACACCCTTTGTTCTGCTCTTCCCCTCTCCACCCCTATACTGCTTATTCCTAAATCCATGAGCATCTATTAGGGGTTGTCCTGGAATGTTTGAGCAGTGGTCCCCAACCCCCGGTCCAGAGACCGGTGCCGGTCCGCGGATCACTTGGTACCGGTCCGCGACTCCTCCTCGTCCTCCTTCCTGGCTGCTGCCTCAGGGGCTGTCCTGCCACTCTGCCGCCGGCTCACCTTTGGTGCTCTCTGGCAGCCACCATGGTTGGGGTTCCCCCTCGGTGTGGCAGTGCGCAGCTGCTGCTGGCAGCGCCCCCCAGCGGACAGCAGGAAAGCAAGTGGAGCAGGGACTCACGCGGTGGTGGCGTCCCTCAGCAAAAGACTACCCTCTTTCTAGGCCTCAGTAAAATTCTCAAGCGTTGACTGGTCCCCGGTGATAAAAAGGTTGGGGACCACTGTGTTTGAGGACTTTTCCAGAGGCCCTGATAAAGTTTGTGTGCTCTCTCGTGGACTCTGACTTCAGTGAATTACAAGCAATGTTTCTGTCCCATATCTTTTGATTATTTTTCTCTAAGCCCACATCAGGAGAAAAGAGGGAGGGAGAGTATTAGGTGCTCTTATTAATTTACACCTGATAATTAAAGACTGCTTGTGGATTTTAAAATCACTACACCAGGAAAAGGAGAATGGGAGCCATTTAGCCTCTCTAGGGTTGGAGAATTTCCACACATACCCCTCTCAGATAACTACCACAGGTGATTATAGCAGCATAGAAGAGAGGGGTATGATATCTGTGTATCTGTCTATAAAGCAGAAACTTAAATGGCTTGTGAGACATGTGCAGTTCCCCAATAAGAAATGTAACAGACTGTTTCCTCTTTCCCTTGACCGTTCACTTGCATTAGGGTTATAGTAATGATGTCTCTTTCCCATTGCTTAGTCACATGTTGAAATGCAGGGAATCTTAAATGGCGAGGATGAAATCAAAGTGATATAATGGGTGAGTTAGTGAAAGGAGAATGTCTTGTATTTCTGGGCCTCATGCAGCTAGTTTATGGAAGAATACTGAAAGAGTTACACGATTGAAGGTAGCAACTACAATAAAGCATGTAATGCGGTAGACCGATGTTGGTTTCTTCCTTTTTGTCCCTATAGTTGTATTTCTGCTCTGTGTGCTGAATGACTTTGCAAGGCAAACACATTGTCCTTGTTCTCCATTATGTTACTATCATCTTTCAGTTGCTTAAACAAAAAACCTCTTCATGCAGATGTACGGAAACTGGGATAACTTCAAGGTGAATGATGTTCTTGAAGTGTATGGGATTTTATCAGTTGATCCAGTGCTGAACATGCTGAACAATGAAGACAGGTAATGTTTTGATGGTATAGGATACAGACTTGCAATCATTATTTCATATATCACAGGGTGCTCATAAAATACTTTGAAATTACTTTACTTGTATTTTATATAATGTGGCAGCATCTGGATCAATGTGTTTCAGATCTGCAATAGAATAAGCAAAATTATGATGTAGTGGTGCACCTTTGCCATATCAAACAGGGCTTCTAATTTTATGGGTTTTGTTCAGTTTGTTTTGTATTTCAGTTTCCTGACATGGATTCAAAAATATTTTCAATAAATAAATAAGCCATCTAAATCATGCCAGTTGTTTCACAGTAGGATGCCAGAAATAACTTTTTGCTGACCTGTGAGTATGCAAGGGGTAGGGAGATTTCAAATAGGTTGTTTTTTTCCTTCAGCATTCATGTTCTATCCTGACCCACAACTGGTAAAAGTCCAAGAATCTATTAGGAACATGTTTTTATTCCTCTTAGAGCCTGTATAGGGTTTATAACATTATCCCACAGAAGCATGTGTGTACATGGTTAAATTTTAGGATTTTACATGGTATGGTTGAAGAGTGCAATCTTGACTATTCTGGAATTCTATACGTAATTATATTCACTGAAAGCAGCTGTACTATTGCACACAATATTAAGCTAATCCTTTTACTTTTCAGAGAGAATTCATCATCTCCAGTGGATTCTATGGACTCTATGGACACAGTAGAGGAACAAAGAGTTCA